>NC_138118.1:10623120-11223120 GCF_964146895.1 Miniopterus schreibersii | reverse complement strand
GCCTGGGAAAAGGCTGTTTGGCTTTTTCAGCATCTCTAGTGGGATGAAGGCGCGGGAAAAGCACAGGCCCGTGTGCTGCACGCAAAGGGAGGGGATTTGGGGTTGGGGAATAAAATAGGAAAATCAGATGTCCATGACACTTGGCCACATGCTCTATAGATTTATATGACCTCATGTGCCAGTTGATGTGCCCAGGAACATGGGAATTTCCTGGTCACCTGCGGCTCCATGGGACCGTCACTGACTGTGCCCCCTCTTGGCTAAGCAGGGCGCCCTCTGAGCCCCTTCTCTGCAGGCTCAGGGCTGAGTCTGGAGGAGATGCTGGTTCAATCTCGTCGCTGTTGCAGCTTTTCTTATCCATCCCCAGGACAGCACCTGGGCTCCTCCAGGCTGAGCTGGGTCATGATGCTTCTCCTGCCCCATCGCTCAGGTATCCCCTGCTCATCCCATAGTGGGGATGTAGTTCCATGAAGCAAAAGTGTGTAAGAAACCCAGGGCTGGCTTCTTACACCCTCATGCTTCCTGGGGTGGGGGTAGGGGGTGTCTCCACTGGAATCCTCTCAAAACCATGGCCCACGCTGCCTTGGGTGTCCCAAGGGGGCAATCCCTTGTCTTGGAGTTTCATTTTGGAAAGTGCCTAATCCTACTATTTAGAAGACTATCAAAATAACACGTTGCATTTGTTTGGTGCTGCAGAGTTTTTAAACATTTCCATAACAATGACCGTATTTTATTGTCTTAGTCACCCTCTAAAATAACCATTATTATCTCCATCTTGGAGTCAGGACACGGAGTCCCACAGGGCCCAAGGTCACACGACCGCTAAGGGCTAGACTTGGCCCCAATTCTCCTTACATCTCCCTTGGCACCCCATGGGCTGTCTCTGTGCTGTCAGGCTCCTAATGACAATGACATGTGCAGCTACGAAGAAGTCAGTCGCCCAAGATCCAGCTCCTCTCTGGACAGTTGTGTCTCCTGTGGTGTTTGCAGACCCCTGCCTGGCTCTGTCCCAGCTCTGGGGCCAGATCATGTGAGCCAGGCTCCCCTGAAGGTGGCGAGGACTGATGTCCAGACCCACTCTTGGCCTGCAGCTCGCTCACTACCCTTCCCTGCTAGCCCTGGAATGTCTCAGGGGCAAGGCAAACACAGCTGGTGAAGCGGTCACAGCCCCCTAAGAGGAGGCCGGTGGGTGGAATTTGCAGCAGCCCCGGCCCTGCGGCCTGGAAGACAAACGACTTCTGTTTCAGACAAACGGGAGTGTCAAGTTATTCCAGCCTGATGAGATTACAGCTCGGAGGATCACGAGGAATCAATTGCTCTAGAAGAGGGAAAAAAACAACTGGCACGGGAGCCGCACAGGGCCTGCCGCTCGGGGTAACGCGGGGTCACCGGCTGGCAGGCTGCAGGTGGTGACAGGTCAGGGCGAGAGCAACTGGCACGTGAAAGGGGCCCAAAGTATAGTAAGCGATGAACCCCGGGAGGGTCAACTAGGTTTGCAAACGGGAGCATGGCTTTGATGACGCAGCCGGTCCAGCTCCTGGGTCCCTTCTTTCTGTCCAGACACAACAAAGGAGGGATCGGAGTCCAACGGAAACAGAGAGGAGTTAGGACTGTCAGAGGGAAGAAGGAAAGGTAGAGACGATTAGGGAGGGGCCAGCGAGTAGGGGGAGGCGCTTTTCTTGGTCACATTTGATGGGGAGCCCCATGCCTGAGAAATCAAGATAAAGAACATTTCAAGGCAATATTTACTAAGATTAACATTAATGCAGAAATAATCTGTGATGAACAAACTAACATTTTAAAGGAAGACTGGATTAGCAACAGTGCTGTATGGAGCCATATCGGAGCCTGAGGCAAAGGGGAAAAGCAATATTGATCCTGTTTTTATTTAAATGTTGGCATTTTGCTCAACAAGATTGTTTTGCATTTTTTTCAAATTTTTCTGGTTAAGCGTATATAACACAAAAGTTGCCGTTTTAACCATTCTTCAAGTGCGTAGTTCAGGGGCATTAAGTACATTCACACTATTATATACAACCATCACCACCATCCATCTGCAGATTCCTCTTTATTTTCCCAAACTAAAATTCTGTATTCATCCAACACTAACTCCCATCTCCTCTTCCTCCAGCCTCTGGCAACCACCATTCCACTTTCTGCCTTTGACTAACCCAGGCACCGCATATCAGTAGAATCATACAGTGTTTGTCTTTTGCGACTGACTTATCTCACTCAGCGCGATGTCCTCAAGGTCATCCAAGTTGTAGCACATGTCAGAATTTCTTTCCGTTTTAAGGCTTAATAATATTCCATTTTATGCATACGCCACATTTTGCTTATCCGTTCATTCATCTGTGGACATACGGGTTGTTTCTGCCTCTTGGCTATTGTGAATTATGCTGTGATGAGTCTGGGGATACAAACGACTGTTCAAGTCTGTTTCAGTTCATTTGGGGTGTACCCAGAAATGGAATTGCTGGACTCTATGGTCATTCTATGTTTAATTTTTTTGAGGAAGCAGCTTTTGTATTAATTTTTATTTTTAAAATAGTGCATGAGAATATTACTTATCTTGATTACAAAAATTTTCAGGATTTGCTCCAGCCCTGGAAAATAGTTCATGCTGCCCGGGGGGTTCATCCACGGCACTGTGCTGAGCGGAGCCACACAGCTCTGTTCCAGAACCACGAACAGACCCCTTGACTGGCTTGTTATTTAGTGTTCTGTCCTTATTTGGGAATATGATGCTTTGGGGTTGTTTTTCTAGCTGTGAGACCAAGTAACACCAACCTGCTACCTTGTGACACTGGCAGAGATCCGTGAAGGAGCCGCCAGGGTTAAGGTGTGGTCTGCGACAAAGACATGCTGTTCTGACAGAGGGGATGCAAATTGTCCTGAGCAGGAGCTGCACCCGCTGGCACTCTCAGTCCTCACTTTCATTAGCAGCCCTTAATTCCACACAGTCCCCCTGGATTTTCTTATTTTTTTTAAGTGAGATTCTCTTCTATAAAATCAATGAGATTTTGGTCTCTTTGTCCAATGTTTTGGTTTGTTTTGTCTTTATTATTGGGAGAAAGAAGAGCAGCCCTAGCCCTGGAATAAAACATGACCTGCCTTCTGACACAACACCCTTGGGCAGCCTGAACACATTCTGGAATTACAGAAACAAGCTCATCTGAGAAACAAAGCAGATCTTCTCTACCTGTTGTTCTTGAGAGGAGAATGCAGGTGCTCACTGATGCCTGTGGTGGTCACCTAGCACCTTCCGGGAGTGACAGGTGCCTTTGAAAAATGACACATTTGGGAGACCCCCAGACAGGTACTCACCGTTCACTTCTTGGGGTCCCTCCCCCACAGGGCAATTCACTCCTTGGCTTCTTAGGTTCAATATGGGACTCCCAGTTAGATTCTCCACCCCCATTGTGGAAGGTCACCTCCTCACGATGGGTCTCTCTGCTCCATGGAGGCTGGCGAAGGGCCGCCTTTGTCCTTACGTTCACCCTAGGACATAGGAGTTGTCTGTTTACTCCCACCTCCCACCCAGGGACTTTCTCTTCTTTTCTCACTCGGTTGGAAACTGGGCATAGAATGGATATGGGAGCCGAGAATGGCATTTTACCATTGACTTGAGGGTGGATGAGCCACTTCATAACTCTGTGCCTCAGTTTCTCCAATGGCTCAAGGATAACATCTGACTTCTCACTGCCTTTTGTCTGTTGGGAAGAATTCCTTTGATATGAGAAGAGGAGATGTTGATTAAATGTAAGGGTGCATGGCTGGGCTGGCTATATATGTATCAGTTCTACATGGAGCCCCACTGTGTACCTGACACCATCCTAGGCACAAAAGGTATAGGGTTGCTAAAGCATGGTCAGGGTACAGCTGGAACATAGACAAAAGGATTTGATGAGAGTGTATGTTTAGTGCAGTGCTTAGCACAGCTCAGCAAAGCCCAGTCCTCATTTCCACCACCAGGCGCTGTGCTGGGCCTTGGGAACACGAAGATGAAGAAGTTGCATTTCCTTCTCTTAATTTGTAATAATCTAGATTCACTCAATTTATATGTATACGAGTTAAAAGCTATCACACCATCTGCCTCCCAAGTTCCTCCTCACAAGAGCCCCTTTATGGATTAGGAAGCAAGGCTCAGAACAGACATTGGGCTTCTTTCAGACATGCAAGTAGTAAAAGCAAAGTCAAAATTCAAACCTGGGACATTCTGATGCTCAAGCCTGAGCTGTTTGTCTTTCCGAGATGCTGGTCAGTGCTTGTCAAATGAATTTTCATTCATGGGATGCATGAGAAAATGCCCAGAACAGGCAGAGCAGGGAACAAGAGGTGTTTAAAAGATTTTAAAAGAATATCTGCATTTTTTTCTCCTGCAATGTGTTTAAAGAAGGAAAGACAGGACATAGCAACCAAAAACCATCTTCTGTGAATCAGTAACAGAGAAAGACACAGACTCAGTCAAAGACTCCAGAAAGTTTGTGTCCCCTCCAAGTTCATATGTTGAAGTTGAACCCCCAGCATGGCTGTAGTGGGAGAAGGGGCCTCTAAGGAAGTAAGTTGGTTAAATAAGGTCATAAGGTGGAGCCCCTATAAGAAGAGAGACCATCTCTCTCTCTCTCTCTCTCTCTCTGCATGCACAGAGGAAGGCCATGTGAGGACACAGTGAGAAGTTAGGAAGAGAGCCCTCACCAGAACCATCTTGGCAGCCTTAGCAGATCAACACACCTTCCTTCGAAGTGACCAAAGCATCCGTTGCCCCTGCCAGCTTTGGGCTCAGTAGTCTGTGTCTCTGTCTTCAGTCCTGATCACTTTGCAATTGCTGCACAGAGATGTTGATCTTAGTTTTGTGTCCAACTATGATTTTCAGTGTTTCTTTTTTAATATATTTTATCTACTGTGAGGTGACCTAGGGAGTAAGTACATCAAAGTTCTAGTAAGAAAGAGTCACTAGGAGACATATGTGTCCTTTAATTTTGTTCTTGCTAAATTGCTTTTTTCTTCTTGTGGGCATAGTGTTGGAACCAGTTGGTTACTACTCCATAGTTACCAATTATTCTGAGGTTCACTGTGAACCAGTATTTTCCAGATCGTCTTAGGGGAAGGCAGTCAACCTTCCCTTCCCCTTTCTCCATCCCCAAGTCTACTGATCACGGCATCTCTCCAACCACAGCTCTCCGTGGTTCTCTTCCCACATTACCACCAACTCCAAGGTTCACTCTCTCCCAAGCAAAAGTGGCAAAGGTGCATCTCTTTATGTACCTAAATGAGGTGCAAGTTGGGAAACTAAGCTACGGTGATGTATTGTTTGGAAATGTCTGTGTATCTTTTGAAGTGTGAGCCGAAGTCATTAATTCTGCCCACATAGGGGAGACACACCTGGGCCGATGTGTACCTGCTGGGCCCTCCCTCTGCTCGCCCATTGGTGGCTTCTTAGCTTACGGATGGAAATTGCTACTTACTGACTCGATAGACATTTGTGATTCTGCCTCACAGCCTTAAAGCAGGACTGGAGCCCTCTCTTAACATTAACCTCTTTCCCTCTCAGTGTTACAGGATTATCAAGTTGTATCCCTGGTTTTCAGCATGTGGCATTCACATCTGACAACCAAGGATGAACTGGAAAAAGGGCGGGCTTTGGCATTGCTCAAACCTTACTCATCCATCCATTGGCCGTGTGGCCTTGGTCAAGGTCTGTGAGCTCAATGTCTGTGAATCCACCTGTAGAGCGGGCATGTAATACAGGCTCCCAAGGTCAGTGTGGGTGTTAAATAAATGAGAACCACGCAGCCTGTGCCTGGAGGTGCTCAAATATATGCTTTCTTTCCCCTCCCTCCCCTGATCCTTCGATTACTAGCGGCCAGATCTTTGCCATCATCCCACCCACTGCACCTCCTCTTCTAGGCGTTAATCCAGTGGTTTGACTACTCCGAGGCCCTTTGATTTCTGTAATGTTGTGACTGGGATACAGCAGCTGTTATATTGGCTTCTCAGGCAGTTTGTCTGGTTTGTTCTCCCCCTCCCCCCCCATGACTAATTCCTGGGCTGAGGGGCTGGGCCTTGTTTATGGCTGCATCGGTTAGGAGAAAAGTGGAGAGCAGTTAAAAAAAAGGCTTAAAGGGGAAATGGGGTGGACTAGAACCTGCTAGAAGACAGCATAAAACTCAAGCTTGCTGAGCACAGCCGTGGGGACGGTCCCTTTTCCAAGTGGGAGGATCAACTGAGTAAATGAATTTCAGTTCTCAAAGAATTCACAGGAAGGAAAGGGGCAAGAGCGGGCTTGCTGTCTTTGGCAAATCTAAACCCTGGAGAATCTATAGAGAAATTGGACTCTGTCCTTGACGCGAAGCCACCTCCTCTTTCTGTGTCCCCCGCAATAGGCCCGATTCCCTCTGGTCTCACAGAACTGACCTCCTTTTTCCTGGAATTGAGTGTTCTGGTGGCGCCCACTTGTCAGGCTTCCCACCGCTGAACCAGATCTGAGGACTCCATTCACAACAAGCCTTCTCTCTATGGCGTTATTTGTAAATTCTTCCAAAGGCATTTGCATTTTAAAAGAATTGCTTCTTAATGAAATGATACATTTAACTGGGCCCTTCTACACTGATTGTGAAAAGAATTAACAGTATGATGTGATGGCCTTAAGAAAGCTGCACTGACGGGGCCACAGTATGAGGCCTGGAAGAGTAGAAACTCCAGTCTGACTTCCCGGGGATCAAACTTCCCTTGGAGTTTCCACGTGGAGTCTTGGGCTCCTTGCTTTAAGAGACTCCGAGACGTCATGACCCATTGCGATCGGTGAAGTGTTAAGAGCAGATCCAGCAGGCCTGAAGGACTGCCTCACTTCTCATGAGAAATGTCTTTTAGGAAAGGAGAGATCTGCTCAATATCTTGTTGCCAAGAGATGGGTGAAATGTACAGGGAGATGGTTTGGTTTTGGTTTTGCCCCTGTGAAGATGGCTGTTCTTTGAATCAGATGGAAAGGGCTGTCCGAGGGGCAGCTGTCAAGGGAATTCCAGCCCAGATGGCTGATCTGACCCATTCCCCTTCCCGCCTCCTCCAGCCCAAGTCATCAAAGCTTTCCATGCGTGGAATCCCGGAGATCAGCCTGTGGATGCAGTAAATTTTTGGAGTGGAGAAAGATTCCTTCCCAATGGTTTATATCACAGCCCCAAGACAAGTGCAAGGCTGAGCCCTGGGCAGGGCTGGTGTTATGTGGGTGAGAGGAAAGGAGTGACCGATGGGGGCAAGGCCTTTGTTTCTCACACTCATGTAACTACCCTGCTCTGGGAAATGGGCGTTTCATTAATTTCCTCTGGTGGCAGCTCTCTGCAGGCTCCTGAATGCTGATGAGCATGAATCACTTTTATTTTATCTCCGTGGACTGCGTCCCCAGCACAATAAGGAGGCACCTTGCCAAATCTAGGTATGCCATTTAGATGATGGAATAAATTTAAATTCTTTGAGGATCAAATTATTTTTACTTTGACCCCAGACAAACTCTGTCTCCCAAAGAAAACTAATCCGAAGGATTTATGTAAGGTATTCAAGGTTCTTTGGGTCTTATGACTCGACTTTTAGTATAGAAGAGTTTGAGAATTAAATTTTCCATGAACTAGCAAGAAATGAAAGAAAGTAGTACTTGATATGTGCTTGGGAGTCTTTCCCAGTCCAGCAACTTAAAGCCCAGTGCAGTTTCCTGGGCAATATCTCCTAAGCTCTTTATATTCAATTGTGTTATTTTCCTATCACTCTGAACAGAAATCCCTCTTGCAACGATCTAAATAGGTATTTAATAAATCATTATATACCAGAATACTATACAAAACTTTCTAAAGTGCTTATGACTCAAATAAACTAATCACATGCAGCAGTCACATAAAATCAAACATGTGAGTGTTAAATTACAATTTAAAATTCCCACTTGACTTTTCTGCTATCCTTAAGTCCTGTAAAAAATACTGACAATACTGAAAATAAAGTATCTTTTATGAGTAGCAAAAATCTTTCCCAATAAAACTTTTTATGGTGATTTACTGATGGAAATGGAGAATTCAACAAGTAGTGATGGGAAAGAATAAACCAATAGATGCATGAAACTAATATTCATTATAATAAAACCTCTGAGCAATCCTGGAAGAGCAAAGAACTTGTTTAACTTTAAAAAAACCTATACATCAATAAAAAACTTATAGGTAACATTATACTTAATGGCGAAAGACTGGATGCTTTCTCATTAAGACAGGGAACCAGGCAAGGATGTCTGCTCTCACCATTTTTATTCCAAGATCACTGTGTCGGCATTGTTGGGTTTTGATGAGGACTCTTTTTTTTTGCCTGGCAGATAGCTGCCTTCTCACTGTGTGTTCACAGGACTTCTTTGTGCATGGAGTGGGGGGAGGAGAGAGAGATCTCTATAGCCTCTTATAAGGGCACTAATCCCATCAGACCAGGGCCCCACCCTGATGACCTCATCTAACCCTAATTATTTCTCAAAGGCCCATCTTCAAATACCATCACTTTGGGGGGTAGGGCTTTAACATATGAATTTTGGGGAGGCACAAGCATTCAGTCCCTAGCACTTGGTATTCAGTAGTGCTTTTAAATGGAATATATATTTAGTAATCAAAACTGATTAAACACGAGTTTAAAATGATGTATGTATAAGACACCTTATTCCATCTAAAGATATCATTTGGTGCACAAATAGGTTTTTCTTAAAAATATGTTTTTATGGATTTTTGTAGAGAAAGGAAGGGAGAGGGAGAGAGGGAAGGAAACATCGATGAAGAGAAACATCAACATCGATCGGCTGCCTCTTGCACGCCCCTGATGGGGATCAAGACAAAACCCGGGCATGTGCCCTGACTGGGAATCGAATGGTGACCTCTTGGTTCATTGGGTGACACTCAACCACTGAGCTGCAACTGCTGGGCACACAAATGGATTTTGAATAACTCCTTGGGCCTAGGTCAAGACCAGACGTCGGGAGATGCCGCTCTGTTTGTCCAGCAGTTATTGAGTACCTGCTTGGTGTGGGCGCGCTGAGTGTTATGCACTGGGCCTACGAAGATGACCAGGCCATGGCTCAAAGAGCCTGTACCCTGAACAGGGTGTCCCTGGAAGGCAGGAATTGTGCCTGGTTTACCTCCGTGCCTTGACAGAGCCTCCGAGCAGTGCCTCACACAGGGTTGCTGCCATGTAGACATTTATTGAAGGAATAAATCTAAAACGTGGCAGTTCATACTGTGGGAGCAAGCCCGATCTCCTGCGACTTCCCCTCTTGATAAAGGTTACACCTTGTGCATCCAATGATGCAGAAAAACTGAGAGTAAGTCTCAAAATCCAGGCCGAAGCCAACACGTACATGGGAAGCTTTGTCCCTGACTGCCATGACCCTTTTCTCTGTCCTGCTCTGCGGAACTTTGTTCACCTGAGATAAGAACCAGCGAGTGTTTTTTGTAAAGAGCCAAGTAGTAAATATTAGGCTTTCTGGGCAGCTGGGTCTCTTCTGAAACTATTCAACCCTGCTGTTGTGCTGAAGCAGCTACTGACACTGTGTATATAAGTGGGCGTGGCTGGGTCCCAATAAAACTTTATTTATAAGAACAAGCATTGGGCTGCCTTTGGCCTGGGAGCCATAGCCTCTGACCCCTGCTCTAGGGTTGGAATCCGTCACTGAAGTCACGGAAGCTACACTTTAGCTTCAAGTAACGGGACTGATAGTTACTGAAGGCCATCTGGTTTCCTGAAGAAACTTCTTGAGACATATATATATATATATATTTTAAATATATCTTTATTGATTTCAGAGAGAGGAAGGGAGAGGGAGAGAGAGAGGGAGAAACATCAGTGATGAGAGAGTCACTGATCGGCTGCCTCCTGCACACCCCCTGCTGGGGATCGAGCCCGCAACCCGGGCATGTGCCCTGACCGGGAATCGAACCCCGATCGCCTGGATCCTAGGTCGATGCTCAACTTCTGAGCCACGCCCGGCAGGGCTTGAGACATATTTAAAATCATACAGGCAGTACATGATCCAGGAGGTGGGAAGCCGTGCTGGGACTGGCCTCACCGACACTCAAGGCCCATCACTGGCACCCTGACTTGCAGCTCACACAGTAGTACCATTGGATAGGCGTGTGCATGGTAAGCGCTGTGTCAGTGGCGTGGCATGGATGAAGCCTGGTTGCGTTTGGAGTAAACAGGGGGAGACGCCAAAGTGAGAGGCAGGTATAGGCCATGTGTCAGTGGTCCCCAAGGTCCCCGTGTTCCCAGAGATGTTAGAAGCGCTCAGGGCACTCAGCAGGTCATTGCACTCATTGCTAAGACTTATTGCAGTAGTGCGATAAGGGTGCACAGCTAAGCGTAATGGGAAAAGACATAGGCGGAGTTTAGGAATCCATGTGGAAGCTTCCTCATGCTCTCTCCCTCCCGAGAGGCCACAAAATCCTCACTCCCCCCATCAGTGAAATGCAGCGACATGTGTGTGAAATTTTCTGCCTAGGGAATTCCATTAGAGACTCAGTGCCCCAGGTTGTCATTGAGGGCTTGTCATGTGGGCCCCCACTGCATAGCATGGACCAAAATTCCAGGTTCCCACAGGAAAGCAGGTGTTTAGCATAAACCATCCTGTTTGCATAAATAGTTCGGGCACCATAAACCACCCTTATCATTCGGGGAACCGTCTGAGTGTCTAGCTCCAGGACGCAGACCTTGTGAGCAGACCTTTCTAAGGGCAGCCGTCTCGGGCCTGACATGTTAACTCTTTTGTACACACACCCCGACTCTGAGACATCCGAATAGCCGTGGGAAGAATGATAGGGCAGGCCATAAAGACCAGGATTGTCGTGCGACTTGTGTGCTGTGAGTCTTCATGACATCGCAGTGTAAGGGGGAGGACGTGATGTGGCACCGCACTCTGCCTCCCGCACGACGTCGGGTCTTCTCGGTTCTTATTTCCTGCTCTTCGTGGTGGTTTGAAACATTCCGGATCCCCCTGCCTGCAGCCCAGTCGCCACCGTACATTTGCACAGGCTGCCGGGACATGACCTCTCGGCTCCCATTTTTCTTACGTTGCTGCTTGTGTTGAAAAAAACTAAACTGCCTGTTTTATTGAGAAAGTCAGGTTATTATATTTACTTAACCTTATTTACTTATTTCAATCCACTTTTCCCATCTTCCCTCTTGACTCAGAGAATTAAGGATCCCTCTTTCCGCTGAAGGCCAATGCCACCACCTGTGTCCTTGACCCCATCCTCTAACCCTCCCCTCCCATCTCTAGGATCTTGCTGCCTCACTTCTCTCTCCTCTCCTGTGTTCAACCGCCTCCTCTTTATTGGGTTTTTATCCTGAATACTTAACATATTGTATTTAAGTCTTTCGCATCATTAAAAAAATGTTCAAACCAAACCTTGCTGTGCCCTCTTTAGCTGATATTCTTTCTCCTTCCACTGTCATTCAGACTCCTTGAAAGACGTAGTTTTCAATCCTCTCCTCACCTCCAATCCAGCCCTCATCACATTGCAATTTGACTTCCACCCACGGAGTTCTGTTGACTGTAAGGAGCCTCTGAGCACCTAGTTGCCGAATCCAATGGGCACTTTCTGTGCATTATCTCTCTTGACCTCGCTGCTAAATCTAATACCATTGATCTCTCCTGCGTCCTGGAAACTTTTATGCTCCCTTGGCTTCCAAGACACACAGAAGAATGTCGTGGTTCCCATCATCTCTATTTGACTAATTCATTGTGGGCTCCACTTTCTTCACCCGCCATCTAATTGTCAGCATACCCCAAGGTTTTGTCTGTTGTATATAATTCATATACAATTCATCATGTAATATATAATTCATCTTATTATATATATATTCCCTCTGAGCATTAAAGCACTATCGGGATACTGATAACTCCCCAATTTACACCTTCAGCTCAGACATCTCTCCCAAGCTCCAGACCCAAGTATTCATCTGGCTGTCCCAGGAGAACCCAAAATTCACCATATTCCTAACTGAATTCATTTCCCTACTTCTGGGATTCCTATCTCATTTAGGGGCATTGCCACTCACTAGATGCATGAGATAGAAATCATCAAGTCCTTTTTATTTTTTCCTTCATTCACATGCTCCATCTCTCTTTGATCTCCAAGTCCTATCTTTCTGTTCCTAAATATTTTTCAGCCTATTATCTCTCCTTCTCTGTTACCAATACCTAATTTAGGCTCCTCTATTCTTGCCTGGATAACTTCAAAACTTTCTAATAGGTCTCCTTGGTACCCATCTCACCTCCAACAAATCCATTCATTCAACACATATTTATAGAACACCTGCCATACTCAGTGTTCTAAGGGGTGGGGACAGAGTGGCGAACAGAAGAGACACACGGGCTCTGCTGTCCCTGAGCTCACGCTATGGTAATGAGTGAGTGTGTGTGTATGTGTGTGTGAGGTATAAGTGACTAAGTACTTGAATCTACATTAAATAAGATAATTTCAGATACCAGTAAGTGCTCTGAAGACAAGATACTAGGATAGAAGCTGACCAATGGGGTGGATTAAATTTGGATGTTCTGAGTAGGCCCGTCTGAGCAGGTGACATCTGAGGTGAGACCTAAATGGTGAAAAAAGGCAGTCCCTGGCAGATCTGAAGGAAAAGCATTCTGGGCAGGGTGAACAGCAAGTACAAAGGCTCTGAGGCAGGTCCCTGTTTGGTGTGGCTGAAGCACATCAGGTGAAGGGAAGAATAGCCTGGAATGCGGCCAGATTGTGTTGGAACTTAAAGGCCATGGAATGGGACTGGGAATTCAGACTGTAACGAGGAGCCATTGGAGGACTTTCATCAGGAGAGTGACATGATCTGATTTACCTTCCAAGCAGATAACTCTAGCTGCTGCATGGAAAACAGGTTGCAGGGGTGCAGTTGGAAGCGGTTAGGAGGTGAATGAATGGTTAAATGATGATGACTGGCCTAAGGGGATAGCAGTGGAGATAGAAAGAAGTAGATGGAATTGTAATGTAATTTGATGCAGAATCAATAGAACTTGGAAAGGAAAGAACCAAGGATGTCTTCTCCAGCCTCCATCATAGGCTCCAGAGTGATTTTCTAAACACAACAAGCCATGATGCTTCCACGATTCAACAGTAACCCTTGGTGGTTCCTCATTGCTTATCAAACAAATTCTAAACACTGTAGCCAGACATACAAGGCCTCCCTGCTTTTCTCTCCAGAAGGCTTGCTTGGCACCCCTCCTTCCCTAGCTCTTCTTTGTCTCTTCTTTGGGCATTTGGTGTTGAAACACTGTGTTGAAATTCTCTGTGTAAGTGTCTATAAGCTCCTAAGGTGCAAGACTTTGTCTGGATCATTTTGTTTCCATTGTCTAGCTCCTTGCTACTGGAAGTGTGGTCCGTGGCCCAGGAGCCTAGGCATCACCTGGGAGCTTGTTTGAATTTGTGTTTTAGCCATGAGATCGCCAAGGGACTCACCGTACGGTTTGAGAAGCTGGCTGGTTTTCTGGATGCAGCTGGCACTCACTGAATATTGAACTGAATTGAACCAAGCAGGCTCCTGCAGAGCGCAACTATCATTTCCTTTTGCTGAAATCGATCCAAGTCATGAAGTTAGCTTCTTTGAGGTGGATTAAACCCTGTGAGATGCTGTGGATGCATTAAAAGTGTCTGTCACCACGTGGCTGGTGGCATTAGTTTAAAGTAACGTTGGACAAGTGTTACATTTATTTCAAGCATAAAAAGTAGAGTATCAGCCCTTTCAGACTGGATTGACTCAAGTGTACTTTTCTTATAGAATACTCTGTAATGTTTTTGTAAAGTTGCCATATAATCTAACACCTAAGTTTTTCCTTTGAACAGTCAATACTCTAATTAACTGTTGAGAACAAACTTCTAAGTACCAAAGGCAGGTACTCCGTTCATGTTTGAACTATGAGCAAACAATGCACAGTGCTAATTAGCTCACTGACACGACACTTCACTGCTATTCTTTGAAATGCTCTCAATTATTTTGCAGTCTAAATAAATCCATAAGGTCAAAAGTTCCCAGTTTTGCCTTGTCTTTCTTATAAAGTTGGATAAGTTGCTGTACCTCCTCTGTCATAAACCACAAAATGGGACTAATGGTCCATTCCCTACCCAGCCCCCCAGGCCCTCAGGGTGATGAAGATTCAGGGCTCTCACACACAGCAATTCTGAGTTCCTTCCCAGGCCTCCATGCTCTAATCATTCAGTGACCCTCAGGCATGAGTGGTCAACACCAGAGCCTGAGGATAGCTGCCAGGTCACCTTGTAGTAGAAGAAGGGGAGGGACTTTATCTCCTCCGGGAATCCAGGGCTGCTTGCACTCAGAGGTGTCTCTTTGATAATAAATCTTAAGACTCCAGTAACCTTAACTAGCCCTGCAATGGACTGAATGTGTGTGTCCTCCAAAATTCAAAGGTTGAAATCCTAGCCCCAGTGTGATTGTATTAGGAGGTGGCACCTTTGGGAGCTAATTAGGTCATGAGGGTGGAGCCCCCATGAATGAAATTAGTGCCCTTATAAAAAGGACCCCAGAGAACTCTCTTGTCCCCTTTCTACCATGTGAGGACCCTGGGAGAGGGTCCTCACCAGAACCTGGTCATGCTGGCATTTTGATCATGGATTTCCAACCTCCAGAACTGCAGAAAATAAATGTCTGTTGTTTATAAGCCACCCAACCTATGGTACTCTGTCATAGTAGCCAGATCAGCTACGAGAAGCCATTGCCTGGAGGCAGATGCTTCACCTGCTCAGGGACTGCCTGCTTGGAACAGCTCTCTCATCCACCTGAATGAAACAGCAAGCAGGTCTTTCCTATGAAAAGCTTAGGAAATTCTTCACCCACCTGCTTTTCAGGTTGAGGAACGTCATAGTGAAAATCAAATGTTTCCTTCTTAAGATGGGAACATTCACTCCCAGAACAATGGAGTAAAAGCAACTTGTCTTTTGCTGTTACTGTTTTTGTAGAGTCTGTGTGGGATGTTTGCAAAGAGCAGTGAACTGGAGATCAGGGATCTGGGTCTTGTCCTCCTTGCCTGTAACTCGCAGTGTGACATCCTTGTCACCTCTCCTGGCCACAGTGTTTTCACTAGGTGTCATCTAGCATCCCTTTAACCCCAGCATTTTAGGACTCTGTTCTATTTTTCCTGGTCTTTTCTGGGGAAGATTAAATTCTCAAGCTCTTACCCTTTCTGAATGTCTGCAAAATCCCAGGGATTTAATGACAAGCCGTGGCGTGCTGGTCAATGTTTCACAACTGGCACTGATTTGCAGCATTCGCCCATTTCTGTAGTGTAAATAATCTCATCATGGCTGATTTGCAGCTATCAAGGTGATATCGACCTGCTCATTCAATTCTGAAAATTTAACAATCAGCCCTAACGAGCTGCTGTGAGCTGACTTCAGCACACCATTGTGAACAGGCCTCCTGTCCATCCTTAGAGGAGCAGGACTTACCCGGTAAGGGGCAGAGATGCTTGCTCATGATCTTGGCTCTATGCCTGGCTATCGGGAAAGGTCAGTGTGGACATCAGAAAATTATAGAAGATCAGCATTGAAATGTTCACTGAGAATAGAGATGATTCTTATTTATCAGGATGTCTGACAACTCTCTTGGGGCCTTTTGCCAGAAAGGCATCATTCCTTTATGCTTCTAGAAGGGCACACAATGACACTCAGAAATTAGATTGCCAATAAGAAGTGTTCCAATTAAGGAGAGTCTTTTCCCCTGTGCCAGATGGAGGACAGTTTGGGAGTGGGGTCAGATTCAAGATTATGTTCAGTGGAGTCTCTCTTACTTAGTTTTATGCTCATTAACTAAAATCAGCGTTGTAGTCTGGCTGGCATCTCTTTTCCTACAGGAAAGTACTGTTTCGGAGGGCTAGTACTCTAATTTTTTCTGCCTCTGTTAAAACAAAATAATTCCCAGGATATGCTGAGAGAGGGAGCTCATATTTCGCTCTTCTTTAATCGTAATTGAAAGCATAGGAAGGTCATGGGTTCAATTCTGCAGCAGCCAGCAAGTGGTAACGGGAACAGTCTTATCCCCTGGCCATGGCCTGTGTGCTGTCTAACTAAGAGTCTGTAGTAGAAATGGTGTTCTGTACATATTCTGTCTCGTAAGGGGGACGCCAGTGTCAGGTGTGGCTCCATCTCAGTGAGGTTGAAATATCAATAGACCCAGAGCTTAGCAGACCTGCAAGGTCAAGACAGAGCTCAATCTGCAGATGCCAAGCGCTGAATGAATGTTTTGGTGAAGGCTGGGCAGGAAGTCTGGTGTAATGCAAAGCCCTGCAGTTCTTTGTTTTCTTCCCAGGGCAGCATAGAGTAGTCACTAAGGTTTATCATCACTGGAACCTATGCAGGTAAATCACGCGTCTGTATGTAGGTTGATTAGGAGACAAGGGACAGGGACCCTTTACAAAGGTAAGAAAACCTTGACATAACCTCAGCCATCCATCTTCTATATGAATGTTGTTGGGCTCAAGGGAAATCTGGCAAAACTAGGTCAACTGGCTCAATGAGCCCCATCTTCTTAATGGGCAGATGCACACGCTGCTCAGACAAAAGCACTCCTTCTATCCTTTTGTCGAGTGTGGATGAAGGCTCCAGGGAGGACCTGTGAAGGAAGGATAGCGCATCGGTGAGGATTTGCCTGAAAAGTGGAGATAAAAATTAGCTAGTGTGCGAAGATGGGGTGTCTACCAAATACTACCTCTGTTAGGATTATGGTTATTGCAAATATTTACACCAATGGATAAAATTTGGAAGCAGATACAGAGAAATGAAATTTAAGATAGGCTGGAGGATTATGAGTGAGCATTTTACAAACTTTCCTGGTTTTGTAATGTTGTTCAAATATATTTAAATCTTTTGTGAAAAGGATTTTCAGTCTTCACAGAAATCAAAAGGCGCTGGGGTTTCCCTGGAGAAATGGAAATCAGATATAATGAAGAATTTCTTTGTGGGATGCTTAGTCCCTGGGAAGTGTCATAGCAGAGCTGAGAAGCCACCTTCGAGACTGGGATCCCCCTTCATCATGTGGACGGCGCTGGCCTCTGGAGTGGGGGGCAAACGGGGTTGCTGCTGAGAATTCTCCCATCTGGAGACAGTGGTCCTGACACACAGCATTGACTGAGGTGCAAATGTGACTCAGTGAGCTGATGGCAGAGCCGTGAACAGGCAAGTTTATAAAGAAGGGAGAGACCAACTTTGATGACTGCTTCAGATCTCAAGATGCGTTTCCCATTCTTATAGCTGATCTAGGCCCTTCCAGCAGGTTAATCAGTCTCACCCCAGGGTCAGCCTATCATGAGAACATTTCAGAGACTCTTACAGTCATAAACATCCTACATAACCCAAAGTAACACCTCTTGAGTGCAGAGAAAGACATTGGGAGCAGCTTTCTAGAGTGGGGAGGAGTTTTCTTGCCACCAGGGGGGTGGGGAACCACCTCTTCACACCCCACCCAGGCCATTCTTCTGCTCCAAGTTCAGTGTTCTCTTTTTTGGTAACTTGGATGGTACTGTGGCCATATCTGGTTAGAAAGATGTTACCTGCCTGAGATATCAATTTCTCCTGGAGTTCAAGGGCTCTTCTCTTTCCACAAGACACACTTGTGTAGCAGAAAGTTCACACTGACTTAGGCCACAGACAGGCTCTATTTGACCCTGGACCTCAGCTGCAAGCTCACAAAGCCTCAGCTTTCTCATTTGCAAAGTGAGGCTATCACCTCGCAAGGTTCTGGAGAGGAAGTGCACCAACGAAGTGCCTGGCATATCATAGGCCCTCATTAAACATTAGTTCCCTTTAAGACGTTAGGGTCACCGGAGATAAAGTACACATCTGGTGCTCCTGAACCGCTTCCTCTGCCCAGTCATGACTCATTCTCACTGTTGACCAACGCACAGAAGGTGTCAAAGAACAGACCTCACTGGCTCTGAAAGACACACTTCTTTTGGTGACTGGCACCTCTTGCCATGACGCGTGGGTTTAGCCACAGATATTAGCAAAGACTGTTTCAAAATAACTGTGGGGTCTCCTCCCCCAGAGCCACTGTGAAACCCTATGACTGCATCTGTTCCTGCCCCCGGTCTCCGCCAGGGCTTGGTGTTGGCTCTGAGTGCCTGGCATACCCTTGGGGCAAGACGGCTGCTGTGGAGTTCAGGCCAGAGCTCCCCACCCTTGCCTGCTGATGGAGGAGGAGCAGTGCCTCTTACCCCAGCCCAGGGCCCCAGAGTGAGAGGGCCAGTAGGAAGGAGTGGGGGGCTGTTTCCCGAGCTGAAGCTCAGCGGGATCTTCTCCTTGTTGGGTTGGGAAGGAAGGAAGAGTCCATCAGAGCGGAATACCCAAGGGCAGCCCAATGGGTGGGCTACCCCACATTGATGTAAGACCCCAAACAGTCAGTCACATCTTTCTGGAGCAGTGGTTAAGAGCACAAGCTTTCACACCAAATGGAGTCCAATTTAGCACTTGACCTGGCCATTTCCTAGATGTGTGACCTTGGTCAAGCTACTTAACCTTCCTCTCCAATCCTGGCTCCTTCTGTGTGAAAGGGAATAATAATAATAGTAATAATAATATCAACAGTGACAACTTCACTAAGTGATTGAGGGAATTAAGTGAGATAATATCAAGCACGCAGCCCAGTATATAGCACTGTAGCAAGTTCTCAACCAATGTTATCTATTCACATGAGAACCAGAGACCAAGCTCTTTATTTCTATGTCAATAACCGCTTGTTATACTGACCCATTTTTGCCTTCTACTTCAATTTAAAATGCTCATCTTCTAGAAAGTGGGTGCTCAGCAAGCCTTGCAAAATGCATAGCCACGATGCCCTCCCCTCCACCCCCAAGGTGGCCCAGTGCTTCATGCACATGCAAATGTCTGCATGGCAAACACACGTTCACATTTCCCGGGAGCAGGCGGCAGTGACCATTCATTCACAGCTAAGCTGCAGGGTGCCTGCTGCATTCCAGGCTCTGCTCCAGTTCTAGGGATACAGTGATGAAAACAGACAAAAATCTCCACCTTCCCGCAGTGACCACATTCTAATGCAAAAACAGATAGTAAACAAATGAAGTAAGAAAACCTATAGCATATTTAATAGTAACAAATGCTAGGGAGAAAAAATAAAGCAGGGAAGGGGAACACAAAGTGTCCTGGGGGCATTTGACATTGCGGGTGGGGTGATGTATTAGGTTGCTGGAGCTGTCATAACAGCACCACAGACGGGGTGGCTTAAACTACAGAGATTCCTTTTCTGACCATCCTGGAGGCTGGAAGTCTTTGGTCAGGGTGCTGGCAGGGTGGTTTCTCCCGAGTCCTCCCTCCTTGCTTGCAGGTGGGTGCCTCCTCCCTGTGTCTTCTCGTGGTCTTTCCTCTGTGTGTGCCTATGGCCTAATCTCTTCTGATAAGAACACTAGTTCTGTTGGGTTAGGGCCTGCACAAATGACCTCATTTAACCTTAATTACCTCCTTAAAGACCCTGTTTCCTAATACAGTCACACTCTGAGCTACTGGGGGTTATGAATTTTGGAAGGGGATCCAATTCATCCCATAACGTGGGGCAAGGTAAAGTCTTATTGACGTGTCACTTTCGAATAACGGCTTGAAGGACGTGAGGAAACCAACATGTGGCTGTCTGGGAGAAGAGTGTTCCAGGCAGAGGGAACAGCAGGCGCAAAGGTCCTGGGGTGAGAACATGCCTGGCTTATTTTATAAACAGTAGGGAAGCTAGTGTGGCTGGAGCCCAGTGACAGGAAAGGAGGGGCAGGAAGATAAAAGAGGGGTCAGGGCAGACGGTGTGGGGCTTGCAGGCCCTACTGAGGACTTTGTCTTCTCCTAGGGAGATGGAAGCCAGAGGGGCGATGTGGTCTAACTTACAGGACCACGCCGGCGCATCGACGTGGATGGAACGGGGTGAGGGCAGAAGCAGAGGCCGCTGCAGGAGCCGTGAGGACCAGGGTGGCAGCAGTGGGTGTGGTCAGGAGTAGTCAGACTCTGAATAGATTCTGGAGGAAGAACTGACAAGATTTGCAGCTGGGTCAGAGGGGGGAGGGAGTTTGAAAGACAAAGACAAGTCAAAGCTAACTGCAAGGTTTGGGGCCTGAGCAAAGGGACAAAGGAACGGCCATTGATCGAGATGGGAAGACTAGAAGAGCCCTTTGGGGGAAAACAAGGAGCCCGGTTTTGGATAAGTGAGGTCTGAGATGCCTATAAAAGTTCCAAATGGAGATCCTGAGTAAAGACGTGATATGTAAGTCTGGCTGTTAGTGAGGGGCTCTGGTATGGAGACGTAAGTTTGGGAGCCATCAGCATATAGGTTTTATTTGAACCGTGAGACTGGATGGTATGACAAGGGAGAGATGGTACATGCAGAAGGAGAGATAACCTAAGGGCAAACTCCAGGGTTCTCCAACATTCATAGAAAAAAATCCAGATGAAAGAGGATTCTAGGGGTCACACTCCTCTGGGGTGTCCAAGTTATCATCTTAGCCCAGGCTGTTCTTGTTAATAGTCAGACCAGGAGTATTTTTTTGGTTTCTTGTTGACTTAGTGGAACCACAGCTTCCAGGATCCTCCTTGGTCTCTTGACTACCTGACCTTTGCTCGTACCCGGCTCGTGGCCGGAGTGGGTCATGGGAGGCGGACAGTGCAGGCCGCGCGGAGCCGTGGAGTCGGACCCGGCTCAGCCTTGCTGGGGAGTGTGCTGAGCACACGCAGTTACGAAGCTGCGCATCTTAGCCAGGGGCCGGCAAGTCTTCATTTCTCTGGAGACCAGCCTCAGGGGTTGTGTTAACACACAGGAAACCACCAGTGTTGCTAGAGGCCTGGAGAGGACCGCGGAGCTACCAGGTACTTTAGTCCGACCCTGCAGGGAGAGGGCCTGTAGATGCCGCTTGTAACTGGCAAGTTGACATGATTTAAATAAACTTGGTGATGCAGCGGGAGGGCTGGTTGACACAAGCCCTTGCGTTAACCCACAATCGAAACCTGCCTTTGGCAGGAAGTCCCCCTGTGGTTTCAGATGGGTTTTTATTTTATTTTATTATTTTCTTTTGTATCTTTACTGTTGAAAGTATTACAGATGTCCCCTTTCCCTTCCCCAGTGAACCCCTCCACCCCACATCTGCCCCCCTCCCAGGCCTTCCCTATACTATTATCTGTGTTCTTGGGTTATGCATTTGTCTATATAAATTCTTTGATTAATCTCTCCCCACCCATCCCCTCACTCTCAGACAGGTTTTTAAAATCAAAACAGGTTTAGTGTTCTTATCTGATCTTAGCTATTGAGCCTGGTGGTGTCTAAAGGCCCTTTGGCCTTTAGCATCTCTCTTATCCTCGCTAATCTTCCTTTCTCATAGGCTCAGGGTCTTGGGAAGCTGGCAGGAAGGAGCCTTTATTATTTTATTTTATTTTCATATTTACTTTTTATTTATCACAAGTGATAGCTGGTTTCTCATAATGAATTCCCTAAATAATTTAAGCTTAAAAAGTGACTCAATTTAAGAAAAACATTTTTATTTAGTACAAGAAAAACATTTTTTATTTGTGGTTATGGAAAAAACCCTGACAGTAGTGTGTGAATGACTGAATTTTTGCAGAAACACTGCCACTGTGAGATCTTACACCTGTGCACGGGGAGTGCAAGTGCCTTTAATAGCAGTGGAGGTCCAGGTTAGAAATCAGGTTAGAAGTTTGAGGATATTACATTCTACTTTCCAGAGTTGCTGGGGAGAAGTCAGAAGTCACCCTGACTCCAGGACCTTTTTAAGTGACTTTGTTTCCTTCCCTCTGGAAGCTTGCAGGACCTTCTATTAGTCCTCAGTGTTCTGCGTGTGGTGATGTGCCTGGTGTGGGTCAATTTTCACCCTTTGTGCTGGCACATGGTGGGTATTTTCCTATCTGTGTCAGTTCTGGGAAATTTACTTTCCTTTTTCTTTCTTTTTTAAAAGTTGAGATATATTTGACATTCAGTGTTGTGTAAGTTTAAGGCGTATAACGTATTGATTTGATACATTTATTTTGCAATATGATTGCCATTGTAATAATGTTAGCTAATGCCCCTATGATGTCACATAATTATTATTTCTTCTAGCGTTGAGAATCATTCAGATCTAGTCTCTTAGCAAGTTTAATGACTGTAATACAGTTTTGTTGTCTATAATCGCTGTACTGTGCATTAGGTCTCCAGGAACTTTTATATCTACTAGTTGGAAATAGATATCCTTAAGCTTCATCTCTCTCATTCCTCCATCCCTCAGCCCTGGTAACCACCATTTTACTCTCTGCTTGTTTTTTCCAATCCTCACCTGAGGATATGTTTAGAGAGAGGAAGGGAGGGAGGGAGAGAGAGAGAGAGAGAGATTGGTTGCCTCCCGTACACACCCCAACCAGGGATCAAATCCACAACCCTTTGGAGTATAGGATGACTCTCCAACCAAGCAAGTGAGGGCTCTCTGCATATATATATATATATATATGTATATATATATACACACACACACACACATATATATACACACACACACACACATATATATACACACACACACACACATATATATACATATATATGTGTGTATATATATATATATATATTCCATTATATATAAGGATGTGATCTTTATATCTTTATGCATTTATCTGTTGATGGGCAGTTGGGCGGTTTCCATGTCTTGGCTGTTGTGAAGAATGCTGCAGGAAACATGGGAGTGCAGATGTCTCTCTCAATGACCTGTTTTCATTCCTTTGGACATATACCCAGAACTGGGATTGCTGATTGCACCGTAGGCCCTTTAAAAAAATTTTTTTGAGGAAACTCCATACTGCTGCTGTCCATGTGGCTGAAGCAGTTTATAACCTCACCAGCAGCGCGCAAGGGGCTAGGAAGCTTTCTTGGGTATAATAATAATAATTAGTTTTCTGTTATGTTATGTGTTTTATTATTTTATCATTATTTTTGCTTTTCTATTATTTTCTGTTTTCTCTCTTTTCTGTTGAGCTGCTTTTCACTCAGATGCTAAACCTCTCCAGGTTTTTCTCTTTTTCACGCGTCTTCCTATTTTCTAGGTTGATTTCCTCAACTGCTAACACGTTTATTTGCTGAGCTTTTTATTTCTGCTCTCCTACATTTGTTTTCTAGGAAGGGCTTTTTTTGTTCTCTGAAGCTTCCATTTTTAGAGCATACTTTTCTAATGTTATAGACGCAATATCTCCTTTTTATCTTTTAGGATATTCATTGTTTTTGTTTTCCTTTCTTTCCTTCTCTCTGAATAGTCTCTGTTTCCTCCAGGGTTTTTTCTCTCTGTTTGTGTTCTGTCTTTCATTATAAATGTCTGGCGAGCCTCGATTACGAGGAACTAAAAAGTGATGGGCAAACCCCACCTTGAAAAGAAAGACTCAGATAGATGCTTGTATGACTGTGGTCACCGCAGCACTAGTCACAAGAGCCAAAAGGTGGAAACAACCTAAGTGTCTGTCAAGAGGTGAATGGATGAACAAAACGGGGGTACACAGACAGTGATGTGTCCCTCAGTCATTAAAGGAATGAAATTGTGATACAGGCTACAACTTGGATGAATCTTGAAAATATACGAAGTGAAATAAATAAGCCAGACACAGAAGGACACATACGGTGTGATTCTACTTCTGTGCAATATTTAGAACAGGCAAAGTCATGCAGACAGAAAGTAGACTTGAGGTTACCAAGCCGGGGGGCGAGGGAGGAGTGGGGGTTATTGCTTAATGACAGAGTTTCTGTTTGGGGTGGAGAGAAGTGGAAATAGTGGTGATTGTACAACCCTGTGACTGTACTTAATGCCACTGCACTGTAAACGTAAAAGTGGTTAAAATGGCATATTTTATGTAATATATATTTTACACACTAGGGGGAAAAAGGCAACTGGAAGCCCTGAGCCCACTGGTAGGGTGTATGGACTGTGCGGGTCACTGTAAGGAGTTCTGGGGACCCTGCATTTCAGGATCCTTAGACTGAGATTCCCCAGTGAAGCCTCTTTCGAGGCCTTGTTTGAAACGCGCAAACCCGACTGCCTCGTTTCCAGAGCCTCCCGGTTTCTATGATGTCCAGATCCTTTGAGAGTCCTGAAGTGAAGAAACAGCTTGCTTCTCGGTTTTCCCCTCTACCGCTTAGGATTTAATTTTGTGCATGTATATCTTTAAAACAAATCAGTTTGCTGTTTTAATGAGACTTACTTACTGTAACCCATAACTTATTTATGAGCATATTATTTTAAAACAAGTTTCAACTATCTTTTTTTTTTTTTAGCTGACTTCTGATTTAATTGCATTAGGGCCAAAGGTATAATCTCTCCACAGAGTCCATGAAATTTTAGGGAACTTTTTCTTTTGTGATCTACTCTATGCTCAGCGCTCATAAATGTTCTCTTGTGTCATTGACCCTTTGAAGTAGGCAAATGGGGTTGTTATCCCCACATTATAGGCAGGTAATCAGGAGCCCAGAGGATTTTATTTTAGTTATGTATTTATTTATTTTTTTGAGCCTGGAGAATTTTAAAGACTTGCCCAAAGCCCCACAGTGAAGCAGGAGCAGAGCTGAGGGATGTGAGAGGAAGTGGAGCTTGACTGTTAAGAGCATGGCCTCGGGTCCAGTTATTGGGGTTGCATCGAGGCTCTGCCATTTACTAGCCATCCGTCCACTGGGGATTATAATAGTTCCTATTCCATAGGATTGCCTGGAGGTTTACAAATATGGCACATAGTAAACACACAGTAAAAGCTGACTATTATTATTATTTCTGTTTTTATTTTTAATCCAATGTTTGTGGTCCATTTCGAGTAGAGAAGTCATCCCATTAAAGACCATGTCTTTAGAAACGTTTGCAGCTACCCTTTAGCCCAGCAGTTTGTATTATATTCTGACCACTGTGCATGAGAGAAATTAGGGATAATCAGAAATACCACCATCTATGTGTAGAAAAGCGTTCTGGGTGTAATCCATAGAGAGCACGCAAATCAATTCAGCAAGCTCTTTATTGAGCACCTATTATGTGTCATTGCTCCATTCCTACCCAGGAGTTATTTTCTATCTTCTGCAGCTCATTTGTGCCTTAAATAAGGTAAATATTGGAAAAAAACACACACAACCCTTTATAAAACAAACAGCAGTAAAAATGCTTAAAAGTTGAAAGAAGGCTGGGAGGGGGTTGGCCATCCACTTTATGGTGGATCGTCTCAATAGGAGGAATTATCTGGGCTGCCAGACTGTCGGGTGCTAATCTCTGCAATAATCAGCCTCGAAGCTCTCAGAGCTCAGAACCATCTAGCAGGAGGGAGAAATGCCAGTGGTGGATGTCCATCGGGCTGTTCGAGTGGGAGCAGTCCCCTCTCTCTTTTCTGGGCACAAACAGCTGACAGTCTTCAAAATAAAGGCACCTGGCCTACCTCTGAGCTGGACAGCAGGAAACAGGCCAGCCCCCATCTCCCTCTGAAGACTCTGTGTTCCACAGAGTCTGTCTCCATGAAACCAGCTTTCAAAACCTGCCTTTCACTTTGAAACTCCCCACCTCCTGGCCCGTTTCTTCCTGTCTGTGGAGAAATTGTGCAGTTATTTCCTTCTGTGCCATCTCCTCCCAACCCCTAAAGAAAACATAATTGATGATGTATTTCCCTACACCACTATTGCAAGGAATGTGATACACAGGGACATTTAAAAAAAAAATTTCCTTCTCTCTAAAGAACTTCTTTTAACATTTAAAAATTTCCTTCTCTCTAAAGAACTTCGTTTAACATTTCTTGCAAGGCAGGTTTGATGGCAACAAATTCTCTCAATTTTTGTCTGAGAAAAGTTTTGTTTCTCCTTCACTTTTGAAAGATAATTTTTCAGGGTATAGAACTCTAGGTTGGTGATTGTTTTCTATCAACACTTTAAGAATTTCACTTTATTCTCTTCAAGCATGTGTGGTTTCTGAGAAGTCAGATGTAATTCTTATCTTTGTTCCTCGATAGGTAAAGTTTCTGTTTCCTCTCTGGCTTCTTTCAGAATTTTTCTTTGCCTTTGTTTTTTCTGTAATTTGTCAATGATATGCTTAGGTATGTACTTTTTTTTTTTACACTTTTTTTTTTAATCCTCACTGAGGATATTTTTTCCATTGCTTTTCAGAGAGAGTAGAAGGGAAAGGGAGAGAGAGAGAGAGATGAACACCAATGTGAAAGAGACACATCGATTGGTTGCTTCCCACTGGGGCTGAAGACCGAGCCTGCAAACGAGGTACATGTCCTTGGCTGAAATCGAACCCGGGACCCTTCAGTCCACAGGCCAGTGTTCTAGCCATTGAGCCAAACCGGCTAGGGCTAGGTATGTACTTTTATGGGGGCTTTTATCCTGCTTGATGTTCTCTGAGCTTCTTGGGTCTGTGGTTTGGTGTCTGATATTAATTTGGGGAAATTTTCAGGCATTATTGTTGCAAATATTTCTTTTGTTTCTTTCTCTCTTTTTGATTGTCCCATTATTCATATATTATACTTTTTTTTTTTTTTTTTTGTAGCTGTTTCATAGTCCTTGGATATTCTATTCTGTTGTGGGGGGGGGGTTCTCTTTGTTCCCTGCTTTTTTTTTTTGAGGATCCTACTGATATATCCTCCAGCTCAGAGACTCTTTCCTCAGCTGTGTCCAACCTGTCGAGCCCATCAAGGACATTCTTCCCTTTTGTTACAGTGGGGTTTTTTGGGGTTTTTAAAAATCCTCACCTAAGGATATTTTTTGCATTGCTTTTCAGAGAGAGTGGAAGGAGGAGAAAGAGAGAGAGAGAGAATCATCAACATGAGGGAGACACATCGATTGGTTGCCTCCAGCATGGGCCCGATCAGGGCTGGGGGTCAAGCTTGCAACCGAGGTATGTGCCTTTGGCTGGACTCAAACCATGGAGCCTTCAGTCCGTGGGCTGATGCTCTAACCACTGAGCCAAACCGGCTGGGTCCTGTTACAGTGTTTTTCATCTCTAGAATTTTTGGGGGCTGTTTCTTAGGATTTCCATCTCTCTACTGACACTGCCCATCTGTTCTTGCATGCTGCCTTCTTTATTTATTAGGGCCCTTAGCATATTAATCAGAGTTGTTTTAAATTCTCAGTCTGATCATTCCAACATCTCTGCCATGTCTGCCTCTGATGTTTGCTCTGTCTGTTCAAATTGTGTTTTTTGCCTTTTGGTATGCCTGGCAATCTCCTCTGGATAGCTTGACGTGATGTACCAGGTAAAAGGAACAGCTGTAAATAGGCCTTGAGTGAGGTGCTGGTGAGGTGTGGGCGAGGGGAGGCACTCTATAGTCCTGTGATTAGGTCTCCGTCTTTTAGTGAATTTATGCCTCTGGACTGTGAGCTTCTCACCTTTTTTCTCTCCCCTAAGGTGGGGCAGGATGCCTGCAGCCAGCAGGAGTTTGGCGGTTCCCTTTGCCCAGGTCAATTAGGCTCTGATTATGCCCCAGCAGGCTGGCCTCTGGTTCACTAGTCTCACCTGAGGCCAGGCCTGCTCTGGAGCCTTTCGGAATGGCTCTTTTCCAAAGTTTCCCGGGAACTTTTCTCAGATATTCACTGTGGGAGTCTGGCTGGGCTCCTGGAGGTAAACACTGTATCACGAAGCAGGCACACCTCGGAGATATTGCGGGTTTGGGTGCAGGCCTCCGCAGGAACGAGGGTTCGAATCTCTTTGCTGGAGGAGGGTCTCGCCTTCAGTCTGTAAAACCCGCAACACCTGTGCAGTGCAATAAAAAGAGGGGTGCCTGCCTCCGGGGGGCGCTCCTGGGACCGTGTCCTCCGGAGCCTGGAGCCGCCAGCCAGTGGTCAGTGGCTGAGCTGAGCTTTCCAGCCCGTCCTGGTTCCCCGGGACGTCTCTGCTCCCCAGGCTCGGCTCTGGTAAGTCGTGACTCTCTCTGCGCCCCTGTTCGCCTCTCCCATCTTGGCAGCGGCAGTTTGGCCTTGTGTCTTCCCCTCCGGTGCAGACCCAGGCGGGGTTGTTGAGTTTTCAGGCTGTTCAGCTTTTCCTCGTTGGGATGGAGTGGTGACGTGTGTGGATCTGGAGACTGGAGGCCTCTCTTTAGCTTCTACCTACCTTCCCAGCTTGGACTCCCCTGCACTGCACCTCGCCTCCCCCCCCCCCAAACATCCAGTGGATTTGTATTTGGAGCGTCAAAATTAAGGCCAAGAAACTGGCCTTCCGCCGTGGGATATCATTTATTTATGCTTTCAAAGGACTCTGGAAACACAGGTAACAATGGGACGGAAGAACAAGCCCCGTCATGTATTAATAACCAGAAAGCCTGATAACTGGGAGGGCAGGGGTGGAGAAAGACCGATAGGCTCCCTGGGCCCCAGGTGCCCGGCCTTCTAATGACTCCCTGGTGAGGCTACTGAGAAAGAGAATGGATTTTTTTTCCCCTCTTCAGCCATCTAAGTCTGAAAACTGCAAAGTATTTTATTAGCAAGTTCTTTATGAGAAGGCAGCTACTGCTTTACCAGGAGGGACGCAGAACAGATAGACCTGGAGGCTGGGTTTTTAAAGCAAATTAAGTAAAAGATTAATTGGAAGTCTATGATGTGCCAGATACTGTTGTAGGGACTGGGGACACGAAAATTAAAACAATGGTCCCTGGCCTGTAGCTCACAGCCTACCTGGGTGTTCAGGTTAAGGGCAAAGCAGTGCAAAGGTTGCTAAATCAATTCATCTATAAGTACTTTTGCTGTGTTGGTGCACTCAGGAAATTTTTTAAAAAATCATAGCTTTTGGGGCTCATGGATTGATAGGGAAGGCAAAACCCAACCCCTTTGGTACAGTGAAAGGATATTTCAGTGAAAACGTGGGCAGCAGGGCTTTGAAAAGGGAGAGGTGAGTGTAGGTTGGAGTTTAGAGAAGGTCGTGAAGGAGCAGCGGGAGATTCATTTCTAAAGAGAGGGTGAGGTGGAAAAGTGCGGGGCTCAGGAGCAAGGCCAAAGAGCGAACTTGACATGATGAGGGGCTAGGAAGCCGCTGAAGGTCTTAGAAGGGAAGGGGATTGTATCGTGTCCTAGGGCTGCCATGACAAAAACCACCCACTGGGTCACCTAACAGCATCAATGTACTGGCTCGGCCTTCTGGGGGCTGGAAGTCAGAAATCCAGGTGTGAGCAGGGCCACGTTTTCTTTGAGATTCAGGGGGAATCCTTCCTAGCCTCAGGTGCTGGCCACCTATCCTGGGCTTACAGTTACATGCCTCCAATCTTGGCCTGCATCTTCACATGGCATTCCTCCCTCATATCTTCACGTTCGCTTCTTGGGGACACCAGCTGTATTGGATTAAGGGCCCCTCCTACTCCAGTGTGACCTCATCTTAACGAGTTACATCTGCAACCGTATTTCCAAAGAAAGTCACATTCTGAGGTATTGGGGGTTAGGACTTCAACATATAGGGGGGCACAATTCAACCCACAACACGGGTGAATTGGTGGAATTGGGATATTGCTAAGGTTAGCCTGCGTGGAGCACGTTAATGGGTTGGAGTGGGAGGGCCTTCGGGCTGGCGGTTGTGACAGTCTCGGGGCCTGCAAGGGACAGTAGTGTGGAGAGTCGAGCTTGGCCATGGAGAGTTTTTATGGAAGAAATGACAGCAGGGGATGCAACTAAGTGTGAAATCAAGCAAGCTTGGTTAGGTTTTAAATCTACGTGATTAAAAGAATGATGTTGTGACATATGTTCAACCAATTTATTTTAATAAGCCTTGTATTTGGAAGGAAAGAAATGTTTTCTTTGGGTGGGTGGGTGGGCAGTGAAGATTGTGAGTTTAGTTTTGGATGTAGAAGGTAGTTGGAGGGCAGGGCTCAGCTTGGGTGAGGTTTCAAGAAAGATGCAGGCTTGGTAGTCATTCCCGCAGGGGTGGGGCTGTCCTGGAGCCCTTGGGTTATTGCCTGTATCCGGACCTGGCTTTTGGGTTGATGTTTCTTGTTTTGATATTAAGCTGCCTCCAGTTGTGCACGCTTCTCTCTCCAGTGATGTCGAGACTCCTGTCGTAACACATGAACGCTTGCTACACTGTGTTGATGGCGTGACAGGCTTACTGTGGGGACTGTCCCCTGGAGGATGGGATTAAAGTGCGTTAGGAGTTAGGAAGCAGAAGGACTACATCAATTGGCCTAACATTCTTGTTTCCAGAGCATTCTTGTTTATATCTCCAAAACTCCCAGAACCCTCGCTTGTTGGGAATGGGATGTTTTCAGATTTCCTAAAACCTAGCACAGCTGCTTTCTTAAAACCTTTGTGCCTGTCTGTAAACATTTTGAATCGTTTTATCATTCTGTGCTGCAGGTCGGTGTTAGATGAGGGCTCTCAGTGCTTCTCACTTGATTACCCACCAGTGTTTCTGACTCCATTAGTCGATCTGGTTTAAATCTGGCTCACCTGTGCTGCTCATGAGCTATTTATATTAGGCTGTGGTCTTAAAGGAGCCTTGGTAGGCCCATTAGCATCATCAGGGGAGAAAACAGGATTGAGCAATAATGACCTTCGGTTTTCATCGGATGGATTTACTGATGGATACAAGGAACTTGGTCATTGATTGGTGTCAGAATTGTTTCTGGGTTCCTGACAGCCAAGTGCGAGCACAGGAAGCCTGGACAAGTTCACGTAGGATGCAAGTTCAGCGTGTACAGAGAACACCACACAATGCGGGGCGAGGGAGCACTGCTGCTCCAAGTGGTGAGCCTCGGGCGGCCCACCCTCCTATGTTTGGAACCTGCTTCCCACCTTTTCCTTAGACATCTTAACCCAGGAGCTTGTGGAAGCACATCTTTCTTTCTTAACAAGGAGACACAGCTTCAAAGAGGAAGAACGAGCCAAAACTATAGATGTCATTTTTGGCCAAAAAGATTGTCAGGCTGACATGCAAAACTCTAAAAGTAATTCTTTCCTAAAATCTGTCAGGAGGCACAAGGAACTCTTTAACCCAAATAAATGACTGTGGCAGGAGAGAAAGAATAGAGATTTTGCCTTTCTTCAACACTCCGCAATTTAGCAGGCACGTTAAATCATGCATTGGACTCTCATGATAAAAGAGTGACTATCTCATGGAAATTCAAATAAATTTAATCAAGTGAAAAGGTTCTGGGTCAGAGGTACTAGGTGTGTTTTTTTTTACTCCCTGATTTAATCAGTAAGACCTCCTTTCAAAGTCATGCCCTTTTAAACTTCTGAAATGAGGGAGTTTAAGCCTTTAAAAGGTAGCCAGTATGCGTCACACAACCAAACATACACATTCGGTTTGGTTACCCTCAGAGAAGAATTCCTTTCTTTTCTTTCTTGCCATCAGAGATGGTAATACCTCCCGAGGGAGCCGTCCAGTTGCCTGTGGCAACTGGGTGGGGGACATCCAGGTTTTAATTGGGGTTTTTATTGATTATGATCATTATGAAGAGAAGTGCTAATAATGGCATGAAACAAGATTTAAACCCACAGTTTTTGTCATGAGATGAACTACAGGATGCCTGTAACGGCACATTCCAACCCAAACGGAGTAGGAAAGGGTGCCTCTGCTTCGTGCAAGGAGATGTTAGGGAACACATCCCACTTGGGGAGATCGAGCCTGGGGCCCATGTTCCTGTTTTGTTCCTCGAGCTAAACGCTGGCATCCTCTCCCTGGATCTGGAAGCTCCCTACAGAGAGCTGGGCTTTGGCCTCCTGCGTGGCCCTGTTAGGACAATAGGGTTAGAAGGTTCTGGAGCTGAACCCATCAGGGTGGGGCCCTGCTGCTGGTCCTTGATTTGAGAGTGGACACAGTGCAGAGAGATGGCCCTGGGGCGTCACCGCCCTGCAGGTCGTTAGGGTGCCAGGCATCCCCCGGGGGACCTGCTCAGCATTTACTCTGGTCTCAGAGCTGCTGCTATCTGCCACCTCCCTCCTGTGTCGTAGCCTGCACCCGGGTTACACGGCACCACGCCCTGCAAAGTGGAACAAGCCTCACCGGGTGGAGCTTTGCATACCCGGGGCTAACAGTTCATGCAAATGCACAAAAACCACAGAGGCGCCAACCTGAGTAAGGTGTGGGCGCTCGCCCTCCATGAGCAAGGAGGTCCTCTGCACCCCCCGTGTGTGTGCTAGCTCAGCTCGCTCGCTTCCTTCCAGCCCGCATCAGGAATAGTGATGACTTCGTTGAGGAGCACACTTTGGTTTTTGTTTGTTCTCCCTCCCAGCACATAAGCCCCGCTGGGCTGGAGTCACCTCAATAGTATTTACTGTGGGGTCTGCGGGGCCCACGACAGTGCCTGATACGTATTTAGACAATAAATATTTGTCGAATGAATGAGCTCACCATTTAGAGTGCTGACTGTCCTTACACCTCCCTTCATTACAGTCATGATGAGCTGAAAGGGCCCCAGTTTCTTTTGCAGTTGGATTCTTTGGGCATCTAGTAGATATTTTAGCTCCTTTATCCAGCAATGTTCTACATTATGCCTCTCCTTCCCCTGGCCTGTAACTTGTCCCTGCCTTCTTGCATGGGTCTCAAGCAGGCTGCCTTGAAATGATTTCACAGTCTTGGTGGAGAGAGAGAGAGTACCGAGGCCCCCCAGCCTTCATTTCGAGCAGGAAGGCCAACACTGGCCGGCTCCGTGGTTAGCAGGGGGACCCTGGTGAGAGTCTTAGCCCTGTGGCTCCCCCTTGTCCCATGCCGTGCCGCCCCCTCTGTCCAACCTCCCCACCCCTCCCAGTACTGTTTAAACCACCACCTTTTCTCATTGTTGTTATATTGTGTCTTCCAACCACGAAGTGGCCCAGGTGCCTGGCGCCTCCCGGCCCATCCCCACCAGCCTTTGATTCCTGCAGGAGGCAGAATGATACACCTTCAGGGATGTGAGAGGCTCTTTTTCCCTGTCTGGGCAGATAGACAGGGATAAAAAGGGTGCTAGTGAAGCGCAAGGGTTAATTATTTATGGCCCGTAAACTTTCCTGGAAGGAAGGCAAAGGTTTTCGGGTTTTAATCTATTTTTCTTCAAGAGTTTTAAAGAAAAGGAAACCCTGGGCCCTTAAAGGTATTTGGTGGTTATCCCACAGGGTGTGTGTGTGTATGTGTGTGTGTGTAACATCATTTTCCTTTTACTATTCAGACATAGTTTCTTGCCCCTAGGAGATGCTACTGATCCCTCATAGTAGATGTCCTTCAGCTAGGGTGCTGCATCACTTATCAGTCACTGCATAAAAAAACCACCCCAAAATCTAGTGGCTTAAACAGCCACTGTGTTCGTGATTCTGCAGCTTGGACTGGATTTAGCTGGTGGTTCTTCTGCTGGTCTCACCTGGGGTCACTCACGCGGCTGCAGTCACCTGGGGGCTCAAGCGGGGCTGGGTGGCCCATGATGGCCTTACTCCCACTTGGGTCCGGCAATTAGCTGGGCTGTTGTCTGGGACACTTCAGTTCTACGTGTGGCCTGAAGTATAACCGCAGACCGCTTTCCCTGCTGAGGTGCAGGAGGCGAGCCCCCAGTGAGGAAGCACCTGTTGCTGGGTTTATGTTTTATGTCCCATTGGGCTTCAGAAAGTAAGAAGGCCAAGCCCGGGAGTCGGTGTGGGACTTGGTTTCACAAGGGGATGGGTACCGGGGAGCAGGACTCACTGAGGTCAGTACCCTAACAACCCACCACGGCTAGAAGGAGAGGTGTGTTATTTGTGGCTATGGCTTTTCATTTGCTTCAGCTAACACAACATATTCTCCCCTGACTTTGCTGACCACTCTATGACTAGGTCCTGGCCAGTCCTAGAGAGTTTTTCTCAACCAATCCTACCTAAATATCAGCATCAGGAGTTGGCAGCCTTTTTCTGTGAAGGGCCAGAGAGTAAATATTTTAGACTTTGTGAGCCATGCAGTCTGTGGCAACCACTTGTGTCTGTTGTTGAGGTGTAGAAGCAGCCACAGGCAATGTGTACGTGAATGGGGCCTGGCTGTGTTCCAATAAAACTTTATTTACAAAACCAGTTGGTGGGCCAGGTTTGGCCTGTGAGCCATGGTTTACTGATTCTTCATCTATATCATAATTTTTTAGACTGCTAACAAAATGTACTTTATACTCAAGTATTGCTACTTCTCAAACTTGAAAATTAAATGTCTGTGGAATTTGATTTTGTTGTGATTGATAGATGCATGTTACATAATATTTTTCACCTAATTGTTTAAAATCATAAACAAATTCATAAGAATTTTTCTACATATCTTTTTAATAACTCGGTAAGAGTGGTGTTCATAAAATAAAATGCCATGAGTTGGTTCAGTGAAAGTGGGAGGGGCAATATCATAGGTGTAGAGAGCACAAACTTTAGAGTCAGACTGCTTGAGTTCTAACCCTGGCTCTACCAGAAATTGGCTGTGTGACCACAGGCAACTTAACTTCTCTGAGCTTTAATTTCCTCGTCTGATAATAGGGATGGCAGTAGGGCTACCTCAGGGTCATTATACAAATTAAACTAGTTTACATAAAAAAACTTAGATTATAGTAAATGCTCAGTTAAAGTGGTGAAACAAATCTCAAAAATCATAAAACTCTAACTCCCTTAAATAGTAATTTTCAATAAGCAAAGGCATGGGATAGTTTCCAGGTTCATAGTGTTGTGGTATGGTTTCAAGAACTTTTCATTTTAACTTTAAACTGTAAGAACTAATAAATTTAGTAAAGTCACAGGATATAAAAATCTGTTGCATTTCTATACACTAACATCTATACAAAAAGAATATGAAAATTCCACTGTCAATAGCATCAAAAGGAATAAAATACTTAGAAATAAACTTAACCATGGAGATGAAATACTTATGCAATGAGAACTACAAAACATTAACAAAAGAAATAAAAAAGACACAAATAAATGGAAGGGCAATTCATGTTCATGAGTTGGAAGAATTAATATTGTTAAAATGTCCATACTTCCAAAGTGATCTATAGATTCAGTGCAGTCCTTAATAAAATCTCAACAGCACTTTTAAAGACATAGAAAAACAATCCTATAATTCATTTGGAACCACAAAAGACTCCAAATAGCCAAAGCAATTCTGAGCAAGAATTGTGATACTGGAGGCATCACACTTCCTGATTTCAAAACGTATTGCAAAGCTACAGTAATCAAAACAGATTGGTACCATCATAAAAACAGACATATGGACCAATGTAACAGACTAGAGAGCCAGAAATAAACCCTCACATATACCGTCAACTAATATTTGACAGTGGAGCAAAGAATACTCAATGGGGAAAAGAGTCTCTTTGATAAACGGTGTTGGGGAAACCGGATAAACACATGCAAAAGAATGAAATTGGACTTTCATGTCACACCACATACAAAAATCAACTCAAAATGGATAAAAGAGTGAAATTTAAACCCTGAAAAAATAAAACTCTTAGAAAGAAACATAAGGGAAAAGTTATTGACATTGAACTGGACAGTGATTTCTTTGATATGACACCAAAAGCAGAGGCCACCAAAGCAAAAATAGCCAAGTGTGACTACATCAAACTAAAAAGCTTCTGCACGGCAAAGGAAACCACCAAAAAAATAAAAAGGCAACCTATAGAATGGAAGAAAATATTTACAGGCCATATATCTGATAAAGAATTAATATCTAAAATGTATAGGGAACTCCTATAACTCACAAAACCCCCCAATAACTCAATTGAAAAATGGGCAAAGGACTTGAAAAGACAGTTTTTCCAAAGAAGACGTACAAATGACCAACAGGTATATGAAAAAGTGTTTCATGTCAGTAACCAACAGGGACATGAAAATCAAAACCTCAATGAGATATCATCTCACACCTGTTAGGTTGGCTCTTATCAAAAAAACAAAGGACAAGTGTTGGCAAGGATGTGTGGAGAAAGGGAGCCCTTGTGCTCTGTTGGTGGGAAGGCAAATTGGTGGAGCCACTGTGGAAAACAATACAAGGTGGGGCAGAAGTAGGTTTACAACTGTGAGTTTGTGAAACACAGTTTATTCTTGCATTCTTATTTATTAATTATTGTATTTCCCATACAAACAACTGTAAACTTACTTTCGCCACACCCTGTATAAAGACTCCTCCAAATATTAAAGATAGTGAACATGCTCCAGCAATCCCATTTCTTTTCTATTTTCTTTTTCAATTACAGTTGACATACAATATTATACTAGCTTCAGGTGTACAACATAGTGATTAAACATTTATATAACTTACAAAGTGATCACCCAATGATTGACTATATTCTCTGTGCTGCACTTTCCTTCCCCATAGCTGTTTTTATAACTGGCAATTTATACTTCTTAATTCCTTCCCCTTTTCCACCCATCCCTCCCACACCCCCATCTGACAACCATCCATTTGTTCTCTGTATCTGTAAGTTTGTTTCTGTTTTGTTTGTTAGTTTTACATCCCACGTGTAAGTGAAATCATATGGTGTTTGTCTTTCTCTGTCTGACACATCTCACTTGGCATAATACCTGCTAGGTCCATCATGTTGCTGCAAATGATAAGATTTTATTCTTTTTTATGGCCGAGTAATATTCCATTATATATATCACACCCATTGCATATATTGTATATATATCATATGTACCGCATCTTTATCGCCTATCGATGGACACTTAAGTTGCTTCCATACCTTGGCTATTGTAATTAATGCTGCAATAAACATAGGGGTGCAAGTGTCTTTTGGATGAACACCCAGAAGTGGGGTTGCTGGGTCATATGGTAGTTCTATTTTGAACTTTTGAGTAACCTCCATACTCTTTTCCACAGTGGCTGCACCAATCTGCATTTCCACTGACAGTGCACGTGAGTCCCCTTTTCTCCACATCCTCACCAACACTTGTTGTTTGCTGATTTATCGATGATATCTATTTTGACAGGTGTGAAGTGATAGCTCATTGTGGTTTTGATGTGCATTTCCCTGATGATTAGTGATGTTGAACAACTTTTCATAGGTCTGTTGGCCATCTGTATGTCTTCTTTTGGGCAATGTCTATTCAGGCCTTCTGTCTATTTTTTAATAGGATTGTTTGAGATTTTTTCGGTATTAAATTGTATGAGTGTCTTATATATTTTGGATAGTAACTCCTTATCAGATGTATTATTGGCGAATTTCATACTTTTGTACATCTGTCCAGTTTTCCCAACACCATTTATTGAATAGACTGTTTTTGCCCCACTGTGTGTTCTTTGCCTTCTTTGTCATAGATTAACTGACTGAATAAGTGTGGGTTTTTTTCTGGGCTCTCTATTCTGTTCCCTAGATCTATGTGTCAGTTTTTATGCCTTATCATGCTATTTTGATTACTATAGCCTTGTAGGATGCTTTTATATCAAGTGGCATGATACCTCTAACTTTGTTTTTCTTTCTCAAAATTGGTTTTTCTATTTGGGGTCTTCTATGGTTCCATATAAGTTTTAGGATTATTTGTTTTTGTTCTGTGAAAAACACCATCGGTATTTTGATAGGCATTGCATTGAATCTATAGGTTGCTTTGGGTAGTATGGACATTTTAATGATGTTAATTCTGCCTATCCATGAGTATGATATATGCCTCCACTTATTTGTATGTTCAATTTCTTTCTTCAGTGTCTTATAGTTTTCTGAGTACAAGTATTTCACCCCTTTTGTTAAATTTATTCTTAGGTATTTTATCTATTTTTGATGCAGTTGTAAATGTGATTATTTTAGTTTCTTTTTGATAGTTTTTTTACTAGTCTATAAAAATACAATTGATTAGTGAATATTAACTTTGTATTCTGCTACTCTACTGAATTCATTTATTAGTTCTAATAGTGTTTTGGTGGATTCTTTAGGGGTCTCTATATATAGTATCCCAACAATTCCATTTCTGGGTATACATATATCCAAAGTAATTGAATTCTAAATTTCGAAGAGATCTGATCTACATTCCCATGTTTATTGTAGCATTATTCACAATAGCCCAGATGTGGAAACAACCTACATGTTCATCAGTGTACAATAAAGAAAGAAAATGTGGAGTATGGGGTGGGGCAAAAGTAGGTTTACAGTTGTGAGTACATGAAACAGTTTACTCTTGTATTATTATTTACTATTGTATTTTTTTATACAAACAACAAAAAAGTAGACTTACTTTTGCCCCACCTTGTATACATACAATGTAACATTATCCAGCCTTAAAAAAGAAGGAAATCCTGCCATGTGCAACAACACAGACAGACCTTGAGGGCATTATGCAAAGTGGAATGAGCCAGCCACACAAAAAATAATACATGATCTCACTTATATGTGAAATCTAAATTACAGTACTCTCCACTTATCCATGGTTTTGCTTTCTGAGGTTTCAGTTACCCACAGTCAAATGTGGTCTGAAAATATTAAATGGAAAGTTCCCGAAAGGAACAATTTGTAAGTTTTAAGCTGTGCGCTGTTCGGAGGAGCGTTATGAAATCGCACGCTGTCCTGCTGGGGATGTAAATCATCTCCCCACCGTACACGGTCCCTTGCCCACTACTCACTTAGCAATAATCCCAGTTATCAAATCGACTGTCATGGGATCACAATGCTTGCGTTCAAGTCAACCTAATTTTACTTAATAATGGCCCCAAAGCCATTCACATAACTTTTATTAGAGCATATTGTTATAATTGCTCTATTATGTTACTGTTACAATTGTTCTATTTTATTATTCTTACTGTGCCTAATTTATAAATTAAACTTTATCAGAGGTATGTATGTATAGGGGAAAAAATAGTCTATATGGGGCTTGGTACTATCCAGTTTCAGGCATCCACTGTGGGTCTTGGACTGTATCCCTCACGGGCAAAGGGAAACTATTGTAGTCAAACTCATTGAAGCAGACAGTACGTGCCAAGGGTTGTGGCAGAGGAAATGGGAGGTGCTGGTTAAAGTGTACAGTTTTAGTAAATAAATTCTGGAGATCAACTGTTTAAAAAAAAAAAAGCACTGGGTCACAGAGCCTCCCCATAGAAGGAAGCAGCGTTCAGCAAGGGAGTAGGTCTGAGCACTGGTTTGCGTATCTAGGTGAGAACAGTTTTTACACTGTTGTCTGAAACGAAATAAAATTAATTTTAGTGTTCATGCACTAGTTACGGGCTGTGAGCAAGTTATTTAACCTCTCTTGCTCTTTCTTTTCAACATCTGATTATTGGGAAAAGTAAATAAGGTAAAAAAGTTACCGGCACCATGTCTAGCCCATCACACAATAAATGTTCATTAAAAAGTCAGTTGTAAAATTCCATAGATTAGTTGAGATCTGAGTTCTCCCAAGCCTGCTGAAATTGGACTAGGAAATCACCAGCAGGGGCGACCCAGCTGGACTTGGTAGCTCTCAGGGGCACGTGCAGAAACACAGAACATCATTAGGTGTCAGGAAGAGACATATAGGTAGATACCACATACATTTCCAGACTCGTTAGTAAACCTTAGAAAAAGGTAGCTTCTTTAACCAAGGGCTTTAGTTATCTAATAGTATCCTCAAAACCGGCACCCAGGGGCCAGGAATTGTCTGCTCGTTGCTTCCTTCGCGTGGTAAGACAGTGTGGCTGTGCGGGTTGCCTGGCGTGAGCCATCCCTCTCCCCAACCCCCGTAAGGACACTGTCCTTGCTGCTGCAGCTGCGGAAGGCACAGAAGCTGCTAGGGTGCCAGACAGTCCTTTGTTTTGCTACTCTGTTTACAGCTGCGCTTCAGGATCTGCGACAATGGCCCAGTGACCTGCCTTTGACCCCATGGTCAGCATTTCCTCAATGAATCATTGTGACTGTGATATTCGTCTTTACTTCATTGATTTCAGTTTGCAGGATCAGTAGAATTTAGGAGGCTCCTTGGCCAGGATTTGGGTACAATTACTCTTAGGCTCCATGTCCTGACGGCGGGCATCCTTTAGCCAGGATTTGTTGCAACAAAGCTTATTTCACATTTGACTGTATAATAGTTTGACATTAGTAGCTCAGAACAAATACAGTGAGTGTCTGCCATGTGTCAGGTGCTGTGAAAGCTGCTGATAAATGTTCTCAATCAGTAATTATATTTGAGTGAAGTAAAAGCTGGAAAAAAAAAATCCCAGTGCTGATGTGTGATGATCTGTCTGGCATTTGGGACAGAGTTGACCTGAAACAATATTCTTGGCACGAGGTGCGCCCACGGCAGTGGAGGATCCATCTTCACAGCACTGATGCCAGCACAGGGCAGTGGGGTTGAGAGAAGGGCTCTCCTGCTGCAGGACTGGCAGGCAGGAGCCAGCAGGGACACTGTTAAGTGACTGCAGCAATCCCACGGTGACCTGCTGTTGGGGAAGAGTCCCAAGCCTGAGGTCAGGATTGATTCTGAACTGACACATGGCCTTATTCAAATTCTTAAGAGCTTTCATAGGAGAAACTTACACAGGCAAAGCAGCTGCTTCCAGCGATGGAGGCCAGGAAGAGTCCACACCCCTCCCAGGACTGGGCCCCTTTTTAAAGGGGGTAAGTGGGGGTTAATTGCAGAACCAGATGGCAGGTAGCTGTGTGGACCTCCCGAGACAACAATGTATAACTAAGTTAAAAGTCAAAAGATAAGATCAGGCAGTTAATATATTCTATACATTCATTAATCTCCTTCCTGGGGACGTGACGTTTGTCATTTTTGGGCGGCATTCTGGTTTCCAGGGCAGCCAGTCAAGAGTGAGGTTACAGAGTTAAACAGTCACAAAGAGTTCAACGTCTCCCAGAAGCCTTTGCTGCTGGAGCCACAGGGCATCTCTGATCTGAAGTGAGTTCCCCTGCACCTGCGGTGTGGCAAGAATGAGATGAGACTCATGACGCTCCACCCAAATTCCTTGGTTTCCCTCAACCCCCTTTGGAATCCAAGGAGAGGACTTGGGCAGGGCCCGCCTCTGGAATTCAGCCATGGGGACTGTAACCCTGGGCTGCTGTGGGTTACGGAAATGCCATCCACAGGGGACATCCCTAGTAACAGTGAGGGGTTATCCTCACCAGTGGTACATCTTTGGAGCCACCGTTACATCTTACCCTCACTTCTTTTGCCTTGAATATAACTTTGAAGATCATCTTGAATTCCCTTGTGTCCAGAGCTTCAGGACTTGGCCAGTTTTGCTACGCCTCCCGTGTTAAAGGCCTCCGTGTACTTTCTAGGAAGCCAGCCTTGATGACATCCTATTTGCAGGCTTTTGGACTAGTTCTTTCTCCCTTTATGGTGTGTACACTGGTCCAAACTTAGGTGTACATCAGAATCACCTGGAGAGCTTGTTACAACGGCTTGCTGGAGCCGCCCCAGCGTTTGATTCTGTAGGCCCAGGCTGGGCATTTCTATCAAGTTCTCAGGTTATGGTGATCTTACTAGTCCAGGGACCACCTTTTGGGAATCACTGGTCTTGCAGAAAGAGGAAAGAAAAAACATCTTACAACAGTCTGATGCACTGTGCTGTGTGCAAGTCCTGTGATAGCTGCTCTCTAAACACAAAAGAATTTCACAGTACTCCCCCTAAGCTCTCTCCTATAGATGTGTGCTCGCCACTGGCAGACACTGGTCTGCTCTTCCATTGTATAAGGGGGCTCTGTCCCCTTTAACACATATTTAGCCAGACCTAAATGCTTTTATAGACCATAATTCTTAAAACAAGAACTTCACTGCTATAACCTTTTCGGTGGACGCTCCCACCTAGTCACACACACTACCCATGTGTATACTTCCACCGACCACATGCAAGTTCTGAAAGACAGCTTTTGCTGTATTTTAGCATCTGTAGGTTTGTTTGTTTTTCATCATTAATGGACCATTTCAAAAGTAAACTACACCATACTCTTAGGGTGTCAACAAGATTACAATAGAATCACAAATTTTACATATAATCATTCAGTTCTGAGGTTCAGTTATTTAATATTAAATCAGAACATTTATACTGAAAAGTACACCCTAAAAAAGTGACATGGTCAAGCGGGTTTGGAAAAAATGGTGACTCTCCAAGGAACCTGCAGGAACTTAGGTGAGCATATGAAAGGATCAACTTTAACACCTACTTAAATCCTGGTGACCCAGGATGTGCTGGTGGCCTTGTCCCTTGTAATGTGACCCAACATTTACAGCAGAGCCATTTTTATCAGGAGACTGACGCAAAAGCAAACTTCCCAATGAGTATAACTTATTCAATTAAGTCGTTCCTATGTCTTATTTTTCTTTCTACTGTTTTCTTTCTAGAAGTGGGATTCAGGGAGACACCTTAGATTAATTAAATGTTTGAGCTGCTCAAAGTACTGGTCCAGTTGTGAAGACTGGAACGGAGGCAATAGGAACAGGGAGAAAAATGCTGCTGACATGTTAGCTGTAGCACAATTCAAGTTTATTCCATTTGTTCTTGCAACACAAAACTTAAACACAGTATTATTAGCATTCTGATGTACATGAACTAGGATAATATGCGAAACCCAACTGTGTCAAAAGTATTACATCATGGAAAAAATGAACTCAATTATATCAAAATGCACAAAGCACTAGTCTTCCTCCATTACTGCTTAGAAAGATATGATTGTTTCTCCATTTACAAAATAGAATCAGGACAATTTAAAGTTTTAAAACTCTGCATGCAAAACACTGCAATTGCTTATGTAGGAGGGCACTCTCACCAGCTTCTATACACAACCGAGTATACAATATTGCGTGGAAGAAAACAGCAGCTTAACTGAAGTTTAGGGAAAAAAATCCAATGGGTGCGGACAGATTTGAACCCATTTGGGAGAAAGAATCAATGAATAAAGGGGCTACCTGCTTGCAGCTTCCACACACGGACTTGCCCACCTCTCCATGTGCCCTGGGTTTAGAAGGTGAGCTATGCACAGAACTATTCGGGTCCACTCAGGTGCTGGATTTGAACTGTTTACAGATACCAGTCTGAAGCTGCAAGGGGGAACTGGTTAGTATACTAACAGTAAACACTTGGGTGTTTTACACACCTGTTCTTAATTGCTATAGTGCATACGAAATGACTGACTTCATACAAAACTACAGAACATGCAAGGTTTCTGCTGAGATGTTAAATATTACTTCAGTGGAGAAAAAAAAAACCCCACCTTTTCCCTAATGCTTGTAGTACCAAAAAGCAGATATGGTTTTAACTTTCTGTACTCAAAATATGAACATTAAGTGTTGTGAATTTTTCTGCCAAGTGGTTCAGAAATATAGTATAAATAACCTAGTTTAAAAAAAAAAAGAAATTGTAAACCATCTTGGTCAGTCTATTCTATGTTTATATGTTATTTTCTCAGGCAACCGCTTCATAATTATGGGGTTTACAAAATGGCTGGGAAAGAGGAAGGCGAAGCAGCCTCTACTGCATCACAGGGAACATCAGGGTAAACTGTACAGAAGTCACGTGGCTTCTACACCAGGTGACTGGAAAGCAGACCAGGTTCAGGAATGATAGGACAGTGCACTCTCTGCAACAGCCAGCTGGAACAGCACACTGAGGCTGTAAAGGGAAGAACTGTGGAGGGCAGAATCCAAGCCTTTTGATCACATTATGCCAGGAGGTGAAAACAAAGATATCTGAACACCTTGTTGACAGTTCAAGACTGATCGAGTGCCCTCCCTCTTCAATGAGGATAGCTCATAGCCAGCTTTCAGTTCAGTGGTGGGATAAAGTACTGATGACTGACTTTCAATCCAACTCGAATAGGCTGCATTAAGGCAGCAGAATTGGCCAAAGGTATCAAAGTATTTAAACTATTTTGTGAATGTTTTCTTGGATGCAGAAAAATTACAGGGTTAGGCTAGCTGTAAGTGAAAAAAGCCACAGGATTAAAAAAAGTGTTCATGGGGAAAAGTACACATGTACACACACACACACACCCCCAACCACCCAATCAGCAATTCATCATTAAGGTTTGTTATTAGCCAGGCTGACAGTTCTTGACTGTTTAACTCTGCTGTTGAATGCTACGTTGCCTTAAGAAAAAAAAATCCTAATTCTTTATTATCCACAATCTGAATACAAGCCCCTAACCCACCCTCCCCCCTTTTTAAAAATTTGAGGTACATTCAGTTATTGCATGATGTGGTTAAGGAAAAATCCTAATATTTTAGTAAGCTTAGATGAGTTGGCAGGTCAAAGGAATCTTAGTATTTTAAATGCAAAATAGCAAAATTTATGTGTTTTAATTAGTAGTACTGCTCATGAAATAAACATTTGAAAATGTGTAAGTATTTTCTGCACGTCATAAGAACCATTTTAGGGCACATATTTAAGGACACAGAATACATTTTGAAGGTTTCGCACTTTATGTGATGCATGATTTAAAAAAGGAAAAAAATACTATGCAGCTGGGCTGGTGCATTCAGCAGAAGTTTATCAACAGCTCAGGGAAACCTGGTAACAAGCGTATTTTTGGAGAGATTTGTCCAAATAGTAAATCTCACCCCAGTGATAGCTTTGGTGCAGTAAGTAATCAGCATCCAAGACAGGTCAGAGACATGCCAACAGTGTGCCCTGTTCTCCACATAACCAAGGCTGATTCGTTTAAACAGCAAATGAAGAAACCCACAGGTACGAAGACAACTGCTCTCTCTATTACACTAACAGGCTTATGGCTATGATTCTAGTTTTACATCCCCCTTTGCTACCAGCAGGAGTTTAAAAGTGTTTCAATGTTACATAAATGTGTGAATCTAGAGGAGAAAAAATTATGCACACTGGAATGGTTTCTCCTATAGACTTCCAAAATTTAAGATTTTATAAATAAAACTAGTCAGTTTTACCTAAAGACACATGAAATCAGTGTGAAAGGGGAGAGGAAATCCAAAGTTCAGTCACCTAGCAATTTAGGAGTGTGCCCCTCCTCACCGTAACTAGGCTTTCATGTAAAGCTGAAAGTCACCGAGGGAAGATTTGGTCACCAACCACAGGCAGCGCTCTCTACACCAGGAGATTCCCCAGAGTGCACCTTAAGGCAGAAGGCTAATTGCTTATCTCAGCACCCTAAGTTTACATCACAGCAGCCACTACTGCTCGCAGTTAGGGCTACCAAACATGTAGAGTTGGCCTTTGTATAATCAGACCCTCGACACAATCTAATTAATGAATTAGCTAGGGAGCTGAGACAGTCAAATGTTATGTTTTCTTTTTGTTCTGGCTCTCCCTTGGGTAGAAGCTGTGTATTTTTTGGAAATGGAAAAGAGGCCGACTTGATCAGGAGGCCTAATAAAAGCCTGACCGTGGTTTTTGCCTCTCCTCCAAAACATGGTTTTTTCTGGTAGTCTGATTGGTTATGAATTTCTCTCTCCCCTCACCCCTCTTAAAGTATTTAGCTGAAGAAGCTGGCAGATAGAGAGTGACAGACAGACAGGCAGCAGTGTGAGGCCACAGGAGAGTCATTCTTCCAGAGCTGTCAGCCCCGCCATCCATCACTGAAGTAGGGCTTTGATTGCCTGGTTGTCAGTGGCTTCAAAGGCAGTTAGTCCATCTGGACCTTTCACAGTCTTATCAGCACCCTGGAAAAGAGCGGGAAGAGCCTTGGTCATTAAATGAGCCACAACTGGGAGAAGAGAGTGAAAGATGAGATTACTTGGCATACGCTCGTATTTACACCTAGAATTAAAAACTTCTTTTACTTAAATGGAATCCATCCTATCGAAGAAAACAACTCTAACACTTGGCAAGGTTATGGATTAAGTTATAAAAATGTCAGATTATTTTTCAGGCCCTATAAATTGTACACTACACACACAGCTTGCCAATAACATTGACAGCGGCTGGCTTTTATTCATACTAGCATATATTTACCCAATTAATTAAGCTTTAAAAATGAATGTTCCTAGGTGTAGTATAAAATGGGAAAATCACTTTTGCTAATGAAAGTATCATGGTAATATTTTTTTCCCTCTTTGCAAAATTGTTTGGAGAGTGCCTAAGTGTGACATTATTTCTAAAATCTGGGGCTTACAGAACTTTTGCTTTAGACAAATTCCTACAGAACACGTGTAATACTGATCATTATACTTAGACACTTAGCGGTGAGAGGCTGGGACGTGGCCGGGGAAGGAGGCTCTGCGCTGTACTCTGGGGATGAAACCCTCCCCCCCCCCCCCGTCTCAACGCTTCTCCTGGAGGCTGCTGCTCTGGAACATTTACTTGCGACACTGTTTTGGGTTTGAGAATGTGACGTACTCCTCTGTGTCCACACTGTTTTACTGTCTTCCTTTCCTAGAAGTCCCATGGCAGCAGGAGCCTTGTCTGTATTCTCACCGTGGCTCCGGTACCTGGGAAAGTGCCTAGTGTGTGGGTAGTGCATTTGCTCCCCGGCCCTCTCTGCTGGCTCTGCCCAGCCGGGATTCGGTCACCAAACAGTCTCTAGCGTCCTATCCTCCTGCCCTTGCCAAAATCTCATTTGTTCCTGAGGCCTACAGAGCTATCAAAACTTGGCACAGGAGGTCCTTCAAAGACCAACTCCAGTCAAACTCACCAGTCTCTTCTTGCATTAATCTTTCTAGCTCTAATCCTATGGAAGTTTTCACCGTTCCTGACCATACCATGTGCTGTGCCTTTACAAATGCTCGTTCCAAACGGAAGGCCTTACCCCCCTTCTCTGGCAAATCCATGCAGTCACTGGAAAAACATTTACTGAGTGTGTGATGTGCATACACTAAGGGCCTGGAGAATCAAAAAAAACCAAGAGTCTGCCAGCCTGGCTGGCATGGGAGACAGACCAACCAGTGCGAGCCAGTGGGTTGAGAACCATAATGGCGCAGAATGGGACGTGATGCGATGTCATGTGAGAAAGAAAGTCTTTCTAGATGAGGTAATGCCGGAGCCGAGTCTTGGCGATGAGGTAAACCAGAAAGGAGATGAGAGATTCTAGCAAGTGTGAAAGTATCACAAAGTCCTCTTCAAGGTGACTATAAAAGTCTCTACTTCCTCATTTTCTAATTTAATTTAAATGCTTTATGGAACACATGGAACTCACAGTGGGAGAGAAATCTGTAAGGATCTCAATGTGGTAAACCCTACAACATAGGTTAAGTGACAATAATTGGGATCCCTGTATTCAAAACAAATTATTCACTTTGATAGGTTTTATGACTAGCACTGTAAACTATAATTCTGCATTAACAACCTTAAATATTATAGTGAACATCTGTTGCTTTTTTAGCTTCCAGAGTTCATTTCCCTTCTTTTGATAACTTCATCCTAATTTCATTTTGGGGAATCATTTGTCCCCATGGTGTGGAGCCCTGGGACTATAACTCAAGGTGCTATGTGCTTTCCTTGCCAAGTTTCAAAGACTAGTTTGACTCAAGCAGGATGCTCACTTCTGGATTCTGAATACTGATTGGAGAGATCAAAGAGAATGAGGAGTTGGGGCTCATTTAGTTACTTCTGGGGCATCACCGAGGAGACAGCTGAGAGGTTTCTGCTCTCTCGAGTCCTACAGCTGCCGTACTTCTGGCCTCTTCTGAGCTTGGTCCTCCAGCTTTCCTGCTGGTTCTATGACTGGTCCAATATCTTCAAAATTCTTTCTACTTGTTAGTCAAATTCTGCTATCTGTAACCCAAAATCTGGCTTACAAAGTATTTTTAAAATTTACATAAATCATTTTTTCCTAATTACAATACAAACTCATCACAGAACTCAGAATACACAGAAAAACATGAAACTCATAATTCAATACCTTGGGAACAACTGTGATTAATTCCTTTAGCTTTTTGTCTGGGAAACTCTTTTTAACTGTTGATTCTAAATGACAGATAGCCTTGCTGGGTAATCTTGGTTGTAGGTCTTTGCTTTTCATTACTTTGAGTATTTCATGCCAATCTCTCCTGGCTTAAAATGTTTTTCTAGAGAAATAAGCTGACAGTCTTACGTTGTATATAACTAAATGCTTTTCTTTTGCTCTAAACTTTTAGTCATTTCTTCACTTAAGTTTTTAATTCCCTGCTCTCTCTCTCCTCTTCCTCGTAACACTATGATGTGAATGTTGGAATGCTTGCTGTTACCCTAGAGGTCCCTTAAACTATCCTCATTTTTAACCCCTCCCACCCCCCGTTCCAACTGGGTGTTTTCTGCTATCTTGTCTTCCAGAACACTAATTGAATTCTCTGCTTCATCTAATCTGCTGCTGATTCACTCTAATGTAGTCTTGATTTCAGTTCTTGTATTCTTCATTTCTGACTGGTTATTTCTTATCAGTTTTAGCTCTCTGTTGAAGTTCTGAGTTCATGGATTCTTCCCCTAAGTTCATTGAGCATCCTTATAATCAGTGTTTGGAACTCTGTATCTGGTAGGTTGCTTGTCTCCGTAAGTTTTGTTCTGCACTTTCGTTTGGAACATGTTTGTCTCATCTTGCCTGACTTCCTGTGCTTGTTTCTATGTATTAGGTAGATCAGCTTTTTCTGCCAGTCTTGGCAGAGTGGCTTTATGTAGGTGTCCTCTGAGGCCCAGTGGTACAGTCTCCCTGTCCACCTGAGGTGGGTGCTCCAGGGCAACCCTTGTGTGGGTGTGTGCCCTTCTGTTGTAGTTGAGCCTTGATTTCTGTTGGCATGTTAGGGGAGGGATTGACCTCAGGCTGACTGGCTGTGAGGGCTGGCCATGACTACATTGGCCAAGATGTTGTCTGGGGGCTGATCACATGGAGCGGGGGTCTGTTTAGTGAGGCTCTGGTGCCAGCCGAATCTGCACTTCATCTGTGTTGATGTGGAGGTGGTTGGGTGGTGTGGTCTGAAGCCACACACTGGGTGTGTTATTTCTAGAGTCTTTAGGAAGGGCTTTGGTGTAGGCCAAGATCAGCTGCTGTTTGTGCTAAGCTTAGGGCCACTGGTGGGAGCTACAAAATAATCTACAGATGGTTGCTGCTTGTGCTGGGCTTGGAGTTCCTTGGGAGGGGCTATGCTGTCTACCGAGGCCGGCTGCCACTTCTGCCAGGCTTGAGACCCTTTGGTGGGCATGATGATGTGAGCTGAGGCTAGCCACCATTTGTGCTGGCTTGGGGCCACCTGATGGGAGGTACACATTGAAAGTTGAGACCTGTTGCCACTTGTGCCAGACCTGGGGCTGCTTAGCAAGCAGCCGATGGTAGCTACTGTTTTCTTGGGATTTGTGGATCTTGGAGATTTTAGGAAAATCCAGTGTGAGCCGCAGCAAGCTGTATGTGTGCAAAAGCCACTGGAAATGACTTGGGGGCAGGATCTCAGGGAATCACCAGGACAGAGCAAATGGTGTTAGCTATGATAATGGAGAGCTCAGATTTGACAACTGCCCGCAATTCCATCCCTGGAGAGAGATACCTTGCTCCTCTAGCCCTTACCCCAAAGCGAGTCAATTCAGTTTTTCTCATAAGTTTCTGGTGCTTTTCAAACTGCTACCCTGCAAGCTTAGGGTGAGTTAAGTTTGTGAGCCACCAAGTCCATGCATGGGCCCCTCAAAAGGAACACACAACTGGGACTCTGGCAGCTCTCTATCTCACTCTGATATGCAAACCCTGCTGGTCTTCACACCAAGATGTCCTGGGGCTCCTCTTCCTGGCACTGGTGCCAGGCTGGGATCCTGGCTCCTCAGCAGGGGATCACTGCAGCCCAGATACCTCTCTCAATTCTTAATCCCCACACCAAGGATGTGTCTATTCTGTTTCCACCTCTCCTACCAGTCTCGACATGGCTTCTTCTTAATTATATGGCTTCTGTTCAGCTAGTCTTCAGATGGTTCTCAATGATGGTTCTATAATTTAGCTTTAATTTTGATGTAATCATGGGAGAAGGCGAGCACAGTGTTTACCTACTCTGCCATCTTGACTGGAACAGTATTACATTTGATTCTCAACTCAAACAACAAAATATACACCATAGCCACTTTGAGGATTTGATAATATTGGTATTTGAGAGGAGTATTCATGTTTCATCATTAAATGGTTGCTTGACTTTTTAAAAAAAATGTAGCACAGGTAATATATTTCATAAAACATGAACATTTTCTACATTTTCTCAGAAGACTAATTTTTAGTATTTTTTTACCCTATAGCAATTGTATATATGATATTAAACATTCTGAAAGGCACTGAGTAAACCTTTGTTCTGTATTTCACTCATTTATCCCCAAACCAGGAGCAGTTAACTTAGAGTGGTCTGAAACAGTTATGAATCAAAAAATTAGTGTTGCTCAATAATCATTGATTATATATGTATTTTTTGTTTTAAGGTTACAGTAGAATTCCTAGGAAGATAAATTCTTTGACATAGTGTGAAACAGGAAAGAATGGAAAACAAAAAATCAAAGTTTCTCTGGGACTTTTCCTCTCAAATATAACAAATTATAGTTTATAATAATTTAAATATGCTGTCATTTTTATTTTTTTAAATTTAAGAGTAAAAAATGATAATGTTTTAAAACTTTAAATTTTCAGTTCATGAGATTTTGATTCTCTCATTCTGGGGTACAACTTTTTCTACTTAAAAGAATTCTTGTTCTTATATAGAAAGTTGAGAGGCCTTTTTAAATAGCAGTATATACCTTAAAAAGGATGGAATATAGACACACTTGACATAGCTTATCTATTTAAATTCTAAATTATAGCAAACTTAACATCTTTAAAAGAGAACAGAAGTAAACATTTAAGTATTTCTCCTTTCCCCCACAATATGCTGAGTGGATTATTTAGAAGTGGTTTTTCCTTTAGGATTAGGGAACAAGGACACTTAACTTCTTAAATCCTTTATTACCAATTATATAAATTATAAGGCATTACATAATTTATGATGATTTCAGTAAGTGCTAATATACAAATTTTGATACATGTTAATACTATATTTAATAATGTTAATATTGGAAATGGCTAACATGATAGTGTATTAATGCTACAAGGAAACTATTATTTCTCTTAGAGAACTACTTACTTAACCATGGGAACTAGATTATATCAAATCATATATGCAGCTGTACACAGTAAATGAATTTTGGACTTATGAAAGTCCACTGGCTGATACCATAGTTCAAGAGTATCATTTCATGATTAACTCTCTTTGTAATAATGCGTTCATGCTACACTGCTGTTACTCAGGTATTTGAGATATTAATCAGGAAGACCAGTTCAGTAATGAGCAATGAAAATTCCATATCACTGTCCTATAAACTTGTTTGGCTACATTAACTGACAATAAAACTTTTCAATAAATATGCACTAGCATAGTCTAGTAAAAGCATTCAGAATGATACACATTTTTATCACTGATGGTTGGTACTGTGAAATGCTATGCACTAGAAATTCCAAACTAATCATGAGCTACAGGAGGAGTCAGCAAACTATGACCCAGATGCTTGTTTGTAAGTAAAGTTTTACTGGGATGCAGCCACACCCATTCTGTATTGTCTATGGCAGCTTTAGAGCTATAGAAGCAAAATTATGACAGCAATCATATGGTTGCAAGATTGTGCCTGACCCTTTGAGAAAAAGTCTGTAACCTCTAAACTACAGAATATTTTATAATGCCATTTATTTATTTATTTTTTAAATATATCTTTATTGATTTTAGAGAGAGGAAAGGAAAGGGAGAGAGAGAGATAGAAACATCAATGATGAGTCATTGATCGAGCCCGCAACCCAGGCATGTGCCCTGACTGGGAATCGAACCCCGATCGCCTGGATCCTACGTCAACGCTCAACCGCTGAGCCACGCCCGGATGGGCTATAATGCCTTTTAAATATTCCTTTTACTCCAAAAACTTCCTGGTTAAAATTTTCTTAGGGGGAAAAAAAAGGAACCTCATTGAACTGAGATAATTACAATTCAAAGTGACGCGTGCTTACACTCTATTTTTGCTTTGATAAAAACAGGCTGCTAGGCCTTTTTACTGACTGCTGTGCTGTTCAGCTATCACTTCTCTATCATGGATGTCTGCTTCATACTCTCACCTGGGCTGCTTACTCCTCTGCTACTGCTAGATTCCCAGGATGCTTCTCGAGCCTGTACTTTTACCTGTTTCACCTGTCTCCTTTCCCTTTTCTGCAGTTTTACTAACGTTCTTCATGTACTCTGCATTTGGATAAAAATACCAGGAGCTTTGATCATTCCACTTCTATCTTACACATTATTATTTAACAATTCTGTAGTTTCAGCTTATTTAAAAGAACTTCAGTGTTTTATATTTTAATACTTGTTTAGATTTATTCACATGCTAATTTCCTGCCTACGATCCTTCTTGCATCTGAGTCTTTCCTTTGGGGTTTAATCTGTTCCTTCCTGACGTGCATCCAGTTCTTCACTTGTTTGTTGCTCAGGGGCACTGACCACTGCTCAGCTTGGAGCAGCCTTGGATCAGCTTCTACCATTTGCAACAAATACTCTCGTGCTCATTACCGTTTGCAACAAACTGATCCCCTTTCTGTGTCTCAAGGACTCATTATAATTTCTTGTCTAATAAACCCCTTCTTATGGTCCAGACCAAATGCGGATGCATTCATTTTAACAGTATCTTTTCTGTGGCGGGGAAGAGGGTACCTGGCATGCGCTCAGACCTCCAATCCTGAAGTGCAAGTCCCACTATGCTCCCTACACTGCAGCCCGCCAATTAAAAATCAGCCCAAACAGCTTTTACAGACAGAAATGTACATGCTCAGCTTCCTGCGACTGTCCGCAACAGGGATTCTGAAAGGCGATCTTAAGTTGCAGAAAGAACATGGACTTCTGGGTCATAATCTCGATTCCATTATATGCTGACTGAATTCAGGCAGTTACTTAACCTCCTCGAGAAAAATGGTTTCCTTATCCATAAAATGGAGAGGGACATACCTATGCATTTGGGTTGGTAAAAATTAAAGGAGACTATATACACAAAGTGCTTAATACATATTAGATTTTCCACAGATGTTAGTTTCTTCTTTTGCTATATGGATAATCAAGAATTAAATGTTTTAAATTCCAATTTTGCATTAAACTTAAAAAATAGTCCAGCCCGGCCGGGTGTGGCTCAGCGGTTGAGCATCGACCTGGGATCCAGGCGTTCGGGTTCGATTCCTGGTCAGGGCACATGCCCGGTTGTGGGCTTGATCAATGACTCTCTCATCATTGATGTTTCTATCTCTCTCTCTTACTCTCCGTTTCTCTCTCTGAAATCAATAAAGATATATTTAAAAAAAAAATAGTCCACTAAGTATTACATAGTTTAATTTCAAATATTCTAGCAACCTTTCTTTTTGTTTTTGTGAATTTACCCCATTAGTTGTGATCAAACTGAGTTCTTAAATTTCTGTTTATTGTTTTGGCTTTTTTCCTATGCTACTGACATACTAGGTATATATACTAAGAATGACAATGAGTCTGGTAAACTTCTTAAACCAAATACTTTAAAAATGAATTTATAATAATCCCTAAGGATTCTACTTTTGATAAAAAGAATAAACCAGATTTCCTAATACAAACATTGATTTTAATGTAAAAAAAAAAAAAGCACTGGAACAGCCTCATTTTCGCAACTATGGATTTTTAAAAGAGTACAATCAATTTCTTTAAAAAAAAAAAAATTGGCTAACAAAACTATAGGGTATCCATTAAAGCAGCTTGTGCAATAAAAAAATGAAAAGTAATTAATCTGGAAAAAGCAGAACTAAATTTTACTAGGTTGCTTTCATAAAGGTTAAAAAATATCACCTAAAACAAAAAACAGCTCTGCCATCAAGAGAGCCATCTCTGAATGCCTCTGACTTAGCTACAAAAACCAAGGCTCAACACAAAAGAACAATATTACAGGCATAAGTAAAAGAAAAAATAAACTAGTTAAAAGACACCTCAACTTACAACCAATAATTTAGCAACAGAGTACATATTTATAGAGACCCTTCTGGGATAACATATTAGGGCCTAATGTACATGCAAATCAAGCCAGAAGAATCTTCCTTTAGCTATAGAATCATCTCAATGACCTGGAGCATATTTTGGGAATCAGGGATAGAGAACAATGAATGGTTCGGGTCCTCTCTAGCATAAGGTTAACCAGTTCTTTTGTTTGTCCCACAGGAAAGAGAGGTGTATCAGAAAGAAATAGAGTTTGGATCCATAGTTTGAGATATGGCTAAAAAGAGCGTGTTTAGGGCATCTCCTTCAGTAAACGACTGGAGCCTAAGGATCTAAGCTCAAAAGGATCCTGTGGAGGTTTTTATTTTCTGAGTATAACAACCTTGGCAGGGTAGAAAAGGTCATGGAAAGGGGGAGGGGGGGAGAAGGAATCTTTTCTTTTGGTTTGTTTTTATTCTGACTTAGGAATTTATGTTTTTAATTGAGATAACTGACATGTAACACTGTGTTAGTTTAATATTTGTACATATTGTGAAATGATTATCACAGTAAGTTTAGTTAATATCCAACACCTCTCATCCTTACAATTTTTTTTTTGGTGATGGGAACTTTTAAGATTTACCTCTTAGCAACTTTCAAATATACAGATTAAAAAAAAAAATTTAAAAAATCAAATATACAATACAGTAGTACTGTTAGCTTTCTCTTTTACTGTATACACTTAGTAGATAGGCTGAGGTCAGGAGAATTAAGTCTATGCTGAGGGAGAGAGCTGACAGGCAAAAAGAAATCAGACCCTGTCCTGTGGCTTAAGCCCAGGGTTAGGCTGTGCCTCAACTGTAGAGTTTTATGTGTCATCAAGATCTCTTTAAGCCTATCTGAGCTGGGGTTAGTAACCTGCAATACCAAGAGTCCAAACTAATAAAACATGAGAATTACAAAAATCATTCACGAACTGTAAATCAGTATTTGTAGCCTGTGACAATTTTTAATACAGTAAGCAAAAATAACCCCCCAAGAATGAAATTATCTAATAGTTCACAAAGGTAATCTTTTCATGAGTGTGGAGGGAGGAGTAGCCAGTAAGGAGTAAGACAGTGACTGAAAGTCTTTGTGAGCACATCCTACCACAGATTCTCAATTGACTACAGTGGCGAAAGATATTTCCGTTTATTTTGGCCTTTGGAGAATTTAGTATACTTCTTATTACAGAACTTAGTATAGTATCTAAAAATTACTGTTGACATATACCAAAACCCCCCCAAAACTCTTATATAAAACAACCATGGCACATTTAAAGAAATCCTGTGACTGTGTTTAACGTGAAGCTAAGGGTAAAATCCCTGAGTTTTAGAGGACCTGAATTAACTGCTTTCAGAATAGTATCTTTAAAAAGTCCTCAAAGTATTATAAGACAAATGTGCTACATTCTTTCCCAATTTTCTCTAAATTTTACTGAAGCTGACTTGATGAAGCATAAAATCCTCTGCAGTCTTAGTTATAATAAAAGCTATTAATTAAGCACTTGTGTACCAGGCATGATGGCAACATGCTTCATATACACTTACTCATTTAATTTCCATTTCTTTCTTGCTGCTTTTAGCAGAGCTTTATCTTAAAACACCAAATAAAATGTTATAAATTTATAGCACTTTCCATCCAGAGTATGGCCGTAAAATGATAAGTTTGGGATTAATACTGGTGCCTTATTAAGATTTCTTGTCTTGTCTGGCTGGCGTGGCTCAGTGGCTGAGCATCAACCTATGATCCAGGAGATTGAGGTTCGATTCCTGATCAGGTCACATGCCTGAGTTTCGGGCTTGATCCCCAGTCAGGAGTGTGCAGGAGGCAGCGGATCAATGAATCTCTCTCATCGCTGATGTTTCTCTCCCCCCCCCCTTCCTCTCTCTGAAATCAATAAAGACATATTTATATATAAAAAAAAAAGATTTCTTATCTCCCAACATTTGCAGGTCCTATCTAAAATAGCTAAATGGTTGCAGCTGATGCGTTAATTCCTGAGGCTGGATTTTGAACTCCATCTAAGTTTATAATAGCAAAGCCAAAACACTGGAAAACTCCAGATTTACCATGATCTCAGTAACATTAAGATACCGGATGACTTAGAGAGCCCTTACTTACAGAAAAAGAAGTTTATAAATTTCAAACCAGCGCTACTCTGGTCTGTGAACTTGGTACCAGTCTACAAACTGTTACTAGTCCACAACATTTTCTAGATCATTTCAGCTAACTTTTTTTTTTTCACAGCAAACTATTCTTTTTTTAAAATTTGATTTGAGAGAGAGAGAGAGACATTGATTTGTTGTTCCACTTATTTATGCATTAATCAGTTGATTCTTGTATGTGCCCTGACCGGGGATTGAACCCGCAACCTTGGCATATCAGGACAATAACTGAGCAACCAAAGCAAACTACTTTTAATGAAGATTGTATTGTTTTATATTCCAGCCCAAGCTCCTTACCCATTATGAACTAGTAACAGCTTGTGGACCAGCTATTTTGGGTTATAATGTTCTGGACCTCAATTCTGCATACAACTAGTTTTCTGTCCTCGAGGCCAAACAAATTTTAAATAAATTAATCAAACACTTAACTAAAACAGTCACACAGTAATGTAAAAATTAGCAATTCACCTTACCTTCGACAGAAGCAATTTCACACAGGAAACGTGACCTTCGTAGACAGCAGACAGAAGGGGAGTAATGTGATGTTTATCTGGAGCCTGTGAAGTAATAAATAAAGAGATAAACCACCTTATCCATTTTTCATTTCTTTCTAATTAGGGAACACTTGTATTTTAAAGTCAATATTTCCCCATTTGCCTTTCTATACAAAATCACTTCACAGCTACAAGTTTCTAGCCTCTGGAGAGCTGCCCTCTAGAGGCCTGAGCCCACATGCAAGGTTTCTCCCTGGGAGTCAGCACAGTGAAGTCGAGGGTGCAGGGCTTTGACCTCAGCTCAAATCTTGGCTCTGTCATTTACTGTGTGACTAGTTAATCTCTCTGAGCCTCTAGTCCCCACTAGTACAGAAATACCAGTGAAAAGGTAAAAGACTGCCACAGCTGGGCCAAGCGACATAGTGTCCCCTGAAATGTGAAAAGTTCATCTCACTGCTGTCATGGTTACTTACACATTTTTCTAAAACTCTGAAATGCAGAAGCCACAGAAGACAAGAGCCAGGGGATGACTGCTCCTGTCTGACCACTTGCCTACTGACCTCTGTGCCAAAATGCCTTTTACATTTTTCGTATGATTTGCAGGGTCCTATGGTCCACTGACTGGGTGGTAATAGCATCTGCTCTCTACAGGCAGTGCTAACTCTCAAGTTGCAACAGAGCTTCACAAGCAACAGTCGAGGGGAATCAGCCTGACCCTCAGCTTGAAAGTCAGTTTATTCTGCTTATTCTTTACAATCCCAACTGTACATTTCTAAGTTACAGAAATCCGGTGTAATTTCATACTACTATTTAAAATGAGGTTTCCACAATAACTATCTTTACACATCTATATAAAATAACTTACCAAAGCATACAACAGAATTTTTTTTCTAGAATGACAATGTTCTTTACATACATTAATATCTGCTCCTTTCAGCAGCAGGAATTCCAGGATTTCAAGCTGCCCACAATCTGCTGCATAATGAAGAGGTTTCCTTCCACCTTCTAGTGTCCGGTTGACATCTTCTCCCTTATAAAAGAAGCCAGGTGAAGACATTTATGTGGATGGTAGAATAAGGAGGGAAGGTACTTGATATTTTCACTTTCTTAAAGCTCTAAGAGTTTCATGAAATAACTGCATTTCTTGCAAAGTGAAGTAAACAAAAACTTGAAATGAAATTCTGCACTATTAATACCTCAGCACACAGTATGACAGTAATTCAAACCACGATTAGTCAAGTGGAAAACAATAAGCAATAACGCTGAATAATGAAATATATTGCCGTGCTCTATTTCTAAGAAGTTCAATCAGCATAATGTCAAGAGTTGGCCACATGAAACTGAGGAGTTCAAACACTGACTTTTTACACAGGTCACATGACATGTATTTTAACTCTTCAAAGAAAGCATGCTACTTTGATGCAACTCAGACATCATCACAAGGTAATCAGTATTAGCTATTAAGAATTCATTTTCTTCACTCAACATCTACTCAAGTCCTACTGTACGGTAGGCACTGGACGCGGAACAATAGTGAGCAAAATCAGACGGCTTCGGATTGTGTGGAGCGTGCCATATAGTGTAATCACATTCAAGCATATTCAAAATATAACTATTACGAAGGCAAGAAACTCAGTGCTACACAAATACTTTTCAGAAGAATATGACAATCTTGGTGATGGACGGAGGGTGGGTAGTATCAGAAAATGAACTTAAAGCCTCAAAAAAGTTTTCATCATTGAGGATTAACAGAGAATCTAACACTAATAAATATAATTACTGTCTCTGCTGACCAGCTACTTACTACAGGTTCGGCACTGTGCTACTCGCATTATTTCTAATCTTTAAATAATCCTAAAAGGAGAAAACCTCCATTTAACATATGAAAAGTCTAAAGCTGAAGGAGGTTAAATAACTTTTTAATGTGGCTCAGTAAGTAACAGTAGAGATCTAAACCCCAAAATGACCACATTGCCTCCAATTCAGTATTCAATCCTTTTATCTTAAGGAAAATGCAGACTTTACAGAGTAGCAAAGTGTCTGAAAAAATTTACTTTCTTAACTACTGTATTATTCACCTAGCGTGGTTTAGTCAACTCATCAAGCCATACCTTGAATCGAGATAATTCAGAGCTCTATCATTTTATAGCCATTGTGAGCTGTTCTTTCAAACATACTCTCTATGGACACAGAAGGTGTGTTACTTGCTTAAGATCACTGGACACTGGGTTACTACCAGTAACACTCCAACTCTACCACTTAGCTGTGGGACCTCAGACTATTTTCTAAATCTTAATTTCCTTATCTGTAAAATGAAAATACTTATATCTCACAGGATTTAGTGCATCATTAAAGGAGATAATCCGTGCAAAGTAACACAGTGCCTGACACAGGGTAAAATGTAAAATATTAACTGATTTCTGTGGATCACTGATGTTGATTGATACTGGTTTTAAAAGACTATCCCAATTTGGGTTAAGGCAGGTTTCGGCATTACCAGTTGAAATATAAACAAAGAAATGATTTAATGTAATATACTTTATATTTAGAAACCAATTTAAATAGTAAGAGCAATTTGGTGTACCACCTGAGCCTTTATTCACAACTGTAGAAATGTGAGGCTCTTAGATATTAAGTGATTCACAGATATAAGTAGTTTAACTTTTAAGACTTCCTTTCCAAAATATCTGACAGCTCCCTCCCCTACTAAGTACAAGCATGCAAAAAGCATATAAAACAGAGCTGTTGTGTTTAAACTTTCTCCTTTAACCCTGCAGACACTGAATTTATAATTCTTATTTTAGCAGACAAAAAATTACAGGCACTAGAAAGGCTTTAAGTTACGGCAGGAAGGAAAGGACCCTCTCCAGCAGGGCCTTAGCAAAAGCAGTACTTATGGAAAAATCTATAGTACTAAATGCCTGTATTGGAAAAGAAGAAAGGTCTCAAATAAATGATTTTTATTCTTTCACTTTCAGAAAGTAGGGGGAGAAAAGGTATATGGAAATCTGCACCTTCTGCTCCATATTGCTGTGAACTAAAAATGCTCCAAAAAATCCATTTAAAAACAAATTAAATACGAAGTAAGCAGGAGGAAAGAATAAAAATCAGAGCAGGAACCAATGAAATGGAAAACAGAAAAACAACAGAGAAATCAAAAGCTAATTCTTCAAGATCAATACAACTGATAAATCCCTAGCCAGAGTGGGTGGTAGGCACACAATGCAATATACAGATCATGTATCATAGAAATGTACACTTGAAACCTATATGAACCTATTAACCAATGTCTCCCAGTAAATTTAATTTGAAAAATTAATTTAAAAAGAGTGAAGACAGAAAGAGACTCCCAAGCCCTACATGGCTACACTGCTAAATTTTACCAAACATTTAAGAAAAAAAGGGTAATAGCAATTCTACACATTATTACAGAAAATGGGAAACATCCAACTCATTCTATGAGGTCAGCGTAACTCTGATTCTGAAATAGGACAAAGATGTTAAAAGAAAAGACTGCCAAAGGCCAATATCCTTCATGAACACAAATTCTGAATAAAATATTAGTAAAATGAATCAAACTATATATAAAAAAGATAGTATACCATGACCAAGTTGGATTTATCCCAGGAGTACAGGTTGGTTAAATATCCGAAAAGTCAGTCAATATTAAACCACCATTTTAACAAACAAAAAAAACAAAACAATGACCCATATGATTGATCATTTCAGTAGACGAAAAAGCATCTGACAAAATCCAACACTGATTCCTGCTAGAAACTCAGCAAAGCAGTAAAAGAAAGAAACTTCCTTGGCCTAATAAGGGCTTTCTACAAAAAACTACAACTATCATACTTAACTGGTGAAAGATTGAATCAGGCACAAAAAGACAAGATATCTGTTCTTACCACTTTAGTCAATGTTGTACTAGAAAGCCTAGCTAGTACAATTAGGCAAGAAAATAAAAAAGGGCATCCATTTTGAAAAGGAAGTAAAACTGTCTTTGCAAATGACATGACTGTGCAAAAAATCCAAAGGAATCTACCAAAAAGCTACTAGAATAAGCAATTTTAGCAATGTTGCAGGACAAAAGATTAATATTCAAATTCAACTGCATTTTATACTAGCAGTGAATTGCAAACCCAAGCTAAAAATAGTATTTACAATACCATTCAAAAATATAAGACAATTTAATGATAAATCTAACAAAAATGTGAAATACCTGTACACTGAAAACTACTAAATATTGTTAAGAGAAATTAGAGAGGACCTAAATGAGCAGAGAAACATACCATGTTCGTGGGTTGGAAGACTCAATATTTTAAAGATGTCAGTTCTCCCCAAATTGATGCCTAGGTTCAGTGCAATACCAGTCAAAGCCCCAGCAGGTTTTTGGGGTTTTTTTGTTGTTGTTTTTTAAAGACATTAACAAATTGATCCTAAATTTCATATGGAAACCAAAACAATCTAGAATAGCCAAAACAACTTGGGAGAAAAAGAACAAGTTGGAGGGCCAAGACAACCTGATTTCAAGAATTATTAAAAACTGAAGTTATCAAGAAAGTGTGGCATTGGCATAAAATTATAAACTATTCATCCTAATACATAGTGATAGAAAGCAGATCCTGGGAGGGAGTGGGAAGAGCAATAGGAGGGAGGAACTAAAAAGAGGCACTTGAGGGTAATGGATATGTTCACTGTCTTGAAAATTAAATGACATTACTGGCATTTGAGAAAGCTAGTTATGTTTCATTTCTCAAGTACTATTGTTCTAAGTAACAGAAAGCCTCAGTTATAGCACTAAATTCTCTTACTTGGCAACTTACTGGTGTAACAGTCTAGTTCTATTTTTACTATCAATAAATCAACTTGTATGTACTGAGAAACCAGGTTCCTAGCCTTGTGCTAGGCATGCTATGTATTCAAAAAAAGTAGGATTGCGGATCTCTGCCCACAAAAACTTTATTCTTCACTGATTAACTGGTTTGAAAAAAGTATTAATTGCTATGTATCTCACCCACTCACAAAATATAAAATAGTCTGCCCCACTAACTCTCTACGCAGTACTTCTCAAACTTTTTTATTGAAGAACTCCAGGTAACAATAGAGAAAAAAATACATGCTTCCCTGAATCTGAAAGTAGAATCTTAAGTTAAAAATTCATACAAATATATCTATGAATATGCATGTATCGTATGTACATATATGTGTTGCTTGTTTTAATATAAAAGTCGCAACCCTAAATCCATAGCTATTGCTCCCCTTCCTCCCTGCTCATGGATGATTCAGGAATTTGGGCCATGTTTACTCTATGGGTTAGAGTATCTTCTTGGAATACAGCTGACTAATAAAGAGCACAATACTCTAAAATTTAATTCATTCTCATCTATTTCTGGTACCATGATATATAATACCTTTCCTTTTGATCTACAGACCACTAGACAATCTATGAATAGACTTTCAAAGAGTATAAATTTTTTGTATGTGTATAATTTTCTAGGTAGAGTCCATGACACTTTTCATTAGAGTCTCAAAGGGGGCCACGACCCCCGAGACGTTAGGCTCCCCTTCTATTAGAATGCATTTACCTACCTTTCACTGCCTACTTAAGTTCTACTTTTATGAAGAGAAGTAGTATTAAATAGAGGAAAGACCACCAGACAGAAGCCCTTGGCTCTAGTGACCTCTGCTACTACCTACAAACTTGGTAGACCTTATTTCCTCACTGAACAGAGAAGATAACCTCTAATGTTTATTATAGTTAATTTTCATGCTCTTTACTTTTAGAGGTTAAAGGCATCTGGTGATCATGTCAATCTACAATTGTCCCACCACCATTCCACTCTTACATTCTAGATCAAGAAAATGGGTTTTTCTGTACTTCTGGCAATGAAAACGAAGTAGTCCAAGAGTTTTGATGCTGAAAATGGCTGCTACAGTACACTTACCTTTTCACATAAGCTAAATCAAGCAGGAAGATTAATACAACAATGTGAACTATGTAAAAATATTACATACCTTTCAAAGACAAATGTTTTTTTCTTTTAAATCTATTATTATTTTACCAACGTAAAAGTTTACAAAGATGAAGAGACACTGCATTAGAAAAAGACACTATTTACAATTAGATTTAATTCAACATTTACTGAGGCTTCCATAAGTTAGGCATAAGAGAATGCTCATTAACTGAAGTTGACAATTTATCTTCTTTTGCAATTACCTTATCGTGTATTTATATTTTGTATTAATTAAATTTTAAAGGTACTTAGGGGTCAGAGACTACATATTCTACTTCTGAATAAAATCACATTTCACAATGCCAAATGTGGTACTAATGAATTATGAACGCATATCATAAAATGCTAAATTAAGAAATAATAGTATTCAACATGGTGTCTACTGATTTGGAGAGTGTGGGTGTATGTACATGTGTATGTGAGAGAATATACCTGAAGAAATCAATATATTATGGTGTACAGAATTCCTATAAGCCAACTGGAAATCCAGGAGGTGCTCACCCTCCCCACCCTGCCTCCAGCTGCACCTCATACATCACGGCCACTTAAAAATTTAAAGTAAGACTGAAGGATGAGCGCCACCAGTACTTGGGAAACCTCCTTCAGTTTGCTGTATAAAGAGGCGGTGTATTTGGGTACTACCATTCAAAGTCTGAAATCTTGTTCATTACATTCCCATCAAATCATCTTTTCCAATCATTCCCCCAAGCACATCACTGAAACATCCAAATTTCAACGAAATGTTTGAGATTTCCCTTACCTAACAATCTAGGAACTGAAAAAAAGAATCAGTAAAGCAGGACATATTTCTAAGCACTTCCTTCACATGTGTTACAAACAATCCTACTACCATAGCACACACACTTAGAAAGTAACACGGATAAAATAAAATTTGGAATATAAGAGATGTTTCGTCTAGTAAGTTCTACAATCCAAAATACAACCACATTACTATCTTGCTGTGCTTTTCTATGAAAGGTAGTTGCTTTAAAACGTTGTTATGACACTATTAACACATGAGATATCTTGCTATCATTCTCGAAAGCTACATAATATTCTGTCAGGCAGATGTGTCATGGTTTACTTAAATTTTCTAATTCTGGACATGCAGATTAATAGCAAATACCTGTAACATTAAAGTTCTTATTTTATAGAACATCATATTATATGCCATTGATTCCAAAGCACACATATATTAACATCTCTGAAATTGAGTCACAAATTAGAAAAAAAATCTTAATACTTTGCCTTGGTGGGTGGGAAGGGTACTTAAGGGTTGACTATGTGCTTTGAAAAATACTACAGAGACTAATATGAGGTGGGTCAAGATGCTAGAGTGTGAAGTACAGAATTAGATTACTCTGAATTTAGAGGACACAGAATAGTGAAATTCACTTAAAGACCTGACAATATTACTCTCATGAATATTGGGTGAGTGTGCCAGCAATAAATTTTAGGTTGGAAATTAAATATTAAATAGAATATTTTATATTTTTAACTATGCAACAAAGATATAAAACCAACAGGAACATATTACACCCTAATGTTAATAATACTAGATGTTTGGAAATTCTGACTTTATCTAAATTGTGTCCGCAAACTGACCTCTCGTATAAGTGACATTCTCAGAGAAGCATTCCCCAATATGCCTGTCCAAACTGCTGTGAAAACAAGCAGAAAAAGACAAAAAAGCTGAAGAAAAACAATATAGGGCTGTAAAAAAAACTAATCATACAGCAAAACAAGAGAACTATTAAACTGAAAACTCAAGAAACTTAATTTAGAAAGCATTTACAGCACGATGAAAATGGAAGCCAAAAGATGTGGTTTCTATGAAAAAGTTCTCTCTGACCGGTCATGAGTATATACGTGTTTACGTGTCTGAACATTGCTGACCAGTCACGAAATAACTCGTGTCTGCACTGACATTAAAGTAATTTTAAACACCTTGCTGACCAAAGCAGCCACAGCCGGTCAAGCAAGGTGTTAAAACAGGCAAACATACTGAGTGAACAAACTGAGGTGAAGGCCGATGGGAAAAGGGAGCTAGCAGGCTGAGAAAGTGAAATACAGCAAGGAAATTACAACTGCAATTGCAAAATTAAAATGTGCACCAAAGTCAGAGTTGGGTAATACTACTCAAATCAGAAAACTCGGGTAAAGAATTGAGAAGAAACTAAGAAATTCTCCCAGAATAGTGAGGTGATAAAAAAATTAAAATGATTAAAAAAAAAGATCAATATAATGAGTCTGAAGTTCAAACCTATAAATAACACATAACCAGAACAAAGGGAACAGAATAGCTGTAAAAGGAAACTTTTTGAGCTCAACAAAGACCTGAGCCTGCGTATCATAAAAGCTCATTGTATTACAGATGAAAATCAGTAGACACCCACCCATTAATACAGCTTTGCCATTTGTTTTACAGGGATGAAGCGAGCAAAAATAAAAGAAAAAGAAACACATTAATGCTAAAGAAAATTAAATTACCCTGGTCTCCTACTTTTGACCAATCTGCAACACTGAGTGACAGAAGACGAGAGAGACACTATCTATACAAATAAAATTTGGAGCTTGGGGATCAGGTGTAATCCTCTAGGAAGAGTTATTGACACCAATACTAACAGTAGAACCTGTGAGGTGTCCTTTAAATATGTTGAAGGTAGGCAAAAGGTGGAGAATCTCTGTTCTACAATTTGGAGAGAATAAATTATGATTTGTGCATTTCACAACAAGCAAATCAATATTCATGTGTAAAGGCAGTTTTGGGCATCAGCAAATCAGAAAATAATACCACCCATAATCCCTTGAGGGCGGAGGTGGCGGTGCAGCACCTCAAGACTTCCAGTGCAGAAACTCTCCAACATTATGGTCTCAGGATCCCAATGAGGTTTTTTGTTTATATGGGTTATACCTATGGGTATTTATGAAATTAGGAATTAAAGTAGAAAACCCTTTAAATATTTAATTCATTTAGAAAAGAAAGAAACATATTACACGGTAGCATAACTGAGATTAAAAAAAAGAAAAAACTATTTTCCTCTAAAAGGGTAGGAAGGATGGCCTGTATTACATATTTTGCAAAATGTGTGTTTTAATAGAAGACAGCTGGATTCTCATATCTGCTTCCACATTTGATTTGTATCTATATACTGTTTTGGCAAAATTATAGGAAGAAAACTGGGCCTCCCACAGATACATAGTTGATAAGTAAAATATTTTTAGCAGCCTTTTCAGTTAATGATGGATATTCTTCTTTAACACTACCCCAAACTCAGTAGGTGGTAGTTTGTTAAAGGTTATTTGCAATGCAGAATCTGAAACTACCAATGAACTTCATACTGTTAATTAAAAATTAACCCATCAGTCTACTTGCACTTTGAATGGATCTTTATCCATGCACAATTCTATAATGTTATGTATTGGTCATTTAGAAAGTACTGGTTTACTGAGTTATGTAAATCTTCCAAATGTTGAAAAATTTCTTTAACACAGTATCAAAACAACCACATTCATTGATATGAATCCTAATATCACCACAAAGCCTTTAAGTACTGGGAAGCTGTCAGGCTCAAAATGGCAGATATAAGTGTTCCAAAATATAAATTTTCTCTTGAAAACTCCAGTTTTACCATTGGCAATAAAAAGTATCAGTTGTTTTCCATGAACAGACAGGCTCGTTAAATTCATTTTTTAAGAAAATGTCAACCAAATGTTGAAGTCTGAATAACCAAATTTATAGTCTGTCAGTTTTGTTTTTATTAACAAAAAATGTTCTATAAAAAAAGCAGATTGTTCAGGTTTCTACCCCAACACCTGCAGATGTGCTTTTATAAACACTTTCAATTTCTTCGAAGAGAACATTAGAGGAGTGTACTGCATAATCAGGATTTAATAAAAGTGAATTTTTAGTGGGTCCATCAAGGGTATTCTGAAGTGAACCTAGCATACTTTTCCACCATCGGTGAAGGTGTCATCACAGTAAAAAAACCCAAAGTCTTAATATATTGTAGTAGTTTTATAGAAATAGTTTAGAAATCATGCAGGGATAATAGATCCATTCAATTCAACGCGTATTTAGACTGGTAGATTTAACACAACAGAGTATGAAGTTCACTGACCTCTTGAGAAGGTTGCTACTTTAAGAACTGTTGCTCTAGTGAAGCAAAAGATACAAAGTCAAAATTAGGACACAAAGTGGGGAGTTTTGGTATAAAAGAATGATGAAAAATAAAGTGAGCCTATACTTAAGCAAATCTGGTTAAAAAACAGGTGTCCAAAAAAGTCTTGAGAGAGAAGACGTGCAATTTAACAAGCACATGCAATCGCACAGTATAAAACAAAGCATGGGGAGCATTTGAGATCTTGTTTCTCAACATACATTGTCAGTTTGGTTCAAATAAATTCTTTTAAAAAGTAGGTAAGGTCCTGGCCAGTGTGGCCCAGCGGTCAAAGCATTGGCCTGTGAGCCAAAGGGTCTCCGGTTAGAATCCAGTCAAGGGCACATACCTCGGTTTCGGGTTTGCTCCCTGCCCCCCCACCAGGGCGAGTGCTGGAGGCAACCAGTCTATGTGTCTCTCTCACATCATGTTTCTCTGTCTCTCTCCCCCTCCCTCCCTCCCTCTCTGAAAAGCAATGTAAAAAATGTCCTCATGTGAGGATTAACAACAACAACAACAACAACAACAAAGTAGATGAGGACATAAAAACCATACTGGATTCTGTCAGACATAGGGTTTGTTAAGTGACCAGAGTTCACAGGAAACACTATACTGAAGGCTTTTACATGAACGATGGCATAGCCTCTGTGAAATACTATGCAGAATCATTTACTACACTTGATCTTAGCCAAAAGGCTGAGAAGCGATATGCAGAATCATTTAAAAGGAAAATAGTTTATACTCCTTGAATGCTGATCATGTGCCAAGCAATGCTACAATAGTAATTCACTTTATTATCACAAATAGTAGCTAATGCTACTATTCCTGTACAAGGAAACTGAGACACAGAGAAGGTAATGTCCAAAACTTCGAAACTTAGAAGCATATTCTTATATGTAAAATAAAATTTCAAAGAATGTATACAACAAATGTGTTGGTAGTCATTTTTAGAGAACAGGATTATGAGGATACTCTCTGAATTTCAATATTATATTTTTTAAAATGAGCATGCATTACTTTTATAATTAAAGCAACACAGATATTTGTTTTGAAAAACTAAAATCAAAAGCTACTGCTTATTTGTTAACTTAGCAAAATTTAAACTCAAATACTTTTTCCTGATGAAATTTAAGGTCTAGTACACCTTAAAAAGGATGAATATCTTTCAAGTCATGGGGGGAAAAGCCAAGAAAATAAATTCCTAAAGCTAAAAAAAAAAAAAGGGGGGGGGGAATGAAAGTAAGTTTAAACAAAGTAAATTCAAAGTATAAAAGCAGAACATTTAAATGGATCAGTTATGATAATAAGTGTGAACTACTGAATTCCAAGATAAAGAATCTTGAATTTTGTTAACAATAACAGAAAACAAAAATCCAACCAGAAGATGTTATTGAGAGAAACACCTAAAAACAAAATGATATGAGAAAATGTGAAAAAGATAAAAGAATGGGCAAAAATATGTCAGGCACATTATCTAAAAAAACTAATAAAAGTAGTATCAATATATGATAACAAAGTAGAATTCAAAGTAAAAAAAAGGAAATGGGAAAAAGATTTCATTTTACATTTTTAAAATGTATGTTAGTCATAAATCTTTATCTGAAGAATAGCAAAAGCAAACAACCGACAAAAATAATATTGTAGCGAGGGACTATCAAAACAATCTCAGTCTCTGGCAGCTGAGGATACAGCAGGTGTGATTGATGAGATTTTGGACTCTATAGAAACTCCACCTTCTACTTCCACTGAATATTATCAAAACTTGATTATAACAGACCAAAGAAAACTTCAATACATTCCAAAGTTTAAAACCTCCTGGAACCCATTCTCTAATCCCAATGTAATAAAACTGAATGTTAATACCGAAAGCTTTAGCATAAGCACAACACTAAACAAAAAACCCAAAGGAACAAACAACAAAAATAACACACAAGACAACACACACAGGAGCACACATACAGCCAAACCAACGCCAAATGCCCCAAGCTACTGATGGAGCAAAGAGGAACTCAGAATTCCAGACTATTTTGAAAATAAAGGTAAAAAAATTATTATATTAAAGGTGAGAATATTACTTATGTATAGAGACAAGACTGAAAAACCAAGTGAGCTTTTGAGAGATAGGTAAATTAATACGAAATTACACGGCTTTTTAAGTCTGCCATGGTTTTTTTTACTTCACACTAGACTTTGAAAACATTTATAATCTGCCTAGGTCTTGCAACAATAAAAATAAATTTAAGTATACTAATTCTGATAACTTCATATTAGCTGAAAATAACGACCATTTACAAATTTAAAAATTCCTTAAAAATATCTGTATAGAAACATCATCCAATTCATCTTGCATCCAAAGAAAACTAACCTCAGGACTTCTGAATTTAAATTCAAAGATCTATTTTTCTAGTTTTGTTTGGCTGTGTAAAAATCAGTATTACGAGTGCATTTAACAGAGTTCTCAACGCTTGAAGAAAAAATATTCATAAAGCAATATAGGTATGTGTACGCACACACACACACACACACATATATATGTGTATATATACTCCATTTCTATTTCCTATAGAATAATTATTCCCAAATCTGACACTGTTCAAATTATAACCCCATAAAAATGAATATTAGAATGGAAACGAGAACAACAATATACAGTACTTTCAGGATGAACTGCAGAAAATCTCCAAGCTTCCCTCTCCCTATTCAGGAAATTCGGACTGTCTAAAGAACAAGGATTTCTGAATCTCATTTTCCTTGTTTGATGCTAATCAATTCTCAAATTCCTAATCTCAAACAAAAATATCTCCAAGCTTCTTTTTAAAAATCAATCTTAATATTCTGGGTCAAAGTCTAGGAGCCAAAGTAGTTGCTGAGTTAATCTTTCATCTTAAACAAAACTGGCAAGCTAATTTCTGGCTTTGGTGGCATTGCGTAAAATTTGACTGCTTCCTCTAGAATAAGAAATTATGAAAAAAATAATCAGCAACATTCTGTGCCAAGTGTAGAGAAGTCTTACAAAGATTTAAGTTCAATTATGAAGCCTGAAATAATGAACCATGCTTTTACTCAGAGGCCTGGAAACTTTTTTTTCATCTCCTCATTGTTTGTAGTACACAATTAGTGATAGTAACTAAGAACACAAACACCCTAATGACCTAGGTGACAAGTGTCACCTACGATGCTGTTAACCCTCACCCCCATTCAGACCCTTTTTCTGCCCATTTGCTAATACCAAGATGGAGATGAACTGGTTCCCCCAGACTCTGTCTCTAATATCCTTTTTTCCCTGTTCAGACTTTGCCAAAGACTTTCACCTCGAACTGATGCAGCTTCATCTGCTCTTGAGTTTGCCTTCTGGATAGAGAATAACTGCGAGCTCCTTCTACATAAACCCCTGTTGTCATGGTATATACAGCTCTAGATCTCTTTTAAGACTTTAAATCTTTAAAGAATTTTTCACTCACTAGTCACTTATTTGGTCACTCATTCACTCAACAAACATTTAAGAGCTTCCACTATGAGTTAGATATTATTCTAAGAGGTAGAAATATAGAAGTGAACAAAAAGGACAAAATTCATCAGGTCAAATAACTGCTCCAACAGGCTCAGCATGTGCTGGACTATGATCACTGTGGTTCCAAAAGTTTCTCTTCTGGCAACAGGTTTGTGTACAAACAAAAACTGAAACACCACTCCTCCTCTACCTGCTCAACCTTTTAAAAAGTACTCATGTTCGTGCAAAAAAAAAAAAAAGAAAAAAGAAAGTACCAAGACCGCCTTCTTACACATATACAAGAATAAACTAAAAATGGATTAAAGTCTTAAATGTAAGGCTCAAAACCATAAAACTCCTAGAAGAAAACATAGGTAGTAAAATCTGACATTTCTCTTAGCAATATTTTTTTCTGATATATCTCCTCAGGCTAGGAAAACAAAAGAAAAAATAAACCAACTAAAAGCTAAATACATCGAACCAAAAACTTTTTGCACAGCAAAGGAAACCAACAAGACAAAATGACAACCTACTGAATGGGAGATATTCACCAGTAATACATCTCGTAAGGGTTAATATCCTAAATCTATAAAGAACTCATACAACTCAACACCAAAATCCCAAACCATTCAATTAAAAAATGGGCAGAGGACCTGAACAAACACTTCTCCAAAGAGGACATTCTCATAGCCAAAAGTCATATATGAAAAGATGCACTCAATGTCGATAATTGTCAAAGAAATGCAATTAAAACCACAATGAAATATCGCTTCACACTTGTCAGAATGGCAATCGTCAATAAATCCACAAACAACAAGTGTTGGTGAGGATGTGGAGAAAAGGGAACCCTTGTGCATTGTTGGAAGAAATGTAAACTGGTGCTGCCACTATGACAAACAGTATGGTTCTCAAAAAATTAAAAATGGAACTACATTATGACCGAGCAATTTCACTTCTGGGTATGTATCTGAAGAAATGCAAAACACTAATTTGAAAGATAAGCACCCTATGTTCACTGCAGTGTTATTTACAATAATCAAGATATGGAAGCAACCTAAGTGCCCATCAATAGTGGATTAAAAGGCTGTGGTACACATACACAATGGAATACTACTCGGCCATAAAAAAGAACGAAATCATACCATTTGTGACAGCATGGATGGACCTAGAGGGAATTATGCTCAGTGAAATATGTCAGTCAGAGAAAGACAAATATCATATGATTTCACTGATGTGGAATCTAAAGAACAAAATAAACGAACAAACAAAACTGAAGAAGAATCACAGACACAGAGAACAGACTGATGGTTGCCACATGGGAGGGGAGTTTGGAGTCTGGGTGAAAGGGGGAAGGAAACTGGTCACAGGGATGTAAAGTACAGCATAGAGAATATAGTTAATAATATTGTAATAACTATACATGGTGCCAGGTGGGTACTGAAAATATGGGGAGGGGGCACTTTGTAAAGTATATATTTACCTAACTACTATATTGCACACCTGAAACTAAAAGAAAATATTGAATGTAAACTGTAAGTGATAAATTTAAAAAAAGTACTCATGTTCATATAATTGAATGAGACTGGTTTGGAATCTAACAGATCTAAAGATAAATCCTGGCTCTACCATTTACCAGCTTGGTTGTTCTGGGCAAGTTACTTGAATTCCTTCATGTCTTATTTACATCATCTGTAAAAACAACCTTTCAAGATGCCTTTTTTTTAAATCAATTTTTATGACAATTAAATGAGAAAATGTAAACAAAGTACTCAGCAAATAACCTAACATTAAATGGTGACCATTAGAACATCGTTATTATTGTTATGTTTATTTCATTACGCAGGGCAAGTATTAGGTCTTTGGTTTGCTTTATGTGTCTTACGATATTATTCTAATCATTTATGTGGTCCAGATAGTAAATTTTCTTTCAGTGGGTTGCTATTACTATCATTGCAAGTACAGCTTCATTCAGGAAGTTTAAGGCAAACAAGGAACAACAGGTTACGTACATACTGGTGAAGAAAAGAAATCATTTCAAGGGGCTCTGTGCTAAGTGTTAGTAGCTCTAACATCTACAGTACAAATACAGAGTAAGTCAAGAAGAGTCTAGTGGTCTAGTGTACTTAGTATTTCTATTTTTCTACACATCTCACTCTTCCCTTTTACTAGAATTCCCCAAGCTTTTTGCAGTCTTCAAGTAGTTTTTTCCAAAGCTATTCTCCTAAATAGTTTTAATATGGAATAAAAACATATTTACAAATATGAGGTATATTTTTAATAGTTTCAGATTTCCTGCCCTTAATGGCAAAATTTTCTATATGTATCTCAAAAATGAAGTTTGGTGGGGATATTTACTAGATTCAGTACTTCTCACAGGACTCTATTACACAAATCAGTTCCTCTGAATAATAAACATTCAGATGGGACAGCATTCTTTATACTATTTCTAAATGAAATGGTCATCTGATTCCTGCAGAGAACTTTAAGACATTCTTTTCAGGCAAAAAGAAACAATTCTCTTACTTTGATCTCTAAGATATGTACACACGGCTGCAACTGAGTTCTAAGGCATAAGTACATACTGTACTGTCACAAGAAACCAGTGTCCTCAAAAGCCACTTAACAAAACAGTAGACTAAATTAGCATATGTGTGACTATTTTGTAGCATTACAAGTAAATTAATACTGCACAAATGACTGATAGAATGCAGCAAAACTATTAAATTTTACAAATTCTATGTAGTTGATTTAGTGTCCCTAATAATTCAGTTACAGCTAAGTATTACCTGTTTCCAGTCAGAATTCAGAATTCCTTAAGATTACAGTATTTAATATTTTTTAAATGACAGGTCCTTTTGAGAATCAAGTGAATGCTATGGTCCTTCATTTCCTACGAACCTCCCTCTGTCGTGCTCTCTACCCTGGCCCTCAAGGGTAAAAGTCCTTACCTTAGGATATAACTTTGCCAAAAAATCACATTACTGCACTGGTGACAAGAGTGGGTAAAACAGTACCAGAATTCAATTACACCATAGCAATGGATTCTAATGTGTAACTACTACTGAGGGGCAAAGTAAGCAAGAAAGGTGATAACACTTTAATACTTTACCTGGAACTTTGCAATACAGAATAAACAGATGGATGGCACCACAGAAGAAGGTAGAAGGTCTGAGAAATATAAAATCAACTCACTGTTACTCTACATGTTTTCTACAAAGTTAACATGAAAGGTCTGTCATACCAAATGCATCAAATTCTCTACTTCAAAGTAATGAGTAATACCTGTAACAAACATTTATTTAATGAGTACCTATTTAATAAATATATAATGCATGCTCATAAAATGTATTACGAAGAATAGTTTCTTATTGCTAGTTAAAATCCACACTACACTAATACTGACCACAGTGATCACCTAAAACTAACAGATCAGTCACATGAGACATGCTCCCAATTGAGGGTTATTTTTTCACAGACAAAATTACTACAAGACACGCCTGAATGGTAGTGATGGCTGAGACTCTGGGGGAAAAAATGTTCACAATAAAAACTCCACGAAAACAGCAAAGCATATATATTAAGAATGAAAACTGCAAAATAAAACAAAGTCCTGTGTTTTTAACAGTTAAACAAATAACTATGTATTTCTGTTTCTGGGATTCTTTTTTTTTTTTAAATATATCTTTATTGATTTCAGAGAGAGGAAAGGAGAGGGGAGAGAGAGATAGAAACATCAATGATGAGAAAATCATTGATGGAGCCCGCAACCCGGGCATGTGCCCCGACTGGGAATCAAACCCCAATTGCCTGGATCCTAGGTCTACGCTCAACTGCTGAGCCACGCCCGGCCAGGCTGTTTCTGGGATTCTTAACCTAGGGACTACTAAGATTCTGAAATACATATACAAATTATAGGCTCATTTTCATTTATTTACTTACCAGTGTCACACAGAACTAATGGAAAGCAAAGAAAAAAAAAGTAAGCTACAAAAAATTAAGGGCAAAAGTAATGCATACCTCTTTACAAGTATTTTTAACCAATAAAAAGTGTTAAGCATCTACCTTTCCTACTAATAAAAAAAGTTTTTAAATGGAAATCACAATAGTGAAGGTCCCAAATCTTATGGTATATTCCCCCATATATACATCTATATAGAACTTTTAACGTCCCCCCCCCAAATGACTTTAGTGATTTAAATTAGTTTTATATAACTGTTTTACTTATTAAATGCATACTTTATCTTTCTTCGTTGGAAGGTTTAAAAGCAATTAGTCACAGACATTTTCTAATTGAAAATAGTGAAGTATTTAAATAATTTTTTTACTGGTGGTATAAAGTTAAAATTCTAATTTAATAAAGTACATGTATTTATAGAAAGAAAAACTACCAAAATTAAGAAAATCCATTCAAAACACTGTAATAGAACTTCAATTTGGACAAAAGAGTAATATGAACAAAAAGTACTGTAGCTTCATTGTCAAGAAAATAATTAATCGCTCCGCAGTTGGAATTTATTACTAAAATCTTATGTAGCCTGGAAAGTATCTCATGTCTTGATCCAATGGTTTATATTCCAAAAGGCTGTATCAGTAAATAAACCCATGAGAGAGTAGGGGAGGGAAAAAGGAAGGGAAAGGGGGTGGAGGCAAAAGAGAAGAGAGAGAGGGACAGAAAAATTCGATCCCTCACGTTTCCCCTGTGATCTCTGCAGCAATCTATTGAACGGGAAGGAGGGTAGATACAGGCTGGGGCAAACACGTTTACATTTGTTCTTATGGAAAATAATAATCAATAAATAATAACACAAAAACAAACTGTTTCACGTACTCAAAACTGTAAACCTACTTTTGCCCTGCCCTGTTTTAAGGCTGTTTTTGTTGCCACCCTACATGAATGACAGCTTGAATATATATTTTCACATCTTTTATTCCTAACAGAACTGCTTGTTTCACTGTTTTCTAGTACTGTCCATCATAGAAAATAATCTAAAGGTAAGTTGATTTTACTCCTTGAAATTGTTATTTTGCCCCAAAGTTTACAGATTAAAAAAAAAATCTCTGTATTTAATCATTTTAGCTAGGATGTGTCTTGCACCTCATCTGCATTTATTATTATTTTTTTAATCCTCACCCGAAGATATTTTTTCCGTTGCTTTTCAGAGGGAGGGGGGGACAGAGAGAGAAAGATCAATGGGAGCGAGACACATTAACTGGATGCCCCCCACACGCGCCCGGACCGGCGCTGGGGAATCGAGTCTGCAACCGAGGTATGTGCTCCTAGTCACAATCGAACCTGGGATCCCTCAGTCCACAGACCGATGCTCTAACCAGTGAGCAACCAGCTAGGGCTGGGTTTATTAATTTTTAAGTAGAAGTGTGGAGACCCTCTATTTCCAATCTTAGGTCTTCTCAGCTCAGTTCAAACTACTTATCAGTTCAAACATATGTTCCTGCCCTGGCTCAGCAGGCTGAGCACTGTCCCGTGCGCCGAAGGCTGCAGGTTCGATAATGGGCAGGGCCACACCGAAGTTGTGGGCTCAATTCCTGGTGGGGGAAGCAGCTGATCAATGCTGCTCTCTCACGCTGATGTTTTTCTTTCTCCCTCTCCCTTCCTCTCTCTAAAAAAGTCAATAAAAAGTTATTTTTTTTTAAAAACCCACAAACTTGTATGTTCTTCCCTTTTGCTAGTTCAGTCTTGATGTTTTATCTACTGTAATACTTAATCTTCAGTTTTTTAAATCTATATTTTTCACTTGTAGTTCTGAAAGATTTCCATGCAAATGATGGAAAATAATACTTTTTTGGAATGAATCAGATCAAATCCTGTCCTTCCACTTATTAGCTGTAGGATCTCAGGCAAGTTACTTAATGTCTATTTCTGGAGAAAGCCTACCTAGGTTGTTGTGAGGATTAAATTACAAGCATATCTGTATGTATATCAATTTATTATGCAGGACTGTATCTGGCACAGAGTAAGCACTCGGAGTACTCAATAAGCAAGCACTCAGTTCCCATTATCTTTCACTCTGAATTCGATGTTTGATCTGGCATTGACTTCTATTTAAAATTTCCATCTGAATTTCATTGGTATTGATTCTCCTCAACCAAATATGACTTCTTCGTGGCTCTTACAAGTAGTCTACTCTTTTTATATAGTGATGTGTTTTCTTGACACAGTTGTATGCTTGCTTCTAAGTTTTATCCATGTCATCCATTAAACAGGGAAATGATTTACTCAGAACCTATACAACTATCTTATTTGTTGTTTGTTCTATACCCCCTTTAAAAATTGAACCTATCGAAGAAAATTTATTCTCACAAGAATTATTCACTATTGTACTCCCACGGCTACTGAATACTGTGGAAGGCACTGTAGGTGCTCAAATGATATTAGCTGAATGAATTATGAATGAACCAGTGAAAACTGTGCTGCTTTCTCTTTCACGTCTGGAACTGGAAATCAAGCCAGGTTACGAGACTGACACTAGGGCTGGGGAGAGAAAAATTCCGGAACATTTTTGGTGAAGGATGACCTCTGATAGCTGAGAAGATTTTGTAAAAGTCCCTTTCAGTTTAAGCATCTAAATTAGTTCCTGTTTGCATATTTATAAGGAACAGTTCCTAACTTCAAAATAATCTAGGCCTCTTGCCTCAGGTTCACAATTACTGTAGAGAGTCTATGCTTTTTCTTTCAGGGATCGTCACTGTCTTTCCTCCTTACTCACACATGGCTTTCTATGCCTTGCTTTTCCTTAAAGCTCAGTGTTTTTTAACCATAAAGGTTTCTGAATTATACTTTTGAAAATGGTGATCCCGAAAATAAGTTTTTATATTTGCTCATACAATTTAAATTATTTTTTATCTCAAGAACTCGAGGGGAAAAGAAATTAGACAACCCAGTTTTTGAAACTGCAATGTTATGCAGAAGTGAGCAAACAAGGACCCACTGGCCAAATCCAGCCCGCTGCCCTTTTTTTGTAAATAAAGTGTTACTGGAACATAGACATGCTCATTTGTTTACATATCATCTATGGCTGTTTTGCACAACAGTAGACATGGCTCAAAGCCATACAGTCTCTTATCACAACTACTCATCTCTTAGGAAAGGATCTACTTAAAAACAACACAAATGGCAAATATTTAGTCAGAATGTGTTAGGGCTGCTTTGTGAATTTTACATCTACTGTCCCTTTTAAAAATTAGATAAGACATATGAACTGGACACTATTACAATTCCCATTTGCAGATGAGAAAGCTGAGCTTTGATAAATAACTTGGCCAAAGCTAATAAGCGGTAGGGCTGGGAGTCCAGGTCTACTGGAATCTGAAGTGGAAGTATAATTACTGTTCTACAGAAGGTTTTAAAAGAACAAACAATAAACGTTTTCTAAGGACTTAGTTTGCAGCTAGAACACTTTCAATGTTTTGGTTTGATGGTCTACATGCTTTTATATAAGCAATGTGGCATTAAATATAGTTTTTAATATTTATTCATTAATAACAAAAAAGTACTGATGATTCTTATTCTTCACAAGGGAACAAGCATGAAAACTATCTTTACTTTCACTGAGACTGTATGGTTTTAAAAATTCTTAATTGAAATTCTAAAATGAGCTTTCAGCTTTCATCTTGGAGGCGGTTTAGGTGCAACTTTCTTTGGTTGTCCCGACTCCAGGTTCATCTGATAATCGCCGCCTCCACTGCCTTCACCATGCCACAGAGGCTCGACCACAGTGAGATCAAAGTTGTATACCTTAGGTGCACCAGTGGGGAAGTTGGTGCCACACCTGCCCTGGCCCCTCAGATCAGACCCCTGGGTCTCTCTCCAAAAAAGGCTGATGACATTACCAATGAAACCAGTGGTTGGAAGGGTTTGAGTACAGTAAAACTAACCGTTCAGAACAGACAGGCCCATACTGAGGTAGTACCTTCTGTCTCTGCCCTGACCATCAAAGCCCTCAAAGAACTGCCAAGAGACAGAAGCAAAAAAACAAACAAAAAACCATTATGCACAGTGAAAATATCACTTTTTATGAGACTGTCGTCAACACTGCCCAAGATATGGCACCGATCTTTACCTAGAGAACTTTCTGAAACCATTAAGGAGGTCCTGAGGACTGCCCAGTTGGCTGAGTGCAATGTTAATGGTTGCCACCCTTATCCCTCATATCATAGGTATCAACAGCGGTGCAGTAGAATGCCCAGCTAGTTACTACAAAGGAAACTATTTCAATTAAAGATCATTTGACAACCAAAAAGAAAAAGAAAAAAGAAATTCTGAAATGATGGCTATGAGAAATTACAAGTGGAAGGTGGTGTTAATATTTACACAATTGTTGTCAAAACTGTATTCTGCAACTATTGTAGCAGTGCGGAAATGTTAGATCAAGTTCATTGAGTTTAAAACAATAAATAGAGTTGAAAAACTTAGAGCTATTTTCAAAAGAAGTAATGATACGTCATTTATACTGAGCACATCTGTTACAAAGAGGTATATGGTAAAACAACTTTGAAATCAACAAAAGAAGGGTTAATTCCTAGAAATAGCAATTCAACCTAAATTTAACTAAACTATACGATAGATAAGAGACAATGTGATAAATACTGAGAATACAAAAATAATTTCTTTCTTCAAAAAGCTCACAGCACAACAGGGGAGACAGGCAGGTAAAAATTAATGTGGGGCTCTTAAATGTAAGAACAGAAACCAATTCATATTGATGAACAGAAACGTAATGCATTAAGCAGATGTTAAAAGTAGCTCCCTAAATTGCTGGGAAGGTTGAAGAACCAGGCTCAACAAATAGGTTGGAACCAAGGAGGTTTAAAAGAAAGAAATAAAGTAAAAATCTGTCACAAGAACCACCTGGGCACAGAAGAGGCACCACAATGGGCACACCACTACTTCTGTTTTTGGAAATGATGTTTTTTGCTGCCACTACATTCTTTACTGTACACTTGAGTCTTTGTATCAGCTCCAGATAAAAGCACCCAATTATTAGACATGTTTGGGTTACGGGCCCATTTTCTAAGTGTGAGTAGGAGAAAACAATTTATTTGCCCTTTTTGTCTTCTGTTGTGGTAGGAGCCAGGCCTTACATTTCACCAAGACTTATACTATGTACCAGGGAACTCCTCAAACACAGGAAGGGGATTCAAATGCTGGGAAACCCCCACCTCCCAAAAGACAAATGCCCCGCTACAAACACCGCATCTTAAACCAAGATCTGCAGAAATGCTTTGCGGGGAGAGTCTCTGAGTTCTCAGAGACCACTGAAAGGCACTATTCACATATCTAAATGGAAACAAGTGATCCACAGCTATATATGCACTTTGTTTTTTTAAACCAGCCATTAAGAACAAAAGACATGCCCTGACCAGTGCAGCTCAGGTGGTTGGGCGTTGTCCCGTGTCCTTAAAGGTTGCTGGTTGAATTCTCAGTCAGGGCACATGCCCAAGTTGTGGGCCTGGATCCCTAATTGGGGCCGTGCAGGAGGTAGCAGATTGATGTTTCTCTCTCACATCAATGTTTCTCTCCCTCTCCCTAAAAATCAATTTAAAAAAATTAAAAAAAGAAAAAGAACCAAAGACATATTCCTCAGATGAGAGTTTCTTAAGCCAAAGTTTTTCAAATTCAAGTCCAGTGATTTGCCAGTAAAGTCAGGAGCCCATAGCTTTCAAGTTTAAGAAACTCTACACTAGAGCATAAAAACAATAGGAAAGATCTACATTAGAGAACACGTTGGCATAAATGAGGGATTAAACTGCACAGGCAGGGAATGCTATGCAGAAGAAAAACTTTAAAAATAAGCTGAATTTTACCAAGCAGATCGGAGTGGGGGCAAAAAAGAATATTCCAATAGAGGTATTAGCTAGTAAAGTATTTCATTAGAAAACAGCACAGTGTGATGTAAAAAGCACCTGTTCAGGTTCATGAAAACTGAATTAAAGTTCAAATCCTAATTAGCAGTATGATCCTTGTTAAGCCTTTAACATCTGATTTTTCTTTATTTACAATATAAGGCAGTTGAATTAGATGATCTAAGTTCTGCTTCTATACAAATTTATGGTTACTGTTTATCAGTAACTGGCTAACACTTACTAGCATTCACCATGTCAGGGAAAATGATACACAGTTTATTATTACCAACTAAGGAAACTGAAGTTCTGAGCAGTTAACTAATTCACCCAAAGTGATACAGTTAGTAAGAGAGCCAGAACTGGAGGGTTTCATTCCAAAGCCAATATGTTTAAGCTCCACATTATGGTTTCACCAATAATGCACTTTCAAATTCTTAAAGGACAGTGTTGTAGCTTCAGTTATACTGTGGGTAAAGTTTATTATCTACAACCCATCTTTTAGATATCTAATTTTTCAGACAGCCAAGAGTTTTGACCTAAGTATTAAAATGTTCATTACTTTATATAGTCAAATAGAAATCTTTCCAAAATATATCACACGTCTCTTTTTAAATGAGAGAAAAGTAGAGCAAATATAAACTTTTCTTGAAGACTGAGGTTGCATTTATACATACTGATTATTGCATGGGCCTCTGGAACTTCAAGGTAACATGACCTTTTGTCCCTTCATTTTTTTTAAAAAAAATATCTTTATTGATTTCAGAGAAAGGAGAGGGAGAGAGAGAGAGAGAAACATCAATGATGAGAGAGTCATTGATCGGCTGCCTCCTGCACGCCCCCCGACCGGGGATGGAGCCCACACCCCGGGCATGGAGCCCACACCCCGGGCATGTGCCCTGACCAGGAATCGAACCCCAATCGCCTGGATCCTAGGTCGACACTCAACTGCTGAGCTATGCCCGGCTGGGCTCCCTTCATTTTCTTATGTTTTGGTTTCTTCTCTCATGATTTCAGGAATCACAGTTCCTCTCCACCCTTGTAATGTTTTGTGGACTTAAACAATAAAAATCAAGGTTCTAAGCATATCAGAACTATTATATACAGTTGACCCTTGAACAACACAGGTTTAATTGAGCAGGTTCACTCTTATGTGAGTTTTTAAAATAAATATACAGTCAGCCCTCCATCTCCTTGGATTCTGCATCTGCAGATTCAATCAACTGTGGATTGAAAACATTATTTTAGATCTGAGGTTAGGAATCCACTGATGCGGAGGGCCAACTATATGCACTATTTTCCACGATTTTATATAACAGATTTGAACATCTGCAGATTCTGGAATTTGTGGAATCAACCCCCAAGGACACGGAGAGACAAGTGTAGTTAAGTTTGGGGGGAATAAAAAATTATAGATGAATTTTAGACTGTGTGGGGGTTGGCGCCCTTAAACCTACATTGTTCAGGGGTTAGCTGCAGTAAATATACAATTGCAAAAAATTTACTTTTGGCAATATTTCTCATTACTAGGTAGCCTTCGATGTAATACCATAAAATAACTTAACTATCTAAACATTTTGAATATCTGAACATTTCACTGTTTCAAAGACTTTTAAATAAAATATTCCCATACTGCACCACATCTTCCTATCCTAAGATACTTCATGAAGAATTAAAAGCTAACACATTATGTTCTTCAGATCACATGATGCCAGCATTCCAGAAAATAAAATGTTTAATGCTTATGAAAATGTATGGATTAAATGTGAGGTAGTTCCAAACGATCCTCATACTTTTCCTGAGACAAGAGAAAAAAGGGAAAAAATTTAGAGGAACCACCTACAAAAATTCTAGAGAGAATATAAAAGGAATAGTGGCTCTTTGCCATACTAATACATATGAAGCTATGATCATTAAAACAGTTTAGTATGAATATAAAACAAATAAGAAATCCAAACACACATTAGAATTCTGTTCATGATAAAGATAACAGTTCAGATTAGCAGGTAAACAAGGAATTGTACAATAAATGGTGTGAGAACTGTTAAAAAATACACAAATAAATTATATTCCTATTTCATGCCTTACTTCAAAATAAATAACAGAAGTATTAAATGCATAAAATGCAAAAACTGAAAAAAAAAAAAACCAAACAAATATCAGAAGTTCTACAAGACCAAATTTATTTGTGATCTTATAGAGAAGAAATAGGTCTCTGTAAACAGGACACAAAAATCCAGGTCACAAAAGGGGGAGGGAAAACGTGATATATTTAACCACAGTAAAGGTAAAGTCTGTTGTAGAACAAAAACTATGATAAAATAGATGAAGTCAAGACACACACTGGGAAAAACATTTGCATAATATATATTAAAAAACCGAATTCCCTTAATTTGTAAAGGATCTATACAAATCAATAAAAAAAACAGCAACCAACTACCTAATAGAAAAATGAGCAAAATATATGAACAAGAAATTGAGGGAAAGACTACAAATACTCATAAAGTTTTAGTAAGGTATCAACTTCCTTATTAAAGAAATGCAAATTGAAGCAACATACCATTTCCCACCTATTAAAATGGCAAAAACTAAAGAGTGCAATGAGACCCAGTGCTGTCGATGTTTGAGGGAGTGCTTGGTCTCAGGCACTGCTGCTATGTGCCTAAGTTGATAAAACTCATCAGGAGGGTAACACAGATACAGTCTCAAAGTTGTCAAGGAACATATAAAAAGGTAATAACTACACAAAAATGAGCTGAAAACAAAATGTTTACCATAGAGCGCTAGTTAAGTAAATTTGAATACTAATACAGAAAACGGAATACGACGCCCCATTAAAAAGGAGGAGGGTAGATAGATAAATTTCAATGTGCAACCTACGATGAATTGTTAAGGAATTTAAAAAAGCAAAGTGCAGAAGTGTGTACAGAATTTTTTAAAGTGAGGAAATGGATGAGTAAGTGAATTTCCAGTCTTTCCCTGAAATTAATTATGTGAACCTGTGAAGAATGGCTCTCTTTGTTCACAGGAACTGGGGAATGGAGTCATAGCTGTTGCATTTTCTAATCTGTATCTGAATTAATTTAATTTCATCTTTTATAGTTATTAGGAATTATCTAGATAGTAGAATCATGGGTCAATTTTTACATTTTTTTATACTTTTTGTATTAAAAATACCTGTAAGTTTTACATTTTAAAGAAAGATACCACCTAGGTATGGGCAATTGGACACTAGTTTCACTTTATTCAATTCAGTTGTATCTTTTAAATAATAAGTATATATTATATTTGTAATTTAAATTAGCTTTATTACACCTTTCACTGTCTATACCAGTGTAAGAATAATGTTTAAAATCTCAAAGGAAAACACTATATACAGCCTACAGACATCTGAGTGAACATTTGCCTTCCAATATTAAAAAAATATTCCATATTTTATATTCAAAGAAAAAAAGAGTAAAAGATTAACAGAAAGAAAAGTATATTAACCTTTCTATATCTATGGAGGGCACCTGTATCTTATACAAGCTGATATATTCACTTTCTGACTGGGTCATCAGCCCTACTGTAGAAAGTGACAATTTTTATAATATAGAAACTTATTATTTCAAAAAGAAAAAAAAGAAAACTGCAAAAACTAATAATTACAAGATAGATTGAATCAGGACCCTTTTTAAATTGCCTATTTTATTAGGAAGTGAAAAGTGATCTCAGTAAGTCTTGCAATTTCTGAAGATTAGAACTGATACTTTTCCAGGGTTCAAGAGATCCTATCCTCTCACCAGGTACACAACTGCTGATTTTCAAACCTATCAGAGTGTCAAAGGCAGATGTAATGAGAACGGGGGCTGGAGTGGGAAAGGAAACCACAGAGAAAGGGAAGTTAGAGACCTGATGTATAGTATTTCACAGCAAGTGAAATAGAAGCACATTGTAAACAAGAGTACATATATCAGACCTCCTGGAGATTATATGGGACTACTTATGAATATAACTCATAAGCATTCACCTCTAAGAGAGCTGGATCCTCAAAATCTACCACAAAGATCACCTCTAAGTAGTCTCAATGGATAATTACCTTCCTGCTGTGATTATTTTTAACACTTATATATACTCAATTATACAGTAATCCCTGAGTTACCTACCACTATTGAGAAATGAAGGTCAGCAGTTTGAAGGAGCTTTGAAGTCAGACTAAATTAAAATCTCTGCTTCACTACTCAAGAGCTTTATGACCCCAGGCAAGTTATTTAATCTTTGCCTCAGTCTCCATCTCTAAAATCTCCCAAATGGGGTTATGCTTTATGGGCTGATGTGATAAGTAAATGATATTATACCTGTACATAGCATCACATATATAAAATATATAAATATTTTTTATATGCTCAAATATATAAAATTTTAAGAACATACTTTTTGAAAAAAGTGCTATTTATTTAATTTAAACCACCCTGAATAGGAATTGCAATACTTTTGTTTCTTCCTAAGGCAAACAGACACAATTTAATGTTTTCTGTACTGTACAGAATCACAATTACAAACAAATTATAACACAAAATTATGCGTGACTATAAATACAGAAGTTTCCACAAGCTATCAAATAGTCTCTATACAGACACACTTTGAGCAAAGATAGCCTCTGATGAGATTTAAAGTTTACAGAGCTGTTGTCTCCATGCTAATTATTTTTTCAAATTATTAAGTGTTTAATAGGAGCCATCTTTCTATTCTTCATTCACAGTCAGAGATAACCTGTGTCTGCCTCTTGTAAGCCCTTCTCATTTTTTTAAATGTATTGATTCTAACCTACTGTGAGCTAAGAAACCAGATAACCATTTCAAGGCAGACTGATATGGTGAAAAATATATGGGCCGTAAATTCAGATGGCTCTGGGTTTAAATCCAGTTGTGCTACTTACTTAGTGACCTTGTTAAGTTACTTAACTTTTCTAAATTCAATCTCATCCTTAAAATGGGAATACTATTACCTATGCTGAAATGCTGTGGTAAAAAGCAAATGAAAACTTAGGTAAAAATCTTGCAGATCGCTTTATAGTACCTGGCAATATAAGCACTCCTGTCAATGGTAATTATCATTATATAACTCATGAAGTACGCTGTAACTATAGCTAAGTTACGAATAAAAAGAATTTCTTACTTGGAACATATGCTTTTCATGTGTGAAATTCCTTGGCACTATACTGGAGATACAAAGATGAAAAAGAGTATAGCATCTACCCTCCAGAGACTCAGAGCCTAATTAAAAACAGACATGTAAACAAAATGGCAGCAATTTGATAAGTGAAACACTAAAAGCAGCAGCACACCATTAGAAGTCAAAATGTTTCCTGGAAGAGGTGATATTTAAGCTAAGAGGATCAACAGGAGCTCACCAGGTTGGAGGCTAGGGGTTGAGGTAAGCAGATTTGGTCATGGAGATGACAGCACATTTAAAGACATACAAGTAAGAAACAGCATGGCAGGGTCTGGAGCAAAGCCCTTCTTGTAAGGAGGCGAGTTTTGAAAGGCAGGAACAGGCCAGATCAGAACAGCCAAGTATGCCAAACCAAGGAGGTGGCCATGGGAAAAAAAAAGGGCAATCACAAAAGTTTTAAGAGAGTGAAGGAGGTTGGCTGGAAAGGATAACATGCTCAGATTCACATTACAGAGAGATGCTTCCAGCTAAAATGTGCAAGCTGACCAGGAAGGAGGGAAAAACTAGTCCAGGAAAATATAGTTAGGCAGGAAAGAGGCAACAACTAATGTAAAATAGCAGTAAGAATGGGGAGTGAGGAGTGAATGAGAGTCGCTAAGAAGCTGGTCTTGATAACACTCAAGAAATCTGGGAAAATTTCTCATTTCTGGTTTGGCAAATGGCTGGGTAATGATGTCATTAGTCAAACAGAAATAATTTTTGAAAAGAAAATGGGCGCTCAATGTGGAATTTATCTGAACAGAGCTATCCATTCTGGAGCCCAGGTGAGGGCTGAATTAATTCCTATGGGAGAAATCAAGGTAAGGGCAGAAACAGAGGGCAAAGGCAAAAATAATGTCACCCAGAGGAAGCATATCGATTGAAAATAGGGCTATGAACATCTATCGCTGCTCATGAACATCTTACTTTCTGGCTTTCCAACTTCTTTTCCAATTGGACAAACTAAATTTTGTGTGAGATGTTACTTGTAACTTGCATACTGCTTTAAAAGTATGATAGCTTCTCCACACAGATCTGCTGAATACAGATGCTTAAGTTTCCCGGGCACTGTGTCCAACTTCTTGACCATCACGCCAAGCCTAGCAAAGTGCCTGGGACCTGAAAGGTGCCCAATAAATTAACTAAATATGGTCTATGGGTCAGTCAAGAAGCCAAGACGTTTCAGGTGTTGTTTTAATGTTACAGATTAACATTTAATAAGGAGTAATCTAAATTTTTCTTTATATGCTGTTTTTTCCCCCCACTTAGAACCATACAATTTTCAATGGTTTGGGAATTCTGAACTGATTTTTCAGAGTTCAGGAACTCACCCCAAACCAACAACTTATGCCTACCCATACTTAAGATTTCTGTATACAAGTCAGAGGCAGGTAGAAAAGTCCAATTACTGATTTTAAAAAATTTTAATTTAAAAAAGAGAGACTACTATGCTTCACTTACATTAACAATGAGAGATCTTCACAGAGGAACAGAAGAAAGTATTTTAAAGACTCTAACCCCTTAGGAGGAAAACTAGACAAGTCCATTTTTACAACATATACTTTCTTTACACACAACTCAGATAAATGCACACTACATAAACTCAGAAAATGGTAATGAGTGTTCATTAACTGGTGGATGAAAAAGGTGAAGATGGCTGTTGAGCAGAAGAAACTATGTTCTAAAGACTTGAGAGTGAACAGGCCCAATAAGGGAGCTCAGTCAGTAAAAACTCAAGTGCTAGTTTTTGGCTGTTTAGTTTTGTTTTTTTCATTAACAAAGCAAAAAATATTTTAAGAGACTCAAGTTACTCAATAAAAACTAAGAAAGGAAAAAAACTCAATGATCTGTTCACAGGATTACATTACAGTCCAGCCTTTTGGGATAAAAAGTTCTTAATACTTCCTTTTACTTTTCTTTGAATGTCTATCCTCACTTTCCTGCGCATCGTTTTTGTTAATGAGAGTAGGCGGGATGGTAACAATAGGAAAAAGCCAAAACCAAACTGAACATAATGACCTAATTTAAAAAACTAACTGAAAGCAAATTAACCCCTCATTATTGGCATATTTTTTTCATAAATGTGCCTGTGTGACTTACAACTCTTTACGTACAATTTATCTGCCTGGATGTGGACCTTGAGAATGTCCTACTAAAATCTTGGTATCAGATGCTTCGCAACTACATTTTAGACTGAGAGAGAATGAATAGAGCAGTTAGAACCTAAGTTTTGGAGTCAGCAGTTTAGTTCTGGCTTTATCGTTTTTTTATCTCTGTAACTTTGGATTTTTTTCCTTAAGTACCCTGCATCTCAGTAATCTTATCTGTAAAATGGGACTAATACAAGGACTCGCTTCACATGGCTCAGAAGGAAGACATAAAACAATGTGTCGGGAAGACACTACATAAATTGTGTGCTTTTTGTAACTGTAAGCTCAGTACTTATCAACTTTTCGTGTTTCAAGGTTCCACAGTAACAGAAAAACAAGCGCACTCACTCCCGGAGTGTCCCACCACCGGAAAGTGCACCATGGACTGAAGTGTTCCAAGCAGTTTCTCCCCTTTCATCTTACACTGAAACATCCAATAAGTCGGGTTTCAGACTGCCACCAGCTGAGAAGGCAGTAAATAGCGTCCTAAAAATCCACAGCAAACAACAACTCCGCAGGTAGGGTGCATGCCAAAAGGCTAAGTTGCAGTGGTATCAGAGAGGGTAAAAACTCAAGGCATTGCACAATCCTACAAGTTTTAAGAAACTCTTGCTTCTGTTTGCTTGCTTCCTAACACAGATCTCTGACGCAAAAACACGGCCCCACATTCGTGGTCACACCCTCCGAAGAGCTAAAATCTAGGGCTGGGTTCTCACACTCGTAGGTGCGCACGATGCCCTCCACGGTTATGTCATAAAACGATACTTTTGTTTCAGAAGGTTTCTTCCTAGGTTACCATCCTATCAGAACCACTTGTAAGCTCTCCCATAATTACAAAAGGCCCACTTTCAGGGCCCAAAGGCTGGCCGGCTTGGAATTGAACCAATCTACCGCCGTGCGGATTCAGTTTTATGTCCCGAGTTTAGTTTTGAGATGAGCTGTCTTCACCACAAGTTTACCCTCAAACACACCTGCGACTAAACGGCACGCCTATTCGGTACACGTGTGAGCACTTCAGATGGAGTCAAGGGGAGATAGGGAGCGACCACGGTAAACGCGCCCGTCTGACCACCACTCAGACGCCTTAAACACTCCCAGATGCGGGCCGATAACCCCCCGGCTGGAAGCAAGCAAGTCTGCGGCGTGGAGGAGGCGAGGGAGAGGCCACGCCCGAAGTTCAGGCGCGGCGGCGAAGCGGCGGCCCCAAGTTTCCGAAATCTCGCCGTGGTTATTTCGGGTGCTCTTTTGCACGGTCACTGAACGCGGTGGATTCACGAACGCGCCCACAGTTCAAACCACCACCCAAAAAGTTCCTCCGATTCGTGTCGCCGCATTCAGTAACGGGCAGGCTCAAGATGGAGAATTATTTCATTCAAAGAAAAGACTGAAGGAACTCTGGCTTAGACGGGAGCCAACCTCAAACGATGGGCGCCCTAAAGGGAGGCTGCGAGAGCCGGTTACCACTCCCCCCTCCCCGGCCCTCCCCCCCAGGGGTCGGGAAAGCGCCAGCGCCGGCTGCGGCCACACGGCAGGGCCCGACGGACCGCGGCCCCGGGCTCCGGACCCCTCCCGGCGCGGCCGCCCCGGCCTCCCCCTGCCCCGCGCGGCCTCCCCCGGCCGCCCGGCCGCGCCCACCCCGCCCCCACCCCGCCGCCGGGCTCCGGCAGCGTCCCCAGCCCCCTCTCCATCCCGCGGCCGCTCACCTTGGCCACGTAGTCCTTCACCTCGTCCAGGTCTCCGTTCTTCAGGGCCCACATGAACTCCTTGTCGCACATCGCTGCTGCGGGCGCGCGGCCGGCCGGGCACGAGACGAGGAGGTCGTGGCCGGAGCGAGCGGACTCTGCCGGGAGCCGGGAGCGGGAGCCGGGGCCGCCGAGCGCGGAGCGGGAGGAGGCGGCGCCCGAGGCTGCCAGGCGGGCGAGGCAGTTGGCCGCGGAGACCGTTGGGGCGGGAGAAAGTTCCTTTGCAGCCACCGGGCCCAGCTGAGCAGGTTCCGCCTGGCGGAGAAGCAGCAGGAGCGCTTGCACTTCCGGTTCACTCCCAGCTAGGACCCTCCCCGAACTTCCTCTTCCTCTTCCTCCCCCGGCGCTCGGACCCCGCCCGGAGGGCCCGGCGGAGACACCTGTGTGCGCAGGCGCAGAGGCTAGGCCGGCCTGGCTGGAAAGGGGGAGGGGGGAGGAGGGGGGAGGAGGGGGGAGGAGGGGGGAGGGGGGAGGAGGGGGGAGGAGGGAGCGGGGAGGAGAGGAGGGGGGAGGGAGAAGGAGGGGGAGCGGGGGGGAGGGAGGGGGAGGAGGGGGAAGCAGGGAGGGGAATGGGGGAGGAAGGGAAGGGGGAGGAGAGGGAGGGGGAGCAGGGGGGAGGGAGAAGGAGGGGAAGAAGGGGGAAGCAGGGAGGGGGGAGGGGTAGGGGAGAGAGGCAGGGGGAGGGAGGGGAAGGAGGGGGGAGGAGGGGGGAGCGGGGAGGATGGGGGGAGGAGGAGGGAGCAGGGAGGATGGGGGGAGGGGAGGGCCAGGAGGTCAGAGGACTGGAATGGCAGAGAGAGGAGAGTTAGGACAGCCTCAGATGGGATGGGACATTTCTGCACACCATAAATGGGGAAAACTTATAAAAACAACAACTGAAAAACCTCAAGATGCCATTGCAGGGCCTCTTGCTCACCTAAAAGTCTCCAGGAGGACTGTTTAATTTGAATTCCTTCTCCACTGTCTTTTCTTTCTCTCCCTCTCTTTTCTGGGCTGTCAAGCATCTCTCTCTGGCTTCTAAGACTGCTGGGATATTGTTAAAAGAAAGAAAGAAAGAAAGAAATTAATTCCTGCGCTCAAGGAACTCTTTAATACAACCATGGGGGTTTGGCATGTCAATGCATGGCACAGTGTTTGTGGAGGGTAAAACTTTCTGTGTTGGAGAAAAATTTTGCTCATCTCCCTGACAGCAGATCTGTCCAGGGCTAGGCCTTTGGTTTGACACCACAGGGCACAGCAAGCCTAACTGTTCTGTACAACTGTATTTTTAATATTTTGTGTTTGTTTTTAAGGGTTTGAAGCTTCAGGACCGGTCTAGTGAAGCCAGTCTACTTTGCCTAGAATTTGTCTCTAATACCTTGAGGCACAGACACCAGGGGAATTGTGCCTCAACCCTAATGATCCAGACACGCACACGTGCGCATAGATCCAATAAAAACTCTTATTGAAACTATTGCATACATATAAAGTCTATTATTTATTAAACAATTAAACCAAGCTACTTTACTATGCCTATTGCCATGTAGTATAAGTAGAACACAGACTCTGGAACCAGATTGCTTAGTTTTGAATAGAGGACCCAACCCTTATTGATTTTGGGTCACCTTTGGCAAACTGACTGACTTCACAATACTCATAAGGATGTTCAGTTTTCCATATACAATGGGGATAACAATAGTGTTCAATAAATGTAATTTTTTGGCTATCATTTAGAAATAGCACATAGAAATAGGTTTGAAATCAAAAGAAAAATCTCCAAACATTTAACAGCTCCAGCCCTGATTTCTCCTATGCTTATATTTAATTTCTAATCCATTTGAATGTCTCAAACTTAACATATCCAAAATAGGATTGTCTCCTCTAGATTCTAAGCCTAGTTGTCCCATAGACTTCCCTGTCTCTATGAATGACACCACTAGTCATCCCAGAAACATGGTGACAAAGATTGTCCTTGACCAAACTCTAGCCAGGCTCCCCTGAGCCCTCTTCTCAACTAGGCCTCAGCCTTGGTGTATAAAGACTTGAACAAACACTAACATAGTTCCTAAGAGCTTAAGACCACATCACTAAAATGGCGCTTGTCCCCCCACTAAAGTTCCTGTTTGAGAAAACTCAAAGCTGCCACTTTTATTTATTTTTACCATTTGTTCCAGGCAACACTTGAGGATAGTACTTCTGTTTCCATCTCTGTAGGAGGGTAGAATCCTAACTTGTTGTGTTTTGTTTTAAATGTCTTAAAAGGTCTTAGCTTGACTATTTTTTTATGTGATTTTTTTAGAGAGAGAGGAAGGGAGAGAAAGAGAGACATCAATTTGATGTTCCACTCATTTTTGCATTCATTGGTTGATTCCTGTATGTCCCCTGACCGGGGACTGAACCCTCAACCTTGGCATATCAGGATGACACTCTAACCAACTGAGCTACCCGGCCAGGGCCATAGAATCCTAACTTTGATTATTGACAGCTAGCACATACAGCCAGCTTAGTAGCATTTACACTAATCATTTAAAATTTTTCACTTCCCTGACTCTACTGAGACCCCACTTATCCTATCCCCTCATTTTTCCTTTAAAACATCCAATCACCTCTATACAAATCAAAGCTGAGTTCAGTTCACAGTGGACGCTTTTCCTCCTGTAGTAGTTATTACTGATTAAAAACTAGTGTCCGGCTTTATCTTTGACAACGGGAGTCATAAACACCACCGACCATTCCCTCTTATTCAATCCACCAGTAAGTCCTTCAAAATATATCTTATAGTGCTCACTTCTTGCCATCCTCACCATGGAATCCCCCCCCCCCCCCAACCCCAGCCCTTTCCGGTCCTATCATCTGTCTGCACTGTTATAATAGCCTCCTAGCCGGTCTTCTCATTTTCACTTTTACCCTTTTCTAAATAATTCCGCATACAGCCAGAGTTATTTTTCTTAAAACATAAATCAATCGTAATTCTTGTCCTAAAACCTTTCAGTGGCTTCCTATTGCCTTTAGGGTGAAATCCTGATTATCTGTTATGGTTCTCCAGGCCCTCTGTGATCTGACCCTGATAGTCTCTCTTATCACATGACATGCCCCTGGACGTGGCTTCTTAGGTTCCCATAGATCTAATCTTCTGCCAGTTTCAGTAAAAACCAAGCTCATTCTATCCTAGGGCCATTAGGGTTGTTGTTTCCTGTCTAGAATGTTCTTTTAATTCTTGCTCACTCGTGACCTTTGAGGTTTCAATGCAAATGCTACTTCAGAGACACCTCCCAAGCCACCCACTTTAAGTAGGTCCCTCAATTACATCTTCCATATAGCCCAGTTTTATTTCCCCCTTCACCTCACTTATCACAAAGATTTTCATTAGTTTCTTCTTTACCTATTTTGTTAGGTATTCATGGTATTCCAGAAATGTTTCCTTTCGTCTGCCATCCTGGGCACAAGAGGGAATTGCTCTTCCTGGCTTCCTTGTGGTTGAGTAATGTCATGTAACTAATTTTGGCTTATTAGTTATGAGCAGAAGTAATATGAGTCATATTAGTTATGAGCAGAAGTAATATGAGTTAATGCAAGACCCTTCAGAGCTCTTTAATCCCTCTGCTATGGCAACCAGCTACTTTCAAGACAGTGGTTACAGTCAGTCTGGGTTCCTGAGGGACTGGAAGGAGCAGAGTTCCTCTGCCATTCCATAATGGATGTTTAGTAAAATAATAATTAAGCTTTTGTTGTTTCAAGCCACTGAGATTTTGGTGTTTATTACTGCAGGAACCCTCAGCCAATCTTCACCGATACAGAAATTTTTGTCAGAAGGTTTTTGTTACTAGAACAAAAAGCTTAATTATGCTAAGAGAATTCACCCCTCTACTAATTCAAGAAATATTTATTGAGCACCTACTATGAGCCGGCGTAGTGACAAATATCCGGCATATAACCTACAGCAAGCTAGGTAAGATTCTGGTCCTCATTAAGCCTACTTTCTAACGCAAGAGGCAGATATTACATAGGTATTTTGTTCAGGATAGGCTACTCTGAACAAAATATATTTTGCAATAACATACACCTCCCCTCTACCCCCAAATCATAGTGGCTTAAAACAAAAAGGTTTATTTCTTATTGATGTTAACTATTATGGGTTGTAGGGGAATTTGCTTTCATCATTGCTTAGGAACCCAAGCTGAGGGTTGCCACCCTATTTATTAGGGAAAAAAAAAAAAGTGCATTGGAGGAACTTACTATGGCAATTCCATGTTCAAATGTTCTCTCATTTTCACAACTCATTTGCTGAAACTCGTCACATGGCCCCACCCTGTCACTCACCAGGAGCCTAGAAAGTGCCCCAAAGGAGGCATGCGCAGGCAAGACTAGTGACTACCAGTGTCAGCCCCCCGATCTCGTTAGATTTTAGGTTCACCTTTCTTCCCACATGCAAAATATATGCATACACAATGTCAAGTTCAAGGTTCATGATCTCACAGTAGCCGGGCCTCGATGTATCTTCTCTTAACACAGAGGCATATGAGCTAAATAAACAAATGCCTGCGCTCCCCACCCCTTCCATATCTAAGGTAAAACGGTAGAACAGGTAGGACAGCCAGCATACACACGCTCGTTCAGCATGGAGAGTGGGGTTCAGCCTGTGGCAATTCCGGAATCCTACCAGGCAGGCCCTGCAAGATCTCTAGGGCAGGGTGGGGGGATTCCTCCATTAGGCCCTAATTCTGATCCGCAGTAGACCCGCTCCCCCCACCTCACTGCATTGTATTCTGTGGTCCTTCGCTCCACCTTCCACCTTCTAAGGGAGTTCACTTTCACGCTCTAAGGTCAGAATTGAGTTGAATGGCAGGACATCTGGCTGGTGTTCCAGTACTGCTACTTTGGGGAACCCTGCCCCCCAGTACACACATGGTGGAATTGGGTATAGAACCCTTAATTGTGTGTGTTTGTGTGTGTTCATATATATGTATCCCTGTATATATATATTTAGAAACAAATACTAGAAGGAATCACATATTAATTATGCCATCTCTGAGTTGTGGCAGTATGGTTGATTTGTTTTCTTCCCTATACTATGCTATATTTTCTAAATGTTCTATTAACAAATATTAATTTAAGAATCAGAAAAATAAAATTGTTATTAAGTCATATAGCTGTGTAGAAAAGACCTTATGTCCAATTCAGTTGAAGCAGTTTCAGTCATTGTGATTAGTTTATAAAAGTGAGGTGACCAGAAAGAGTAATAAAGTGGACATAGCTCTACCAGATATTAAAACATCATATGGGTTTACAATGAATAATTAATTTAATAAATACTAATTCAGTGCCTGGCACTGCTTTAGGATTGAGAAGAGAGCAGTAACTAAGATAAGATCTCTGTTGTGATGGAGATTAATATTCTAGTGGGGGAGACAGATAACAAGTAAATTAATGAGATAATTTTGGTAGTCCTTAGTGCTATGAAGAAACTAAAGAAGGATGTTATTTTAGTGAATGTTGTTCGGGGGGTGGGCAACATTAGCTAGATAGGGCCTCCCTGAAAGCAGAATATTTGAGTTGAGACGTGAATTATGAGTGAGCCACTCAGACTTCTGCAGGGAGAGCATCCCAGGCAGAAGGAACAGCAGTTGCAAAGGTCAAGGCAGGTACAGGGTTGGTAGAGTCCAGTATCGATTGGGCTCAGCTAGCAGCCAGATATAAATGAAAAGTCAGGGTAAGTCCTGACAATAGTGTGGGTTTGCTGAATGTGCTGTAGGAATTTTCTTAGAGGGGAAGAAAGTATGATCTAAGGAATACACCCAACAAACTTTTAAAATGTGGCCAGCCCGGCCAGGCGTGGCTCAGCGGTTGAGCATCGACCTGGGATCTAGGCGATCAGGGTTCGATTCCCGGTCAGGGCACATGCCCGGGTTGCGGGCTCAACCAATGAATCTCTCATCATTGATGTTTCTATCTCTCTCTCCCTCTCCTTTCCTCTCTCTGAAATCAATAAAGATATAAAATAAAATTAAATTAAAAAATAAAATAAAATTTGGCCAGAACCATGCAGTCCTAACTGGCATTAGCATTGCACAGAATGTCTGCATGAGTGTGAAATTCAGTTACCCACTTCTCCTGCATCTCTGGAGTTCCCATTTAGGGCACATGCGTCATGCAGATGCACTGTCGTGAACAGCTGGGACCCCTGTAGGTAAAGGATTCCAGGATGATGTTTCAGGGAGCCCTCGCCCCCATCGTGCCATGGTTAAACCCTCTAAAATTAATGCAGGTATCAGCGCTGAGTTCCAGGCAGCACATGCTGGTGAGTCAGTGAGCAAGTCGAGGACCAGGGTGGGGCCAGAGGGGCAGCCTGCAGGCCACGTGTGTGTATGGGGACGGAGGTATGGAGGAGGGGTGGCCTTTATTCTGGGTGGCCACAACCTTGGGGCGGGGTGCACAACTGGATCATCTGGTGCTAGAGCTCCCTGGGTACCTCAAGGGGTCTAGGTTCATTTTAGAATGGGAGTCGGCTGAGCTTAAACACCCTCAGCTGTAGAAGGTGAAGAACCGGGGGACAGGAAAGGATAGCTCGGATCCTTCAGAAACTTTCATCCAAGGATCGGGTCATGATGGCAGCAGCAGGCTCAGAGGCTGGCTGGCTTAGCGGAGTGGGGATGGGCCATTTTAGGAAGATGATGAATTAACGCGGCCAAACAGAGATGCTTAGTTCAGTGATGGGGGGGGGTCCTGACTTATTGTAGATGCTTATTTGTGAGAACTTACTGTACTGAAAAGTTTCAGTTTCTTCTTTGTTCTAAATTATGTGTCACTTTTTAGATTTAATTATTAAGGCTGATTTAACATTATTGCCTTGATTATGGAAACAAATGTATTGTTTAGACAAAATACTAGCCATTGAAAAGTATGCTGTTTCTCTCCCGTGGTAATCCACACCTCTGCGGATTCCCGTGCCAGGCACCATTGCTCACCTTTGGCAGTACCTGAACTTTAGGTCACGTTTCTGGGTTGAAATGAATAGTCTCTGAAGTGTTGGCTTTGCGATCCCGAACCTGTAAGAGAAAAGGCGAGTGTCACACTGTCAAGGGGCAGCAATTGCTGAAATGGACCCTTAGGGAACTCTGCCAGATTGGATGGATTAAGAGACTGACAGCTTGACAGTCTGCCACACTGAATGGAGTTTGTCACACAACCGAAGACCTCTTAAAAGAAGAGCCAAAATCTCACCGGCCTGTGAAACAACAGCCCGCCTTCAAGAAATTGTCAGTGCTGACGACAGTGCCAGTATGGAGACAGTATCGAGTCTGATCGTGCGCATCAGGAATCACTTCCAAAACCATGCCTCTAGCAGGAGGGAAATCGATTTTTTAAATTGAATTTTAGAGAGAGAGGAAAGGGGGAAGGGAAAGGGAGGGGAGGGAGGGAGACATCGATTTGTTGTTCCACTTTTTTATGCATCATTAGTTGATTCTTGTATGTGCCCTGGCCGGGGATCAAACCCACAACCTTAGCATGTCCAGATGATGCTCTAATGACTGAGCCACCCGGCCAGGGCTGAGGGAAATGGATTTTGATTCAACACTCACACATCTAAATGTCTGCGTTTATAACAATCTTGACTGTAATAATTCTGAAATTTCCTCCTTCATATACATTTACTAAAAAATACATATACGCCCTGGCCAGTGTGGCTAAGTTAGTTGGAGCGTTGCCCTGGGCAGCTAAGGGTCCTGGGTTCGATTCTGGCCGGGGCGCATACCCAGGTTGTGGGTTCAATCCCAGGTGGGGGCATGTACAGAAGGCAACTAATCACTGCCACCCCCCTCCCATCCTCTCTCTCTAAAATAAAAAGAAAAACAAAGAATACATATAGGAGTGAAGAAACCATATTTTATAAAAGTGAAAGGTAGGTTACTAGGAAATATAGACAGATCGTAGTGTGTGTGTGTGTGTGTGTGTGTAACCGGATAATTAACAGCTGTAATTCACTTCATTGTGAATAGACTCACTCATTCCACAGTCTCTGAAATAGTGGCTCATGCTGTTGACTCTGGGTAATAACTTAGGGAGGAGGAGGAGGGGAGACGAGTGTGTCTCAATGACCCGGTCCTCAAAAAGCTCTGTGCTTCATCAACAGTCAACTCATTAACCCCCCCAATGCTCAAAGGCGAAGGGCTGCAACTGTTCCTTCTGCCCCTCGTTTCTCTATGCGACCTGCTTACCCATCCGGTGCTGCAGGATAGAGGCAACGGGAGCTCCATTTCTTTGCAAAGCTTCAAACGCTTAGATCCCGCAGTGCACGAATAGTGGTTTCAACACCGCCAGGTCCTCCAAGGTAGGTGGGAAGACGATCATTTCTGCTGACTTTAAGGAAATTTACTAAGGGACAGCAATTCGAACTTCCATGAGCTGTATTTTCATAAAATGTAAACTAGCCAAGTCATCAATAAAAAAGTCTTATAAATGTTGAGGCTCACAAAAATATCATGTATCAATGTGTGTAACACATTTATATTTATTCTCTATGGCTTGAAGTATATTTCTATTTTAAAGATTATAGGAATTTATTCTTTCTTTTAGTTATTTAATGCCATATTTTTTCAACCACAAGTTATAAAACTGTTCTTATGAGAAAATGTGGTATTTTATAATTCATTTTATTTTCTATCCCCAGGCACCAGATAGTAAAAATCCTGAACCATTCGTAATTCTTTTCTCTGCTAAATTTAGGGAGAGTCCAATCGCAGGGTGCCCCCTTCTCTATTCTTCCTAGCATGGGACTGTGTGGATTCACTGTCTATATAGGTAGGAGTGAGTGTAAGTCCCAGGTTCAAATATCCATCATTCAGTGAAAGTATTTCCGAAAAGGCCCCAAAGCAAGGAGTACTTACCAAGGTAAATTTGTTCAAAGACTTTTCAGAATGGGAGATGGGGATATGGCTTCATCTTTCCAGTTCAGGCTTGAGGATGAGACCACTCAGAAAGAACCTTATTTCTTTATTAAAGACCTGAGAGCCAGAAGAGATGTCTTTAGGCCACAGAGGGAAGGAGCTAGGGAGGGAGGAAGGAAAACTGGAAGTGCAATGAAAGTCACTGTGTTCATATCAGGGTTTCTCAACCTCGGCATTTTTGACATCGTGGGTGGGGTAATTCTATGTTGTAGGGGGCTGTCTTGTGCACTGTAGGGTGTTTAGCAACATTCCTACTGGACATCAGTAGCACTGCCCCTCCCCATCCCAACTGGGACAACCCAAATGTCTCCAGACATTGCCAAGTGTCTCCTCTCCCAAGGGCAAGTCACCTCTGGTTGAGAACCATTATTTAAGGGGGGGGGGGGGTCAAGCTGAATTAAGTAAACAAGATTGTATACTGCAAGTTTATCAATCTCAACATGTTTTTTCTCACACTGTTGTAAAGTATATATATCTTTAAATATATCTTTATTGATTTCAGAGAGAGGAAGGGAGAGGGAAAGAGAGAGCTAGAAACATCAATGATGAGAGTCATTGATTGGCTGCCTCCTGCACGCCCCCTGCTGGGGATTGAGCCCAAAACCCAGGCATCTGCCCTGACTGGGAATCGAACCCTGATCTTCTGGATCATAGGTCGATGCTCAACCTTTGAGCCACGCCGGCCGGGCGTAAAGTATTTTTAAAGTAATGTGATCAGCTTGCCAAATGTATGCTTATCGAGCAAACTTCTATAGATGTGTAGTATCAGGACAAAATAAAAGGGGAAATTATGCTCTCATGATAAAAGACTAGAGAAAAATTCCAGATTCTTGAGATAGTGGCAATAGAATATTACCCAAAGCAGAAATTTCACGAGTCGTCTTCTTTTGCATCACATGCAGGCATGCAAAGTGGTACAATCCTTTTGGAGGAGCATTAGGCCCCGACCTTGGTGTCAGAGGCTCCTTCTGTAGTGTGTAGAGGAGCCTCTACTTCATATTAAGCTCACTGGTACCAAATCACAAGGCCCAGAGCTGTCCTTTGCTAAGCTTCTCATGGGAGAAACTCTCATGACTGTTTCCTAGAAAAATGAAATAAAAATACCACAAAGAGTAAGATTTTGAACTTCTTCCAAGGAGACCATGAACAGTCACAACTTTTAAAGCGTAAGAGGCCTGTGATAGCACAGACTCTGAGGCTGGTAGAGTACAAGGCGTGGTGAAAAAATATAATATGTAATTAATGATTTTCTGGTGGAGAAAATCCATCAGTAAAAAAATAGTAATTGCAAATAAATCGGTCAACCAGCCAGTATTTAATCAATATTTCATTCTAGCTCCAGGAGTACCATTTCAACCTAGGAAGGAGTGTAATGAGGGATGTAAGTTCTTGAGAGAACTTCCCTGCTGGAACATACTGAATTTTTAATGCATGGATTAAAAATATCATGCTTACCATGGAGAAATCATTAATGACCATCTTAGTGGACTTTTGCCCTTAAAAATTATTTTCACTGTCCAACACTGGAATGCTCATCTCATGGTTTGGAAATTTCCCTTCTAATGAATCTTGGGAGGAGGCAGGTCTATTCACAATCACAACTGTAGAAGAAGAGAATGCCAGATCCTTGTTGTTCTGGCATCTCTTTGAGACCAAGAATCCCATCAGTTAGATGGTAAGAGCTGAGGACCCAGAGCCAGTGATGTGGCAGCTGTGAGACTCGAATTCTGTGGTGTGGTGGTGACCACTGAAGGAAGACAGAGATCCTTACGACAGAGGGCCGTTTGTGGCATCTGGGCCTGGGAGTGTCAGTAGTACAAGCCATAACATCAGAGGTTCGAAGGTGACAACGGCAGTCGTGGGGACAGAGGGGACTGGGGGTCTTACCAGGCAGGTTCTGCCTTCTGATTTCAGGCTTTCTTATTTGCTGTACAGCCCCATGCCAGTCATCCAGTTCTTCTAGTGATTCTGGGATCCACGCCTATGTTTTTTAATAAATCTCATTTTTGGCATAAGTCAGCTGGAGTTGGTTTTTGTTGCCTGCAACTGAGAACCCCAAGTGACACAATTATTAACTTATAAGAACCACATTAACAGCAATAGAAGCAGAATGTTTGTTTGCAACACAAAAGTCAGCATAGAAATAGTAGCAATAGCAACAATGATGAACACTTCCTGAGCGCTTACTCTCTAAAAGGCACGGTTCCAAGTTTGCTACATTTATTAGTTCATTAAATCCTGACAACCATCCTGTAGTAAATTGAGGCACAGAGAAGTACACGACTGGTAAAAATACAGAGCTGGGCTTTGAGTCTGAGCAATTTAATGCTGGGCCCGTGCCTGTCACAGTTATCAAGTAAAGACCTGCGGATTTGCTGAGAAGTTTCCTTTTCCATTGCGCTTTTTTCATATTTCTTCAGGGAAAGAGCCTCTATTTTTTCCCTTGATAATGTAACTCAAGAGGCTTCACCTTCCCCAGTGAGGAGGTAAAAGTGCTATAACTGGTACAATGACTCACCCAGAATAGTCTTCATTCCCCCCTCACCCAGTGAACACTTAATAACCACCTGTGGCAGTCAGACTCCCAAAATGACCCTTATGGGATGAGATCTCTCTCCCATGATTAGTTTACATAAGATTGTAACTTCCGTCTTGCTGGCAAACTCTATTTCCCCCCAGGCTTGTGTACTTGGCTTGCAAGTATGGCATGAACGGCCATGCTGGAGAGCCTCCTGTGGCCAGGAACTCCAGGCAGCTTCCAGCCAGCAGCCAGCTGGGCACTAAGGCCCTCATTCTGAGAGTCCTGAGCTCTGCCAACAGCCACAGGAGCTTGGAAGCAGATCCTTCCCCAGTCAAGCTTTCAGATGAGAGAGACCCCAGCCCTGGCCCACGCCTTGATTGCAGACCTGGGAGAGACATGGAAGCAGAGCACCCAGCTAAACCATGCCCAGGATTCCTGGCTCACAGAAACGGTGACATCATAGACATGTACCGTTTTTAAGCTGATGGGTTTGTGGTAAGTTGCCATGCTAGGCAACTTACACAATACTTATTGTATGTCCAGCTCTTTTCCTAGGTAGACCAGGTTCCTGCCCTCATTGAACTGATAAAAATGCAAATGATAACTTCAGGTAGTTACTAGTGCTCTGAGGCAAATAAAATATGGTGATGTTATAGGGCTGTTCTGTTTAACACGGTAGCCCCCACCTGCACATGGGGCTATTATATTAAAAATAAATTGAAATTAGATAAAATGAAAACTTCAGTTCTTTAGCAGCAGTAGCCACATTTTAAGTACTCAGTTAGGCACACGTGGCTTAGCCTGTGGCTACTGTATTGAACAGCACTGATTACAGAACATTTCCATCTCAGAGAGTTCTGTTGGGTGGTGCTGTTGCAGACAATGATGGGGGAATGAGGGGCTTTAAAATGAGGTGCCAGGGAAGGCTTGAGAGGCATGGCCAGAGGCCAAGAAAAAACCAGACCTGCAAAGATAGGGGCAGAACATGAGGCAGAGGAAACAAGATGCCTGCAGCCCATCAGGTGGGAACTGCTGTGGTCTGTTGTAGGACAGTGTGGCGTGATCTTACTGATGAAGGGAGGAGAAGAGTAGTGGAGGGAAGCTAAGGGCCAGGTGACTCAGGGTCTCATGGTCCAGGGTCAGGGCCTTGGGTTGTATTCTAAGGGGAATGGGAAGCTTTAGAGGTTTTAAGCCGGGGAGTAACATGATGTGATTTATGTTCACATTCTCAACTGATCGCTTTGGCTGGTTTATGGAGAACTGATCATTGCGGGTGACAATCAACAGTTGATTGCTGGAAGAAATAGGTGGATCACCCGGGGGACTTGCAGTAGCCCGGGTAGCTCAGGTGGCTGTAGGTTGACCTGGGGAGACAGATGGTGGTTGAGATAGAGAAATAGATAAGGGGTCTGTTTTAGATACACTGCTGACAAGGCTTGATGGATCGGGAAGGGCATGAAAAAGGGAGTAGTCAAGGACCGTATCTATAGTTTTGATTTGAAGAAAAAGTTGATAGGGAAGACTGAGGGAAGAACAGGTTTGGAGGGCAAAAAGGAACGACTCTCTTCTGGTCGTAGTAAATTTGAGATGCCTATTGGACTCCGAAGTAGTAAGGTAAAGTGGGCCCTTAGATATGCATCTGGAGCTCTGTGAAGTCAGAGCCTGAGATAGGAACTGGAATCATCAGCATATAAATGCTACACAAGGTCTTGGGACTAAAAGAGATTACAGAGAGCGCTCAGAGATAGGACTGAGCCCCAGGGCCCTCCAGCATTTGAAGACGAGTTAAAAAACAGAGCATTACCCAAGTCACACGGTCCTCTCCTTTTCATTTCATAAAGAACTGGATTCGCAGGAACAGGAGTCATTCCTAAGATGGAAATGATCTAGACTTTTGTGTAGCACTACCTACCTGTTACTTAAAAAGCCAAATGGGGGCTAGAGGGGTAGGAGGAAGAGAAATTAAATTACAAGACAATTTCAAACGCTTTGCCATGGAGGCCTGGAAGAGTCACCTCTCCAAGCTCATCTTGTGCCACTCCACCCCTGGCTCACCAGGTTCTAGCCACTGGGGTCTTTCAGGCCCTCAAACATGCTAATTTTTTCCACCTTAGGACATTTGCACATGCTCCTTCCTCTGGCTGCCTCTTTCCCCCCCTCTCTTGGCCACTCTACCTGTAGTAAGTCCTCTTGTTTTTCTATCTCAGCATTTGGTTTCCCATATAGTACTTATTACAACTTACATTATTTTACTTTTTTAGCTGCCTCTCCTGATAGAATATAATCTTCACAAATGAAGAAACTAATTTATATCTTTTTTTACCCTTGTATCCTCAGTGCTTGAGCATAAGTACTTGTTGGATAAATAAACTTGGTGCCCGGGGATAGATATTTGTTGCATAAAGAAATTTATTTATTGAGCGTTGGACACTAAAAGTTGTTTAAGAGACTGTATCTTTTTTAAGCCACTCAGCTCTATGGTATGTTTTTATTTTCATTTTTACAGATGAAATGACAAAGGCTGAAAAAGGCTGTGACTTGGTAACACTCACACAGCTAATAAGTGGTCAAGGCAGCATTTGAAGCCAGATCCAGGTGTTCTAAAGTGGGTGGGGTGGAAGGGAGCAGGAATATGGGCAACGTGGGGAAGCAGAAACTGCAATAATATGCCAAACGAGAAGACTCAAAGTCTTCCAAGCAGCAGAGCCCGAGAAGACTGCTGGTTGAAACAGAATCAGGGCCTGGGCTGAGTCTCAAAGGCAGCTCGGTGACGGTGGAAGCACGAGATGTGGATTGTACTGGTGAACAGAGCTGTTCAAAAGCAACACGGGGAGGAGTGGAACCAGGCTTTTTTTTTGGAAATAGGGCCCAAAGGAGTCAGACAAGCAATTCATTCCTAGTTCACTGGCTGCGGTAACTGAGCAGACTCCTTCCTGCCCCCCGGGACTGCAGACATTAAGAAATCTGGCAGATAGGCCCATAACTTTTAGGGGTGCAGTCACCCCTCATGCATTTATATCACGTTTATTATTATTATATATTTAGGAGGTTATTTGTTTGTGTTTGTCTCGGTAAACTCTATGAGGGTTGTTTGGGGCTTGTTTTGTTTAATGCTGTATTATAATGCCAAGTGCAACAGCAAATATTTAATGAATAAATAATAACAAAAATGATGGTAATACTGATAGGAAACACATTGGGTATATACTATGCACCAGGCACTGTTTAAGCACTTCACACATATTAACTCAACTGCTTCTTGTAACAGCTCTCTAAGATAGGTAGAAGTGTTTCCCACATTTTATAGTTGAGGAAATTGAGGCTCGGAGAGGATAAGTCAGTCACCCAAGGTCACCCAGCTGATAAGTGGCAGAGTTGGGAGTGGAATGCTGTTCTAGAGACCACTTTGCTGCACTGTCTTTCAGTGAATGAACATGTGCACAAATGGTTGTTCTAAGGACCACCCAACGTCTCTGCTCTTGGACAGGGAGCATTCTGAGACTAGTTTCAAAGTCAGGTTGTTATTTGAGAATAAGGATTGCTGGTATCCTGGGTGCCTTGCCTTTTATTAGTTCCATGAAGGGAGCACTTGGCCTGCAGATAACTGGATGCACAAGGCAAACAGCTGGGATACAGCCAGAATAGGAGGCAGCCACAAGCGACAGCAGACTTCGAGTAAGGAAATTCCGAGAATACAGTTCAGGACTAGTGGAAAATCAGAGGAAGTGGGTGTGAGGCACCCAAACACATGGATCAGACTGTAGGGCTGGGAAGGGCCCTGCAGGTGTAAATTAAACAGCATTTCCTAAACATAATATTCATTTTAGACATGAAGATACAGAGATACAGAGATGAAAGAAATTCAATTATATGTTAGCATCAAAATGAACACATATGCATTTTATTTTTAAGAAAATGGATTAAAATCTACACTTGAGACTATTATAATAGAGTACATCTAACTATATAAAAAGTATCACAAAATGTGATTGATAATCTTACCTCAATAATAGACTGTGTGGTCTTCATTATGGTATATGAAATAATGAGAATTTTAAGGTCCAATGCTTTTAAAAATTCATTTTCTTTTTTCTGTGACTCTGCTTCTATTTCCTAATCTATTACTGATACTGAAGGTTCTAGTAAAAGCCACTTAAGATCATATAACTCAGTTCTCCACATTTCTCTGAAGCTTAAATTGAAAATAAATATTTCTGAAAGAGGAATTGGATATTTCAGTGCTCATTACACGCTCCACATATATTATAGGAGTTGAGTGCTTTATGTTAGAGAAGTTAACTGAAGTCATTCTTAGCTAAGTGCATTCCTCTCTGTACTTGTTAGAACAAGTAAAATAAAATGATAGGAATGTTAGAATTTAAGCATTTTTATTGTATGTTTGGCAAACTATGAAAGTTAACATTTGAAAATTCCTTCACTCTGTTTACACTTTGTATCATTTACCCATAAAGGTGGAAACAGGAAAATACTCCAGATGGTTTCATCTTCTGAATAAAGTGGAAAATTATATCAACAAACGCAAAGCACGATTATAATGATAATGTTTGCATAGGATTTTGAGAAATATTTTTCACACTCATTACTCTTGTTTAATACTTGTCACAACTCTAGGATGTTGATAACATCATTATTTCCACTTTAGGGTTGAGGAAATAGATTCCAAGGAATAACTTACCCACGATAGCAGATGGTGAGGTTGGAATTCGAACCCAGTTTCCTGACCTCCAACTCCATACAATTTCCATTGCATGAAGCTGCCTTCATATAGAACTAATGGGGAGAGGGGGTAGAGCTAGTAGATTGAGAAGCTAATGGATTTGGATCTCAACATTGAGTGTAAAGTGATTTTAGGATTTTCAAAAATAAGTGTTCAGGAAGTGGGTATAGATATTTGGTTTGGTGTTCAAGAAAATGGCCAAAAGTGAAATGATTCCTCCCCAGCCCAGGTACTTTTTACTCTTTCCAGGTGGGAGATTCAAAGCCATAATCCAGATCCTCTCCCTCTTAATGAGAAGCATCCTCTAAGAAGTGTGGTACTTTGCATAAGGCCTGGAGGCAAACCTGGGATCCAAACTGGCACCTCCTAGCTAAGTGACCAAGGACACGTGAATTCACTCTTCTAAAACTCAGTTTCCTCATCTGCAGAATGGGGATGAATAAAGTAAGTATGTGAAGAGATTTTGCTTTATGAATGCAGAATGGAATAGTTTATGTAAAGGTACCCAACAAACTGCATTAGGTATATTGTTAGCTAGTATCTTCATGTCCCATTTGGGGGGCTAAAACGCCTCCACATTAAATCGAGTGTGTGTAAAATATTTTAATAGCTTATGCATTAAGACATGATCTCAGTAAACTGATCATGGCTCACGTTCAAAAGGGGACAGGTATTAGTAATGTGACTTCTAAATTTTCTGATGACACTAATTCAAATATTTTGTGCCATTGTTTGCATGAGTAGGCTTATTTTTGACCCAGTAAATATGGTCACTCTAAGCCTCTGAACGCTCGCCTGACACATTGGAAATAAGGGGAGCATGTGGCTGGTTTCTGACTGTAAAGATGCAGAGGACACTACCTGCAGATAGTTGGGTGCTAGTGTAAAATCCTGAGCAGCTGCCAATATTGACTTTCTGGCCTCAATCTGGGCTTGTTTTGAGTGACTGCTGAGCTGCTCCAAGGGTCATAAAGAGTTTCAGCAGGATTGAGGACAATGGATTAGTTTTTACCATGGTCAGTGAGCTAAAACTAGTTTGAGGAACTGGACATTATTTGGAAATTATTGCAATGGTTATTTTTCAGTCATGAATTTTCATTAATACATCCATATAGTATTTCTTAATAGAAGCAATTTGCATTGTTTCTTAGTACGCTTATTATTTGAACCCAAAGAGCCCTTCTAGTTATACCTCTGGATACTAGAGAATATGCGCTTCATGATACTAGAGAATTGGCTAAACTGAAAAAGCCTTTTATAGGTTGAAATGGCACAAAAGGCAGTTTTTCTTTCAGTTGCTCAGAGCGAGTACTCTTGATTCACTCACCCACAGGTAAAATACATTTTCTGGGAAATGAACATGCTTTGTGTCTTTGTATATCCCACTGTGCTCTCTGTCAGGTTCATCTGAAATAATTTCACATTTGACATCACATTTTAGGATCCCAATGGGATCTGAGGATGGAAGAAACTACAGCACATGGAAGACAGCTGGAAAGTAGGGGCATTTAGTGTGGAGAAGAGAACTGGAGTTATGATCCTTGCTCTTAAATAAATGGAGTGCAACTCTTCATATAGGTGCAGACAATAGAACCAGAAACGATGAGAAATTAGCTCTGGGCCTGATGTTCGACTTTCATATGAGAATTCTCAGGATGAAGGACGGTTCTTCGAGGGATAGAAGGCAGGTGGCAATGTGTCACTGCTTGGGCGATGCATTTTCAGGGGTACTACCAAAGTGGCTTTCGCTTTGGGTAGAAGGTTGGATTGGTTGACTTCTAAGATTCATTTTCACTCTAAGATGTATGATTTCACAATCTTTAAGAAAAATCCCTGAGAAAAGATGCCCTGGGAACTCACTGTGTGACACAGATAAGTCCTTCCTTGTCTCTCGGTTCCAGATACCTCATCTGCAAAATGAGATGGTTGGCCACTAGCTCAGAAAAGTACATCTGTTGGCCTTTGGGTGCATCCAGCCTGAAATGTTTCTTAAGAAGAAACATTAGAAGCTGCCACCATATTTTACCTCTCGAGTATGTTCAGGTGTTAATGTTTGAGTGGCTCATAAAACAGTACCAGTCTTCTCATTCACATTTCAAAAATTCATTAACCTGGATAATCCAAGTCTTAAGAGTGGTTTTCTCCCATTCGATGCAGTGATGTCACTTTTATTTGGAAGAGAGGAAAAATGTAATCTGAAAAATCTTGATTTATTTTGAATTGGTCTTTGTACAACATTTTGACTCTCATTGCTCCAGATAATGTTTATGGTCTCTGCATCTTGAATACTGTTTCTAATTCCTTCATCTCTCTTAGAATAAGAGATTCTAAGACTAGAAGTTTGAAACTGTTGGCATAGGAAGCTTTTACCTCTCCGAATCCAGCATTGGCTGGATCTCAGGAGGGGCTGTTGAAGGGACAGAGGCAATTTCTCTTCCACTTGCAGGAGGAAATACATCCCTCATGGCACAGAGAACAAAATCAAATTTAATGTGGACTCAAAGTCTTTTCCAAAGTACTTACTTTCTCAGAACCCTCTCTCAAAGTGAATATCCTAGAGATAACAGTTTTTACTTAGGAAACAATGATTATTTATAGTAGAGGTAGCTAAACATTAGATAGATTCTAAGTTCCATGAGAACAAAGTCCTCCTTCTTGTATCTCCGGAAAACAACAGAATTTGGTAGTTAGTAGGAACTCAATGATATTTTAGTGCATAAGTAAATGAAGGAATGAACATAGAGTGGGTAATTTTTTATAACTCTTTCCATCTATACTTCTAATGATGAGAGAGCCCCCTGCTGGAAGAATGGATATTATATACACTATGTGCGGTGTACTGAAAATATTTCAGTTAATCACTTTTAAAATATATATATATTTTTATTGATTTCAGAGAGAGGAAGGGAGAGGGAGAGAGATAGATAGAAACATCAATGATGAGAGGGTTGTCAATGATCGGCCACCTCCTGCATGGCCCTGACTGGGGATCGAGTCCACATCCCAGGCATGTGCCCTGACCGGGAATCAAACTACAACCTCCTGGATCCTAGGTCGATGCTCAACCGCTGAGCTAGGCCCGGCCAGGCTCAGTTCATCACTCTTGCTTCTAGACCAGGTTACAGAGAAAGGGAGGCTCCTTATTGGACAGAATATTGTAAAAAGCTATGTGAAAAATCACTGGCTTGAAAGGGACTCAGTTTGCACTAACTGGGTATGTTATAGACCAAACAATGGACTTCCAAACTAAACCTCATATACCAAAATTTCTGATATGATGATCCAGACCTATAACCTCTATTATGAGTAATGCAAGCAGCAATGAGCATCGCTGTCAAGTGAAATTTATAAATTAATCTGATATACACTACATATAATTTTGTGCTGCATAAATATGTGACTTTGAGTATATTTTTATATATATAATCTTAGTGCAGCATAACAAGTATGCAGATGATAAACAATTCATTAAAATTACTTGGTATTGCTTTTTTATGGAATCAAACAAAATGTTACAATATTTCTTTCCATTAGGTATTCAAAACAGAACCACTAACCCTTTTTACACACGGAGGCCTCCCCACCTCTCTCTCTCCTTCTGTCTCTCAGTCTAGAACTAACTTCTCAATTCTTAGAGTTCCTCGTTCACCTGTCTCCTTCCTCTGTCTCATTCCATGTCCCCACCTCCCCCGAGGGGTCTGCCACTGACACCTGACTGTTCTCTCTGGTTGTTCTCCTGCTCTGCTCTGGGCACCCTGGATGCTGGAGGGCTCAGGGAGACTGGGCTGAGGAAGCGGGAGTAACCTTTCCAGAAGGCAAAAGCACTGTTATCGCACTTTCGGAGGAGGCTAGAGTGGGGCAGAAGAGATCCAGGCAGCAGATCCAGGGGAGCTCAGTGAGCTGGTGTCCTGGATCCTGGTAGCCCCGAGACTCGGGTCTGAATGAGACAGAAGAGCTTGCAGGGAGTGAACAGGAGGGGGTGCTTCTCACCGTGGGATGGAAGACAGCACAGGGCCGAAAGTAGGTGGAAGCAGGGGGCAGCCAACCAGGAGTGCTCCAGGTCCCTTCACCCCTTCTGAACAATTTCCTTTTTTAAAAAAACCCACAGGAAAAGGCCTTCACTAATCATCAAGTGCCTGTGCCAAGGGTTTTCAAACCTGACTGCACGTTGGAATGACCCGAGGGAACATCAAAGCTCGATTCTGATTTAGCTGGTCTGGGGTGTGGGCTGGGTATTGGGAGGTTGTAAAGCTTCTTGGGTGACTGTAATGCGCATCTAAGGCTGAGGGTCTCACTGGCGTGTACTCTGGTGAAACAAGGCATTTCTTGCGTAGAGTTAATAAGTGCACTAGCATCTCTGGTTGTTAATGCATCTTTCTATTGCCCTATTTTATACTCATTCCCTTCACCTCTGTGGTAAGCAAAGTAACTGGGCCATACCCGCAAAGATGTCCATGACCTTGTAAGGACAGGGGAAAATTCCCCCACCCTCCTCTGGCTCTTTTGGCTGGTTGAGTAATCAAATCAACATGGGGCAGATTGACAGGAAAAAACCGAATTTGATTTCATGTGCATTGGAGCCCCACATACATGAGAGAGTCACAGACAGAAAATGGGGTATATATGACTTTCTGAACAAGGGATGAGGCAAGACACCTTGGGGTTTCAAAAGCTCATTGGAGGGAAAGCATATGTTCAGTCATTAGTAGTTTGCCCTGACATACAGCTAGGTCAACAAAGGGTGATCTCTTATCATCTCTTAGTATGGTCGAGGCCTCTAATTAAAATTTCTCTAGATAGCTAATGGGAGGGGGTAGAGTTACTCTTGACCCTGCAGGTTCTGGGTTGTCTTTAGTTCAAAATAACCCACATACCACAGAGGCCCATCTTGGGGTGACTTGTTCTGAACCCCTACCCTGTAATCCTTGGAACCAGAGAATACATTATCTTATGTGGCCAAGGGGATTTGGTAGACATGATTAAATTAAGGATCTTGAGATGGAGAGATTATCCTGATGACCTGATGACTCAAGTGTAATCACAAAGGTCCTCAAAAATGAAAGGAGGAGGGAAGAGAGTCAGAATCAGAGAAGATGTGGTGGCAGAGCAGAGGTCAGAGTTATGAGGTTGCTGGCTTTGGAGACGGAAGAGGGACATGAGCCAGGGAATGCTGGAAGTCTCCAGAAGGAAGAGAGGACAAGGACCGAATTCCCCTCTAGACCCTCCCAAAAGAACTCAGCCCTGCCGACACCCGGATTTTAGCTGAGAGCATCCCATTTTGGCTTTCTGGCCTCCAGAATTCTAAGAAAATAGATTTGTGTTGTTTTAAGCTACCATAGCTTTAGAGTAAGTCTTGAAGTGGGCTAGTGTCAGTCCTCCAGCTAAATTCTCATTTTTAAAAAGCTTTTTAGCTCACTGTTTGGGGCTCTCTCAATATATGGTCATTTCTTTTCCAAATATTTCTCTCTCACTTTTAAAGTTTCTCTCTGTAATGTTCTTACCTATTGGAGCTCTGTAATATGTTTGAACATCTGACAAAGCTGTTCTCTTTTAGTGACTCTAGTTTCAAAATGATCTTGGCCGTTCTAGCTCATTACCACCCTGGCAACAGGCACACCTCTCTCTTGGGGATTTCTGCAGAATCTAGAGGTAGAGTTTTCAAACGACTTCCAGTCTTCCACAGCAAGATCATTGTCTTTTACTTTTAAAGAAAATTTACCGCATGAAAATATTTTTAAAGACCTTTTTATATATTAAGGTAATGCGATCTCTGTGCGTTTCAGATGTTTTTCGTGTTTTTTTTTTCATTTGGTCTTTTCACCTTTTTATGACATTTTTTCCTCGTGCAGGAATGGGGAATGGAGAGGGGCGGGGAAGGTGTCCTAGTCAAAGGACAGCAAATGCAAAGGCCTCTGGGCCAGACGATTGGAAACCTGCGATGGGAAGATGAGTGTGGTAGGAGCTGACACTGGAAGAGTAAGCAGGGGTCCTCCCAGGGAGGGATTTGTTGGCTCTGCTGAAGACGGGTTTAGATTGATGCCACTTTCAAAGGGAAGTCACTCACGGGAGGGCTTCAAGCAGAGGAGTGACAAGATGTGACTTATGCTTTAAAATACTCACGCTACATGGCCAACGGGCTGTGGGCTGTGGGCTACAACCAGAGTGGAAGCAGGAGACTTGCTAGAAGCTGCCGCAGCGGCGCCAGGTTGGACGGGGCGGCCTGCACCGGCATGAGGCTGGGAGAGGCAGGAAGGGGTGAATTTCCAAGGTATTTGGGGGGTACAACCAAAAGGATTGGACATTGGAGGATGAGGGGAAGGGAAGAATCGGGGATAATTCAGTGTTTGACTTAAGCAGCTGAGTGTTTGGTGGCGGTATTTACTGAAAAGAGTGTGGGATGAGTGACAGGGCTGGGGGCAGAGTCCCGTTTTGGGCACGGTGGCTTTGAGATGCCAACTTGACATGCAAGTGGAAGGAGCTCGGGAGAAAGGCTCAGGCGGCTTTAAAATTTCGGATTGTACAGGCGGACCAGGTGAGGGTGCCTGTGTGAGGGTTTAGAGGGGGCTCCGAGGCGTCTCCAGCTTTTGGGTATCAGGTTAAGGGGCGCAGACAGCACCCGACGGCGCGGAGGGCGAGGCGGGAGCGGAGGGCGGCCACGGAAAAGACTGGAAAGAGAAGCGATGCTCACGCCTTGAAGCAGCTCAGTGAAATGAGAGCGTACGGGTGTTGAGTTTACTTGATACAACTAGAAAATTACAGCATGAGCGTGTTGTATCAGCCAGTGTGGGCATAACGCCTAAGGATGAAAAGTATTTTAAGTAAAAGTAAGAAACGAGACAATGATAAAAGCGCAGCGTTACATTCTGTTCCGAAAGAACTGGCCCATAAAATGATGCCAAAGGAAAAAGTTTGCAATTTCACAAGGTTAAAAGCCTTTCCGGCATTTTTACTTGGATCTGACTAAATTCATAGATTCATCTAAGGGACAGTAGATCTTTAGAACTTTACATTTTTTTATCCAAAAACAGGGTATGGGATTTAATTGTTTTCTTTTATGGATCTCAGCAGATAGAACATTTTCTTCAGGAAGGTTCTGCTCGTTTCTAGTTAAATTTATTCCTAGGTGTTTCAAAAAATCTGCTGCTACTGTTAACCTATATATATATATATGTGTGTGTGTGTATATAAATTGATATTGATATAAATATTGATAGCTATGTAATCTTTAAAATATATATTTAAATAATTATGCACAGAAAGATTAAACTAGAAATGAGCAGAATCCTTCTAAAGAAAGCACATCCCCCCTCTTCATGTGTGTATGTGTGTGTGTGTGTGTATACATACACATCTCTCTATGGATTATGGTATATATATTCATACATATTCATATACATATACATATTCATACTCACATATATATGTCCCTTCTGGGAAATACTTAAATCTATCTCTGAGTTGTTGTTTTCTGTCTGGTACTAAAGTCTTTATCTTTTTTCCTTCCCTGACTGTGACATGTTCTATCTTAACTTCTTTCATGAAGTTCACCGGGCACACAGCACTAAAATCCTCAGTCACACACCTTGGTGTTTCTTCACACTCTTACAGAAGCTATGAAGATGGAGTCTTCTCCCGTGGGCCTTTCCAAACGAAGGGCATGAGCTGGGAGGGGACCTTGCGATGGGTCACTGCGATGGTTGGCCATTGGAATGTTATCATCATATTTTCAGTCACGATTAAGACTTGAGCAGAAGTCTTAAAACTCCATGAACTCTGATGTTAATTATATTTTAAATTTAATTCAAATTTTCTTTTAAATTCCATGTCTTTGGTAACATCTTGTTTTTCTCTCTTTCTTTAATGAAACTTCACTTCCATAACAACTAAATGTGTAGCTCTTCAAATGATTCCCCTCAAACACATTATAGGAAACATGTTTTAATAAACACTGAAAAGTATAGTTGCATTTTTTAGCTTTTACCTCAAGTGTCTGAGCAGTTCCTATGAGCTCTCTCCTGGCCTGTTTGTTCTAATTCTATACAAAACAGGAAATCAATTATACAAACCCTTTGTTAAAAGAATGTAAATTAGATGCTCGATTAATCAAAGAACTTATATGCATAAATGCATAACCCATGAACATAGACAATACGGGGAAGGCCTGGGGGTGGGGTAGATACAGAGTGGAGGGGATCAATGTGGGGGGAAAAGGGGCATCTGTAATACTTTCAACAATAAAGATAAATTTAAAAAATACATGTAAACATTGCTTTGGCCGTCTGGCTCAATGGTTAGATCATTGCCCGTGCACCAAAGGGTTGAAGGGTCAAGGGTCAAGGGTTCAATTCCCAGTCAAGGGCACATACCTGGGTTGCAGGTTCAGTCCTGGGCCATGGAGTGCAAGAGGCAACCAATCAATGTGTCTCTCTCACATCGACGTTTCTCCTTTCTACTCTAAAAATCAATGGAAAAAAATCCTTGGTGAGAACAAACAAACAAAAATAAATAAACACATGTAAACATTAACATATTTGATAATATTTGGAATTTAATTAAAAATAATCAGCATATTAAAACAGCACTTGACATATGTTATACACTTTATAATGTATATTAAAATTATAGTTGGCCGCTCTTTATAGAAAACCAATTACTGCATTTATTTCAAATTATAAAGACTTGTGGGGTTAAATATTGAAATATTGCTGTCTCTTGGCACTTTGACTTAGGTTAATTCTCTAAGAATGAATATAGGTAGAAAGCAGGGTGAACACAGCCTGCCAAGTGAGGGTCAACAGTGAGACTTGATATCTTCAGTATATTGCTATACGCCAATTCATTAAGCGACGGAATTAAAATTATATTGAGAACCTCAATAGCAAATGGATTTATGAATTATGTTTGCTGGGAAATTTAAAAGCTCAAATGGTTTATGGAAAAACAAATGAGACCCGGCCAGTGTGGCTCAGAGGTTGAGCGTCGACCTATGATCCCAGAGATTGCAGTTCAATTCCTGGTCAGGACACGAGCCTGTGTTGTAGGTTCATCCCCATTGGGGGGCGTGCAGGAGGCAGCCGATCAATGACTCATTGATGTTTCTATTTCTATCTCTCTCCCTCTCCCTCTCCCTTCCTCCATCTGAAAAAAACCCACTTTAACTTGACTAGGATGCAGTCATTATAGTTTAATTTCCAAGTGATCATGTGCTTGTCAAGAGCTCCCTAAAGGCAGAGGAAAAATGGAAATAGGACCAATGATTGTAGATCTGATAGATAGGCTCCAATAAAGGAGAGAAAATGAGTGTCTACAGAGACTTCATCCTTGATCTTTACACACTTGATTTGGCTCTAGTGCCTGATATGACTCACTGTTCTAAGTTTCTTGTGTAAGTTCAATGTTGGTGTCACAGAGAGGGCCTGGGACGGCTTGGTTCCATAAAGAAACTCAAGGGAATATTGTCAGTTCTCCAGTAAGGATGTACAGTCATATTATGTGTGTTCCCTTCCCATACTCCAGGTGAGTCTTTAATTTTGGTAATTTCAGAATTTGCCTAAGTAGTTTGGAGCTCAGAAAAGTTCTACATCAAGAGGTTCTCCCATCAGTCTCTAGGAGAACTGAGTGAGCATGTGTGACTCAGTACAACTCATGATTGCAGAGGGAAAGTCATTCCGAAGTACATTTTCTGATATTGGAAGGTGAGTAACATCCTCCTTACTCAAGCTTTCTCATACCCAAATGTTCAGAATGCTACTTAGGTGATAGCCACTGTAGTACAACAGAAGCTTATTTTCACCCAGATGCACCCTCTTTAGGTAGTTCTTCCCATGGGAAAGCCAAAGTGTGCTTGTCAGAGTCTTGGAATTACTGACCTGGGCTTGAGCAGAGCCTAGAACTTACAAACATAAGAATGTCTTCCAACCTCAAGTGTTGATTTAAATTATTTTGTTAAAATATTAATATGAATAAAAAATAGATATAAACGCTTTATGCTTATAGCTCTTATATCACTACAATCCAAATCAAATTCGCAAACTAATTATATACATCCTATAAAACCAACAGAACTCAAATCTATAAAATTTACTTAATGCTGGTTTCTTATAAATGAAATCACCTTTCATCACATGAACATAGCACTCATACAGGGTAAATCTCTTTGTGGCTACCACATTATGCAAGATGGGTCCTTTCATGGTCACTATCTGTCTTGCAATAGGGCTCAGAAAGAATTTCACAGAATGAAAAGGGAATGGGCCTTGTTGGGGGGAACTTACAAGGCAAGAGTCAGCAAGAAGACAGATGCATGGTTGTCTATGGAGGAAGAGGGTTGGGGCTAGCAAGCTTTGTGGATGTATTTTGAGTAAAGGTTCTTTGTTCTTGACTCCTTTATCTTTTTATAATATAAACACAACAAAACGGCCATGTTAGAAGCTATTCAAACTCTTGGGATATCTGGGTTTAGATTCTAGTGTTGAGTTGTCTTGGAAATCCAGCTGCCTAGGGACATTGGGGCCCATGTGGAGTTAGGTTTGGGTACAGATTTTCCTGGGGGGAGGGTAGATAGCCACAGAATTCAGCTTGGTGCGCTTGTGATCCAGAGTGAGTTCACAGGACCACTTTCAGACAATTCTGCTCGTTCTGTTGTAGGGCTACATGCTATGATACAGGTTCAGTTGAATTTGGTATGTTCATGTCACCATAAGCTAAGTGATGATTTTACTCTCCCACAAATTTTCCTATTTGAACTCTTGTGAAACTTATTTCCTATAGTACATCATATCATTTAGTCTTCACTTAGGGAACAACCTTGTTTATGTCTCTGCTTAGACAGTGTTAACCTAATGGCAGATGCAAATATAGGCCCTAGAACTGTGGAACAGTATTCATTTATAAAGTGATGAGGTGATATTCAATATCACTCTGAACATTCTTACTTTTAGGTTACCAAAAATACAAAACCACAAAACCAGTACAGAGTAGCTGCCCAACAAATGACAAGCATTATTCGTATTATAGATGATCAATTCTCATTTTATAGGTTAAAGAGTTCATCTGTTCTAAGCAGGAAAGTTTTGTTGATCTCACTTATCTCTTTATTTCTAAAGGGAATGAATGTAAGGAGACGACCGTTTCCGTTATCTGTCCTTGTTCACATCCCTTCTTTGTAAAGATGTTTACGGTATGTTTCCTTAACAATCTCAGGACATACATTATTCATACAATCACAGGATCTTTACTTATTAAAGCTGGTGGTACTCTAGAGATCGTCCTGCCTCACTCATTTTTCTGGTAAGCAAGATGCAGCCCAGGGAAATGGTGCTAGTTAAGATCACAGAATTAGTGGCACAGCTTGTGCAAGATCTCAGGTCGCTGGATTTATAATTGTCTGTTCTCTTTGTTATAACGTATTCCCTTCTTCGACTTTCCCTCCCTAACCATGCCCTGGCTTTTTGTTGCTATGATGATTAGCGAAATAATAGTTATGGTTAGGGTTATACATGAGCCAGTGATATTAGTAGCGGTGTAAAGCTTTTTAGACAGATTGCATCATTGGAGATGAGCGCATTGTTATAAACAGAATGTTTAGGCCCCTCCATCCCAATTCATATGTTGATGTCCTGACCCCCAGTGTGATGGGGGTCAGGTGGGGCCTTGTGGAGGGAACTGGGTGTAGGAGAGGTCATGAGGGTAGAGTCCTCATGATAAAATTGATACCTTTATAAGAAGAGACCGTGTGTCTCTCTCTGCCATGTGAGGACACAGCAGGAAGGTGGCCGTCTGTAAGCCAAGAAGAGAGCTCTCACCAGCACCTGGCCACGCTAGCACCTGAACTTGGACATCCCAATGTCTGTCGTTTCATCCACTTAGCCTATGGTCTTTTGTTACAGCCTGAGCAGACTAAGACAGGCCTTAGTCTTGTGCTGTGACATTTATGATCTGCGATATTCTTGAATATTTACTAAGGCGGAAGAAAATTAAGCAGTAGGATGGTTGGCCCAGGAAACTTGCGAAGGTTTCCTACCTTGATCGTGAAGTGTTAATTTCACTTAGGAAATTGCCTTAGAAATCCTGCTTTAGAAATGGTCACTGTTTTTTTTCTTTTTGAAAGGAAAGAGGAGTACAGATAAACTTTAGTTAAATACTGATTTTACAGCCATCTCTCCTTAAGACATTAACAGGTTTGTGGGTCGGGGAAGGTAGATGAGGGTGGCCTTCATGAAAGGAAACAATGTAAAGGGTGATTAAAACAGAATCTGGGTTTAGAGATGTTCCCTGCTGTAGCCTGTAGGATCCTGGGGGGGGGGGCCTGGGTGTCTCGGGGCAGGACGTGGTAAGGCCACAGTCTGCAGCAGCTCTGCTGATAAGGGCAGGGAAGGCGGAGTCTGTGCGCCCCTGTGTCACGGCAAAAGAGCAACTTGGAGGCGAGAAAAAGGCCAATTCCAGACGGGCCTGGAGAGCCCTCAGGCCCACCTCAGTGTCTTCTTAGCGGCCCGCATCGCTCTTCCCATGAGTTTTCTTGTGTTGTGTTTGTTTGCTTTGAATTTATGTTGGAAAATCCCTAGATGTTTGCCTCGTGGACCAGCCACTTCCGCTGGAGAAAGGAGGCAGGTAGGGGCACTCCGCAGCCTTGGCCCCTTGGCACATCGCCCCCAACAGAAGTGGCTTCAGCAAGATCCCAGCGCAAGCGAGTCAGAATCCATGGGAAGGCCTGTCCGGTCTCCTGCAGGCTCAGCCTCTCCGGAGGGTCTCAGGTCTTAGATGAGTGCTGGTCAAACTCGCTTTAGCGGCAGAACCTTTTCTTGTTCTCATGCAGAAACCCCCATGCCTGACAGGGTGGAGGAAGGAGTTTGGGGAGCAGCAAGCTTGGGGGGGCTGCTGTTCCACTAAACTGCCGAGCTCTTGCTTTGCTGAGGGAGAGACACGGTCAGACTGAAGGCAGAGGTGACTCGCTGGGAGCAGGGGAAGGGAGTTTCCTCTTCAGAGGCCTTGGGGTGAAGGGAAGGATGGAAGTTGCCACGTTTGGACTTTGCCAAGGCCATGCTGCGCGGTGGTGAGGCAGCCTCTCCACCTCCCCACGAGCACCCAGGGCCACGGGGGGACACCCAGCGTTTCTGGAGTCAAGGCTGAGTACTGAGGGACGCGGGGGGGTGCTGGGCCTGAAGGGCAGTGTTGGACAAGGCAGGAGCCGCCCCGAGGGGCTGTCGCATCCAAGGCGCATGGATGCCCTGGCTGGGGCTGGAGCGGGGGTCCCAGCGCCCTGCCCCTCCACCTGCGCTCAGATCCCGGCGCTGGGACCACCACGGAAAGGCCACCATCCCAGGCCACGGCGATGGAAAGGTAGAAGGACGTCGCCTCCCTCGTCTGGGGTGGAGAGGGGGCAGAAAGCGAGAAGGCAGCCTCTGACTCCAGGAGAGGGGCCTGAGCGCGCTCCCGCGGAACGGGGACGCTTCCAGGTCAGAGTCTGGGCCCTTCCCAGCCCCCACCTTGAAAAGGCATCTGGCAAAATCCTACACCCGCTCACTTCCCCTGCCCAAATCCACTTCTAGTTTCTTCCCACCTGTTTTTCTGGAGTCACCCCCGGGACAGAGCAGGCGGCCCCTGGAGCCCGAGCCTCGCCCGCGCTGTTCTCCAAGCCCCGCGTCTGTGCAGGAATCTGAGCGGCGGGAGGCGACGTTGCGCAGCGATCGTGTCCCCGGGGCTGCAGGCCCAGGCCCGGCCGCTCTAAGGGTCCTGCCTGGAGCTGGCCTGCGGCCACCGGCTGACAGGGCGCGCAGCCTCGCGGGGCCCGCGTCGGGGCCGAGAGCACCGGGCGGGTGGCGGGCCCGGGCCCGGGGGGCGCGCTGGCCGAGGGCGCCTGGGACGCGGCGCTGCTGGGGCCGCCGTGGGAGCCGGGTCCGGGCGCTGCGTTGATGGGGCGCCTCTCTCCACGGCCGCTGGTGGTCGCGGGGCTGCTGTGGCCGCCGTGGGAGCCCGGCCCGGGCGCTGCGTTGATGGGGCGCCTCTCTCCACGGCCGCTGGTGGTCGCGGGGCTGCTGTGGCCGCCGTGGGAGCCCGGCCCGGGCGCTGCGTTGATGGGGCGCCTCTCTCCACGGCCGCTGGTGGTCGCGGGGCTGCTGTGGCCGCCGTGGGAGCCCGGCCCGGGCGCTGCGTTGATGGGGCGCCTCTCTCCACGGCCGCTGGTGGTCGCGGGGCTGCAGGCGCTGGAAACGCTGCCGGCGGGAGGAGGGCTCTCCCTGCGCGGGGGACCCGCGGGGCTCTTAGATTTGTTAAGGTTCTTGGGCTTCCGTGCTCTGACTTGAATCCCCTTTTTCCGCATCGTAAGAGGCCTGGGACCCCCGTGGAGCTTCGCATACAGGCCGCAGGCGTTGCACACGGGCTGGCTGTCCCTGTCGCGGCGCCACACCGTGGTGGTGGCCGTCCCGCAGCTGGCCCAGGAGACGTCCCCGCGGCGGGGCGCCGGCGGCGGGGCTGCGGCTGGAGGAGGGGCCGGCTGACGCCGTGGCCTCGCGGTACAGGCCGCAGGCGGCGCACCGGTGGTGCCCTGTCCCATCCCGCCTCCAGCCAGGGGCGCACATGGCCCCGCAGGTGGCACACTCTCCGCCTTCCCAGAAACCAAAGGTATCTGCGAGGTCGGGGTGCTGAGCGGCGGGGCTGGCGCGGCCGGGCGGGCTCTGCAGGGCCGGGCTGTCGAAGGGGCGCGCGGCCCAGGACGCACCCAGGTCGGGGCTGGAGCGGGAGCCGGGGAGGCCCGCAGGCCCGCACTGCTCGCCGCCCGCCGCCCCCAGTCACTGCTGGAGGCCGCGGCTCCCAGGGCCCCGGGGCGGCGGGCGCAGCAGCTGCCAGGGACCCGTGGTGCCCAGGAAGGAGGAGCGCGGCCCCCCGGGCGGCGCGGTGTAGGCGGCTCCCTCGGCTCCCGCCTGGCTCCAGGCCGGGCCGCCCTGCTGGGTCCCGGGCCCCGCCCCCGGCGAGGCCGCCCCCGAGCTGCGCCAGCCTCCGCCCTGGAGGAGGGACGCGCCGGGCGGGCGCGGAGGGCACCGGGGGCGCGGGCGCGCAGACGGGCGGGGGCGCAGCGCTCCCGCTGTGCGCAAAGATGCCCAGGCCTTGCACCTCCTGCGCCCCGGGGTCGGCGGCCATGGCCTGGCTCTGGCACACGGTTCCTGCGAGCTCTCAGCCTCAGCTCATTTGAGGGTCAAGGAGCAATGAGCGGAAAGAAAAATAGTAATCACAAAAACCAATCATGTGCATGCGAGGGACTGTCACAAAAACCAAGACCCCAAAACAAATGCTTCTTAAAATCCTTCAAAAATATATACGCGTGAAACCTATCACTGAGCAAAAGCCTGTGTCCCCAGGAAAATCCCAAATTAAGTTTTTTGATGGTTCCCAGAGAGGGCGGAGAAGGGGCGGAATCTACCCCAGGGCCTGGAGGACCGGGCACCTAGGGGCGGCCGATGCCAGCCAGGGCCTGGGCGCGGGTGGGGACACTTGCCGAGGGCCGGGCTGGCTCCTTTCCTCGGGGGCAGCCGCTGTCCTGTCCTGGGGGCCCTTCCAGGAGGCCGGGCGAGGGGTGTCCTGCGCCCAGGAGCTTTGGCGGAGGCGGCACCTCACAGCCACTGTGCCAGCCGCCTCCGGAACTGGTCACTATGGATTTTATGATGTGAAGGCAAAAGCTGAAGATCTAAAAGAAAAATACAACCTGAAAATATGATCTTGGGGTAACTTATAAGGTCTTCTAATGATCTGGCCCATCCTGGTGAAATACATGACTGTCAGAGAGCCGCTGAACCAGATGGGTTCTTGACAACATGCTGAAATGCAGGACTCTTTTGTGCTTGTGACTGAGAATTGGGTCTTTGCTAGTCCTTTTCTCAGCGGAGAACACGGTTCTTTTCTAAAGCTACATTAAAGACCTAGTGCTGACAATGGGGAAAGAGGCTTTGTCAGTAAAGCAATACAGACACAACGGGTTGAGGTATATGGCAACAATTATATTCTATTAAATTTTAAATAATAAATAAAAAGTATCTTTATTGTTGAAAGAATTACAAATGGCCCGGCCAGCGTGGCTCAGCGGTTGAGCATAGACCTATGATCCAGGAGATCAAGGTTCAGTTCTGGTCAGGGCATATGCCTGGGTTGTGAGCTCGACCTCAGGTAGGGGTTTTGCAGGAGGCAGCCAATCAATGACTCTCATCATTGATGTTTCTCTCTCTCTCTCCCTCTCCTTTCCTCTCTCTGAAATCAATAAAAAGATATTTTTTAAAAAGAAACTATTACAAGTGGCCCCTTTCCCCCTCATTAATCCCCTCCATCCTGCACCCCTCCCCCTAGGCCTTCACCACACTATTGTGTCCATGGGTTATGTGTATATGCATATAAATTCTTAGGTTAATCTCTTCCCACCTACCCCCGCCTTCCTTCTAAGATTTGTCAGCCTGTTCCATGCTTCTGTGTCGCTGGATCTATTTTGTTCATCGGTTGGTTAATTTTGTTCATTAGATTCCACATGAGTAAGATCATGTGGTACTTGTCTTTCTCTGCCTGGCTTATTTCACTAAGCATAAGACTCTCCAGGTCCCACCATGCTGTCCCAAAGGGTAAGGGATCTTTCTTTTTTACAGCTGCATAGTATTCCATGTGTGTAAATGTCCGAGAAGATGCTTGATATGATTTCAATCTTCTTGACCTTGTAGAGTCTTGTTTTGTGTCCTCAACTGTCCTCCTGTTTTTTGTTTCTTTTTGGTTCTCTGAGTGATTTTTTTCAACCCTGTCTTCTAGTTCTCTGATCCAGTCATCAGCTTCCCCTAATCTGCTGTTCATTCCTTCCAATGTATTTTTTATTTCTGCTATGTCACTCTTAATTTCCTTCATAGTTTCTATTTCTTTTCTCATGCTGTTGAGCATCCTTATGATCAGTATTCTGAACTCTGTATTTGAGAGATTGCTTATCTCCGTTTCATTTAGCTCTTCTTCTGGAGAATTCTTTCGTTCTTTCATTTGGGGCTTGTTTTCTTGTCTCCTCATTTTGGTTGCCTGGGGAGCCAAAATTTTAGGTAGATCTGCTAGGACTTCCAGTCTTTTGGATGGTCTCTAGTACAGGCCAATGTCAGACGCTGTTTGTGACTGGCCTTGAGTATCACCCTGTTTGAAGTTTTTCTCTGGGTGTGTTTGGACAGGACCAAGATGTGCAGCAAGGTCTGCCTTTCCAAGTCCTGGGTCCAGAAGCAAATTGGGCAAAGACTCAAAGCACCCGAGACTCCACAGGGTGGGTCGAGTGAGAGGTTTTCCAGCAGGGTGGGGCAACTGTCCCCTCCCCCCCCCCCAAGCAAAAGCTGCTTGGAAGGTAAATGTCTGCCTCTTCAATATGGGGAAATGACTTGGCACAAGAATCCAGATGGGTGTCCTCTGAGCTCTGTCTCCAGAGCCCACAACCCTACATTCTCCTCACACAGCTCCAGTCTGCTCTGCCCTCCCTCTGCTGGAGCCCAAGGTGAGTGGCTGCACACGAAACTTTGTGCATTGGCTCTTTAAGAGGGTGCCTGCATTTCCAGCCACCTCTCCCTGGCAGACAGAAACCCAGCTGCTTTTCACATCCAGATGTTATGTGGGCACATTTCTCAGCTCTGGTGCTCTTGGCTGGGAAGCCCAGCCTGGGGTTTAGGCCCCAGAGTCCTCAGTGGGAACCCCCACAGCTGAGATGTCCCTCGGGACCTTCAGTGCTGCCTGTGGGAGCCCAGCCAGCCCTCTTACATCTGCACTTCCTACCAGACTATGTGGTCTCCACTTTTCCTCCTTGGTGATGAGGGTGCTCTCCAGCTCGTCTTCAGCTGCAGTTGATGATTCAGGCGGGTTTTTCTCTATTTTAGTTGTAATTCCAGTTTGGTCCTGGGAGAGTGTCAGTGTAGCTTCCACTTAATCTGCTGCTCTCTATATTCTACCACTTTTATAAAGTCCTCCGGCCTACTGATGCCTAAGCAAATATACTGCTAAGCAGCCTCCTGAAACGGATGAATCAGTTGAGATGTTGCTTTTCAAAATTTAGACTCAATTTAGGTTCTCTGTAAAGATGCCCAAGTGCTTAGGACTGAATATCTAACAATAAAAAATAAAGGCAACTTCAGGGCATGTATCAGTCAGCAGTTCCACACACCGTTTTATAGCCTCTTATATTTGTGAAGTTGTTTGCAAATTATTTATAGTAATTCTTTAATATCGGGGTAATGGGAAGAGCATATGAAGGTGAAGACCCTCCTTACATATTAATCTAAGATTTGATTTCTTAAATTTTTAAGACATGAGAAGGAATACCTGCATCTCGGTGTTGTTGTAAGAGTGAAATGAAATAACATATGTGGACTGCAGCCTAACAAACACTAGACGGGGGTTATACACGCATATATTTGTTTTACTTCCAAATTGGAAACTTCAACACAAAGGAACTAAAAAAGAGGGTTTTGTCACCAACAGTCCATGAAGAATGGGTGGCTAATAAGCAATGGACATGTAAGTGGAAGGAGAAGCGTTTCGACTTAAGCTAGTTGAAGGAAGTTGGCGTAAGAGGTGTCACCCTTCAGAGCCAGGGCAGAGAGGCGTCATCAGCAGAGAAACGAGTTGCCTTCCTGGGAGCCGGTTTGGAAGCAGAGCTGAAGCCTCTGGACAGGAGGTGGGAAGTAGTGGAGCCTTCCTTTCACCTGCCTCACGGTGAGGGCCACCTGAAGCCCGGCAGTGCAGGGACGGGCCTGCAGCAGCCAAGCCCGTTCAGGTCCGAGCAGAGGAGCTCCTCCTGCCAGGAGAGTTGGCTGGTGCAGGGGGGTGACCGCCACCAGCGTTCTCACTCCGCACCCCCACGCACACAGCTCTTAGTGGAAAGCTAGCTTGCTCTGCAAATACGGCCTCTCAGCCCTTCCTAGTCAGAACTTCTGGAGCTGTCATTCTTTCCTGTCCTGTTGTGGAAGCAAAATGTCCAACTCCGTGGTTTTTTTGTTTAAGAGTTTTTCACCAGACAGTAAGCTCCGTGGCACGTGCTCCCTGTCACAGTTTCACCTCCCAGTGTGTCCTTAGGGCCTGGCACAGGGCCTGGCACATCCTAGGAACTCACTCACTAGACAGAGTGAACAGGCGACGGAATGTAAATAAGATGAATATGTAAATAGGAAAGGGGTGTGGCCTTGGAGAAGTGTTTACTGATTGCCTCTTTCGCATTCCTTTACTTACAATAACGTGTTTGAACCTTCCACCTACCCTGGTCATAGGTGTAATTTGTTCCCTTTAGTAAATGAGGAAACCGAGGCTTGTTTCTGGTCTCCCATCTGGTAAGTGACATAGAATTTGGGCCAGATTTGACCAATGATAAAATCCACAACCTTCCGACCACTGAGGTTCCCTTGAATCGAAGCGAAAAGGGGGGAGCACATCTAGATTCCGTTCCAAAGGTTCCCCAAGGGGAACTCAGAGCCCTCCGACTGCGATTCTGGGGTTGAGTAGAACTTAATTTTCTGTTTATTAAACACCCCAGCATCTCTTTGAACTAGCGCTAATACATTTGTAGCATAAATGAATGAAAAGAAATAGATAAACTAATCCAAAGGGTAATCAACCAGAAGGCTGGTTTTAACCTAAAAGCCACACAGAGGAGCATGACCAGCCGCAGGGAAATGGAAATGTCACTGAGGGGGAAGCCATACAGGAGCGAGTTTCTAGCAGCTTCTCACCTGCAAGTACTGGAAGGAAGTGAGAAGCAAGGCAGCACATTCAAGACCCGCATTGCGAAGGTTTGTGTGTCTTCTACTTAGGTCTCTAAACAACCATAATGAGTTTCTCGTCTTCAGTTCATTAAATAATCTATTTTAAAAACCCAACCACAGCCCTTAGAGAGTCAATGAGGCCTTTCAGGGCGGGTTTCCCAGCACCAGGGAAGGAAATGCTATGAGCCCTTTGGTGCCCTGAATGAGTTAACACATTCAGATTGCCAGTTTTCCTCTTGGTGTACTTATAATATTAATTATAATTGATAAGCTTTTAAATTTACTTTTAATGAATAGGCAAGACATTTGCTATTGGTTGTGGCTAGAACAAGGCCTCCTTCCCAGATCCTGGCAGGTTAGGGTAAGGAAGCATCAGTGTTTCCTAAGAAAGGAAATTGGCTCCTGGGTGATATTAATGCTCCTAAGAAAAGCTGCAGTGCCTGGCATTGTCCTCTAACATTTTGAGGTGACACCTTGCTGTCCCACACTCCACCCCTTGGTATCATTCCCAGAGGCAGAATCCTAACATGAGAGGATCAGGGGCCTAAGGTAACGGGACACTCCTCATCATTTGCTCTGTCTCCTGTCCTGAGACAGTGTTGGTGAGGACGGTGTTGTCCTGTCACGGCTCAAGCAGATGCTCAGCGGTTCTAGGCTTTGGACACCTGGACTAGAGGAGGTGAGGGAAAGAGCTCAGGGCCTCATAAAACCCTAACTTCAAGTTGTTTTTCATTCATTATTATTATTATTTGAATTGGTTCCATGAATGTAAAGATGAGAAAATCAAGTACATGTGAGTAGTGATTTATCCAACTTGGTACCAGAAATGATACCGACATATACAATAACTTAGCGGCCTTTGTCCACATTTCTTGGAAAAACAGCAATAGCTCAGCTAATTGGATAAGAGCGGGATGGATTAATTAATGTAATTAATTAATCTTGTCATTTATTTTATTATCATTAATCTTATCTAATGACTTTTGCTGCTACACAATTAATTAGGAAGCGTTTTGGTCCACTGATCAGACACATGGGATCTGGAGTCAAGTAGGCTGGCCTCGAATCCTGGCTTAATTATTTACTAGCTCATGGTCTTGGAGAAATTATTTAATCTTATAATCTCAGTTTCCTCATTTGTGAAGTGGGCATAGAGCTGTAGCTGGCTAGACTGTTATGAGGATTAAATAAATTAAACCATGCGAAACACTAAGTTAAAAAAGGTCTATCAAGTCTCAAAAATCCCTAAAACAACCTATATATTTGCTTAATGCCAAGAATTATGTTTTCCACATTTTGAGATTTCTGAAATTGGGACATTTCTTAAAATCTTTCCAAAAAGACTGACCAGGTACCAGCCAGAGAAACTTTTCCAACACAAGGCAGGTGTTCACCTCAGTTGAGTCAGTTACCTTGGTAGTACCACAGGTGCATCTCATTTAAATTAAATTTTGAAGTGTAATTGTAAAAATCGACAAAAATATTTAAAAAAATTTACAGCATACTGAAACATTGAAACAAGAACTTACTGTGCATGGAGAAGACTGCCTGTCACGCTCACCAGACAATGCAATTCAAGACATCAGAGAGGCCATGCTTTTCCGAATACATCACAGAATTTCCAAAGCTAGGAGAAAGGTGACTATAATCAATCTTGTGAAGACCTATCACTCCAGCTCAGAACATCAGATAAAAGCTTTTAGCTGACTTTCAAGAAAAGCAGTTAAAATTCCAGTGACGGGTAATTCAATTTAAAAATCCTACAAATATATGCATAAGCCATAGACACAGACAACAGTGAGGTGATGGCCAGAGGGGAGGGGGAGGGGGAGCTGGGTGAAGGTGGGCAAAGGGGGATGTGGCCATGTGTAATAGTGTCAACAATAAAAATAAAGTTAAAAAAAAATCCTAAAAGTATAATCAAAGCAGAAATGTAGACAGAATTCCAGATTCTTTGCTATGCTTTTAAATTATATCACCAGTCCCAAAGTTGCTAATCTCCCAAGGCGATGAACATGGGCAATGAGTATGAGAACATCTTTAGGATCCAAAAGTATCTCATAATTATTTTTACACTTTGTAAAACAATCATAGAGTCAAATTTTGATGGTCATATTGATACTGGACAGGGATGTGGTGTGTGATGGTATGGACAAATACAAACTTTTGTAGGCTCTTAAAATATATACATATATTTAACATGGTATTTGCTTGTGCTGGAAGAGTTGCAAGTGAATTGATACCTTTAACAATGGATGATGTCTTTGAATCAAGGGACTATTATAATCAAGATGACTAAAAACTTCATGTTGGATGTGGCAATATCTTCGTGTGGTGTGTGTCCAGCTCGTAGCGCCACCCTGGCAGCCATATTTCACGATGTAACACTATTCCTCTGGCCTCAGTTGGTCAGACCAGGCGAGCACCCCTGGTTCAGGTTGGGCCAGAGTGCCTTCCCCGGGAATCTGGAATTGGGACACAGAGTCTCTGAACTTGGGAGGGATGACAGCATGCCATACATATAGAGTGTCAAAGAGGGGCTACTATGCCAAGAAAAAAGAGCAAAGCAGGCTACCAAGAGAAGCAGCAATGAGACATGCAGAGAAGAGCCCCCTTTGCTTGATGACTTTCCATTTCTCAGTTCCTTCCAGTTCTTCCCCAGGCCTGGCCGATCTGGCCGATTCCAGCCCCGTGTCCCTTGACTTACCCCTATATTATTAAAATAAATTCTCCACATTTTTGCGTAATTAGCTCAGGTTGTTTTCTACTATTTTTAACCAAAAGAGCCCATATGGATCCATTTGGATAGTCACGGACTAAGCCAACAGCATCACATTACTGGGGTTGGGATTCCAAGCTGGACACCCCAGGCCACCAGCAACGGGGCTGCAAATATCCTCTATTTTGTCCACTAAGCCATAAAACATGTTATATTTTCTGCAAGGCCTTGATGTAAAGGGTTGGAAAGCACTGGTTTAAGGTATGTTTTAAGTAAAATCAACACTGGGGGCAATGACAAATCGATGTGCCTGAGGCAAACGGGCTTCGGCCCAGAGCTGCTTTGAGCGTAACCTTTAGGACTAGAAGGCAGAACATTTTCCTCTTTCGGTGCTTTTCACTCCCCTAGTTGGCAGCCTGCTTCCCCACTCACCCTCTTTAGACTCCCTTGCTTGCTTTCCCTACTCAACTAGTCCTCTGATTATGTTGGGGGGGAGGGGGGTGGTTCTTAAGGGTTTTCCCTTTACAAATTTTCTCCCTAAATGAATCTCATCCATTTTTAGGGATTCGAATACCATTGTAATGCTTGTGGGTAGAAAAGGGGCCATGTACTAAGCCTGACAAGCTCAGGGGAGGCCTGCATGGTGGCCTTACAAACTCAGAGACCTCAAGGAACCACATAGGATGGTCTGAAGTTAAAACTTTCTAGCTAAAAGCAGGTCATGGCAGGTAGTCGTGTCTTAGGCTGGTATCTTGCTTGACAAAGGTCAGTCTTGACCTTAACTGAGACTATCTATTGCCTTTTTGCGTCTGTGATAGCATAGCTTTGGAATGTCAGGCTAATTTTGCCCCCATCACCCCCTCAGGTCACAGCCCACAACCACTGCACCAGAGCAGAGATCACAAGTCCCCTCATTGTTATTGTTATTGCTATCACGTCGGTTGTTGACTGTTAACTACCCTGTACCCACTTATGTAAAAGAAGTATGTATCTATCATTCTACTTTTTATCCAGTCCCAGAATTTCCCTGCTTTGCTCCCTTCCGCCTCCCTAATCTATCACCAGTGACTTCCATGCCACCCCCTTACGCCTCCTTTGATTGTAATGGGTAAAATTAGGTGCAAAACTATTACTCTCTAGAGCATTTTCTCAATCTGTTGAGACTTTGCTGCCAGGTAATTATCATTAGTTTGGCGACATAAAATAAACTCATAAAAATTCTTACAGGTTTGGATGTTTTCTGTTGACACGCTAAGGACCAGATGAAAGCCTCCAGCCCTGATCTCTCGGCTGAACTCCAGGCATGTAGGTCCAGCTGCCTATCTGACGTCCACCTGAGTGTAACACAGATGTGGCAAGTTCCACACGGGTTCTTGACACCTTCTGCAAATCACTGAATCTCAGTAAATGGCTCACCATCCTCTCTGTTACTCCAACAAGAAGACTAGAGTAATACTGGATTCCTGCCTTTCTCTTCTCCCTCATGTCTAGTCTATGATAAAACCCTGTTAATTCTATTTCTCAACTATGTCTCAGTCTCTCTTCTCTCCATCTCCACCGCTACCACTTACTCCAGGTCAACAGCTAGTGTCCCCATACTAATTCACTGTTTGCGTATTATTCAAGGTGACAGTCTTAAAATAGAAATCGCACCAGGTCATCCCCTCGCTCAAGCCCTCAGTGACTCGCCATTAAGCTGGAACACAATCTGAACTCTTAACCACAGCCTCCAGGACTTGCATGATCCCTTCCCTTCTCCCACCACATAGCTTGCCTTTCTCCCTTCAACGGATGGAAGTCACTTTTTTTTTTCTTCCTCAAAAGTGCCATGGTCTTTCCTGCTTCTTAATCTTTGCACATGTTGTTTTCTCAACCTTAGATTTTATTTTTTCTGACTCTATGGATGAACATTGCTCTTTTAGTCTCAGCTTAAGTGATTTTTCTCATTCATTCATTCATTCATTCATTCATTCATTCATTCATATATCTTTATTGATTTCAGAGAGAGGAAGGGAGAGGGAGAGAGACAGAAACATCAATGATTAGAGTCATTGATCGGCTGCCTCCTGCACGCCCCCTGCTGGGGATCTGGCCTCCAACCCGGGCATGTGCCCTGACCGGGAGTCAAACCTCGATCTCCTGGATCCTAGGTTGATGCTCAACCGCTGAGCCACGCCCGGCTTGGCTTAAGTGATGTTTCTTAAGAAAGGTCTTCCTCGACTGTCTAATATAAGGCATTAAATATAACGTACAACTATTAAACTATTTCATTTGACTTTTACCCGCTTGTCTTTTTTTTCCTTCTAGATTGCAAGCTCCCCGATGTCATGGTCAACCATCTTACTTGGTTTTCTATCGTTAGTGCCTATCACAGTGCCTGGCTCAATTTGCTGGAGGAATGAAAAACACTTGGACAAATTAGTTTATATAAAGGCAGATCAGCACTCTTTTCCTTTGTGTAGGTAAGATATTCTCTGGCCACTTGAATGGCATGGAAAGGAGTGGTAAAATTTTAGTTAAGGAAATAGTTGACAAATAGTAAAGCTGATAGAAGAATGTTTGTAAATGTGGTGCTTCAGGAATCTTTGACACCTGAGATCATTGAAACCAGACTTATGAAGCTCGCCCCATGAAACGGTATTCCTGAATTGCCACAAAATTTCCCTTCTATTATCTTTTGGTTGCTGGTGGCATATTTTATTAAAAAAAGAAATATGTTTTCCTTGGAATTTCTTGCAGAACTAACAAGAACCCTGCTCTGATTTTTGTGATTGCGAAACTTCTGTGTACTTTTCTAATGAATGTGGACATGAGGTAGAAGCTTATTAATTGCTATGACATTTCCTTCTAATATATTTCAAGCCCAGGTGTGGAGCCAGCATGTGTCAGGTTTTAATCACTGGCGCTTGTTTGTCTCATAGGGCATATTGTTATTTTGTGCCTCTGGGTAAAAGATATTCATCTTCTTTCTCAGGTCTCTGTTGTGTGTGTTTTTTAAGTCATTAATTCTTTGGTTTTATGAAGTATGATATTCACCCTAGGTGCAAAGATCTTCCTAGACTCTTTAATTCATGCAAGTGTATTCTCCCCAATGATGTTTTAGGGAAAAGCAGAATGTATCCTAAGATTATTCAATGGCAGGAGCCCTCAATTTTACTTTGAGCCACCGATTCCTTTGAACAGCTCATCAAAGCTGTGTAATCCTTGGATAGAAAGATGCATACACATGCACACATGTATATTTGGGATGTGCGTTTAAGAGTTACCGGGCTGGCTGAAGCCCATTTATGAACCCTAAGCTAAAAACCACTGTTTGCAATGCTCTCATACAGACCTTGGGAAATCGCTTTAGCTGCTATCCATAAATTGGACAAATCAAGCTTTTTTGATAGAAGAGAAACATTAAAGGCCAGAGAATGAGGGTTCAAGTCCTCTTGTCCCTCAAACTAAGAGTTAAAGATCTTCCTTCACCCTAAGATTAATCCTATGTTCTCGAGAGTTACGCTATATAACGTGGAGCGCTCTCTGAGTGTCACAAATTGGGCAGAGCATTTCAAAGTATTTCATTTTCCTGATATACTTGGAGGTGAAAACCACTCTTATTTACAGGGGAACAAACAAGATAACGGAACTAAGTGCCATAGCCAGAGGGGACGGACTAGGCTAGCAGACAGAGGGGCTTCGGCTCTGAGTAGCTCATGTTCCTCTCAGTTCACTCAACAAATCGCTGCCAAGAGTGTACAATGTGATTGTACTCTGCTGGGGTACTGGGCGATCACCAAAAATATAGGCACAGTTCATGTCTTCAAAGAACTCACAGTGTCATTAGGAGGATGAGACGAACAGTTTATTAACCCAGGCTCCTTACTTTGGATGACACCAAAACAAGACCTATTTTTGTACTCAAAACACCTATGATGTACTTAGAGGATATTGAGGTATACGTACAGCATTGACACGAAGGCAAATAAAATAAGTGTTGGAAGAGTGTTATGAACCCGATGAGACAGGCTTCAGTGAGAGACAGAGGGTGGCAGACGGGACCTCTCTGTTGAGTATCCTGGAGGTTCTCTGGGACCTAGGCTAGTAGAAGACAGAATGTCTGCATCTGTAGAGTTGTAGCACCACCCAAATCCAATGATCTGTTAGATCCTTGGCCTGAATCTATTTTTTAAAACATTTCTTCAGGGCTTAGCAGAGGTTTTCCCAAAGGGGAGGTACTCAGTAAATGTTGGTTGATTGACTTGGAAACAAAACATAAAAAATACAAACAGCAACCTCCCTCCCTCCAAACACACACAACCACCACTATCACCAAGAAAGAAAACATAGCAGCCTATTTACATACGCTATTGTCCTAAATGCTAACCAAGGAATTACTTAGGTTCTTAATTTTTAGGATGTGACTGCCTAATTTGGACACACAGAGGTAGACATAGGAAATACTTTTGTGGGCCTCCTTACTGTATAAAGAAATAATCCAACTCATTGGAAGAAACAGTGTAAAAAAGGAGAGTAATTAGTTATTTCTATTTATGTGGCTATGTTTTTGTGTTTTTTTCTTCTTCTTTCCTATTTGGTGCATGGTAAGTTAACTTTGGCTGACCATCAGCTAAAAAAATGTTGATTTGCTCATAAGTGTTATGAATGACTTCTCTAGGCATAGACCATCTTTTATTTCAATAGGGAGATGTAACACTTCTAAAGATATAGCTGTTTTTATTTGTTCAATGCCATAATTTCTAGTAACTTTCCTCCATTATTGGCAGTGCTTACATAGCCACATACGAACACATACGGGAGTTAGTTCATCTTGCAGATTTATGGTGACTACAGAAAAAAATGCCTTATGTTGCGAACATTAAGGTTTCAATGATCTCCTAAGAGTCCCACAACCTGACCACGGGGTTTAGAGGTCAAAATTCGGAACAAGTCCTTTTAAACTCTCTTTTGTATTTAAAAAATGAGACCAGTTCAGAAGGATTGGGAAATGCTATTAGCAAGCAGCTAAGCTATTTTTTCATAACACAGCTGAAACAGAACGCTTCCACTCGTGGGGGGTTACGAATATTTTCAGCAAGTGGACTCTGTTCCCCCTACCCTTGGGCCAGCAATAAGGACAGTCCTGCGCGTCTACGCAGGCGCTCCAGAGATCTGCAAAGCAACTACGTTGCTTTTAAACCACTTGCTTTTGTCATTGTTCCCAGCTGTGCCTCTAGTTTTCTCCCACTGGTAGCTATCTTCAGCATTCAGTAAGAACGTAGCAAGTATTTTTGCTGAAAGGAAGCTATGTAGTTAATCTTTCTTTTCTTCTCTTTCCCCCCTTTTCATGGTTTCTCCTCCGTTTTCTGGTCTTCGTGTGTCTTTGTTCCTATTTCTCTCCTCCTCTCTCTGTCTGACTCTGTGCCTGCCTCTGTCTCCTGCCTCTTCTTTTCCCATGTGCCTGTCCCTTCAGATATTCATTAAGTGTGAGCACATGCCAGGCGCTGGATTAGGGGTTGGCGATTACAAAGATGACAAAGAAGACAGTTTATGCTTTCCAGAGTCCTCAGGATAGGACAGGGGTCGAGGGGAAGAAAGTGCCACGGGAAATGTAGGAATAGCAATTAATAGAGGTATAAGCAAGATGTTACAGTAGCACAAAGAAGTATTCAACTGTATTTGAAAAGATCAGGATGAAGTGGAATTTGAAGTCTTTTTTTTAAAAAAAAAAAATCTTTATTTTTGAAAGTATTACAAATGTCCCTTTTTCCCCCTCCATGAATTAAGTCTTTAAGCATAAGCAGGAGTTTCCCAGGTGATCAGAGGTGGGGCCAGGAGAGAGGCCATTGCAGGGGGATTAGCACAAGCACAAGTGTGGAGGTGAGAATACGCTGAACGTAGAAATGGTGAACAGGGCACTGTACTTAGTCCACTCAGAACCACAAACGGAGGGTGGCTTACTGAGAAAATGGCACCTACAATCCGAAAACAATCCTTACCTACATGCCCACAGAAACCCTGTGCAACTGGGACAACTTTGGTTTGTTTCTGCGTTTCTCCCACAACCACTCTGAAATGTATACACTGTGCCCATGTTGGGAAGCCATTCTCCTCACTCTGTCTGAATCAACAGAGTTGGGTGGAGGGGAGCCCTCCATTTCTCTGACCAGAGGAGTTTATGCTCACGCTTTCCTAAACAAAGTAGAAACCAAATGTTGGAGTCTTGGGAACAGCCAACAGATGATCCCCCTTTCCTTACTAGGGAGTTCTGAATCAATGAAGAGACAAATAATAAGGCAAGTAGAATTCAGATAACCTTTGTTGGAAGTAAGGGCTAGTTTGGAGAAAGTGGCGTGGGCATCTGGAAACACAACTCCCCAGTTCCTTACCCCAGAACTAGGGAGGCTCACCTACCCAGTTTGGGCAGGGCTGGAAAACCATGGGCTTCCCTGCAACCATGAGGAGATGGAGGGTCAGACTAGAGCTCTCCATGGGCAGGCAGAGGAATAGGAGGAGAGGCTGAAGCACACACTTGTCATATAAATTATTCCATCCACCATGGACTTAAATATGTGTGTCGGACGAGGTCATCTGTACTATGTTGCTGATGTCCAGTGGAAACCTAAAGCCAGTTAAGATTGTCCCTACCGCCTCCAAGTCTAACATTTGCCATTCCTCTTCCTCACCATAAGAGACTGACACCTGGGTGAAGGTGATCTTGGGACCATTTTTATTTGAACCCCTAGCATGAGCTGGTGTAACAAGCAGTGATACCCGTTGTAAGTACAAGGTTCGGAGCTGCATTCTTCTTTAAAGTGGAAGCATAATGAGTTGACTTTCTAGCAGCCTCCTAGATCTGTGATTCTAGATTATTGTGCTCCATTAAAATTAGTGGATTTGATAAACACTAACATTATGGTTAAAAAAATGTGAGAGACCCAGGTCTTTAAAGAAATCTAGAATTGAGTACAGGATTGGAGATACGTGGCAGTGGGACCTTTTGAGTAGGCTATACATTTGGAAAGAAGGTCCTCAGGTTGTTGTTCAGACTTCAGGCTCTGTTCAGCACATTTTGTTCTGGTCGTATTTAACTGCACTCTTTCAAGCTAACAACTCTCCCCTCCATCTCTCAGGACTCTTTGCTTTCCCTCTGATGTAGACTTAGGTGGGGTGCTGTGTTCTTTCAAGATTAAGACAGCTGCTCTAGTCTAGTTTAGAAGGGCCTGCATTTTAGTGTCTTTGGCTTTTTTTTAAACAGTTGAAACAAGATTTATAATTTAATTAGTAAGGAGCTGCAATCTGTCAGCATACCATGGCTTTAATTGCTGCACAGGCATCCTGTGAAGGAGGGGACTTCAGCTCCCCCAAAGAGATGCCACCCAGGCCCAGAAAATGTACTGAGACCCTAACATTAACTTTCTGGTTCTGTGGCCTTGTATTTTCTGTCCCTGCTGTTGCTGCTAGATTTTCCCACAGTCTCTTCCTTACATCCTTGCTCCTGCCCAGAGTAGGCATTTTTGGCTTATTAACTCCTATTTTCCCTGATTCCACTTTACCTCAAAGTCAATAAATCTCTAGCATTAGTCAGTGTACCAATCACTTGAGGGTGGGGAGTGGTGCCTGTACAAAATACTGACTCCTGGGCTGCACCTTAGAGATTCTGGTGTGTTAGGTCTGGAACGTGGCCCAGGAATCTCACATTGAACTAGCATCCCCAAGAGATTCCAAGGAAGGTGGTCCACAGACTTGACTTTGAAAAACTTTGCCAAGTATGACGCCCTGTGCCCTGCTTAAGCTCACTTCAGTATGTGTTGGCCCACCTTCAATTTCTGTCCTTACTACCTGCATTTAGGTGCTGAACACCTGAAGGAGCTGGGCTTCCTTAGCCTGAGATAAGATGCCTTCCATCATGTACACTCAGGAAGAGAATCAAGTCAGGGAGGTGTTTTGAGATGAAAGAGAGACCAAATTATGTTGTTAGCAAGCACTTTCCACAAGGCTAGAAGTTTATCATCGTTTGGTTCAGTTCTGTCCAGTTCAACAATTCTCTCAGGCTCTGTGTTTCACGATGGGGATCCAGCCCTCTAAGAACTTAGGGTTTTAGACAGGTCACTGTTTTTCCTCCCCAAGCAGTCTGACAAAAGGTTGATTGGTTTCTGAAATTGCGTTGTATCCATGATGAGATTTTTTTGGTTTTGATTAGTATTTGGAAATGTGTTCTACAAACTTTACTTTGAGACACTTGATGGACCACCTGCATCCATTTAGAGATATTTGCCCAGGGATATCAAACCTCACAAAACTGCAGTAGTGACCTCAAGTTTGGGGAGAACCATCAATCATCTTGCTACAATGGACCCTATTTACTTTTCAATGGGGTATTAATCACAGGACTTTTGGATTTCTAGAACTACCGTAATTTTATCTTCTTTCTTTCTGGTATTCTCTTAATTGATTTATTTTTAACTATTTATTTTTAACTATTGTCACACTACTTAACTCTGTTAGAATATTCTTTTACCTATTCACTTTTATTGTTTTTAATACTCAGTTTACCATTTATCATTGTATTTTTGTTTAATAGTTCTGTTTAATCATACTTCATTTTATACCATTCTATCTTCCTGTTTATTTTTTTAAGTTTTAATTTTACCTACGTACTTTGGACATTTCATAGCTATGGCTTTTTATAAACAGTAAAATTGTGTTTTGGATGAGTTCTTTGCATTTCTGTTTAGTATAGGAAAATTACTTTCAAGTTAGATTTATTGTACCAGTTTTTATGACTTGCTTTGTCATCATCTCAGCTCCCTATTTATACTTTCTTTATAAGAAGCATATTTCAGTCAAGAGCTGTTGGAAATCCAGACTGTTTACTATATGCAGCCCTCAGGGATGTTTTATGAGAAGCTAGCATTACTTAGGCAGGTGTTGGCATGGCGCCAGCATGTCAGGTATTTTCAGTATGGACTGAACCACAGGGTGGTGTGACCAGAAGGCCAATAATTTAAAATTGCTGAAATTGTCATTTTTATTAAAAAAAAATTTATGTGCCTCAGTAAAAGACAGACTGTATGTAGTATTAAAGATGGCTATACTTTCACCACTCTTATTCAACATAGTACTGGAAGTCCTAGTCACAGCAATTGGACAAGAGGAGGAAATAAAAGGTATCCAACATGGAAAAGAAGAGTTAAAACTACCATTATTTGCAGATGGCATGATAGTACATGGAGAGAGCCCTAAAGATTGCACCAAAGACTATGGGAACTGATAAATGAATTTAGTAAAGTAGCAGGACACAAAATAAATATTCAGAAATTGATTGCATTTTTTCACGCCAATAAAAAACTATCAGAAAGAGAAATTAAGAAAACAGTCCCATTTACATTGCATCAAAAAATACCTAGGAATCAATCTAACCAAGGATGTAAAAACCTGTACTCGGAAAACTAGAGGACACTAAAGAAAGAAATTATAAGAAGATACAAATAAATGGAAACATATACCATGATCATGGATAGGAAGAATTAACATCATTAAAATGTTTATACTACCCAAAACAATCTATAGATTCACTGCAAATCCTATCAAAATGCCAATGCTGTTTCTCACAGAACTACAATAAATAATCCAAAAATTTGTATGGAAACACAAGAGACCCTGAATAGCAACAACAGTCTTTCAAAAGAACAAAGCTGGAGGTATCATGCTACCTGATATAAAACAATGCTACAAGAATATAGTAATCAAAACAGCATGGCACTGGCACAAAAACAGATCAATGGAACAGAAATAAACCCATGCCTGTGGGGGCAACTAATCTATGACAAAGGAGGCAAGAACATGCAATGAGGTAAAGACAGTCTATTCAATAAATAGTATTGGGAAAATTGGACAGATACATGCAAAGAAATGGAACTAGACCACCTTCTTACATCATATACAAGAATAAATTTAAAATGGATTAAAAATTTAAAATGTGAGACACCAAACAATAAAACTCTCAGAAGAAAACATAGGTAGTAAAATCTCTGACATCTATCTTAGCCATATTTTTTCTGACATGTCTCCTTTGGCAAGGGAAGCAAAGAATAAACAAAGGTGATTGTATCAAACTAAAAACTTTTTGCACAGCTAAGGAAAGCATCAACAAAATGAAAAGACAACCCACTGAATGAAAGATGTTCACCAATGATACATCCAATAAAGGGTTAATATCCACAATTTATGAAGAACTCATACAACTCAACAACAAAAAAACTAAACAACCCAATTAAAAAGTGGGCAGAGAACCTAAATAGACTCTTGCCTACAGAGGACATACAAATGGCCAATAGACATATGAAAAGATGCTCAACATCACTACTCATTAGAGAAATGCCAATTAAAACCACAATGAGATATCACCTCACACCAGAAAGGCTATCATCCATAAATCAACGAACAGCAAGTGTTGGCAAAAATGTGGAGTGAAAGAAAGCCTCATGCACTGTTGGTGGGAATGAAGAGTCCTGCAGCCACTATGAAGAACAGAATGGACAGTTCTCAAAAATTAAAAATGAACCTGCCTTATGACCCAGCAATTACACTTCTGGGTACATATCCAAAGAAATACAAAACAACAATCTGAGAGAATATATGCACCCCTATGTTCAGTGCAGCATTGTTTACAATAGCCAAGACATGGAAGCAACCCAAGTGCCCATCAATATTTCTATTGGATAAAAAAGTGGTGGCACATACATACAGTGGAATATTACTTGGCCATAAAAAAGAAAATCCTACCACTTGCGACAGCATGGATGGACCTAGAGGGCATTATGCTAAGTGAAATATGTCAGACAGAGGAAGACAAATAACATATGGTTTCACTTACATGTGGAATCTAAAGAACAAACAAAATAGATACAGACATACAGAAAACAGACTGATGGATGCCAGAGGGGAGGGGTGTTGGAGAGCTGGGTGAAAAAGGTGAAGGGATTAAGAGTACTAATTAGTAGTTACAAAACAGTCATAGGGATGTAAAATAAAGCATAGGGAATATAGTCAATAATATTGTAATAACTATGTATGATTCCAGGTGGGTACTGGAAATATCATGGGATCCCTTTTTGTAAAGCATGATTGGATAATCACTGTGCTGCACACCTGAAACTAATACCAAACAATGTTGAATGCAAATTGTAATTGAAAAATAAAATTAAAGAAGGAAAATATTATTATTATTGTTCATGTCAGGTGAGGAATGTTATCTTCCTAGTCGCGCTTGGGAGAAGCTGGAGAGCAAGCTTCATTGTGCAACTCTGTGTCATAGACTGAAGTGGCCTGGATTAATTTAAGACTGTTTCGCTTAGAATAGTCTGGGTGCCTGTCCAAAGAGCTGGAAAAAAATCTATTCCCATGGTACCCAAAATGTTGACACCAATTCTCTCACTTGCAAGGATGCTGGCTGTAGTTTAGTAAAAGAATCCTCTTTTCAACAAAAAGAAACCCTAACAGTGACTAGATTTTAGCTTAGCAGGAAGATCAGAACAGTGGAAAGTTCCATGAAGTCTCTGTGTGAGCATCCCTGGAAGTTCGATGCGCTCAGGGGTTACCATGGAGCCCTCAGCCTGCCTGGGAACCTCTCAGCCACCTCAGCATCTAGGGGGCCAGCTTCTGCCCTTTGCTCTTTACAGGTCTCTGGTCATCCACGAGGCACGTTTAACTCACATCTGTCCATTTGCTGGTCTGGTGAAGTCTCTAACCTGACTTTATCTTCCATATTGGAAATAAAATTAAAAAGCTGAATTTTAAAGACACATTCTTATTTATTCACTTTGGATGAAGCATGCCTTTACCTTTGCATGGATATTTGTTACTGAGAATTTAAAAACACTCATGTGTTCTGTTCTCCTATCTAAGGTAGAAATGATAAACTCATTTTCAAATTCTACCACTTTGCCTCCTATAACAATAATCTATCAAGGGGTAGATGTCAATTTTCCCTCCTCCCCAGCATCTTTATTTCCTTCTTTAGGTAAAAACCATCCTGTATTAGTTAGGTTTCTCCAGAGAAACAGAACCAATAGACTATCCCTAGCTCGCTCTCTTTATCTTAAGAGAGGTTTTAAGGAATTGGCTCATGTAATTGCTGGAGGCTGGCAAGCCCCAAATCGGCAAGGTAGGCCAGCTGCCTGGAGACCCAGGGAAGAGCTTTGCTTCAGTTTGAGTCTGAAGACAGTCTGCAGGCAGAACTCCCTCTTTCCTGGGAGTGGAGAGATGGGGTTGAGGAAGGTGTCAGTTGTTTTTTGGCCCCAGTAAGGCCTTCAACTGATTGTATGAGACCCACTCATATTGTGGAGGTTAATCTGCTTTACTCAAAGTCTACTGATTTAAATATTAATCTTATCTAAAAAAATAACTTCAGGCCCAGCCAGTGTGGCTCAGGGGTTGAGCCTTGACCTAGGATCCAGGCGATCGCGGTTAGATTCCGGGTCAGGGCACATGCCCGGGTTGTGGGCTTGATCCCCAGTCGAGGGAGTGCAGGAGGCAGCCGATCAATGACTCTCTCATCATCAATGTTTCTCTCTCTCTCTCTTTCTCTCCATCTCCCTTCCTCTCTGAAATCAATAAAGATATATTAAAAAAAAATAACTTCATAGCAACATCTGGACTAGCGTTTAACCAAATATCTGGGTACCATGGCCTAGCCACGTTGACATTAGGAATTAACCATCACATACCCCAACCTCCTTTTGGGGAACTGGTTCTCCGGCCCTAAATCCACACACTTCAGGTGGGACTGACCTCATTTTCTGCTCCAAGCGTGAACATGTGACTAAGACATGGCCAATCGTGGCATCAAATCAGCCTAGTCAAAGAGATTGCTTTAAGGGTGGGCACACAACCAAACACAGATCAATGAGAGCCTTTCCTGGGATTTCTGCCAGAACAGTCAGGACTGAGGTTTTGTCTCCTTCTTAGAGTCTGGGGGTCAAAGGCCTGTAAGCCTGGTGCTGCAGGCCACCTTTGCCCCTACATGGGGAAAGCTTGCTTGAAAATTAAGAAAACAAGGCTGAGAGATGGAGAACAAGAGACAATTCTTTGCAGACATGTAAACATTGATTGAAAACCTGACCAGCTATCGTGATCCACAGGTTTTGTTTTAATTATATAAACTGATACATCCCTCTTTTTGCTAAAGCTGTTTTAATTTGAGTTTCTGTCACTTGCAACTAAAATAGTTCTGATTGACACACAATATGCTGGGCACTGTTCTAGGTGCTTCCCAGAGGCAGCCCCTGTCAACAATTGTAGCTATTTCTTTTCCTGTTTACCTCCACATAGCTAAACAATATGCCTTTACTGGTCGATTTTAGTCAGTAGTGCTCGATTTCCTGTTATGGTGATGATTTCCTGTTATGGTGATGATTCACTCCTCCCTCTGCATTTCTCCCTCCCACTCCCACTTCCTCTATAGCTATATTATAAGGTTTAGTTAAATCACTAGTTAGGAGCTACATTATCTTGACTTTATAAAGATTGTTTACAGTTGAAACAACTATTGCTCTATGATTGTGTTAAACATTTTTATCTCATAATTAGTAATGGTCCTGCTTCTGCGTTTCTTAGTTTTCTATGTACCGACTGGTACATATTTTCCCAAAATACTTCAACATATTTGTCAACCACCCAGAAAAAAATTTCAAATATTCAGTCATCAGTTCCACTCTCTGGCACAACCACCATCGTGACTCATGCCAAGCTACTATCCAGGGACTCCCTTTCACCGATGATGTGTGTAGGAAAACCGATTTTTTATATTCCAAGTTTTCCTCTCAGTTTTCCCTCAATTTATTAACACATATGCCCTACTCAGTAGCTTCCTTTGAAAGAGTTCCAGGGAAGTAACATCTTTTTAGTCCTTGTATAGCCATACAGGTCCAGCAGGGATGGGAAATGCCCTTTGGTGTCACTCAGAGCACTTTAATTGCACCCTGAGCACTGGCAGGTGCATCACAGAGCAGGCTGGGCTCTTGGAGACGTGGCTACCTGCTGGGCTTCTCCGGTGGTGGCTCTGGTGGTTAGCAGCAGCTACTAGAGATATTACCAGGCGAGTGAAAGTGCCAAAGGAGAGAACCATGTTTCTCTGTGACTAAAAGGAAGGTTAGTTCATGCAGCTCGCGCAAGACATCACCGTGAAACAATTTCTGTGACAAATTTGAAGGTGGGGTGGGGCATTTGGCCAGACAACCCTCTCAGAGAAACTGGGAGCGGAGTCCCCCAAATGTTTACCATTTTATGACTTTTACTGTGATCCTATTTTTCCCCTAGCAGGAATGCCTAGGGAACTTGAGGGATGGATGTTAGGTAGCTATACAAACATAAGGGATCATTATGAAGGCATTTTACAAGCATATTTGTGCTCCTATCCTCAAAAGGTGTAAAATGGGGAACCAAAACCAGCAAGCATTTATTTTATTGCTCAAAGTTGCACTGAGAGCTCTTGGATCTCAGAGTTGTATCTTAAGTTTTGCTGCTTTGTTTGAATATGTCGAATTAGTGCTTTGAAATACGAATTTAAAAATATTGAAGTTGTTAACTCTCATCAAACTGAGTAGAAAATGCATAAATGTTTAATAATTTAAAACCAAATTGCTACACATTCATTCATCCAACAAATACTTGCCGAAAATGTACAACCCATCAGGCAACATGCCAGGAAGTCATTCGTTCACCTGTTTCCTCAGTGAACATTTAGTGAGCGCCTTGTTTTTGTCACCGGGCGATGATGGAGACAAGAAAGACCATGTCACTGTTCTCATGAAGCTTAATTTAAATGAAAGGGAGAGTCAGTCAACAAAGAAACACATAAATAAGAAAAAAATATCATATATAGTAAGTTCCATAAAGAAAATGTATAAAGGGAACATGACTGGAGTGACTAGGTTGCTACTTTAGGTTGTAACATCAGAGGAGGAGACATCTGCTGATATTTGAATGAGGAGAAGGAATCAGCTGTGTTGAGGAAGGGGGGAGGCAGAGAAAATGAGAATGAAGGCTGTAGGGCTGGGATAAACTTGACCTATCATATGGGCAGAGAGAAGGCGGCCTTAACTGAGGTTGGCATGGCCTGAGGTTGTAAAGGAAGGCAGGGGGTAGATTTTGCAGGAGTTTGGAAGTCAGATGAAGGGGGTTGGGTTTTATAGTAAATGAGCTCCGTGACTATAGTGCAGAGGAGCATTTTAGATAATGAGGGTAGAAGTAAGATGCTATGGCAATGACCCAAATGAGGGGGTGAAGGGTTGGCCATTGACCACAGCAATGAAGATGGAGTGTTCATGGAAGGATTCAGGATACAGAGTTGATTGGACTTGCTGATGAGATTCTTTGTGGGGGCTGGGGGGTTAAGGAAAGAAAGATGTCAAGGATGACTCTTGGAGGGTAGAATGTGAACCAAAATAGACATAATCCCTAACTTCATGGAGGCCGAGGAGACATTTTGTTAAATAACCCCATAAATACAATGCAAAAGTATACAATGAAAATGTTTCCTGGAAGAGATTTTCAGTGCTGTGAGAGGGCTCAAAGAGGTACTGCGATTGGGCGAGGGAGATCAGGAATGGCTTATTTTGGACTGAAATCTAAATCTGCAGTGACGCATGGAAGGAACATCCCACTTTCTGAAGCCTGAGGTTCTCTGCCTGATCTGGGGGAGGCTGTTTAGCAAAGGAAAGTGTCAAACTGTAGCCCAGAGCAACCTCACTCCCATACTCCCTTTCCCATCCCAGGGCCTGCAGAAAGATAGTTTTTAAAAGAAAGTACAAGAGCCAAAGGGAGAAACTGTGTGTCCGAGTTGCCAGAAGCTGCCTGGCTGCCCAGGCTGTGGGTGCGGAGGTGGGGTGCACCTGCCCTTTGTGTTCCAGGTCTGTCAGGAAGATCAGCAACCTCTCCTTTCCCGTGGGCCTGCCAGCCAAGAGGTAGCAAGTTGTTTCTTTGTCTCTTTCTGTCATTATTATGTGATGAGCCTTTCTTCGCTCCCCTTTGAGAGGAGTTTGAAATGATCAATTAATTGCATAGAATTTGGCATGAGGATCCTGAACTTGACATCCGACTCCACCACGAGCTGTGCCAGTGTGTGTGTGTGTGTATGTGTGTGAGCTTGGGTAGCTTGCCTTACCTGTAAACTAGGGGTGATAGTAACTACCCCGTAGAGCTGTGGGACACAGTGAACTAGTGAAGGTTAAGCTCTCAGCAGAGTGTCTGCCTCACTGTAAGTGACTAGGATGTGCTGCTATAACAAATGTCTACAAACCGGGGGCTTAAGCCAATGACACCACATTATCTTATGTTCTGGAGGTCAGAAGTTTGAAAATGGGAGTTACTGGAATCAAGGTGCTACTATATCCCCTAGGGGCTCTAGGGGAAATGCCACATATTGCCCTTTCCAGCTCCCAGAGGCTGCCTGCCTTCCTGGCTCATGGGCCCCTTTCATCTCCAAAACCAGCAGTTGTACCACTTTGACCTCTAACCTGGTCGACAGAAGCACTGGGAGAGCTGGGAGCATTCCTGGTGGGAAGCGGTCTACATTTGCAGTGGGAATGTAGGGATCTCCATGGCCTTTTTGGGGTGCAGGGGGATGACTAGTAAGGGGTGCAACGGTGAACTGGATTGACACTGGATTTTGGCAGACCTGGAGTGTTTGGACAGTCTTGCCAAGGTGAGAGAGAACATGTAAAGGTCTTAACCAGGCTGCTGGTGTGTCCTGGGAGACAGTGTTTTGAGAAGGTCAATCGGACTGATGGGCAGGTCTGATTGAAAATGGGGGAGACTGAAGATGGGGAGCCCAGTTAGAAGACTGTTGCTTCAGTGCTGGCGTGAGGTCAAGAGCTGGGGTGAGGGAAGTGGAAAGAAGGAAGGGGCTGATCCTTAAGGATTTAAGGTGACTGGATGTGGGGGACAGAGAGAGGAAAGAGTTAAAGAAAGCAGTGTTTCAAATGACAGGTGTTAATATGAGGGACAGGATGAGAATAATTGGTGTTTGGCAGGGAGGGAGTGTCAGCCTTGAAGATCTCATGGTAATTTGCATCATGTCAGTAAACCTGCTTTTATACGGTACTATTTGCTAACTTTGCAATAGAAAAGAAACTCAGCATGGGGAAGGCATGAGTCAGTTCTCTTTCAAATGAGATAAAACTAATACTTTAATACTTATTGAGCCCTGTAAGATCTCCCAACTGTCCTCTGCGGTGTAAGCATCACTTAGGGCAGGAGAAGGTGTTATTTTCCTCCCATTAAGTGCCTAGATGAAAAGAAATTCTATATTAATCAGAGGAAGGCTATAATTCTAATCCCTCTCTTGTCTTGAAAGGGAGAGAGGTGTAAAACCACAGCGCAGCTCTCTGCGTCGCCTGAGCCCCCTGAGGTCAGCGTGCGAGGGCTGAGTGTCGGCGACTGGAATAGATGCTATGGGATTATTAATGCAGGTGCTTTGTGCCTGTGATGTCAAGAGCTGGGACCCCGGGAGGGAGATGCAGATGAATGCACTCAGGTGTCTCCAAAGGGGCACAGGAGGAACCATGACATGGACAAGAAGATAAAATGTTGGAAAGTCCCCCCCGCCCCGGTCTGTATCATGGGGAGGAAGGGGAGGATGGGGGGGGGGGGAGATCAGAATTCTTGAGAATTCTCAGAGGGCGTTTTAGTATCTGAGCACTTCTGCCAAACCACCAATTTGGCCCCACGGAGCCTGTGCATTAGACATGAACACAACAAATCCTCCTTCTCCCACTCGTGCCTCACGTTGAGTGGAAGAACCATGGCTGGAAATGAAGGCCCCCCATGCATTTTTCTGGCTCTCCCCAGAGTCACTGAGCCAGAGCCTGTGGGGCCCTGGCAGCTGCGCTCGCTCACTCGGAGCCGAGCGTCAGTACCGTGTGTGGCAGTGTCGTGATGGTCCTGTGGGGGTGTTGGGGCCCACAGACACCCTGTGGTTGGTTAGTGCTGACTTCCACTCTGTCACTGCTTGCTCTGACCAGCATCTCTCACCAGGCCAGGAAAAAAAAAAAATCTTCCTAAGTCATCAGATAAATAATTAGCTCTCCCATCTAGAAGTTGCCCAAGCTGGGCAGCCCTGGCTTATGCCTGTTGTCCCGGCATAATCGAAAATATCCTCGTTTGGATCATAAAGGATACGGTCACCTTCCCTTTCATGCTGTCCTATCTCACTGTGCAGCTCATCTGTTTCTGGGTATGGCAGCTGAACCCCGAGTTCCCTATGCCTGGAATTGCCCCTTTGCTCTGCCTGCAAGAGGTGTCCTCATGGATTCCGTGTTCACGGAGGGTCACTGACACCTGAGGCCCGCCTTGGACAGGTGGCCCTCTGCAGGGGCCCAGAGAGAGTTGCACTGCGGCTGGCAAGAAACTGAATTGTTCTTTTTATGCACACTAGAGAGCTATACTTCGAATAACGTCCTAGCCACTGCCCTGAGTCCTGAGGTCGGATTGCATTACTTAGAGGAAGCTCCTGAGTCTTGCTCAAGCTGATATGGTCACTCTTATGAATGATGTAGGGAGAGGTGGGGATTGTCACCACCACCCTAGGCCTTCCTAGTAACCTCTTGGAAGGCAGAGTCCCAAACATTAATTATTTTATCTTAATTATACACAGGGTCTAAAAAAACATCCGAAGTATGTAGCAGCTTAATAAGAAATAAATACAATTACAATAGCGCAAGAATTATTTCAGTCTCATGGCTATGCCCCCCAAGCCTCTCTGGGCTTTACTAAACAGACCGAATTTTGTTCAGCAGCCAGAAATGCTGCTTGCAATTTATGAAATCCCAGGCACTGTTCCCCCCGCCCCCCATGGTAATTTATAACTTCTTCCTTTATTGGAAAATGTTCTTATAAGGCAGTTTTATAAATTGGAATTTTATAAAGAATTTTGTGATTACTGAAATTAAGATGAGTAATTATGACCCATTATCAACTTAGAAAAATGGTTTGCTTTCAGGAGGAAGCAGCAATTATTGCCATCTTCCTTGTGTAGGCTTCAGGCTGGCAATTAACTGGTCTTTGGTGGAAGGAAGAGGCAGTTTAGCTTCAAATGGTTTCCTGGATTGATTATAGGTACCTCTCTAGACAGAACCTTGAAGAATGTGTTTGTGTAAAAACCTGTACTCAGAAGTACACGACATCTATTTTAGTGATTAATATGACTACATCAATGATGGCAGGAAAAAGAATAGTAACATATCTAAACAATTTAGTATAACAAATATATTTTTGAAAACCCTTCTCCTTTATCATCTTCCAACAAGAATTTCTAACTTTGATCAGAGATAAAAGCTACACTTTTGCTTCCTAAACTTACTTAGTAAGTGAAATTTAGGGATTAACTTGTGTCTCGTGAGAGCCAGCCTGTCACTCAATTATCTCGCAAGTTATGCAGCACAAGGAGGTCCCATCAAGGACTCTGGTGGTCCACAGACATCTTATGGAAGCTAGGTGACAGGATACTGTGTTGGAGGACAGACCTCATAAGGACATCAGGGTGGGCTTAGCTAGCATCTAATGCCTGGGACCAGGCTGTAAAAGGAGAGGGCGTCAGAGAAGAAAGGGAAACTCCATATTAATCTTTGGTCATTTCACAATTTTGTGTGTGGCCGGGCATTCCTAAGACTCCTTTCTCAGCTGAAGTGAAGGTCAAGGTGGAGGTGCTCTTTACCTACCAGCTTCACCTTCGGTCATCTCTCCTAAGGCCCTGTCCACCGACAGGAAATCACCCGGAGGAATGGGTGGTGTGGTGCTATTTTCAGTTCTCACCAAACTCTTTGGGCTTCTTTCCCTTGCACCTCTACTCAAGTGTAAGAATAATTTTCAGCTTTTCAACATAATCCTCACGGGGACACAACAGATAACTGGTGATGAATATGGGTTTCAAAGCAAAAATGTGTCCCAAGAACATCCAGAAATCACTCCATACATCATGTAGAGATTTGTGAGAGGCCAGTGAAATGACCCTGCTCCAAATTCTCTCCGCCCTCCCACACAGCCCCAAAGCCTGATTGCCGAGAGGAGTTCCCCCAGGTCAAAAGGTGAGGTTTCTGGGGTTCCCCCTTGAGTGTTAAACCCCTGTGGGTGGGAGGTGGGGTGGGGTGGGGTGGGGAGGAGGCATTTCATCGCAGATGGATTCATCAGCCACTAGCAGCTCAGTCCCGCAGCAGGGCAAAGGGAGCAGATGGAGACCGCACGTCGGTGAGCGGAGGAGGGAGGGGTCCAGGGAACGGATGCCGCCCCTGTGAGAAAGGGCAGGGTGCTGGGCTGCGGGGCTGAGTTCCAGGGGGCTTATATGGAGTACCCGGGAGGCAGACACCTGATCTGATTTTGGACAAGCCTAGAAAAAGAGGTAAAGCACCTTGAAGGACAATTTCACCTGGTTCACAATTTGGCCTAGGGTTGCTCCTGACTATACTCACGTAAATAAACTAAACTCCCACATCTGTGGGCCCATCACTGTGTTAGATGTTTTCATATTTATTTATTTATTTATTTATTTATTTATTTATTTATATTTTTTTTAAAAAATATATCTTTATTGATTTCAGAGAGAGGAAGGGAGAGGGAGAGAGAAAGATAAGAACATCAATGATGAGAGAGTCATCGATCGGCTACAGCCTGCAACCCGGGCATGTGCCCTGACCGGGAATCGAATCCCTATCGCCTGGATCCTAGGTCGACGCTTAACCGCTGAGCCACGCCCGGCCGGGCTTTCATATTTTTTAATCACATGCACTGGGTGTCGTTCTAAATGCTTTACACATATATTAGCTAACTTGAGTTTCCAATAGCCCTTCGCAGTTGCTGCCGATATCTCCCATTTTACAGATGGCGAGACTGAGTAGCTAACCCAAGGCCGCAGAGCCAGTCAGTGGGCGCCTGGCGTTGAACCCAGGCTGCCCGCCCCCCAGCCACGCCCTTCGCAGACACATTATTCTACCTTCCACACATGTAATTTCTTTCAGGAGTGGCTCTGCTACTTCTCATGGCTGCTTCTTCATTCAAAAACTGTTAGTTGAACTAGGTGCTGGGGTGTGGGGAGCAACTATCCCATTTTGCCTGCAGCTCAGGAGTTTCCTGGGGTTTGGCAGGACTTTCAGTGCTGAAACTGGGAAAGTCTCCAGCAAACTGGGGTCGTTTGTCACCCTATGCTAGGAGCGTGACTGTGATAAAAATAACCAGCAGGCCCGCCCTCATAGAGCTTACAGTCTAGCAGCGAGGAATCGCACGTGTGGTTATAATTTAGATCAAGAAAAGACAATGTGACACGGGAGCCATGGGAACACTGGGCATGTCGCCTACTGTAACAAAAGCAGAGGGTCCCTTGTGTCTGTTACCCGTGTCGATCTCCTGGCCCAAGAAGAGACAGGTCTGGGCTAATTTTTCCCATCAGAGTGATTTATATTGTTACTACATCATAAAATCGGCGTAACTGACAACCAAGACTTCCACCGCTAATGGCTCATTTATCCCAAGGATGCGTTCCTGTTCCTGTTTAGACCTGATGTTACACTCCAGATAATTACTCACAGCGCAGGTGTTTTTATTAATCCCACTTTTGTTTCTATAATTTACAGCCGTGGAGAGCCCCAGGGGCTGTTTTTAAAGAGGGTTAAGGTACTGGGTCGAGAAGCTTCCATTTCTAATCAGCAAAATGCATTGTTGGGATGGAATTAAAATGAAACAACAATACATGTTTCTCAAGAAGTTTAGGGGAATATGAAGGTGATAAAACAGAAAGGTTCAAAGCAACAGGAATGCGATATGTGAGGGTGCACCTGAAGGTGACTCTCCTCTGGCTTCCTGCGATTGGAAATAGCGCTGGGGCTCGTCCAGGGCCTGAGACCTACGGGGAAGGATGGCCACTCAACCAGGGCATTGTCCTCTATCAGCTCTTATCCATTTAAAAATAAAATAAAAAATATATATATGTTCTTCTTGATTTGAGAGAGGATGGGAGTGGGAGAGAGAGATAGGAACATCAATGAGAGAGAAACACCGATCGGCTGCCTCCTGCACGCCCCATACTGGGGATCGAGCTGCACCCCCACCATGTGCCCTGACTGAAATCTATCTGGAGACCTCTTGGTTCATGGGTCAACGCTTAACCACTGAGCCACACCGGCCAGGCAGCTCTTACCCAGTTTTAGGACAGCAGCATTCGTTAGTCCTGTGTTACTAAGAAAAACTGAACCAGGAGACACCTTCATTGCAGGTCGAGCGAGGTTAAAGAATTAATAAGAAATCAAGCTGTGCTCATGTGTTAGTCAGCTCAGGCCGCCCTGACAAAATACCACAGACTAGGCAGCTTAAACAAGAAGAAATAATTTCTCACCGTTCTGAAGACTGGAAGTCCAAGGTCAAGGTGCCAGCAGGTTGGCGTCTGGAGAGGCCCTCTCTTTGGGTTCCTGATGGCCTTTCCTCAGTGCAGGCGAGTAAGGGGAGCGAGCCACATGCTTCTTATAAAAGCACTGATCGCTTCATGAGAGTCCCGCCCTCACGGCCTCAGCTGAACCGAATTACCTCCCAAAGGCCCTGTCTCCAAATTCCATCGCATTGGGGGGTAGGGCTTCAACACGTGACTTTGGGGGCAACACGGTTCAGCCCATAGTTTAGTTTAGTGGCATGACTAGACGGATCAGTCTTAGTTTCAAGGAATTAATGCAGGGACAAGAGGTCTTTTCAGCTGGTTTGGAGAAGATGGTTTCACCTCAAAGTGAAGAACCAGGTCTGGATTGAAGATACAGAATGTGCCTCAACTGGAGAGCGTCCCAGCACAGAAGCAGCGAAATGTAGGCCGCAGGCTGGATTCCCGAGCTGCCTACCTTGGTCTGAGCCTCTCTGCTGCCACTTACCAGCCAGGCTAATGGGATTACCTGTGCCTCAGGTTAATGGCAATAATGACAGTGCCTAGAGCCAAGTGTTGCTGGGTGGCTCAGTGGTTGAGCACTGACCACGCACCGAGAGGTCACCGGTTCGATTCCTGGTCAGGAGTCAGAGCACATGCCTGGGTTGCCGGCTCACTCTCCAGTAGGAGGTGTGCAGGAGGCGGCTGATCCAGGTTTGTCTCTCACTGATGTTTTTGTCTCTCTCCCTCTCCCTTCTTCTCTCTCTAAAATCAATAAAAACATATAAAAAAATTAAACTGGTATTTTTTAAAAACTGTTAGTACATGATGGTAGAGAATACAGCTCATAGAGTTCAGTGCCATGGCCTTGTTTGGTGCTAAGGCAGTTTTACCTACTATTGCTTTTGTATCTTCAGTGAAAATTTCGACAGTGGGAAAAAACTCCTTCTTATTAGGAATGTTGTTTTGACCTTGCAGACTCTCTGAGAGATACACGGCCCTAGTGCATTGGTGCCGACCCTCTCCATGGGGTGGAGTCCAGGCTCCTGGAAAAACTTCGGTTCCAGTCCTACCAGAGAGGGAACTGGGGAAGGCCTGCGTCTGCAGGGAGAGAGAGGTCCACTGCAGACTCAGCTGGAGGACTTCGAACTGGAGCTTCACTGCAAAAAAATCAAGCTCACAAATTATCAGAAGACAAAAGCATAAAACTAAAAAACAAAACAAAGCAGAACTATTGACAAATCCACTTCGTAGAGAGAGAGAGATGAAAATATTGGCAGGAGGCAGGGAATGATGGTTATCAAGCATCTTTATAATTTTGCTAGAAATGTAATTTTTGTGGATTTTTTAAGCAGTTATATAAACCAAATTTATATAAGTTTTGGCAAAGTTCTCAGTGCACATCATCAACATGCTTTCAGCTTTTTCCTGGTTGGGTAGAAGGCAAAAGTAACTCTTCCTTCCTTTGGTTACTTGGTATTAATGTGAGTGTTGTCCCTGACTTCTCTATTACTAATACATTCCCTTTTGGATTGTCTGTATTAGAGTGAAGTGCCAACGTGTGTTTTTGGTGAGTTTTCTTGAAGAACATACCACACATATTTTGGTTGAGTGCCGCCTGTGGTCGAGGCTTGCCTCTTGCTCGGTTTCCAAGGACACGGTTGTGCGCAGTGAACGAAGGCCTCCTGCCTCCTAAGGAGTGGGGATGGATGGTCCTTGTGATTTTAAAAACCTTTCACCAACAGTTTCCTTCGGGCAGCTGGGGAACCCAAATGGCACTCATTCTTTGTCTGCCAGGTTGCCCCGTCGTTGTGAATGAGCTCAAAAAAGCTGGAACTGCATTTGTTTGAGTTATCTGCACTCAAAGCCCGAGCTTGCATTCACGATGATAAAGGCTTTAAGCAGGAAAGAAAAGACAAGATGTTGGCTTTCTGGGGTTGCAACGAAGAGGTCTGCTACCTCGAACATGGAATTTTTGTATATACTGTTTTATACGGCGCACCTTACATAGGATTTAAGTTATATTTAGTATATCTTTTAATTTCCTTCTTGACTTTCTCTATTCATCACCCCAGCCCCATCTTGTTTTCATTCCCTGAAAGTGGTGGCCTGTGTGTAGCTAGGAGGAGCAGCTCACGTCTGCTTGCTTCCCTCCCTTCTCTCAAGCTTTCAAACTTCTTCCATTTGCTGTCCTTTTGTTTCGTTTCGTTTGTATATTGAGCCACCTGTCACTGTTTGCCCACCACTCACAGGGTTCGCATCCATGTTGGTTAGTGGCTGTGATGCTTAGACGGGGACCAGAGAGTCATTGATTGGAGGGCCTTGATCAGCTAATCTAAGCTTTCTCACTTTTGCACGGGAAGAACTTGAGGACGAGATTGCTGAAGTGACTTGTACAAATTTGAAAAGTAAATGGCAAACCCAGGTGCCCCCAGTGCAGGAGTGAGGAACCCATCTACAGTGGGACTTCTGTGTTTTAGGTTAACAGCTGCTATCTCATTTCATATCAGGGCAACCACTTTATAACTCGTGTAAGCGGGGCTCAAAATATTTAAGACGTCTCCCCAACCCCAAACTGTGGAACACACTGCTCAGCTTGATTGCAAATCCTGCATTTCATCTCCTGACTCCTAGCTGCCCCCACCCCCCTACCCAACAAGGTCAAGATCAAGTGGTAACGTGTCCCATCAGTTACGGGCTTCCCCTGCTAAGAGATGTGGGTAAAAATACTCCTTAAAAAGTGGCAGCACTCTGTTCCTTTAAGACTTAGAAAACCGATCTATGGAAATAAACTTTCTAGGAGACCTCGGGCATGACTTGAAAGTTCATTAAGAATATCTCTTCAATTTCACCCCACTTGGCTAGGTTCATGCTACAGAAGAAAAATGTTAAGTGTTAAATTTATGCATCAGTATTTTAATCAAGTCAGAGCCCTCCTCCTTGGCTGCTTAACATGGAAGTTAAAATCTGCATTTAAATTGTGGTTCTAAAATATAAATCCTAAGGACCCAAGAGGCCGTCTCCTAGAGGGACGGTATGCGGAGAGGATGAACTTTTTGCTTGTCTTTGATTCCACCAGCTCTGAGAAAGTTCAGGGATAAGCTGGAAGGAGGCACAGCTTTAGGAAATAACAAGAAAATGCTGAGGGATTTGGTATAGAGCTTCATTTAATGATAAGATTTCTCCAGTCATTTATAAGGGCTGAATCTCCATGATCTGACATGAATTATGGTGTGGGCCTGCTAATAGGCAATTTATTCAACAGCTGGAGCAAGGGTTATTGCTTTCTGTCAACAGTCACACATATTTGTTTTGTGGTGACGCCGGGCAGCTGCTGGAGGATTAGGGCCCCTTAAGGGATGTGCACGTGGGCTTCTCGAAGCGTCAGGCTTTGCATAAGCTTTGCACACAGGAGCAGAGCCTGGCATGATGGTCATTCAAAAGGAAAGGAAACCACGGTTTAAGGATAGCTTTGGTTGTAAAAAAATTAAATAAAATTATGGGTATATATGTGAGTGAGAGAGAAAACTGTACTTGTCACTCCATAAAGTTTTCTCCAATGTATCTGCATAGTCTCGGGCTTTCTGTGTGTGTACAACCTGTACGACGTGGTCAGATCTGTTTTCTTAAAGCCAGTTCTGCACAGATATATTCACTGACCTCACGGGGCCGTGGAATCAAAACACAGCTTCTCTGCCTGGCCGTCTTCTAGAGAAGGGACCCCACCTACCTTTCCACCCTGACCTTCTCTTTCTCCAGGGGACCGATACTTGTCCAAGCCAAACAGCTCTTTCCAAACCAAACAACTCTTGTGTTTCTGTGTCCCCGATTTTCAAAAGAGACTTTCAAAGGCACTGGCAAAGGTTGACATAATTTTTGGGAGCATCAGGTGCATGGGGAAGGGGGGAGCTGGACGATCGATCAGATGGGATCTGCTGATCTTACTTCTTGGTTAATGGCTGTCATCATGTTCCTTTCCACCGTCACCCTTTCCCAAACGACATTTTGTTTGCTATTGTGTATCTTGGTTCATTTTTTTATATTTCATGGGGCTCTTACCATAGAACCTTCTTTCATGCACTTAGAAGATTACAGATTTGGTTTTGTAAATAAATGTCAGGGTTTCATCTTGCTGCACAATTGTCCCTTTTAATCCAGGGTTCACGTTATTTAGATGTTGTTTTCCCTTCTTAGGAATAATAGCCATTCTTAACCTTGTCGCTTAAGCCTTAGTGTCACTCCCTCCCCTGTCCTTGCCCTCGTCTCCTGCTGGAACTAAGAAGTCATTTGATGCTGACCTGGTTACTATGCCTTGATTAATTCCAGGCTGCAGTCCTGCCTCGCTGTAATTGCAGATGCCAAAGCAAAAATCTTAATGATTTACACCAAAATCAGAGGCTGGAAAATTGCTTTCGACAATGCTATTGAAGATGGTTTCCCAGGGGCTGTGTTTGCGGTAAACATTACTTAAAGGTAGCAGCGCTCTGTCCTCTGGGCTTAGAAGAGTCAGGAAATTGATGAGTGGAAAAGTTGGCTGAACAACAGAAGACAGTAAGGTTATATATTCTGTTTGGTGTTGTTTGTATATGTGGGCTGTGCCTATATATATATATAGTTAATTTATTGTTATTGTCGAAAGTATTACAGATGTCCCCTTTTCCCGCACTGACCCCTTCTACCCCGCCCCCCCACCCCAGGCCATCACCACACTATTGTTTGTGCCCAGGGGTTATGTATCAGTTTGGATTAGGTTTTCCTTCACATCGCATAAAAATTTGATATGAAAGAGTCTTGAACAAGATAGGCATTATTTCTTCCTCCTGTACAAAATGACAAGAAGTGGGGAGTGCGGGCCTGGTATGCGGCTCTCTGAAGTCCTCAGGGACCAAGGTTCTTCTTGGTCCCGTGAACCCCAGATTATGTTTTTCATGCTCATGGCCAAGGTGGCTGCTGAGGCTTCAGTCTGCGCAAAGGAGTACCAGGTACACAAGGCAAGAAGAGAAAGGCGTGGCTCCTGACGCTTACAGGGCTGGCCAGAGTCACAGGACCCTTCGGACAGCGCTCCACCGGCCAAACCGCGACGAGATGGCTGCACGGAGCTTCCAGAAGGGGTGGGGATGGAATCTCTCAGTGAGGGGCGAGGGGCTGGCTACCTCGAGTGGTTATCAGGAAAGAAAGCTCGATGGATGTTGGGAAATGACTAACAGTTTCTCTCGCAAAGTCAGTTTCCTGTTATCCCTTGGCTCCAGTCCACCTCCTTAGTCAACCTGTCTCCCGAACACATTTGCATCTCCCCACATTTCCTTTGCTCCCCTGGGTTTTTCTCTGCCTGAGACGAATGTCCTCTGTTGCCTCCAGCTAGTGACAATGACCTTGTCCATGAATCGTTCCCCGAGTGCTCCCCTGAAAGAAAGCTCTCCCATCTTGGGATTCCTGTAACACATTTTCTCTAGCATTTAAATAATATTGACTGAACCTTACCTTATATGACAACCATTTGTATGTACTTGTATATATATATTTGATTGGTATATGTTTATCACAGTCTGTATACTAGACTCCAGGAATGTGAGGGCCTGTCTGAGGCACGATTGCATCCTCAAACATATAAGACTTTGCTTTGATCATGTCCACTCCCTCAGAAAAAAATTTATGGCTGCCTTGGGCCAGGATACTGTGGCTGCAGGTGCAAAATGTCTTTCAGGGGAGACAGGCCTACATGCAATTATAGTGTAGTGTGGTATGTGCTTGGGAGGGGACTTGCTAAAGAAGTAAATTTTACCCCCTTGCTTCACTTATTTTACAGCTGTAAGTTTAAAATGTAAGAATATTAGTCTCATTTCCTAGAGCAGATAAACACATTTTTAGAAACCCCTAGCAATAAGTTATAAAGAACTTGAAGTGATACAGGGGTTGGCAAAAGGAGGTTTACAGTTGCAATACAAATAAATAATACAATAATTTATAAATAATAATACAAAAATAAGCTCTGTTTTGCATACGTACAACTGTAAACCTACTTTTGCCCACCCCCGTGTGACACCCATATTCATAAGAATATCATCTGTAATAAGCAAATAATACAAAATAGCACAGATGGAGAATTTGGGCGCCAGCTTCCCTACAGCATTCCCCTCCCTCTCCCCTCTTTGCCTCTTTCTCTTTCCTTGCTCCTAAAAACGATGTGGGGGAAACTTATAAAAACACATCACTGTAACAAGATAAAATATAATTAAATATAAGAAAGTCAAGCAATTGGATTAAAAAAATTGGAAAAATAGGTGAAGCCAGAAGTGAGGTTATTTATTTATTTTTGATAAATCTTTATTGATTTCAGAGAGAGGAAAGGAGAGGGAGAAACATCAATGATGAGAGAGTCATTGATCAGCTGCCTCCTGCAGGCCTCCAACTGGGAACCGAGCCCACAACCCGGGCATGTGCCCTGACTGGGAATACGAACCCTGATCGCCTGGATCCTAGGTCGATGCTCAACCGCTGAGCCACGCCCGGCTGGGCCAGGAGTGAGGTTATTAAGCAGAATGAACTGATGAGTGTTCTAAGAACTTTAAAATTTTGCTGGGAGAAGACTCTACATTTCCATATAAACCTTTTAGCAGCCAATACAAAGAGGCAGCAAGATCAGTTACACGGCGCAGCATCTGTTCTCAGATGATATCCATGAGCAGATTCATGCACATCTGATTAACCCACAGCTAACAATATTTTCATAGCTAATTATCTGCAGGGGTGCGTGAGGGTCAGTGCTCATTACAGGGTCCTTCTGTGGCTCTGGCCTTGGTTTGTTAGCAAAGCAGGTGGCTTGAAGCATTTGCTGGTAGGGCCACAACCCCAGAGCTGCCTCTGAACTCAGGCCACCCTGCCCACTGTTGCCCAGCCCCGAGCTGTCTAAACCACGTTGCGGTGCTTCAGGTTGGCCTTCAGGGCAACTCGGTCCCCTTGTGGTTATAGCAATTCCTATTATCTCGGTTGTAGGTTGGGTTTAAGCCATGGGAATGTTTTTTAACGAGCTGCCTCAGTGGTAAGCATAACAGCAGGGAGAAGAGGTGGCCGGTCCGCCTAACTTGTCTTTTCTGAGAGAGGAAAAAGCAGAGTCCTGCCCGGCCGGGCTAAACGTGGCTCAGCGGTTAAGCATCAACCTAGGATCCAGGAGATTGGGGTTCGATTCCCGGTCAGAGCACATGCCCAGGTTGCGGGCTAGGCAGCTGATCAATGACTCATCAATGATGTTTCTATCTCTCTCTGCGCCCCCTCCTTTCCTCTCTCTGAAATCAATAAAGATATATTAAAAAAAAAAAAAAGCAGAGTCCTTAGAAATATAAAGAATTATGGCTATGAAAACTAAAACACAGGTATTAAAACATATAGCTAGGCCTATTACTACCTTACCCAATAAACCTAGAGCGGCCCTTCAATTGATGGCTGTTTGAGTATAATTGACATGCTGAGTTGATTGTACTCAAGAAAAGTGGTTTACAGCCTACCTTAGGTTTGCATCAGTAGCTCCTTAGAGCTTTGTAAAAAGTAGGTAGACCCAGGCCACATACCTAGGGATCCTGATTCAGGAGTCCAGGGCCAGGCCTGGGAATCTGCATTTTAATGATGTTCAACAAAGGATTCTATAAACTGCCAGGGCAGAGATTTGCTGTTCTGGACCTCACTGGATGACTCTGACGTACACTCAGGATGCTGAGGAGTTGATAAAGGAGCAAACCTTCAGTAGCCCAAGTCTAGAGGGTGAACCATGGTGGGATTCTGGCTTTGCTGAGTTCTCGCTGCTCTGCGGTGATGTGTCATGTCTGGTCTGCAAGTGTCCCAGGTGGTATGTGCTGGGCTTCCAGATGTGGTTCTTCATTTCTGGCATGTCAGGCACTGTGGCACCTTGAAAAGTACATCAACCTTGGAATCTGGAGTCCTGGGTTCAATTCTGGCTCTATTACATATTACTCATGTAACTGTAAACAAATCATTTAGCTTTTCTGGGTCTGTTTGCCTTTAAAATGGAGAGAACATTACCTGCTCATCTCATATGATTGTTGTGAGGATACCATTATATAACTTATAAAAATGGCCTGTGGACTGTCAAGTGCTCTGTATATGTAAAGAATTATTTTTAATGAGATCCCTTTTCAGCAACCCACTGACAATCTCTTGTTGATAGAAAAGCTGCAGCCATTTTTGAGTTTTCTGGCTTGTCACCTCACAACACTGTAGAGTTTGGAGCACCAAACTACAGTAGGCATATCTCTGAACATCAGAGCCAGAGTAGGTAGGGTCACTGACAAATCCCAAAGACTGAGGCAGACATCTACTGATTGCTCCCAGCGCATAAACCCTCCCTCTCTGAGGAAAGCAAGGAAGGCACCTGTATATGCACTCACTGGGTGTCTCTAGGGAAAGACCATGACCCGTTGGACCAAGCAGATTCTTAGAGCAGAAACTAGTCCCAGGGTATTAAAAGCCCTGAGCTGAGAATCTACATGGGATTCTGTGTGTTTGGAAGAAAAAGTTAGGGGTCCATTGTTGAGGGACATTCCTTGACGAGGGCTTCTCAAAGGATATACCTATTAAAAATCTTTTTTTTTTTTGGTGTAAATTATTGGTAGGTACACCTATTTCCAGTAATTGGAAAATATGAATTCTATTAATGTATCTTTCTGCTGGGAGAAAAATATATGTTTGTGTTTGTTATTTCCAGTAGTTCCTAGAAATGATGGGATTGAGAGAAAGAGATTCCTGTGTTTTGTGGCTAGTTTCTCTAAGTTCAAAGGCCTACTCACCTTAGAAGGATATAAGATGACCAAGTATCAGGGTTAAAAAGGAGCTAGAAGGAGATATTTGATAGCTGCTTCCCTCACTTCCTGCTACATGGAGGAGAATTTAGATCAATTATAACACAGTTAAAAAATGAAAATAAAACTAAGTACAACTAATGATTTAACTTTGAGGATGAAGTTCAGTAAGTGGGAATTTCCTCTCATGCCTCGAAGTAGTGCTGCTGGGAAACCAATTCTAAGTTAAACTTCTGGAAAGGGAGGCAGGTGGGGGTGGGACAGAAGGGAGATCTGGGAACACTGCAGGTGGAACCAGCCCCACGAAGGATTTTGGAAAACTGATCTTTACTATCTACAGTCTTCATGACCTTCAGCATCCATGATGATCTCAGTTCCCAGGATGCCTTCTGGCCACCCAGTCCTCCCCTTTCTTACTCTTTCCCCATTGTGACCCAACCTCTCTTTCAACACTTAGAGTCACTCCCATCAAATCCCATTTCTATTGTACCTTATTTAAGATTGGCTTTGGGAAGAAATAAAGCAACCTGACAAAACTAATTTGTACATCTAGTTGCTGTAAATTTGAGGTGACCTTGTAGCCCAATACAAGTAGTCTGTCCAGAGTACTAAGAACTTCCCTTTTCCATTGTATTGCAATACACTCAAAGGGGATACAGGAAAATACCTGATGTCTGCCCTCTAAACTTTGTGGATGCTAAATATCAGTTTGGTATTACATTACTTCAGGGCCTTCCCCCCACTCACACTGGTTAATTCTAGACATTGATTTGAAGTTATCATTGTTTTGACTTACCATTCAAGGTTTAGTTTATTATTTCTTGATCCAAAATGCCCTTCATTTATCATGAGAGGGAATTTATTTTATTCCTTCATTTAATTATTTCCTTTACAATATAATTAGGATCTGGAAGAGATCATTTTGTGAAATCAAAGTTGGTTGGTTTCAAAATCTTACCTTGTTTTGCTCCAGGAAACAAAGAACCAGGACATCTGGACCATTGATTTAAATCCCTCAATCTTCTTGGAGAATCGTTGCATTAAGTAGGACTTAGTACCTTAATTTATGGGAAAGCTTTAGCTTCATGACCCTGTGCAAAGTTGTATACAGAAAAAAGTAGATGACTTTTCTGCTCAGGGAGAAGGTAGGACCCAAGAGACTTTAGGCTGGCAAAACAATTGTTATTAGTTACTTACCACGATATTTACTTGAAAACACCTTGACTTCAGTCATTTTTAGTTGTGGGAAAACTCACTGATTACTAATTTAGTGGAGAGTCAACTTTATTGACTTAGGTCTCCTTAAGTTTGCATATTAGAGTCTGTGTTGATAAATTAGACTCCAAAGTTGTGTTTGCCACTAATTAAACATTCAGCAGATTTTAAAACTCATGAACCCCAATTTTTTCTGTTTAAAAAGAGGAGTCATGCTAATAGACTAAGAGCTGGTTTCCTGCCTTGCATTTCCTCCCTAGAGACCATATTGTTTGTAATGGTTACTGGCTGATTAGAAAAAAATGAGGCAGAATGGGGGACCTGTGTGCCACACGTCTGCTTGTCTGGTTTGTGTTAAAAACATCATTTAAAAAGGTATTTTATTGATGAGTTCCTTTGATTCTCTCTCAAGGACAGGTCAGAATTGAAGGACTGGATTAATCAACTTTAGTAGGGATTATTAAACAAGGTTTGTGTGTATTTGTGTTTTAGGATCCTTAGGGAGCCTGGGGGTAAAGCATTTGGGAGACTTTTCTATCTATTACCAAAAGCTGCATATTTGGGAACTAGCTTACATTAATGTTTTCTTTTCTTGAATTTGGCCCTATAAATGATACATGGTTTTTTTCCAGCCTGTTTGTGAGGACCCTGCTGTGTTGGTACTGCGTTAAGTGAAAGAGAAGAGATGAAGAGAAATGTACTTTCTTTTCTGTACAGCGGATTTAACTCACCTTCAGCAATGGCGAATGCTCTTGGGAAATTTTTTTGCAGGATAGGCTTTGGGTTATACCTGAATTCTTTCTCTTGGGCTTCTGATGGTGAATAGCCCACAGTTAATGAGATAGGGAACTATAATTAGAGGTCAGTGTCTGTCCACAGAACAGAAAGAAGCTAAATGGGCCTGATACTCTTGACTTCATTCTATACCATGCCAAATAATTAGCTTATGTGTCTACTGGCAGGGACATTTCCATACCAAAAGAATAAAAATAAAAATAAAAGGCACGGGTCCAAAATATACAACAAAAACATTTGAGAATGTGAGTTGAGGAGAGAGTGCTTCTCCTCCAGGTCCCTGTGAGGGCCGGTCACTAATCTCATTGATGGTGGTGGTTTATCAGAGGCAGTCAGGTAGGGCTGGAACTAGCAGTAGAAGAGAGTCAGAGGTCACAGCCGGACAGTATCATAATAACTGCATCCCTTCTTGAGTGCTAGGAATCGCAAAATTTGCACCTGAAGGAATCTTACAGCTCAGAGTCTAATCCCCTCACTTTACAAGTGAGGAATCAGAGATCAGAGGTTCAAGTGACTTTCCCCAAATCAGATCTCTAACGGTGGCAGAGCTATGACCAGAACACAGGTTTCCAGCCACACACCTCACCAAGCCCTTCCCCACCAATATGGTCCTCTCTAGGCTCTGTGCGTGCGGCAGAGGGCTCGTGGCTGCGGTGGAAAACTGTTCAATAGAAAACAAAGAGCCTCATCTTTCAATAACTATGTACTGAGGGCCAGCTACATGCCAGGCTCTGCTCTAGGCACCAATGTTTTTATAGTGACATGTTCATGTCCTTCATTTCCCCCTGTGACTTTCCTTCCTGCTGACACTTGTATCAGCACCTCTTTGCTACTCATTTTCACTGTTTAGTTAGCTTCCCATTAGTTCTTGAAGGAGTGTGGTGGTGGTGGTGGTGGGGTGCCACTGATAGTTTCAGGGGACGGGGTTTCTGATGTCTACTGTAAATGATCTCTCAGAATTTTGTATTAAAAATGTCCAAAATGCCCACATAGGTATGTTAAGTCTTTTAGAAAATCAAACGGGCATGACAGAGTTTCACAGAAGAACCAATAAATCTTGGTTGTATTTTGTTGCAAAAGGCTGCCTCCTGAATAAGAATTTGATATAGATTTCTTAAGAAATTTGAAAAAGACAAAGGGTTTGGGAGTGAGCGTGGAACAGAATATCTTTTATATCATGAAAAGCAGATAGATGATTATTTTCCCCAATAAAGTAAATATTATGCTCTTTATTTTTCTAGGACTCTCAGCATATTCCAGGTGGAAGATTATCTTAACATTTTTCAAATAACCAGGGGTAAGCACTCTTCATTTCTATCTGCTGCAGAGGAAAGATGTGTCTCTGTTGCTTCAACTTGATGAGGAATATAAAAACTGCATTGATAGGGTTATGACAGAAATTTATTTCATATAGAAATAAGCCACTTCCATAGCTCAGAGTTTGAAATGAGAATTATCTTAACATTTTGAAGAATCTTCCTATAGATGAGACAATTACCTATTACTCTGATTTTACGGTCCATGAACATTCTTTGATGTTCATCTTCAGAAAATCACTACAAGTAATAATATAATTTGTTAATTCTGCATAGATTTAACCTTCATAGGAGAACTGTTACATTGCAGGATTAGTTGCTGCATTGTTAGAAATTGCATTATGCCCGGCCGAGCGTCGCTCAGTGGCTGAGCGTCGACCTAGGATCCAGGCGATCGGGGTTCGATTCCCGGTCAGGGCACATGCCCGGGTTGCGGGCTCGATCAATGACTCTTTCATCATTGATGTTTCTATCTCTCTCTCTGCCTCTCCTTTCCTCCCTCTGAAATCAATAAAGATATATTAAAAAAAAGAAAAAAAGAAATTGCATTAACCAACACAGAATTGGGGGAATGGGTTTCTGCAAGGAGAGATTATATTCTGGCCATCTACCCAACATCTTTCACAGGGAAGAAAATCATGTAGAGAAGAGGGAACCTGATGTGGTTCACTGTAACTTCATTTATTTTTTTATATATGATACATTTATATTTATTTTTAAAGCTCTCCCAATATTTTTGAATCTGTTTTAATGATTTCCCCCAATATAAGGAAGAATATGTTGTGGATAGATGTGGTGTGTGGAATTATGATCCCCTTCTCCACCCAGCTCCCAGAACCTGTGAATATGTTACTTTACTTGGCAAACAGGATTTTTCATTAAGTCATTAAGTTAGTGACCTTGAGAGATGGGCAGATTATCTTGGGTTATGGGAGGGGGTGTGCAATCTAATCACAGAGGTCTTTTTAAAAGAACTTTTCTAGGCTGCGATCAGAAAAAGATGTGATGATGGAAGAAGGGACAGAGAGATGCTATTTTGTTGGCTTTCCTGGAGGAAGGTGGCCATGAACTGAAAATGTGGGCAACCTTTAGAGCTGGAAAAGGCAAGGAAATGGGTTATACAGAGTAGGGCAAAGGTAGGTTTACAGTTGTGAGTACATGAAACACTGAGTTCATTCTCATATTATTATTTATTAATTATTGTATTCTTTTCCATGCAAACAACTGTATACCTACTTTTGCCCTACCCTGTATATCAGAGTCCAGAAGGTCCTGCCGAGGTCCTGCCGACATGCTGATATTAGCCTGGTGAGACCATGTTAGACTCTGACCTCCAGAACTGTGAGATAATACATGTGTGTTGTTTTCAGCCACTAAATTTGTGGTGATTTGTTATAGCAGCAGGAGGAAAGCAATGAAACAGAGATTTGATATAATAAGAGAAAATGAGAGGCAGGGATGAAGGGCCCTTTATTATAGATGGACACGAGGTAACATTTGAGAGCTTAAAGGAGTAGTAATGGAACCTGGGCCTTTTTTATTAAGCCTCTCAAGGAGAACTTGAAATTAGGATTGCACAGTGCAGCTCCAGGTTTCCCCATAATTGTGCTCTTTTCTAGCTCAGGAAATGCAGACCTTGACAAAAGTGGGAGATAAGCTTCCGTGTGGGCAAGCGGCCGAGTTATGCAGTAACAATTGCATTCCATGCTATGTTTTATGGGATGTTTCAGCTTCGGACCTGGTATCGATACCATTTTTGAATCTAATTACCCAGTGTTGCTAGGGCAACCTAGATAAGAGATCTTACATTGACCCGAGGCATTCAATGCCTATTAAACAAGCCTGGGGTTGGTGTAGAATAGCAACAGAAAGTTAAGAGGCCCTGCAAGCACACTTTTGCCCTTCAGATGAGCAGAAACTTTTAGCTTGGAGAAAGCTAGAGGATGAGAGAGATCGGGGACCCGAGAGAGGCTGGCACGGCTCTTGGAATAAACACTGAGACACAGAAAGGAGGGAAACAGATCCCCCAAGGCTGTGCTCCTCCGCCTGGGCTGAGAAAGACCTTGGGGCTGATTCCCTGAAGCATGTGAAGCAACAGGAACACTGTGGAACATCTTCCTGGGAGTCTCCTAATAGGATCATTTTGGGGAAAACATTTCTTTAAAAAATGTGAAGGAATAAATTATGAAATAGAAGCATGATTTGCACCAGCATTTAAAGTAAAGACCTCAGAGGAATTTCATGCAGCTACAGACCGCAGAGGTTCACACGGCTTTTGGAGAAAGTGGGAAAGTCGAGGAAGCAGTGCTGGGAGGCAACTAAATAATCATCACCGTGCACCCCCACTTCCACACCCCTTCCACAGGCGAAATGCTAGCCATTTCCTACGTCTTTCCTTCTAAATTTTAACTGGAAGTGCGCCTTATGAACTAGTCTGCCTTGCGACACGGAGCTGTGGTGTGTGCACGCTCTTTATAACTTGACTCCAACCTTTCTCCCACACCGCCTCCAGTTCTCTGTCATTCACCTTGTGTGACAGCCAAGCTACTCTTCAGCCATTCTTAGGGGGCTGTCCCAGGCCGGGTTTCTAGGGAAGAGTGGTGTCAGGAAGTGTCTTAGGGGGTCCTCTTTGGGATTAATGACTAATGTAGGGAAGGAAGCAATAGTGGGCAGACAGAGAAGTTGGGCTGAGGTACAGTCTCAATGAAAAACCTCAGTGGACCCGAAGGGGAGCTCTGACACTAGGATGACCCTTCAGAGTTGTCCCAAGTTGGGGTGAGGAGCTGGGACTTCATCCCTCTGTGTGGAGCGGTTATTGGGTTTGAGCTGTCTGGGACTATGGTTGCTAGGAGATTTAGCAAATAAAAGTACACGAGGCCCAGTTAAGTTTGAATTTCAGACCAACAATGAATAGCTCTTTTTATGCACGCCCACCCATGCAATATTTGAGACATATCTATACTAAAAAATGATTTGTTGTTGATGTGAAATTCAAATTTCACTGGGTGTCCTGTATCTTATTTTTCAACCCTACCAGGGAGGGAAGCAGGACCATTCAGAGGAGGAAAGAACATTTGCTGGGGGAAATCTGGAAAGGCCTCTGAAAGAAAATGGTGTTTGAGCAGGTCCCTGATGGCAGGCTAGATTTGGATGTGCAGAGACGGACAGCCCTGGAGGGCACCCCAAGGGTACATGGAGGCCATTGCGCATTGGGGCCAGGCCCAAATGGCCTCAGGTGGGTGACTGCCAAAGAGGCTGCCAGGTGAGAGAGGAGGTGGGCCTCAGTCCCAGCGGCTGGAGGCACAAGTCCTCCAGTCCTCTAGGGGGTCTGTTTGCACACGAAAGCATCCATCACTGGCACCTAGCACTTGCCAGTTGGCATCAGCATTAGTTCCCAGTGTGGGGGTCAGGTAGATGAGCATGGCTTTTATGAATCAAATAACAGTATTCGGTGGGAATAAGACAGGGAGGTTTTGTGGCTCTTTTTGCTCACTTAAAAACAGGATACCACTCCAAGGTCACCTAGATGAATGACCTCTCCTTCCCCCATTCCCAAGAGAAGGAAGAAGATAGTCTCCGAGATGCCAAATACGTGGTTATATTGTCAGGAACCGGGACTAACTCGATAACTGATTCTGTTATATAACAGTTTCAGAAAGAACAGCTACAGAGCAATTGTTATCAAACTAAAGTTCTCAAGTCTAAAGAGACAAATTAGAGTTCTGTCTCTTGATATTTAAGTCCCCTATGGAAAACATCCCTATTCAGCAAATAAACTTATAAACTTATTTGCTTATTTAAGTATAAATTTTGCAATTACATTACACTGAAAGGTTATATTACTTCATGGGAGCCTTACTAAGATGCTGTATCCTTCAGATGAACGTTTGGGTTTCCTGCTTTAAATTTTTCTAGGCTGAAATCTGAATGACTACTAAGCTATAGCATAAACTTTTGTGGCCGTCATCATCTGTCTTTGTGTTAATACGGACACCTAATCTTTGATTCTGAGAAAACCCTCGGCCCTGGCTGGAGGTTATCCTTAGGCCTGTCTCTGCGGGCAGGTGCCATTTTTCAGACAACTCGTTCTCATTTCTAACCCAGCTTAGCTGAACCAAGACCTACAGCCGTGCACTTCACAAGAACATAGAATACCTGTTCTTTAACTGCTGTCAGGAAATACAACCCCCACTGTGGCTTCATTTTAATAATCAAATCTATATTTATGAAGGATTATCCCAAAATATGCAGGTTATTGATTCCTTTAGATGTCATGAAATTCATACCTTGACTATCGAAAGCCATATTCTTATACCACACTGTTTTGACTTCCACAGAATTGCCTTTAGTAAATTGTTTAAATTTTCTCCTCTGTCTCCCTTGAAGAATATTATACAAAGGGTTCTGTGAATTCTGCCAACAATAATATGCTGATAATAATGATAGTAACTTATTATTGTATGATGATAATTCACAAATTCATTCACTCCTTCATTCAATAAATATATACTGAACAATTTCTACATGCCAGATACTCTTTTAAATTCTGGGAATGATGATGAATGAAATAGACAAGACCTCTGCCTTCACTGAACTTATATTTAAATTAGTGGGAGGAACACATTTTTAAAAAGGTAAAATGTAACTATTAAAGCTAGGATGGGGGTGGGGGGGTTGTCATTTTATTTTATTTATTATTAGTTTTTATTGATTTATTTTATTATTATTTTTTCCATCACCATTTACTCCCTCTCTGCCCTCTTCCACCTCCACCTCCACCCACCCCTCCTCGCCCCACAATCACCACACTGCTATCCATGTCCATGACTTCTCTCTCTCTCTCTTTCTCTCTCTTCTTTCTTTTTTGGGACTTGTCATTTTAAACAGGTGGCCAGTGAAGGCCTCTCCAGTGATGCCTCACATGACCCACGTATTGTGCATCAGGATTCTCCTTCCTTAACCTGTGAGGATGCTGTTCCTTATACGACACATGCCCTCTTTGTGAGGACCCGAGGGACAACTCTCCCTTTGGTGGGAGAACCAGCAATCGCTGGGCTTCTCCTGAGTAACCGGTTTCCTTTTATCGCCGGGCAACAAGAATCATGTAACAACAGATCATGTTTACCTCTTTGTTTAGGCTACAAGGAAACTTAAAACTTTGGCATGAACAGGGAGTACTGACCTTACTCCTGGCTTTGTCCTACTTTTCTACTTCATTTCAGCCTCTGTTCCAGTTGACTCACCGACTTATTTTAAGTTTTACTTCATGTTGTTATATTGATTTCAGTAACCGTCCTTAGATTTTTTTAACAAGGCCTGAATACAAATAAATACCCAGACGCTTGCATGTACACACACATACACACGCGCGTACATAAATAAACACATCAGCACGTGCGGATGCAGTACATCTTCTTTATTTCACTGTACCTGGGCCTGGAGCTCTTTTCTGCAAAAGCTTTTCATGCTCATGGTACCTTGAGAGCTTCTATAGGCGCTCAGTAAATTTTTATGGAGTGACGGTTTTAGTAACAGTTGCAATTTCAATGAGAAAGATATTCATGAATATCTTAAGAGTTTTTCCATTTGAATATCAAACAAGTTAAGTTTTGCTGCTTTAGTTTCTTAAGTAATGATACTTAAAGTATCATATACTTGTAAAAATTTTTTATTGATTTAGAGAGAGAGAGAATGGTTGCCTCCAGCACAGTCTCCAATTGGGGGTCGAAAGCACAACCTGGGTCTGTGCCCTGATCAGGAATTGAACCTGCGACTTTTTGGTGTACGGGATGACACTCCAACCAACTGAGTCACACTGGCCAGGGCTAAAATGTCACATACTTCTCACTATAAATCTGGGTAAATCTGAAACATGATTGATACGTAATTATGGCTTGTCTAAAAGTTTCCTATCAGTGGCTTTTAGTAATTCTGGGATGATGAAATCCTTGAAAACTTTGACTCTCTCTCCAGGCAAACCTGGTCACATAAAAAATTATGGGCAAATTTAGAAGAGTCCTGGCCACACTAAAGTACATGCATAAACCACCCCCAGTTTGAATGCTTGTTATATATTTTCCTTCTATGTAATACTACATATTCTTAAATTTTAATAGCAAAGAGCAGGAAGGGTACCTTCAACTCCAGCACCAAGAGAACTATTTTTCACAGCATTAGGACCCATTTAGTTTTGATCCCTGTAGTTTCATATTTTAAAATGTGTTGAGTTTACACTATTGCTATGATTTTATATCTTGATTTTTTAAAACAATGCATAGTAAGTAGTCCCAATGAAATTAAAAACTCTTTGTATACATTAGTTTTAATAGTAAATACATACATGTATTTATAAATATATATATAGTTTTATTTGCTATAAAGTTGCTAGGACTCTTGGAACAGAACCTTTTTTTGATATATCCAAAAATTTTCCAAGGCTTTCCAGATGGAGAGTTCCTAGGTGCAAATGTGCATCATAACTAAAACTAATGAAGTGTGTGTCCCAGTTGTTTTTCAGAAACACTGTTCCAATTACACTGGCACCGGCAGTGTGAAAGCATCCAACGAAGTATCCATTTTATCTCACTCTTGCCAGTATTGAACAGTACCATTAAAAACAGAATTAATCAGACAACAAAACCTACTTTAATTTGCTAGGAAAAAATAAAAAATAAAAAAAAAGCTGTCATTTTTACTTTAATCTGCATTTCTTTGATTACTAATGAGGTCTGTTTTCTAAAAACTGTTTTCAGGACTTCACCTTTTCTCTTCAATGACTGATCGTGTGTTTGGTTCACTAATATACTGAGGGGTGTTTTTTATTTATTTCTAATGTGAATTTTATATAACAAAGTTTTAGCAACATTTATTCTTTTTCCTGTAAGTCCTTCCTTTTAAAAGTTTGTTCCTAGGTATTATATTTTTTGCTTTTGTTGCTGGGGTGCAAAAGGAAATTTTCTTTGATTATATTTTCTAACTGGTTATTACTGTCATACATAAAAGTGATAGATTTTTACATGTTTATGTTCCAATAGATTTTCAGTCGATTCTCTTGGACTTTTTAGGTATATTACCATTTTTTGTTGGCAAAGAGAGATGCTTCTTTTCTAAGATTTATGGCTCTTATCTCATTTTATGTTTCACACTGGTTAAAACTTCCAGAATTAACATGAGACAATAGGGTGAAGGCCTGGGGTGCGGTGGGAACCCGGTGGAGGGGACAACGGGGAGATAAAGGTGGGACATCTGTAATACTCTCAACAATAAAGATAAAAAAATTATGGCCGATCTTAGGAAGCTTTTAGAGCGTATCATTAAAAATTATAATTTAAAGGCAGCCCTACTTATGGTTTTTAAGAAGTCCAGTTACGTAAACAAAAGGGAAAAGTGTTCAGTTATTATGAAATACTGTAAATGTAGTCAGACCAGAGGTAGTAAAGGCGACCCAAATACTTGGCCTTCTACCAACCACCATTTAGTTCATGTAACACTATAGTTTAGGAAGACCTTACAAATTATCCAGGGCAATTGCTAGCCCAATTCATGAACGCAAAACAAAGTAAGATAAAAATAGATAATATGTGAAAGTTAAATAAATAATAGACCAGATGGAAAAAAATAATGGTAATGATACAGGATAGCATCTACTTAGCTTCTTATTTTAATAGCAATATTTCTAATATTTTACTGTTAAGTATATTAGTGCTAGGTTTAAGAACAATGATTAGGGATGAGCTTCGAATTTTATTAAATGGCTATTCTGCATATATTATCATGACCTTATAGTTTATTTCTTACTGGCTTATTGCTTTGATACTTTTTATTTCTTAATATTGAATCAGTTTTGCATTTTTGGGATACATTTTATTTGATCACGGTGAATTATTCTTTTAAGGTTAAACTGAATTGAATTTGCTGATATTTCATTTAGAATTAGCATACTAAAATGAAACCACTGTATAGTTTTCTGTTTAAAACTTATTTGTCAGGTTTTGGGGTCAGAATTGGTTATGCTAATTCACAAAATGAATTGGGTCACTTTTAATCTTTTCCTACGGAAAAAAATTCCGTAGCCTGGGAATCATCTGTTCCTTCAAGTATTTGGATATGTAGCTGTAAAATACTTTAACTTAGACCCGTTGTGAAAAATGATTGCTTGATAACTTTCAGTTTCTTCTGTGGTTGTGGACCTCTGTAGGCTAATATTCTTAGAGTCAGTTTTGGAAGATCACATGTCTCTCGCCTCCATGTCCCCCTCCTGCCTGTGATGATCTGTTTAACTTACTAGGTTCATGTCTGATATGCTGCTATTGCGAGTTACATTTTAATGAATGTAAAATGGCACATGGTGCAATTTAATGACTTTTTGCCTTGACTTTTCCTACGCTGGTGATTTCATCGCGTCACCTGCTTACGTGGGTCTTCTTATCCCTTCCTCTCTCTCCCCTTTGTCATCGTTTTTTCCTCTTTTCCTTCTCTTTTGGTATTTTTCTGATAGTTATTTTCAGTAACTGGGTTATTGAAATCTGTGAGATGGTTGGGGCCCAATTAAGAACAGCTTTATTCCTCCCAGTTTTGTGCCTCCAAGTGCGCCCTGCATCTCTCTTCCCTAACCCATGATGATATCTTGGACTAAAATGTCCTTTCCAGTCCAACGTAAAGCTCTCATCTCTCATCCATTTGCAGTTTCCTGGCCCCTCCACCCTCAAGCTCATGACACTGATGGGAGGCAAGGTCTATTTTCCTCTCCTACTAATTCTCCCTTCCTTTTGGGGTTCTTCGTGTGTGTGTGTGTGTGTGTGTGTGTGTGTGTGTGTGTGTGTGTGTGTGTGTACAGAGAGAGAGAAGAGCATGTGTGAGAGAGAGACCAATGATAAGGAATTGACTCACATGATTGCAGAGGCTGGCAAGTCCACAGTCTGTAGGATAGACCAGTAGGCTGGAGATCTAAGGAAGAGTTGATGTTGCAGCTTGAGTCCCAAGGCCGTCTGCTGGCAGGATTCCTTCTTCCTTGGGGGAGGTCAATCTTTTTTTTCAAGGCCTTCAACTGATTGGGTGAGGCCCACCTACATGATGGAGGATACTCTGAGTTTACTGATTTCAATGTCAACCTCATCTAAAAATATCTTTGCAGAAACATCTAGAATAGCATTTGACCAAATATCTGGGTACTGTGGCCTATCCAAGTATTCAAGTTGACACATAAAATTAACCATCCCAGATCCACTGCACGATTATGCTGTTATCTTATGCTGTTATCTTCTGCCCATAACTCCTACCCTAGCAGTTCGCGACTTTGTGTTGGGGTTTCTCACCCTAGCAAGCCATCCTCTTTGGAGGGGTTTCTCTGAGAATGCTCAAGCCTGCCTACCTTCCCTGTGTCCTCTGGGCCCATAGGAAACACTCCTATCCTTGCCCACCACACTGTTGCCTCTCTTCTTTGCCATTCCGTGCTACTCTGGCCAGGTTCCGGCTTTCAGAATTCTCCAGAGCAGCACCAGACACTTGTCTCCATGTCCATATAAGCCCCCAAACTCCCAGGGACACATATCAAACTTCAAAGAGCTTTCTTGCTGCATGTGCCTCTGCTTGGATGGTAACCTCAGGACCTGCACTTCAGTATGTGACGTATCCCACAGGAGCCTGAGATGCAGGTCTCCTCTTCTTAAAGGCACCCCCAATCTCTCATAATTGTTTCTCTGAAGCTGGGGGATTGTGTTCTCTCCCCTCCTCCACAGGGGAGAGGAGAAAAGCCCCAACACATTTTCCCAGTGAGAGCTGCTCTAAAACCTCCCTCAATTCAACCAAGCTTTCTTTGAATTGTTGTTTTTATTTATTTTTTTAAGGTAAACAGGTTGGGGTCTGGTGGTGAGAGCCACCTGTGAGCTCTGGAGGGCATATGAGAGCTACTCAGTGCTCTCTTTAGAATCAGAATTTGGCCATACAGGGCTTTTAACATACTCAGCTTTAGGGCTGTAAACAAATTCGGAGACAAGAGGAAAAGTCCAACTTAATATCAAGAATTTATCGTTGCTGTTTCTTGTATTTTTAATCTTTGTTGTTTTTATTTCACTATAACTTTTATTAATATAGATTTGTATTTTAAAATAGTCTACTTTGAGAAAAATTTCCTTTTAAGAGGCGAGCAGGTCATCTTCACACTCCCAGAACCCGCCTACATTGGGGTTTCTTGCTACTTATTACTTCTGTTTTTGTCTCCTGTGCTTCTATTGTATTTGACTGCATAGACCAAGTATTTACTTTGTCTTCTGTCGTGCTTTTGAAATGAAATATTTGGCCATACTTGTAGTAGTGACTGACTTTGACATTATCAAAGATCTAATTAATTTCTATTTCTCCCTTCATGGAAGTTAAGGAGAGACTGATAGCTGTTGACCCCTTCCTGTGCCCAGTGGGGAATTTAGCACGCCTAGATCTTTGTCCCCACCATTTCCACTCTCTACTTTCAAGGCTGGCTAAGTTACATTTTTATAAAGGAGCCATATTTTTATTAAATATCAATTATTGTTTTAACCATGGAAATTATCGTTTAATACTTACTGGTAGCTTGGACTTGGAATTGAATTTTTCAAGCATTTTAAGAACAGCTAATCAATTTTTGTGCTCACTGCCCGTCTATTTATGCTCTAGGTTTTCCCCTCTTGTATTTTTAATTGTATTCATCCCTTGCTTACTTATATGGTGTTTTTGAGCAGGATTTTTTATGCCACAATCTTTGCATAGCTGGGGGGGGGGTCTTTCTGTTGTTTTCACATCAGAATGAGGTTTTTCTATATTTTGAACTCTTGAGTCAAAATAAGAATTCCCTCAAAATTCTACAAGTGTTTAACTGTACACCAGCATTGTGCATTTCAAAAAAAAAAAACTAAGGCCAGCTTGATATTTAATTGTATCTTTCTGTCTGAAAGCTTCTAGTATTTTTTTAGTTTTCTACTGACATTTAAAACTTTCACCAGGTTAGACCTAAGTGTAGATCTTTTTAAAATTAATTTCTTAGAAATATTCTTAGTGGTTTGTTTTTTTTTAATTTTCAAATTGGGTGTTCTGACTTGAGGAAATTTTTACTAATTGAGGGATTTTTACGAAGAGTATTCCATTAAAATATTTAAAAAGCAAAATAAAGAAAACCCACATCTCAAACTTAAGAAAACAACAACAGTATTTGTTAGATCAATACACAAATATGCTTTGTGTATTTGCTTATTTTTCTGTTAACTTATCTCCAGCATCGGCAGGATTTATCCTGGTTCAGTTTTGTTAAAAGTCAGGGTCCATGCAGTGTCCCCAGTGTCTTCCTGAATAAAAACTACTCTTCCTCTCTGACCTAGATCTGGGGTGGTTTTCGTGTTCAGAATCCCCAGAATCAATTTCGCATTTTCGTAGGAACAGCCTGGCGTCTTCTGTTCTTCCAGCTCTTATTTATTTAATTAAGAGGAAGAAACAGTACTGAATTCTTTTGTGTGAGTGCAGTTGTTTATGTATGAGGGACTATGCCCTGTGCATGCACGGCTCCCAGAAACTCTAGCTCTCCTTTGGTCTGTGGAGCATTTCTGAAGGTCTCTACACATCCAGGATGCAATATGCTACAGCCAGAACCTCCACCTGTTGCTGCACTGGGAACTGAGGTCTGCGTTTCTTAATACAAGTGAATGAAAAGTGACTGTTAGAGGTGGAGGAAGTATGCAGGTCATGAGGCCTGGCCCGACAGTAGTTCTTGGGCACTGCGTGTGTGTGTGCGAGCATGTGTGTGTATGGCTGACTGCTGGGATTTCTGGTCATTGTAGCTCCTGTACGCTGACATTGGGACAGACCACAAGAATGAGTAAATTTTTCCCCTAATTTACTTGATATTGTTCTGGGGGTTCTATTTCAGAGATCTAAATTTGTTTCAGTCAAGAAGAAAATTAAAAAAAAATTCCCATTGATTCTGCAACCAGTGCAAATGACTCTGGCTTTTGTCCAGTTTTCTTAATAGGCTGGAAATATTTTTCGTGTCAGATCTGCCGGTAGAATGAGAGTAGCATAACTAACTAGAAGGCGGTCTGGTTAGAATCTGGGGTGCAGACTAGAACTGGAAGCAGTGGGGAAGTCTGGTGTCCAAAAAGGAAAGTGGGAGGTGTTCAAGATGCACGGCAAGACATCTGAATCAGTGTGGGTGTTGAGGGCTCTGATCTGAGCAGAGGACCCAGGCAGGGGCCAGATAATGAGAGCCAGTGTTGTTATGGATGCTGAATGAGATGTGCCTGTGGGAAGAACATGGAAATGTGTGACAAACCCTAGGGGTTGTTAGTAATGCTATTGTCATTGTTGAAGAGCAATTGCCCAATCTGCTTTCCTTGTTTAGAAGAAAATGGGAGGAATTTTAGGAAACCTGCCAAGTTGTGCTGATGAAGTTGGTCACCATCCAAGCAGCACATACAAGGACCACAGAAGCCAGAAGAGGCAGGTGCAGTCGAGATGCTCTTAAGTAGTGCACAAGAGACGCCCTTGCCTCGGGGAAATGCAATTTGGCAGGAAGTGGACTGTGGCAGTGTCCAAAACCTCCCAATACAAACGCACAGAAATACTAGATAAAATATTTTGAATACATAGTTCTGGTTACAAGAAAGAAATATCGGGTATCAGAACTGAAGAAAGAACTAAAATCAGAGTATTAGGAATACTGATGCATCTGTCCCTGACATGGGTACAGGCTGGGGGGCAGTTTCTGTCTTGGTGACCTTAAGCGTGAGTGACGTGATGTGCTATAAATGAGATCCTTACATAAAGTAAAGACCCTCAAATAATCATACCCTTAATATAAGAGGTGTCTAGAAAACAGTCCACCACTGTAGGGAGAGGAAGATCCCTCTTGGTCTGAACTCTGGATTAAAAAAAACACTTAATGCCCTGGCCAATGTGGCTAAGTTGGTTGGAGCGTCCTCCCATCCTCCAAAAGGTCACGGGTACAATTCCCAGTCAGGGCACATACCTAGGTTTCCGGTTCAGTCCCAGGAGGCAACAGATTGACGCTTCTTTCACATCGATGTTTCTCCCTCTCTCTACCCGCCTTCCTCTCTCTCTAAAATCGTTAAAACATATCCTTGGGTGAAGATTAGAAAAAAATTTTCCTTAGAAGAGCCTGTAACTCAGGCCTGTCTCTCACAAACTATTTAGGTGTTCTCAAAATCCCTAAACTGAGACATAATGAAAGATTGTATTGAGATCCCTAGGGTACCTGGGAGTAGCAAATGCAAAACTACTTTGAAAGTTCATTCCCATAACCGGGCCCACAGGCTTCCTGTAGAAAAGTCAAATCACTCTGATTGTTGTCTCACAATCAGAAAAATAAATTATGTGAGAAAATAAGAGAGAGAGAGAGAGAAAGCAGACACCATACGCAGGGAAGTGAGAGCTCCTAAACTCAGTGAAGTAATCTGAATGAGAATACAAAATAAATGTTTACAAGGAGTAAAGAGCTAAAGTGTCAGCGAATGAACCCGCGGAGGCAGCTGTGAACCACAGATGGCCCTGGAGGTGGACGGGGCCCCAGCTCCTCACGTTTCGGCTCAGTGTGTCCCACACGGACCCTGGCTTGCCCAGCAGGATTTCACTCCAGTTGCCCACTGAGGCAAACTGGTTGATGACACTGGCTTTTCCCTTCCTGTCTAGCTTCTCACTTTCCCCCCTGTTGTGTTTGGAGCTGCCGAACCTGCTCACTGACAGTTAATCCTGGGCTTGGGAGTACTATGGGACACCAGGGACTCCCCATGTCTCAGACACACTCAGACCTGCTCCCATCGTGGAGGGGCAACCCCAGTTCTTCCTCAATATCAGCGTCAATCGCCGCCGAGCTTACACGCGCACCAAGCTCACTCCTTCGCCTGCTGCCACTATGGAGCCCACTGGCCAAGACGCAGCTGCAGCTTTCAGCTCAGTGGAGATCTTGCTGATGTCCCCATGCCCCAAGCGAGCCAGTGCCTCTAACCCTTCGGGGTCCAAATTCGGGGTCCAATTCCACAAGTGGGTCATTGGGTACAGCTATGAGAGGGGCTGCTTTTAATGGTACACCTTGATTACTGGAGAGTGGCCTGGTTTTCTTGGGATCAGAGACTAAAATACACTGGCTGTCCGTTCTATTCTAGCCATTGGAAACCAGACTGTATAAAATGTTGATTCAAGTGCACAGACTGCATTCTTGAGGTGAGCTCCCCAACGTCACATGTGCCGAACCCCAGTTAGCAGCTCAGCCGGCCTTTGACAAGCTGTGCCAGGAATCCCATCAAATTGGTTGCTTCGGGTTGATGGGTACATTGTAAGACCAAAAATCCTGGGGCCATAGCCTAGGAACACGGCGCTGCTGCTATGAGCGAGCTCCTTGGCGAGGTGGGGCTGCGGAGGGGACCGTATGGAGAGAGAAGGCGCCTGGATGCCCGCAGGGGGTGCCGCTGGCAGGGGCACTGTGCTCAAGGAGAGCAAACAGTGTGCACAGTACCATCGGCTCCAGGGAACAGGCCGCGGCCCCCTCCAGGTTAGGAGAGGTGTCATGTACGCGACCCGCCACCAGGTGGCCGCCTGAGCTGCCCGAGGAGCCACCGTTTCCGATGCACCCGCATTAGCCTGGGAGCTGCCAGTTGTGCAGTCAGCGAGGGACAGGGACACGGTCAGACAGGCTAAGGCAGCCTTTCCCCTTAGGCTGGCCTGTGAGCAGCAGGCTCCTTTCAGCCCCTCAGGGCATTCGGAGAGGAGCTGGCCCAGCCCACTCTGCTCTGCGTAATTCAGGGCTCACAGCCTAAGGCCTTCAAGTTCACTCACTGGCCCCAGGTGCGAAGCAAGCAGTTCCCGTCCCCTCTGTCTTCGGTGGGCGTCCGCAGGACAGGAGGGGACTTACAGCATGGCTCTTTCCCAGACATTCTCATCACAGTGTCTCCATCTCCAACAACCTGACCTTTTTTAAATATTCAGTTTGGAAGGGCTGGGGGTAGGGGGATGGAAGAGTAGTGAAACCACCTTTTAGACAGTGCCACGGGGTGTTTTACCTTGTTCTGGCATCTCGCTTTGATAACTGATAGCTATCATTTTAGGATCTCAGGCAGAGTTCTAATTTTAATATTGTATAAAATGTGTGTAATCTCACATCCCGCAATTCAGCCTAGAAATTCTCACATATGCACTGTTTGCAATAGAGAGAAAAATTAGAAGGAAAAAATCTAACCCTAAATAAAGGAGCAGGCTAATAAACTCCGGTTATTTGGACAAGGGAGTGCTATATAGCAATTAAAATGAATGAATGAATCTCAAAAACATAATATTGAGCACAAAAGAGAAGTTGGATCCATACAGTCTAATATCATTTAAGCATCAGGAACCCCACAGAACACAACATATGATGGCTTTGAATGCACCCTTATGTGAAAATATTAAATACAAACAAAAATGTTATATATCAATCTCTAGGAAAGGAGAGAGAAATAGAGTAGGTGAAATCCTACCCTTTAAAGAAGAAAAAAAGTGATTTTTTAAAACAAATATAAAATATTTACATTATTTAATTTACATTAAAATTTAGTAAATTAATAATATGGTACAATTAATATTATACAATTTAAATATAATTTAATAAATAGGTACATTTAAGTTAAATAAAATATTACATTTCATCTCGGTGCTCTTTAAAAAAAATTTTATAGTACTTTTGAAACTATTCACAAATACATTAAAAATTTTTAGAAAAACTAATGGACTTGGTGTTGTTAAAAGCCACAAACTATGAGTTCCTAACTATTTTAGTAAGAGGTTGACTTTTTGGCATAAAATTTGCATTCCTTATTTATTTTAACACTATCTCCACATATTTGAATAATAATGGCACTGTGGTATGAGGTGACATGTATTCCACTTCTGAACTATGAATGATGCTAACAGGTCGGAACCATTTGTCTGTGTCAGTGTTTTTTCTGTGTTGGGGGCATTTGGAGTTCCATTCAAAATGTAAATCTTCTATTCCGAGTTTATTCTAATTCACCCGTTAGGCCCCCCAGCTCCTGTGTAGTGCGGGCCGTGGGACCCCACTCGCTCCTCCCGCTTCGGCTGCTCTGCCAGGCACCTGGGCAGCGCCGCTCCCTCCTCCTGCCAGCACCTGCATCAGCTGTCACCTGTGGTCCCGTGGCCCCCACTGGGTCCCCGAGGCAGAATGTCCCTCTGTCTGTTCACATGCTTCTATTGGTCTTCACACCACTGAGGGCAAAAAGGGCAGGTACTGGCCAAAACTAGGAACTGGGCAACCAAATTATTTTTGGAGTCTCTGTTTCCTCTGAATACACTTCAGACTGTTCTGTTCCACTTAAAAAATGTTTGTTGAACATCTATTACGTGCCAGAAACTTGGCCAAGTCCTGGCAGTAAAAAAGACAATTAAGGTACAACTTTTGCTTTCCAGACTGAGTCTGGTGACTAATGACCTGTTTCTAAATCTTCTCTGAACTGTGCGAGCAGGGAAGATCTCGTTCTGGTACAGCTTGTCTTCTCTGATCATCCCCAGGCTCACATTTCCAGCTGCCTAGTAAACCTTTTCCTTAGATGTTTTATGGTAACCTCACATTAAACACGTCCGGATTGTTTTCTCCTATTTTCAGACTCCTTCTGTTCCCGACTTCCTTGTTTCTCTCTGGCCTGGCTTGAGATCCCAACTTTCAGTGCCCCCCCCCGCCCCCATTCCTTCAATAACTTGTTGGTCTTCGATGGTTGTAATTATTTTTCATTCCCGGGGTGCTGCTGGTGGTGCTCAGGCTCTTGCCATCTCAATTCTGTACTACCCTGATCCCCTCTTAACTGGTCTCCCTGACTATTTTCTCCCTGGCTGATCCATCCTATTATTGTTGGCAGACTGGTTTTCCCAAAGCATCCCCTTAATCTCGTCATGTCACTGAACCTAAACCTTCAATGATCCCGAGTGACTAATGGGGGAAGCTGTCCCTCCTACTCCAGCTCCACTGTCCTCCAATCTAGGGCCCCAACCCACCCAGTCAGCCTTACTTCTGTTACCCACTTTCTTGACCCTCACGTTCAGGTTAACTCAGTGCTGCTGTTTATAGGTCTAGGAAGTGAAAGAAAGACTTTATGATAGCAAATTTTACTTAACTGCAACTTTGGTCACATTTAGGAGTCAGGATCTCTTGCCTTTGTATCCCATTTCTCTGCGTAAGGTCAGCATAGTTATCTTACAGCCCTGGTCCGAGTACTTTGAAATTATCTGGAGCTGGGGGCACCCAACTTGCTAGGGTTGTAACATAGGACAAACGATGACAACAATAGCAACAGCACACGCAAGTTCATGAAATACCTGTTGGCCACTTATGTGCTGCAGCTCAGGGAGTGACCGGGTATCGGGCTAACCTTGCTATGTTGTGGGCCCAGGATTTTACCTATAACCCCCTTCATTAGCGCACAATTTGCAGAAAGAAAAATTAGGCTTCTAAAAGCATCCTCTGAGGGGGTGGGTTTATACTTTAATTTAGATGCTGCATTTTTCCATCTCCTTAGGAGGTCGCCAAGGGAGACACAAATAGGGGCTCTCACATGACTGCCACAGGGAAATGAATCATGTTCTAATTGCAGATTATCAACAGAATGGCTACAAGTGTGTCAGAAAGCTAAGAAAATTATTTCCTACGGGCAAACACAAGGTTCTGATCTTTTGTGTTTATTTTTAGATAAATAAGAAGCCTATTTTGTGTTTGTAACTAACCTGATGCCTGAAATATCTTAAGCACTCACACACTCTTCTATGCGTCAGATTAGGCTAGGCTATAAAATTCCCCAGGACGATATATTTAAAATGAAAAGAATGCTTCAGGAAAAATGCCATACCCTGTGCGATGAGCTGCAACTTAACAAATGGCCAGTTACACTCATGCCCAGGACATATCAGACTTACCATTAACACGGAATTTCTTTCTGGCTCGTAGATTGAGTTTGAATGACTTCCAATAACCTTTAGGTAAAATTAGCAAGAAATGTCAATGGGAAGGTGGTTTAGAACATTTATTTAGGAATAAAAAAGAATCATTCTTCACTGAGCTATGGGGCCGCTTTAAGTTACTGGACAGATGTCTCAAACAATTGACTCCGTTCTGTGCAATTTGGGAATTTGTTTCAATTTCCCAGTCTGTGAAATGAGGTTATAAGAATAAGGGATGGTGTTGTGAGTCATGCTGCTGGCTGTGTACACTATTTTTCTTGTCTCTAGATGTTAAATGATTGTGTAAAAAATACTGTTCCATTGGCTTACAAACCAATGATGGTGAGTCTTCCTCCCTAAATGGTTGGGGTCTCACCGGAGTTGTGCCAGTTGACTATGGTTGGGGCTTATCCCTAAGCGGGAAGGTCCTTATAGGTGGGAGGTTGAAAAGTGGCTGCTTGATGGTGTAGAGAGAACTGGGCACCACGCCAGAGTTTCTTCACAGTTTGGTTGTGACTGACCCCCTGAACCTTGTAACAGGGTATTGAGAATGATTTTGTCATTCAGTGCTGGGATTATAGCAAAGACATGAAGCTCAAGACAATAACAGGCAAGTACCTCCATCCCAAAGAGCCATCTCCACTGGGGCCCTTCAGCGTTGATTACTGAGGTGGTTAAACCCGCCTCATTTCCATACTCCCCTGTCCCATCCCTGTCTATGGGAGGATTTGAGATGGAGGGTGTCATTAGGGCCCAGGTAAGAGGTTTCCCCCTCTCTTCCCCATGGGAGGTTCTCTCTTCCCCAAGAAGCCAAGTGAAGGGCCTCCAAGGGAACTAGTCATAGGGGTTGGGGGCATCTGAGAGGAGTGGCCTGTATCTTCTCCCTGATGAGTGTGTACTGAGCTCCAGAGCCTGCGGGCTCGCTCTGCACTGATGTTGGAGTGGTGCAGAGCATGGCAAGGACATCTTAGGAGAGCCTGACACATGCCTCCTTAAGTGTGTGAAACAAAGAGACCTGGCCACTCCTAGTCTGGAGATTTCTGAGCAGGAGGCTTATAGGAACAGCTGTATCCAGCAGAGTAAGAAGGGGCCAGAGTGTGAGGTGCTGAAGAACAGGATGGGGCCACATCCACCCTAGTCCCCTGTGATCCTCTGAGGGCACAGAAGGGACCACACAGAGATGAGGGGAGGCAGGACTATAGCACTGTCCAGGCGGTCCCTGGGTCAAACAAGGCACCGCCTGACTCAAAGAAAGGGCTGGAGGCATGTGCTATAAATGGAACAAATGAGAGATAGGGAATCCTTTTTATCTGGGGGTCCTCAGGACTTGGGGGAAAGATGCAGTTGAGCACTGCCTCAAGAAAACCATGCACACTGTCTATAAAGCGAGTGCCAGGCCAGGGCATCTACCCTCAGGATCATGATCGCCGCCCTCATTTGTTTCTCCTCACTGCCCTATGGGGCCAGAGGAGCCAGACCTTAAAAAGAGAGGGCAGAAGTTATTACAGAGTCAACTGTGGTGAGAAGAGGAACAAATATTTAAAGAATTCTTATTTGTGGTACAATGAGAGAGGGGAGGAGACAATGGTGTCTAGTGCCTGACCCCTCTGTAGGAATGTGCCCGGGGCCAAGGGTGGGTATTGAGCCCCCAGACCACACCATAATTGAGATAGGGTGGCACATTTTATTTTTGGTTTTAATGGTAAAGGGATGGGCAGGATATGCAAATTATAAATAAAAAAATTAAACACCTAAAACTAGTACAAAATAATATTGGGTGTAAACTGTAATTGAAAAATAAAATTAAAAAATAAAATTGAAAAAATATTAAGAGCTTGGGCTTTGAAGTTGGTCAAAACAGAGTTTGATTCCTGGATCTCCCAGTTACAATTGGTTTGACTTTTATATGTTTCTTGCTTTCTCCGAGCCTCAGCTTCTTCACTGGTAAATTATTATTTACCTGTAGGGTTTTATGAGAGTTAAATGAAGAGACGAGTGCGTGGCACCCAGCCCAGTGAATGACATGTATCAGGTGAGTGATGAACATTTGCTGGCGTGACCACCAGGCGCCCGTTCTTGGGGCACCAGAGTCTGATTTTCCCACTTGAGAGCCCCCCCCTGCTGCAGAGGGAGCACTGCCGGCGGAGCGGATTCTCTGACCAGTTCAGGGGTATAGTGTGCGACTCAAAACTGCATGAGCAGTGGCCAGAGCAAAGGAGGAGATCTTACCATTTGCGACAGCAAGGATGGACCTAGAGGCCATTATGCTGAGTGAAATAACTCAGAAGAGAAAGACAAGTACCATAGGATTTCACTTACATGTGGAATGTAAAGAACAAAATAAACAAGCAAAACTGAGACAGACTCAGAGGTACAGAGCTGGTTGCCAGGGGGGAGGCCGGTTAGGGGGGGTGTGAAAAAGGTGAAGGGGTTAAGGGTACAAATGGACAGTTACAGAATAGTCTAGGGACGTAAAGCACCGCACAGGGAATGTAGCCAATAATATTGTAATAACTATGTATGGGGCCAGGTGGGTACTGGAAATACTGGGGCAATCGCTTTGTAAAGTACATGAGTATCTAACACTATGCTGTACACCTGAAACTAATACAAAATAATATTGCATGTCAACTGTAACTGAAAAATAAAAAAATTAAGAAATAAAACAAAACTGGATGGGTAGCTTATCTACCCCCTGCTGTGGTGACTCATTCAGGGAACGACATAGAGCCTAATCGAAGTATAATTCAAGGTGGGAGTTACTAGGGAGAGACACCTTTTCCCCTCTGAGCCTGAGCACAGAGAAGGACCGAAGCTGTTGGAAGCCATTTTACCCCCAAGGAGCCTCAAAATTAAGCCAATATATGGTAGATAGCAAAACCAAGAGGTGTAACTTAAGGCCTAATTTGAAATACTGATCCCCAAAAGTTTCAGCTAAATTAACTAATATATACTTCTTTTTACTTAAGTTCTTTACTTGCAATCAAATGAGTCCTGACTTGCAAGGTACGCAATGCATTTTAGTGATTCTCTGCCCCCCACCCCTTGCAGGAGAGCCCTGCAGAGCAAGGATGAAAGCAGTTGAGCAGAATTCCTACAAGGGCGCAGAAAATGCAAGGAAGTGCTTTCCACGCTCTGCAATTTCATACACATAAACCACTTCCAAAATATATTTTTATTAAAAAATAAAATGCATAAAACACCAACAATGACCATGCGCTCTATTTTCTCATAAGAGAAAGGGCTTTTTGAAAATAATTTCTAAAATAAGTACAGAGCATGCTAAAAGATATTGTTTTAAATGGAATAAATCTAGCTTTGAGAAAAATGAACTGCGCTGCCCTTGTTTCACTTTATCACAGGGCGGTGAAAATGTCAGTGGTTTTATAAGTTCTGGGTCTGAAAGAAGACTTCCTGGAATCAAATTCAGGCTCTACCACTCACTAGCTGTTCCTTAGTTACTCCAAGTTTCTGTTTCTTCCTCTGTAAAATAGAAAAAAATAATATCTGTCGCATGAGGTTTTGCTAGGATTAAAGAAATTAATGTATATAAAGTTTATAGAATAGCGCATGGCACATAGTGAAGACACATAATAATAATAGTAATAATAATAATAAATATAATCAACAATCAGTATTAGTGTCTGGGGCAGATATCGGATCCTAATTTCAGCCTTGACACTAACTCTGCGACCTTGGGCAGGTCAGGTCAGCAATCTGGGTTTCAGATGCTTATTGGTAGAATGAAAGAATTTGCTTAGATAATCTCCAGAGCACCATGAACTCTATGAATGCAAGAAACCACACACATTCTCAGATTCTGCTCTTCTCTGGGGGGTGAGGCCCCATCACTGGTCACCCAGCACTCACATGGGACGGCCAGCAATGCATCCTGCCCCAAAGTGTTCCTGTCAGATGGCTGCTTTTCTTTCCGGGTGACACGGGAGAGAAAAAGCCTGTTGGATGAGTGAGTGGAGGGATTCAGGGTAGGAAGTCCCCAAGATGAAGTCTGTAAAACTCCAATGATGCCAGACACAGCGGGGCAAGAGTTTTGGGAGGTGACAGCAGGTTACAACTTCTAACCTCTCCACTGCCCTCTACTGGCAAAGCTTAGTGGCTGCTGCGAAATTCTCCACCTTGGGGTCCCACCTCCCCTGAAGGCCATCCGGTCCTTGAAGGAAGGCTGAATGTCCTCTGGGTGAAAGCAAAGATGAGGTGGTGAGGTGTGGGCGTTTGGACATTCACTTTGCAAGGAAAAAGAGACTTCAGGCGACTCAAATAGAGGTTAAAGGCTCTATTCAGCTGATGAACAGCAGGGAGCACCTCATGGTGAGATAACTTCCTTAGCGAAAGCAGGTATGTCGTTGGGATCTTGCCCCAGGTTGCCGTTTTCTTTCACTGAAACGGCTATAAAACGTGTGGCTGGAACAGTGGGAGGCGACGTCAGGTCTTTATCTCTCTCTTGGAATCATTGGCCCAGTCTCTTGTTAGCAGCTGTCAGAACACTTTAGGGACCTATCTGCCTTGTGGATTGACTGTTCACTGTCTAATGCCACGTAAGGTTCAGGGAAGGGGAGACAGGTAGGGGAGAAAAAAGAGGGAGGAAGGAGAAGATGAGAGAAATAAAAAAGGTAAGGGGTCAAGTCAAAGCAGGCAGGCCACTGGGGTCTGTTCCAGCTCTCCAGTATCAAGGGTTTTCCTTAACTTTATTTCTCAGGTGGCTTTAAAGTGCATTCCCCCCTCCCCACTTGGACTTGTTTTCATTTTTATTTCCCAAATAGTCCAGTGTTTTAAAAAATTCCATTAAGAGAGAAGGAGAGCTAAATTACACAGATGTGCGTCTTATCTTTGAACTGTACGTATGTGTATAAACATTGTATATATGCTTATTTATATATGCCGTATTTCACAGTAAAAAATGTCAAAATAAAGAGAGAGAAGGAGAAATATTTAGCTTAAGAATGAAAAGGCAAACAAAATTCCTATCTTACAATAACTTCTTCTCCTTTGGGTCGGTTGCATGTTTTTATGCTGTGTCAGATGGGGAGGAAAGGATCGGAAGCAATAAAGAACTTCAAGAACTTCAGGTTCTGGGAATTATAACCTAGACGAATGCTCGAGGATTTTATTTCGATTCAGGTAGTATTTGCGGTTTATGAAGCTAGTGAATTTCCATCAAACACTGCTGAGGAGCAATGTGGAGCACATAAAAGAGGAGAGCGGTTCCCGCACGAAGAGGAAGGTAACATTTTGCTGGTGACAGGCTTTATGTTTATGGGTCAAATCCACACTTACAAACCTGCTCCTTGCTCCAAACTGTTTGATTACCTTCTTTCAAGATGTGCTTACATGTGTTGCTTACATAAGGAATGAATAGATGCTTTCTTGAGAACCCTGCTCTATGGGCACATCTTAATGAAAATGGATAGAACTGGAAATTTTAAACCTATACTTTTAAAACCCAACAGATAATAATCTAACAGATATCAAACTGGAGGCAGAATAGAAAGGAGAGTGCAGAGGTGTTGAGGAAATAGCCAGTGACATTCTCCTGCTTTAGCCCAGGACTTAAGCCTGAATGGGAGGTTGTTATGGACTAAATGTGTGTGTCTTCCCACCCCCAATTCATAGGTTGAAAACCTAATACCCTAAATGATGGTATTAGTAGCTGGGGCCTTTGGGAGGTGATTAGGCCTCGAGGGTGAAGCCCTCGTGAATGGGTTCCCTTTTAAAGAGAACCCAGGGAGCTCCCGAGGCCCTTCATTCCTGAGGACACAGTGAAAAGGCATCATCTCTGAACGAGGAAGGGAGCTCTCACCAGACACCAGATCTGCCAGTGCCCCCAGTGCCTTGGTCCTGGACTCCCCAGCCTCCAGAACTGTGAGAAATACATGCTTTCTGTTAAGCCACCTTGTCTCTGGTGTTCTTGTTGTAGCAGCCTGAATGAACTGAGACAAATGGAAAAGAGTCACATCTGGCACAAGCTGATTCGTCATGGCACTGCTTCCAGTGTCCCTGAATCTCCCACGTCATTTTTCTCTGCCCTGCCTCAGCTCTTTTCACGTTTATCACCTTTTTGGGAGCCCACAACCATCTCACTCTACCTATTTTCTCTCTTTCGCCCTCTCTGTCTCTAGTCATAAACATCAACCTTCTCCAGAACTAGCAGGCATAACAAGACACACTTAGTAACCAGATGCAAGTTCGCCAGTACAAAGAACCTGTTTGGTGTTCACATTTCAAGTCAATTCAATCTAACCAACATTTTTGAGAGCTCCAGATGTGTAGGTATTGGGAATAGCAAGGTAAAAGACATTGTCCCTGTCCTCCAAGAGCACACAGTTGGTGGTATTTTGAGGCTGCCCATATTGCTATTGCCAAGTCCTCAGAGTAGAATGACTTCTACGTATACTTTAGTTTGTCAGATAGATTGAATCCACTTTTAGTAATATCATTGGTGATAATTGTTATAGATTTATTGGGAAAAAGAAAAAGACTGAATATCTCGATTACTTTTTTTGCTCATATGTACATGGCTATAGAAAAATAGTCTTAAAAGAGTTGAAGGGTGTGAAGGTGGAAATCGGGAGGGTGGGCGAGTTGCTGTCGGGATGGTGGGGTGCTTGTGAGCAGAGTGGCTGCTTAAACACACAGATCCTGCCCTGAAAGACCCCCACATGCTGATGAGAAACAGAAGGAAGGGGAAATGACGCCTTCCCTTCCACAGATTTCTCAATGAGAACTTAAAAAATAGATTTTGTTCCAAAGACTTGATGTGTGGTAAATTCAAACCTATAGCTTTTTTCCTTGTTCTGGAAAGTGGGCTTAGTCACAACATGAATCTCATTCTAATAATTACTGAGCTGTGTCATACAGAAAACAAATGCTTGAATCTTAACCGAACTTCAGTTATGGAATGAAAAATGATTCAGTTTGCAAAATCTATTTAATTGGTGTTTTGTCTTTTATGTAATGCCTTTCTTCATTATGATTAAGTTGCTTAGGTGAAAAGAAAATAATTCAGTCAACTGGAGCAACTTCAAAATTCTGAAAATTGACAATATCAAGGTGGTAGATTAAACTTTTTACTTTCGATTTAGATGTTGGCATGTTGCTAACCTTAACGTCAGATATCTGGGTTTGAAACCTGGCTCACCATTTACTGTGTTACCCTGACAAGTTTTTCAAGCTCTCCATGTCTCGTTTCTGTAAAGTGAAGGTAATGATAGCACTAATTTCACAGGATTGTTGTGAGAATTAAATGAGTTCCTCAGATAGAACAGTTAGAAGAGCACCTGGCACAGAGTATCCCTCCGTAAGACTGTCATCATCATCATCGTCCATCATCATCACCACCACCATCACCGTCTCCTGGCAGGTTAATTGGCTTAGCATCAAACATTTTTTTCACTGATGAAGACTGGATTTGCATTATTTACCTTTCAGAGAAGTTCAGCTAAAATTGTCTGTGATGAGACAACTATAGCCTGTGGGTACAGTCCTTGTACAAAGGTTCACCTCATGCCGCTGGTCATTTAATGTGTTCCCTTTACTCACTATTTCACAACCATTTAATTCACACATGACTCAAACGACTGAAAGGACATTAGCCTTTCTGTTTCTTATTTATTCAGGGTTAAAGCAAGTAATAGTTGTCTTTTAAAAAGGGAACTTGGCAAATGGGTTTATTGTAGACACATTCTGTTCTGTTTTCTCTTTCTGGCTTTACAAGCAATAACAATAAATCCCCTAGTGAGTGGAGCAGAAGGAAGCCTCACTCTGAGTCTCACCTAATGCCTCTCCATGGCCAGACTCCAGAACCAGGGATGCTTAAATTTATTTCAGAATAAAAGGCTTTGGGATTGGCTTTGGAAAAGACAAAAATAATTAGATTTCTTTAATAGGAATTAAAGACCATTCATAGTCTTCAAGTATATACATAATGAATATATAGAGAATGCTGTATGCATTTACTTACTTACTGGAGACAAAAAAGAATATTTGTTGGGTTGTCAGAAATAAAATTTTATGTAGCTGATAAGAGATGAGCAAATTCTAGAAAGGGGCTTCCTTGGGCCAAGGGGTGTGCCCTTTTGTGGGTAGAGTCTGTTTCTTATTTTCACTTGTTCATGTAGAACTTCCATTTAAAAAGCCGTCCCTATCCACTACCCCCACTAACATCCATCCCATGGCTCATATCACATTTGCTTTTTAATAAGCTACTGTGTGCTGTCTGTGATTGCCTTCCTCTCTTCATCTGGCTCTGTGGGTGGAAACCATTGACAAAGTTTTCAATGTCTTTGAAATGAGTAGCTATTGCCTGCAAATGCCTTCATTTGAGCTGTCGTTGACTTAAGGTGACTCCACTAGGGAATTTTGCTTCCTTTCTATTAGGTTTTTCACATGAGTCCCTAAGCAAAACTACTTTTCATATAAAATGTCATATAAAAATATTAGTGAGCTGTACTTTCACTTGCTTTGACCTATAGCCCTACCTGCTTCCTAGGATGCAGGGTGCAAATTTATGAGACATGAACTAGAAGGCAACTCGGAGCCATAGACACCATGCAGAAGTCAGATGGCATCTCTCCTGCGAAACCCGAGGCCCTCTCTTGGACCACGTCTCTGTGTCTGACAACTTGGGATGAGTTCTTCTCAGGATTTTGACCAGCTGTCCATGAGTATCCAGGGTTATTCAGGGGAAGGCATTGCCTAGGCTCAGGATGGACTTAAGTCTTTAGGACTTTGATGAAACTCAATAGAGCTTCTTCAGCTTCTTGCTCATCAGGATGGTTGTGAGTTGGGGAAATTTAAATTATAACATCAATGCATTACCAATGTTAGACTCTAGTATACATATTTATATGTAACACACATATACACATTTAAAGGTATGAAGGAAATGTACTAGATTATAACAGTGATTATTTCTCAGGTTGTAGGATCATGGCTGAGTTTTATTTTTTATTTTGTTATATTTTCCACTTTTGTTTATAGTAAGTGTGCATATTTTTTATACTCACAAAAATATTAACTTTCTTTTAAAAGAGAATAAATATAAGTAATTCAAGGCTAGGCAGCAAATGATAGAGATGGAACTGCCGGCTAATGATCACAATGTAATACAGAGAGCACGTCCAGAATTACTGAATATCCCTTTGCGACAGCAAGGGTGAACCTGGAGAGCATTACGCTAAGTGAAATAAGCCAGTCAGAGAAAGACAACTACTATAAGATTTCACTCATATGTGGAAGCTAATGAACAAAATAAACTAATAGACAAAGTAGAAACAGACTCATAGATAGAGAACAGACTGACAGCTGTCAGAGGGGAGAGGGGTTGTGGGGCTGGGTGAAAAAGATGAAGGGATTAAGCAAAAAAAAACACCCCAAACCCCAAACTCATAGACATAGACAGCAGTATAATGATTACTAGAGGGGAGAGGGGTGGGGGAGGTAGGAGAGGGCACGGGGAGGGTAAATGGTGATGGGAGGCCTGACCTGGGGTGGTGAACACACAACACAATATACAGGTGATGCGTTATAGAATTGTACACCTGAAACCTATATAATTTTATTCACCAATGTCACCCCAATAAATTCAGTAAAAACTACAATGAGGTACCACGAAAAATTACTAATTTTTTTATATTGGTTCCTTGGTCATTCTCAGCCACACTAAGAAAACCAGGTAGCACAGCAGGCCTAGGAGAAGTTGCGCGTCAATCTCATCGGATGAATTTGTGTTGCGTTTGGTGTTTGCAAGGCTTGGCAGCATCCAGGTAAAGGTGAAAGGTGGTCAGTCACCCAACACCTACATTCCATGTTCACGCCCCCCCCCCCCCAGGGGACCTCAGTCGTGGCTTTCTATTCAGGTGCTTTGCCATTGTACAGGCAGAGCGAGAACGAGAGGGTTTAAAGGGAGCAATGTGGCATATGGATAAAACCGCATCTTTTCCCGTCTTATTAATTAGGGCTAAGTGGCTGTCCGGAGGGAGATCTCTGGGAATGAAGCAGGAACATTCTCTTTCCCACAGAATTGTGTTTAAGAACTAAGTCTTCAATTTAGGGCAAACCAGTTCAAAGAAAACAGGGTTGACCTTGCTTAGTGTTGAGTTTATTGCACATAATTTCTTAAAGTAATACTACATTAAAAAACACCCACTAAGAGATTGCACTCCCAGTCTTTTAGAATCAATAAAGAGATAACTTAAAAGCATCCAGAAATGAAAATGTTATGTTGTTTCAAACGTAAACTCTTTTTCAGGGTATATTAATTTTCCTTAAGCATAATTCTGGTCATGGCCTTGTTTTCAAATCTTCAATGACTTCTGGAATTTTTAATTTAACATTTTATTTTAGGATGAAGAATCTTTGTTTAAATAAAATCAGAGTAAGAATACGATAGATGTAGAGAGTACACAGAAAAACCAAATATTGTAGCAAAATGTTAACTGCAAATGTTTCTTCATTTTAAGAATTGTGTCAGAATTCATTTTAGAAGAGGAAATATCCTTTTGTTTGAGAGAACAGTTAATAGGTTAAATGAAGTAAGGTCTCAGCACGGCCTGAAGGGATCGTATGAGGATGAAGAGTCTCATTATGAAGAAAAGGGCAGGTTCTTTGGTTTGAGGGGTTCAGTCCCAAGATTTTAATTCACTGATTTTTCAGCTTCTTTTGGTGGCAGATGTGGAGTGGGACCTGCTAAGGCCTGGGAATGAGTCTCTGAGGCCGAGCACCCCCACCCCTTCTAGGAGCAGAAATATTTCCTTTAGAGTTTTGTTTTCCTTTTCTGCATGATCATTTCCCTAGGACATCTTTGGATTCAGTAAAGCCCATTATTGTAACAGTCTAATACCTGTTTTGTTTGCAAGCTGCCTTGGGGAGTGTAGGCAGCTGACTATTCCCCCCAAGTGATGGCTGCTTATGGAGATAACAACTCATGGAGAAGTGAGAGATATATCCAGGGATGATCAGGGAGAAAGGAGAACAGCCACTTAGATTTCGAGGAGGAAAGAATCAACTAAGACTTCTCAACACAAGCAGGGAATCCCCCGAAATATCTGGAAAGTGTGTAGATTTACTGTTCATAGATGGAATTTTGGCCTATTTTATTTGGATGTTAAGAAAAAAAGCATACTTAAAAGACTAGATAACTTGGAGGCACTCAGATTCTATACAAAATGAATAAAAGTGGAGATTCTCTGGTCAAAGGGGGGCTCTGATTTCACCAAGGGGTTCTCCAGGCCCACATAAGACTGGCACTGTTCTTGACATACAGCCGACGGTCAGTAACAGTTGGCTGAATGAATAAGTAAATGGATGCCCAGTAACCAACAATATGAGGTTCCCTATTTAAAGGTGATAACTGAAAGAGGTGTTTTCAGAGTCAAAACACTGTGTGAAAACTGAAATATTTAGACAACTGGGCCGTTTGATTTTTAAAAAAAAGAATTCATTACCTCCTAATATTGTCCCAGCAACCTAAGCGGTTAAATGTGGCCTTTATGAATGGGAACACTGAAGTCCCCATAGTATAATTGATTGAGTCACACTCAGACAGGTGGTTTATGCGATGAAAAACCCCTCTCTCTTAATTCATAGTCTCCTTGATCCCACCAGAGAAGACAGGTGACATTACAGCCCAGAAGGACACATTGAGGGGATGTGGTGCTTGTAAACCTACATCAGAATGCTTTCCAGCAAAAACCGTAAGTTCGATCTTCATTCTAACAATATTTGACTTTACGAAGGTGAGGATGGATGTCTCTTTAAAGATTGTTTCTTGGTAGACAGAGCATATAGTAGCTCCTACTGTTTTGAAGCTCCATGCTGACATGTTTTGCCAAAGTCCATGACTGATTTAAACCGGGTGGACAGCAGCAGTAATGGCTCTGATCTCTAGTTTCCTTTCCAGTGCTTTCATTCTCAGGCGTGCCCCTCTCGTTTTGCACTGAGATATTTTAATGAGTTTCTGAATGATTGTTTTCCACTTTCCCTAATATCCCCGCTCAGGTCACTAGATTAGAGGAAAGCATTTTAGCAAGTGGGAATGGAAACAAAAAGTACCATTAGCAGAGGACTGCTGAAGTCACAGCTATTAGGAATGTGAAATGCCTCTTGACTACAAGTATGGAAAAGACTCTGCCAGATGGAAGGGTTAATTACTAGATTCTGGCTTCAAAAGAAGACAGGGCAGCTTATAAAATACATTTGTCACCAGAGGTAAAGAACACATTTCTCCTCCTGTCGCACGCTGCAGTGACTGAATGCCCTCTCCTGGAACGAGTTGGGTGGAAGAAACAAACACACAGATCTTTGTGTCCTCACTTTCCTCTGGGGGTCCATCATCAACAGACACACAATGCCAGAGTCTTCCTGTTTAAAACAAGGCCGACTAACAAGCTGCAAATATTTATAAGTTGGTATGTTTTAGAATGTTTTCCATATTTATAAGTTGGTCTGTTTTAGAATGTTTTCCCGAGTTTCTCTTCCTGTGCCCACTCATGTGGCATCTGAATTTCTTCCCACCCAAGGATCTAGATGAAAACTTAATCTGGATGAAAACTTTGCTCTCTTCTGAGAGTAAAGCATCAATCTGAAAAAGTATATATGAACACAAAGAGATAACAAATGCTGTGGGTGTTTTGTTTTCATCTATTTCCATGACAGGAATCGGGTCTGGAGCAGTGAGACTCTTCTTACCACGCTAGTCGCATACGGCCTTGGAGAAGCAGCTCGTGTCGCCCTCCCTAGTTCTCCGTGGGACTGGTGCTGAATACTCATTTGGTACACCAAGTAGGTTTGTTTGGTAACTCAGAGTTAACCCCCACGCCTTATGCACAGCAGGCATTCAATAGGTGTTTTAAATAAGTATAATTGTTTGGGAAAGTCCATAAACAAAACTACGAAATCAGGACAAAGAAAAAAAAGATTCCTGTATTTGTATGAAAAGCTTTATCTCTGACAATCCAATGAAAGGGCTTCCTTCCCAATGTAAGAAATGTCTAAGCTGATAGAAAAGGGGAGCCTCCACGAAACCTACACATTTATAAGCAGCTTAGCCACCCACTTGCTGTATAAAATGAACCCTATTTAAATTCTACGTGTAGCCTCAGTATATTTCCACGTTCCTGGATGGGAATGACTGTTCTGAATGTCGGGTATTTGTGTGCATAAAAACCAGCTGTCTCATTTAGAGATGAATGTGACTTTTGCTGAGGATGCTGTACCAGACGTTGATAAGTAAAGGTGCTCAGGAAAAAGTAATTAGAAAATGTGGAAATTAGGCCACTATCTTAAAGGAGTAACCTTGGATGTCAAGCTGGGAGAATTAAGGTGTTTGAGACAAGTCTTATGCAGGGATCTATATCTCCACAGGTCAAACAACAGACCAATGAATTCGTTACCGAGACTCCTGGTTCTGGACTAGATTATTACTTTCAACCTTCTATTTGGGGTTGTTTTTTTTTGTTCAATTTGGAAAAAACCACACCATTTGTGACAATGTCCAATAAAGTCCAGGGGGTCTTTGCATAGTTTTGGCCTAAAAATGCTTTCATCATATAACCCCATTGTAATTACATACTTGTCTGTCTCTCTGCTTGACTGTAAATCCTTGAAGGCAAGAACTGTGTCTATTTCATTGGCCTCTGTGTCCTCAGAGCCTAGGACAGTGTACACGGTAGCATTAAAAAACTGTGCACACCTGTTAATGTTACTGTGCTATTAATTATGACTAGTTCTATACAAAAGAACATTTGACTTTTAATGAAATTACCGCATTTTACAATGTGATTTTGTTATATCCATGTTCAACTTGTTATTTACAATGGAGAGTATTTCAGCTTTTAAAGTGGAAGTCAAAGGGAAATAAGGTGAATGCTCTTGCTGGAACACTTTAATTCTGTGCCTAGAAGATAAATAAATTGATTTAAGTGATGGGGCGTCTATAGCGAGGTAAATTCACATTTGAATCACTGGCAATATGACTTGTTCTCAAATTAGAGAAGACCCATATCCCAAAGCAATACATACTTAAAAATATAAATTTCTCAAATTAATTGAGATGAGAATCTGAAAATACTTTAGTTTTTGCGTCATCACTTCAATGCTGAGTGACCTGGGATAAGAATGTCATAGTGCTTTCGATTCCACGTCACATTAAACAGATTTAGTGGTGTCTGCACTTAGGATTTAGAAGGCAGGGGGGATGAGGTGCTGTCAGGCCCAGCACTGGTGCACAGGTAGATAACCTGAATCACGCGCGACAATCAGAGGAAGGGGCAGGGACACTGTGGGCAAAGATGAAGCACTCTATGAGACTGTAGAAAAATGATTCATCCTTCAACTAGTTCTGAAATAGCAGTTATGAATCAAGAATCTCTAAGAAATGAGGAAGGGAAGAGACAGATGGCAGCTCTGTGCTCCTGGACCAGGGCGCTTATATAAGACCTGGTGAAACAGGGTTCAGTCCCAGGATGGCCAGATCGTGCTCCGAGGAAGCAGGAATTGGGAGCATCTGGTTGAGGTGATTAAAAGTGTGGGGAAGAGAAAATAGAAGCTTCTGGATGGCAGATTTTGAAGCACAGATGAGATCAACTACATTATCACCCAAAGCTGAAACTTTGAAGCTAAGTATGTATGGAACTTTGATACATCACATATGGTGTTTCAAATATAAAATTTATAGACCATCTGTCAAATCCAGTGGGGCTTAACTCTGGAAGGATCACTGAAGACTGAAGAACCTGCTACAGTTTCACACCCAGAAGTGACTAGACAATCAATACATATTAATTGAGCAGTCATCATGAATACAAGTCTAGTTGCCGTAGAGTTAATGGAAAATGTAGAAAATATGGTCTTGTCCTTCAAAACCTAAGGGAAGACAGAGTGCACGGCTTTTGACTGCTTTTAGGTCTTAGGCTTTAGCTTTGTGGTCCATCAACATAATTACTCTTGTGCATTCACCATAAAGTCTCTTGCCCCTCTGGCTGCTTCTTACTTGCTTGGCGAAGCCACCACCCTGGGTAAGTAGAACCTCTCTGCCTTTCTAAGCCTGCACCCACGCAACTGAGTATCTGTGGACAAAAATACACAATGCAGTTGTCTTGATTCACTTTAAACTTATGACCATAAACCTCAAATGGGCTCTTGATGTTGCCAGGCCACTGAACTACCCATCCTCAGCTCCCTCCCTCCCCTGAGCACCTAAAATGACTCTGACTACCTGTTCTTATTCTCAGATAAACCTTTATTTCACTAAGATTGAAGCAATCAAGATAATTTCTAGAAGTCCGCAAGCCATTTACTCCCTTACCAACAGCTGGATCTACACAGTCTGCTTCCTTGCCTGTTCCTATGTAAAGCATCTTTGCTTCTCTCCAGAGCTAGCGCTCCACTTGTTCATAAGCTCTCCTTTTTTTTGCCTACGCAAAAAGGATACTGCTCTAGAAATTCTTTTTTTCCCCCCTATGCACCCCTGCCCCCTCTCCATACTAGACCATCCCTACCAACATTTAAACAGTTATTTCTTTCATCTGAAACAAACCAAAATCTTGTCTCTATTTCCTCCATCAGCTACTGCCTTTATTTACTCACTTTTGTACAAAGCTCACTGCTTCCACTTTCTTTCTTCCCTTTCATTCTTAAACCACTCCAGTCAGGCTTTCAGTTCCACAAATTCCACCAAAACTGCCCTCATTAAGGCCACGTGACCTACACCGGGTCAGTTACAATGGCCGGTCCAGAGTGTCCTCCCCCTGGCAGCATGGGGTCCCTCCCTCTCCTCGACACATCCAATTCACTACATGAGTCTTCATGCGACTCTTAAACGTCACTGGCTGCTCCTTCCTAGTCCCCTTGGCTGCTTTCTCTTCTCCCGGCCTTTGATGTTGGAGAACCTTAGGGCTCAGACCATGGTCCTCTTCTTCTCTGTGTTCTTACTCCCTTTATTTAGATCCATACAGCATCCGTATAGAGCCAATAACATCAGCATACTGACGACTTAAATTTGAATTCCTCGCCCAGAATTCTTTCCTAAAAACTCTAGACTTTCTGTGCAATTACCTACTCACCTCCTGGGCATTTCTCCTTGGGTTCTGTAAGATATCTCAAACTCAGCTGGCGCAAAACCAAACCCTTGATTGTTACGCAGTTGTTTCCTGCGCCTACTCCATCTATAGCCTTCCCAAACTCAATTTTGATGGCAACTTGACTCCTTCTGTCAATCTTGCAATAATCTTGGGCTTTTCTCTTTTTCCCACATTCAATCTATTGGAAAACTTTCAAATTACATCCAGAATCCAAGCATTTCTCACTGATCCACTGTAACCATCTTCTTCTTTTTTTAAATATATCTTTATTGATGTCAGAGAGAGGAAAGGAGAGGGAGAGAGATGGAAACATCAATGATGAGAGAGTCATTGATTGACCCCGCAAGCCGGGCATGTGCCCTGACCGGGAATCGAACCCCGATCGCCTGGATCCTAGGTCGACGCTCAACTGCTGAGCCACGCCCGGCCGGGCTTTTTTAATTTTTTTACACTGTAACCATCTTCATCTGAGCCATCGTCTTCTCTCACTTGGGTTCCTGAAAGAGCCTCCTAGGTGATCTTTCATCTACTTTCCTATTTCCCTACAGCAGCAGAGTGATTCTGTTAAGATGCAAGTCTGTTCATGACACTCCTCCCCTCAAAATGCCATCTGACTCAAAACTAAAACCAAAGTCACAGGATGCAACATAATTCAGCCCGTTAGCTCTTGGCCTCCCCTCTTCCTACTCCTCCACTGTGTCATTCTTCTGAGACATGCTGGCGACCTTACTTTGCCTCAAACTTGATCTGTACTCTCCCATTTATGGGCCCTGCCTGGAATGTTCTCTCCAGACATGTTTCTGGTTCAACTACTCAACCCCTTCAAATCTTTGCCTGTATCTACCCTTCTCAATAAGCCCATTCTGACCACTCTCTTAGTACCACTAACTGTTCTGACCCCTTACACTCCTGATGCCACTTACCCTGCTTGGCTCTTCCTTTTTTGACATGTATCATCTTCTTTCATATATCTATTGTATCTTTTCTCTTACCCCCAATGAAATTCCATGAGGACAGAGATTTTTGCTCTTTTATGTACCCCAAGCTCCTAGAACTGTGCCAGGCAGTTCTAGGAGCTTGGGGTATGTGTTCAATAAATATTCGTTCAATAAATGTGTTGAATAAATGAATGAATAGTGGTAGCTCTGAGGTCATCATATAGGCTAAAATTTATCCAAGTGCTTCTTTCTTTCTCTTCTGAGCACATTTATCAAATATTCCAGAAAATTACATAGCTATAAATCCCAGATAATTGTTGAGGTAGAAAATTATACCCCTCTTATTTTGTGGGTAAAAATATAAATCATGTATTTTTAAATGAAGTCTTAGGTTTTTTTGGCTTTGCACTTTTTGATTTGATTCTCGCAAATTACCTTGCCTGAGGACTTGGAGCTAGTTCTTCACAGTGAGGAGTTCCCGGAAAGAAAGGAACTCTGCAAATTCAAATGCAAAAGGCCAACTGTAAGAACGTTTGGGGTGAAGTTGCATATTGAAAACATTTACAGGAATAAAATTCTGTTGTGGATTTAGTAATATCAACATGTACTTGAAGGCTTTCTGTAAAAAGTATAAATCTCTTTGAAGACATCTGGACATTAAATTTTAGTACATTGAGTATAGAATGTAGACTTCAGTTTCTAAAGGCCACTCATACTAATTGATTATCAAGGCCAAGAGCATTCAAATTAGTGATTGTAACTTTGGAAAATATATTAAATTTTTCTTTGTAAGACTCAAGTCTGGTCTTTTTTTCTCCCTTGTGCATAATGGTAAATGAAGTGATGACTCTTATGTATGAGAACTTTTTAGAAGAATGTAAGGAAAAGTATCTATAAACACATTCTCCTGTCTTCAGATAACACTAGCCCTTCCTAGGGGAAGTGTGTTAAGGTGGAAAGACCAACAACAGCACAACAACTTCAACGACGACATGATGCTTAGTAGTAGGAGACCCAGGTTCATGTTCTAACCCTGCCGTTACCTTGAGTTATAATCTCTAGTGTCTACTTTGCAATTTGGGTTTGAGTCAGTCTCTTTATCTTTGATAGTCTTTACATTTATAATTTCTTTCTCAGCTACGGTTATTTTGGGAAAAGAAAAAGCATGCTATTCCAGATTTAATTGACCTGTAAGGCCAAGGAGGTAATTCCTGTGATTAAATGTATTATATTCAAGCATTGACTGGAAAACGTCAGCCTGTCAGTATCTATCTTAAAACTTCCTTTGTTTATCTTTCAGAAACTTTAGTGGGAGCGCTTCGTATGATTAATGGTGTGAGTAGAATGGCTGTTACTCTTGTAATAAGCCGAGGATAACTGATTTGTGTTGCCGACTTTGGAATCAGGCACAGGAACAATTTGGGTCCCCTTTTCCTTAGACATAACTTCACTTCTCTATCAATAAACTAGAGATGGTGCCATCAAAATTTGATGTCTGAAGGTCTATTGTGACGGAGCCTCATATTTCCTTTTCTATCTCAAATCGTTAACTCTTATCTGCTATTCTACGGGGGCAGAGACCTCTTTTTCACCATTGGGTAGCCTTAAACCAGCACAGTGCCAGGTACTGAAAGGATATTCATTGAAAAAATGAGTGAAAAATTGAATGAATACAGGAAGGAGCAAGTGAATGAAAAAAATGAATTTTGTTTGGGTACCGTAGCGTGAAGAGTGATTTAGACTATGGGCAACTTTCCAATCGGGAGGGTAAAGAACCCTAAGAAAAAACACACTAATAAGACAGAGTCAATGTATTTCGAAGGCAGGGGCTCAGGATGGGCAAGGAGGAGAGCATTCCCTTGCTGACGGGGACAGAGCAGTAGCGCTCTTCAGGCGACCTTGGCTTAGCTGTTGTCCTAGGGGTCCTTCTGTCTAGCCTGATTTGGGAGGAATACTTGAGGTTCGTTTGATAACAGAAAAAGTGCTCTCTTTCTCTCTCATCAGACACTTTTCTCTTCTGTGGCTGGACTTTAAAAAAATTTTAGTTATAGTTGACACACAATATTATATTAGTTTTAGGTGTACAACATTGTGTTTAGACATTTATGTAACGCACGGAGTGATCACCTGGATAAATCTAGTACCCATCTAACACCGTACATAGTTGTTACAGTATTATTGACTACATTCCCCGTGCTGGACTTTACACCCCTGTGACTATTTTTATAAATAGCAACGTGTAATTCTCAATCACTTTCCCTTTTGTGATTAGACTCTTCATTTTCATTTTCATTAACTAGGGCATATTTATACCTGGAGATTTATATTTGTATTTTTCTTTTCTTATGTACTGTTATTTTCATTACATCTAAAAAATTACATTAGAACTTGTCTTTCAACTTAATTCACCTCTTGAATTACCAAAATCCAATTACCAGAAACATCTCAGAATGCTTCATTTGTCTTTGGTTTCTCTCTTGTACCTGGCTAGGGGCTAGAATACAGAAGGCAGTCAGTAATTGCTTGTAGAATTAAACATTTAAGTATTTATTTTAAAGGGTGATCAGAATTTCAAAGGAGTTTTTAATGCTAACATGTGGACTTCAGAGCCATTTACTTAACATGTGCTTTGAAAAATGTAAATTAGCTTTTATTAGAAAATTAGAAAAATTAATACATATAGTTTATTCAAGTGTTTACATAACTCATCAGTGGTGCTAACCCTCGGAAGCCCAAAAGATTTTTTTTTACTATATTGGTTTTATTATGATTCTGGTGATTTCATTACTATTTCCATTACTTTTCTAATTCTATTTGTATTAGGAAGTAGAGAAAAATTACTTTTAATTTATGTTTATGGATATTGAATTTTTTCCAATAATACATTTTTATTATGTTAAATCTGAAATTTCATATTGAAACCCATTTTTTCTAGGTAAAATTGCTCACTGCAGTGTATTTTTATGGTTATTAAAAACATACTTTGTTAAACCATGTATGCATTTACTAAAACTTTACAGCAAATGAAGTACTTAGTTTTTTATTATTCTGTCTCACTTTCTGGCAGTGTAATTCCCACAGGATTCACAAAAAAGAAGGAAACTGTTTTTTGTCACTTTTATTGTAAATGTTCATATTATTTTTCAGAATACTTGTGGTGTTTCACATTTTTATCAATTATGAAATGAAGGTTCTGTCTGGCTGTCTTATGTTGAGCATTATTACCATTTTTAAATTTTATTATTTCAAAGAAGGTTGATATACAGTGACGTAATTTTCCTTAATTTTATTTTCATCTACATTTGACTATATAATTTAATTTTAATAGGTTATTTTTATTTCTTGTACATGTAAGTATTTCATTTTCCTATTCTCTTATCATCTGAAGAGAGTTCCAATGTGGTGATTTACATCCTTTTAAATTATTTTATACATTAAGGCTTGATGCCCAAATAAGCCTAATTAGTCACCAGAGGTTGTCAACTGGAGTCAGAATGTCCTCTGGGGCCCTCAGAAATGTCCAGGGGCTGTTAGGCTGTCACTGTGCCTAAGGAAAATACTAGCATTTAACTGGCAGGTGCATGGATGCTAAATGTCCTGACATGTACAGTCCCACATACTGAAAAATTGTCCTAGCTCCTATGGAATCCTCTGACTGGGAAATAGCATCGTAGAGGAAGTTGCCACAGTGCAGACAATGTGCTGAGGTGGGCTCGTTCACCTGCACTGAGCTAGTCCTTCATTTCCCATCTTATCAGTAATAGAAATGCCACTCCTCCACCTATTTGGAAACAATATCTTGGCAGCTGGAGTCAATGAATGTCTTTTTTTTTTTTTTTTTAAACAATTACTCTTCCCATATTGATTGGAAGTGAATTGTGCAAGTAACCGCACAATTATGATTTTGTCCTAAGAGATGCTGGTCGGGTTATAGGTGAAGCGTACGCTTCCCAATACTGCGGTTCTGGGACCAGGATAAAAGCTGGTGCTGTATCTCCTGACTCTGCTTCCTCAGTCTCCCTCTGACGCTGATGCGTGCCGATTATAGGCTGGTGGGGAGGCGCGAGCAGCTCTTGGAAGGGCTCTGGACCACAGCCTGCCACCTGCCCCCAGGGACACCATGTTTCTGGCAAGCAAAGAAAAAAAAAAAGAATGTAGGCCGTCTCAGGTGAGTGAAGAGTTAAGTTTCTTGACATGAGCTGGCAGGGATAAAAGGTTTATTTTTCTGCTTCTCTCTGATATAAAATGATGTTCTAGCAAAAAATAACATTAGTTTGTGACTTGAAGCTTATTTACCTCATAATCTTGTATGTATTGGCAGCATCTTAATACCTAATTATATTTAATCTTCTTTCCTTCTGACTTCCCAAATGTCCCTGGGACTTCATGTAACAGATAATGGCTTGTCACTTTTGATTTCTCCTTAATCTGAGGGAAGGCTTCTGATGTCTCAAAGGCAGTAGATATAACTTTAGTCAACATTTTATCACTGAAACTCATTTCAAGCTAACATTTAACTCATTTTTATAAACTTTTAAAGAACAGCATCTCTTCACCTCCATGGTGCCAAGCATTTCTCTATCCGTATATTCATTTTAGAATTGTTTTACTCTCTCTCTGTTTATTTCTTTTTATGCTAATTATTGAGTAGGTCTTTTAGTTTCTCATGTAAACAACCTTCCTTTAGCTCTGATGAGTTTAATTATCTCCTACCCCCGCCCCCAGCATGCATCATTCAAAGACAGCAAGCAATAAAAGATAATCTGAGTTCTCCACATTATTGACAATGCCTCCTGTGTCATAGAGTTGACAACAGATTGACAATAGACCTAAGTCCTGTCTATTTTACATGCATGAGATGAATGAAAATCACAATCTATTCTAGTTTCAGGGCCATCTTAGTGTTTCCAGGTGAAAAAAACCAACCCAACAGCATGGAGGATCTCAGATGAAGAGACAAGGCACATGAACTATTCTGGTTCTTGCTGACATGGCTCTGCCATATAGCTCCTGAAATGGTGTCATAAGGGGAGTGGATATTGGAAGAAACCACTTGGGAACCTTACCAGAGGAGAGTTAATGAGGAAATGAGGCTGGGAGAGAACTAGCCACAAGCCCTGAAAGGGAAGCTGGTCTCTTCAGTGCGATGCTCAAAAAGATAGAGCTCAGGCTGGTTGACGTAGCTGTTGGGTCTAAGAGGACTAATCCAGGAAGGCAGGGCATAGAGTACAATTGTGGGGCTCTATGATAGATACGTTTGTTTTTTTTCCTAGAAATTGCCAAACTGTTTTCCAAAGTGTCTGTGTTCCCACCAGTAATGTATGTATAATCCAGTTTCTCTGCTTACTTGCCAGCATTCAGTGTTGTTACTGTTTTTATTGTAACATTCTGATAGATGTCCAGTGATAGCTCGTTGTGGTAACTTCTAGGTAATGCAGGTGTTGGTACAAAGTGATGGGAGCACAGAAAGGGGATATCTGGTCCAGACTATACATGCAGAGACCTGTGAGTGTGTGTGCGTGCGTGTGCATGTTGATGTATTCATGTACATGTCAGAAAGATTCCTAGAGGAGCTGAACTCTGTCTACTGAGGTTTTTAGGGTTTTGGGGAGTTAGTGTGAAGTAGAGAATCCTGGTTTATTTTTCAAGTCTTTAGGATGCATTTTGGAAGGCAGAATCACACTCCCTGGACCAGTCATTCCATGTTCCCCAAGAGTTCTATGGAGGCCCTCTTCTTCCTTTCTCCCCTCCTCTTTTTATCTTTATTGTTGAAAGTATCACAGATATCCTTTTTCCCCATTGATCCCCTCCACCCTGCACCCCCCTTCCAGGCCTTCACCATATTACTGTCCATGTCCATGGGTTATGCATATATGCATATAAATTCTTTGGTTAATCTCTCCCCACCCGCCCTCACCCCCCACCTTCCCTCTGAGACTCATCAGTCTGATCCATGCTTCTATATCTCTGTTTGTTTTGTTCATCAGTTTATTTTGTTCATTAGATTCCACATATGAGTGAGATCATGTGGTACTTGTCTTTCTCTGCCTGGCTTATTTCACTTAGCATAATACTCTCCAGGCCCCTCCATGCTGTCCCAAAGGGTAAGAGATCCTTCTTCTTTATAGCTGCATAGTATTCCATGGGGGATAAATGTCCCACAGCTTTTTTATCCACTCATCTACTGATGGGCACTTGGGCTGTTTCCAGATCCTAGCTATTGTAAATTGCACTGCTATGAATATAGGGGCACATATATTCTTTCTGATTAGTGTTTCAGGATTCTTAGGATATATTCCTAAAAGTGGGATCACTGGGTCAGAGGCCCTCTTCTTTCTTGATATTTTTGTCCCCTGCATCAGGGAATGGGTGTCAATATTTCAGTTTTGCTTGAGGGCCGTTAAGACAAATACCAGCAGATCTGCACACTTAGCTGTGATTCTTTAAACAGCACTCAGTGCTGCCTCTCTGCCCACAGCCAGGCTACTGGCTGTAGTGACTCCTGGCTGCCAGGGCTCCTTGCTCTCCATGGTGGGTTACACGGTCCTCAGTTACACTGTCCTTGGTTACCCATCCCACTTTGCTCCATTTCATGTTAACATTCACAGGCTGGTTATAAATTCTACTGTCACCCAACATCATGTCTCCTGGTATGTTGGTTATTGCTTCAAGCTCTTGGAGATCATCCACTGCTACATGTTTTCTCTCTTTAATGCGCACAGGCACAGCATGCCACCGTCAGTAACATCTCTCCTGCAGGGATTCTCAAAGGGCTAGGAGAGGAGACAGGGAACAGAAGGGGAGGCCTGTGGAGCTGGGAAGTGGACTGCATGAAATTGGTAGCATCATCTCAGCTTCCTCACCCTGCCCTACACACAGTGGAGATTGTGCACTGAATCACCTAACTTCCTCCAACTGGACCAAGGTAAACAGCTCTTTCTATACTTAAAATCTAAAGTGTTTGTTTCAATAAATTTAACAAACATTTCTTGAATTCTTACCATAAGAAGGGCACTTTCAGGTAAGTGTGGCTAAAAGATAATAGTATCTGCCCTCAGGGAATTTCTAATTTGAGAGGGAATATATATAATTATATAGTCTGGCAAAAATGTTAATCATTTCAGTTAACTTAGCAGGTGAGGAACTATGTTACTTTAGGCAAGTCTTTAGTGCAGAGGGGCTGTGGCATTAACTATGTGGGAGGGAGAGTGGGATTTTCCATGTGGGCCTGGGATCCTGGGGTGGTGGATCATAGAGCCTGGACCAGCAAAGATGACATCACTTCAGGGCCCCTGAGGTCAAAGGGGGTGGAATTGGGTGAGCAGACTGGATCTTATGATACAAAAGACCAGGATCAATGTAGGAAAATGTTCCTTCGAAGGTTGTTAGAGGTCATTAGTGGTTCAGGAATCTGACAGAGACTGACAGATCAACCTCCGGGAGACGCTATATCATGGCAAGGGCAGGAAGTCTGGACATAAAGTCAATGTTCTGGTATAGCCAGGGGCTTCTCACTTGCTTCAAGTGCTAGGGAATGGACAGTTCAGTGTTAAAGGCAAACAGCGGTGTGATGACATTTGACCAGCAAGGGCAAATAAGCATCAGGAGCCAATAGTGGAGCCTAGGGCTGGCACTCATGGAGTAACACAGAACAGGACAACCCACCAATAAGTGCTTAGCTCAGTCGTAGCCCAAGAAAAATGACCTCTTGGCACCATATGACTCTGTCAGGAGAGGAAACAAACTGACCTGTCGTGGTCTGCTGTTAGGAATCTGTGTAAACATCTGAGAGGGGAGCTCAGTGTCATCAAACCTCCATACAATTAAAGTATTGGCTAGAGTTTTACAACAAGTGACATCCTCCTTAGATTTATAGGCTTTGAAGAATGACGCTAACGGGTATTGGACGTTGGAAACGATTCCTGTCTTGATGAGGATGTGCTGATGCAGGAGTTTTTCCCCTAAAGTCTCAACTGAACTTTTCTTTTCTTCTGAATTGTATAGTGTCAATAATTCACTTGCTTTCTTTCATTTCCTAGTTCTGTGAGACATGTATAGCCCTCGTAAGGAACACGGATGATGCGTAATCACAGCCCGGCCTCTTTGGCCTGTTGGGGAAGGATTCTAGTGTCTGGCAGCATGAGGGAGGCCAGAGAATGGCCAGGTGGACAGTGAGCTCTCCGTGTCACTGAGCCCAGGAAAATGAGAATCTAGGAAGAGGGGACACAAACGTCCAGATCAACCTACTGATGCATTTTAATGAGAAAATGTTCATGGATAGGATGCAGATAATCATGGCCACAGTGCTTGAAATCCTTCTCACTTAAAACAGTAAATAGGTTCTCTCTAAAATGCCCATTCCTGCATAAAGAGTAAAGCAATTCTAGAAGCAACTGCCAGGCAGTGGATACACTGGTGTCACTCCAATGTGGCCAAAGTTCTAGTCCACACCCACTGTATTTTATGGTAAACAACAGTATTTTAAAGAAAGTACCACACACAGGCTAAATTTGTACTGTGAATGTTTGTCTAGGGACAAGACTAGAGTCTTTTTTTGTTTTTAAGTATAGGTTTTGGAGTTTATAGGAGAGCAATGGAACTATATTTATTTACTCCCCCTTTGTTTGATGTCTTTGTCAGACTTGATTCCATAATCTCAGGTCAAACCATTTGAAATGTACAGAGTGCAATTAAGTGATGTTTTGCTTATATAACCCCCCCCCCCCCAATAAAGAAAGAAAGAAAATTTAAAAATCCTGAAGCCTACCACTTTATTTTTGGAAGCAACTGTATTTCCCCCACTAAATTAACAAAACTTTATTTTTTTCAAAGATGTATTCCAACCAAACGGAAGTGTTTGGGTATTCTTAGTAAAACTACCTACCTGCCAGGCTCCATCTATGAGGGTTGTTTAGAAGCATGGGGATATTAGGGCAAGCTGGGGGTGAGGGGTGTTACCACATTAGGAGCCCATCCATTATCAAGAATCAGGAAATAAGGCAGGGAATGAAGTGGATAAGTATGAATAGTTGGGTGGCCAGTATGTTTCATGGGTATTTCAGACCCTAGCACTGGAGGAGAGAGGAACGCTGGAGGGTAAAGAGAATGAGAGAAGGAAGGAGAGCCTGGGACTCTGTCCTCACGTAGGTGGCCCACTGGGGGGTGATGGGGATCTATGATCTATTTCTGATGTTTCTAGAAAGCTAAGAGAAATTATACATCTGTTCATAACAACACTGCACAGACTAATTAAAATGTCAAGTTTCTTTGCTTTGGGCTGGGATTATACAAATTGTAATACATTTATGTCAATCTATCCATAGTTCTGATTATTGGCAGCTGCATTTCTTAGATTAATGAAAAGGGAAAATGAATTATTACTTAATATATGCCTGCTTGTAGATAAAATCTTTCAAACCATGAGGTCTATGGGAGGGAATGATAAGAGCCTTAGTGCTGAAAGAGCTGATAATTGCTATGCTAGAGAAGAGAGACTATCTTGTGGATCAGATGAGTTTCTGCTCTACCACATGGGGCCTTGGGAATGCTCAGTGATTGTGTATAATCAATCTTCATTCTAGTTACATGACAAATATATCTTAGACTTTCTGAATAGAGACACATGTGGGCTAAACAAATACATGAAAGGTTAGCTTCGTAGTGAGCCTAAGGTAAGTGATATTTGCCATCTCTCAGTAAAATTAATTTTACGAGGGAAATTCTTTTCATGAGGTTCAGGGGCTTACTTCTTACGGCTGGGAATACAAGGTGAAGGAGGCCCTCGCCTTTAAGAAATGCGGGGCTGGGAAAGTGGTCCTGTGAGCCCCAGGTGGGCCCTTGATCGGCTTCATCTTTTTGACAGAGCAGGGTACCACTTGGAGAAGTACCCCTCTGTCTTCTTATCCAGGACAGAATCTAGTGTTAGAAAATACACTAGGACTTCAGAGGAAGCACTTGGGTCCATTCAAATCAAAAGTTTTCAGTGTGTATTTATGTATAAAGGACTTTAAAAATATAAATGTCTAGAAGAGGTCAGCAGGATATTCATTTTCTTCTAAAGTGAGTTCTTTTTAGTGATTGAAAGTTAAGGATAATTGAAGTCTATTCTTTAGAATCTGATTGCAGAGAAGATAAGCAGGATATGCACTGGATACCCCAAAGAGCTTAATTAGAAGGGAGGGAAGCCATCAGAGAGAGGAAATCCTGTGGTGTTCACTGCTCAAAGACCACTGGAGGCTCGAGAGAAGGTAAGCTCCACCGGGGTGTGTGGATGGGGCTGCAGCTTAGAAAGATTCCGTTCCCAAAAGGTCTGCTTCAAGTTTTTTACTTTCTTAGTGAAAAGATAAACAACAAATAATCAGCTTTCCCCAAAGTACCGTTTGTCCTGTAACAAATTTGGCTTCCAGTCAGGAGAGCATCTTGGGTGTGTCACAGAGGGCTCCCCAGACTGCCTTGCTCCTCAGCAGCTCAGAGCTCTGAGAGTTCTGGGCATGGCACAGGCACGAAGCACCTCATTACTAACTTCGCAGTGTTAGAGCCCGACTCCACCAATGCTTTCCAGCTCTGAATTTTGCTATTTGATTTAGAACTATTTGGATATAGTAATCTTTCAAAAACAGTTTTGAGGTGTTTTCTTCAATGGAGACGACAGTTCCATCACCCTAAGATAAGCGAAACCCGCCTCTTAGTTCTGACAGCCCTCAACTGCGTTAAGGAGACTCAGGGAACTGATGATTTACTGGAGCAGTGAGGGATATACTGGACACAATGCCAGTCAATTACAGGAAAGCAAAACACAGATTAAGCATGAAGCAGAAGCCAGCAGTCACAGTAAAAGGTGTTTTTTTTTTTGGGGGGGGGGGAGATTTAATGAGAACTATGTGTGCTAGAAGCTGAGTGAGGACAGGATATAAAAAACAACTTTTAAAAAAAGACCCAGGTGAAAGATTGAGAAAAGCAGCAGATTCAGTTTTTATAAAAGCACTCTTCCTTCCTCCACTCTCCACTCCCCAAACCAGAGCAGCCGTGGAGAAAAACTTTAATTAAGCTTGTTTTGAGAAACATCTAAGTTTTTTTGTGTTTTTTTTTAATTCCATTTTCCTTTAGTGGGTCTTTGGGGAGCACAGTTATTGGTGCTATTTCTTTTGTTGTCTAACTGTAAAGATTTCAGTTATCTACTCAGAGCCCCTCATTACTGAAGGCTGCTCACCCTTGCCTCAGTGTCCTGACCTCCTGCAGGTGGCAATGACAAGTGCCTCTCCCACACCCAGGACGCCCTGCAGCTGGTGCCTCACTTTCAAAGACGGTAGCTGCCAGCAGGCAGTTCAATATTATCAGCTTCAATTCTTTTGTTTTGTATTCAACTCAGTGTTTACTTCAAAGGAACAGTAAAAAAAAAAAAAAAGGTGGAGTTACTGCAAAGTTCCCAGATTTAAAACAAGAATTTCATTTTGGCATTTAATCTTCAAATGCACCTGTAGTGTCTTCAGCATCATTTCAGTGTCTCAAGGTCTCATTATGATCAACATGTGAAAAATATGGAGAAATTTAAAAGACATTTCCAGATGTTCTCTATCTTTCTGCACATAGATAATTTAGCAGCTAATTATTCAAAATTCAAGCTTCCCAGGGAGTGAAACCTCAGGGTTAAATAACTGCTTTGCTCCGTGTGGATAGAGAGGAGAATTCAACAATGGAATGATAAGAAAGTCCATTTTGCAAAATAATAAAATAATCTTCATCATTATCATTTTTATAAAAAATAAGATGTAGCAAAAAGGAGGTTTCAGGAAATAATAATAATGAATAATGAGCTGAAAAACGATGCTATAGAAAAAACAGAAATGTGAACATTGATTTTTTTAAAGAAAAGGCTAAATTAACTACCATATAGAAGAGTTTTAGTTTCAAAAAAATGAATAGTTTTCTGTCGGCAAAGGGTGAAATAAGATGAAAAGGGCTTACGCTAAGGCAGGAGAGATCCCAGCTGGATCTAATGAAGATCTTCGGGACTGGAAGGGATCAAGCCCTGACGTGGAATGTTCAGGAAGGCTACTTATTTTCTTTCCCAGGTGACCTCAGGGAAGAAAAGAGGCAACTGTTTGTTCTGAACTGCTCACCTACATGAAGGCAGAGGCGTGGACGGTGGTTTGCAGAAGTCTCTTGAAGCGCAACCCTTTCTATCTCTGACAGTCCCTTTGCTGCTGCTTTGAGGTATGCCGTTGTGCACTGAAAGACATGTTTCCTGTCTCGGTTAGCAGTGTCCCCATTCGCACCGTCCTCCATCTGACCAATTTCAGCATCAGTCTCCTCCTCCTCTGACCACACCCACACGCGCACACACACTGACCTGATCCACTGCAAAGGGCTACAACGTGTAAGATGCTGGGCACATGTCAGGTCCTAGGCCAGGCGCTGCTTGCCCAGCTAAATTCTAATCCTCACACAAAACACATTCAAGAGAGCCATGCCAGTCTTCCCCTGGATAAAATATAAATGAGGAAACGGAACTTAGAGGCTTGCTTAGGCTAATTATAGAGAGAGACTTTAAAACTCCAGTCTTTCTAATCCAAATTCTGCACTTTGAACATGTCGTAAAGTGAGAAACAACTAAGCCACTGCTTAGCTTAACTCCTAAGCTGTGCAACTTTGGGAGAGTAACCTAATCTTTCTAATTTCAATGTCCCTGTTACTCAGGGGGCTGGTTCTTCTCTTTGGGATATATACAAGTTCTACGGGGAAGTAGAATGAGCACTTAGTTTTGTATCATATGGGATCTAGCTTGATCTTAACATGACGCTCGTTTGCTGGCATGTACTTTCTCTTCATATTCCCCAGAGAGAGGTCTCACAGGTGGTTGTCTTTCCTTGTGTCCAGCTTGTATGTAACTGCTTTCCATTTATGCATTCTACTCTGATTATCAGTTGTGGCCCGAGTGACTGGTTGACATCCCTCCTGCAAGGGCTTGAGCCAAAGAAAGTCTTTACAGAAAATATAGCTTGAACTGGCTTTTCTTAGAAGGGCTATGTGTTTGTGATTCCTGTCAGTATAACACTTACAGAACTTAGAGTCTGTAGAATACTTGGAGATCATTTAGTCAGGATGCAAATATCTTAAAATTTATAATCTGTCTCCAATTCATTGAATTTGGTTTCTTGGGAAAACAGTGAGAAGGGCTCTGAGACCATATCCGGGCTCATGTTTGCATGGTCACCAGGGGGAGGGGAAGCATTTGTGTCTCATAATTGTTATCTCTAATGTACGCAAGTTTAATTTTATAGATGATCCAACTATGATACAGGTAGTTTGCTGTCTTGGCCCATAAAGGGTCCATGGAGAGTAAGAACAGTAAACCCTTCCATAATGCTATAAACAATTTTTAATTGCATAACATGAAGAACTTCATTATTGCAATAATGAAAAACAGTATTTTCAGCCAGCCTTTTGTTGCTATATGACAAGAGAAAAAACCCTTTTTTCAATCTATTAGCTATTAGAAAAAGATTACAAATAAATGTGCACCAAGCATTCATTTCCTTCTCTCCTCGCCCTGCTGTAGAAGAACCTGCCTCTTTTGAGAACAGAAGTTGCGAGCCAATAGCCAATCACTCTGCATTCCAGTCAGCACCATCACCAGGCGCGTTTCCATAGGGCTTTCCTGTCACTTAGTGCTTCTCAGTGGAAAGTATTCCAAGTGGTAGCCAAGAGCAACTGTACACATTTGGGGGCCTGGGAGCGTAGATCGCAGTGGCTCTCAACAAGTATAAAATTTCCAATACTGTTATTTTATCTTAAAATTTCCTTGAACTTTAGATTTATTCAATAACATATCCAAATTTGTTTTGATATAATTAGTTTTAAATAAGATTGGTGCTCCAGGACTAGTCACAACAGCAGCAATAATAATAATAAGGCTGGCATTTATTTATCCTGTGGCTTTAGGCATATGACTATACCAAGGGATTACATAATTCAACTAGTAAAGTTTTAAAAGGTCTAAGCTGATGAAGGTGTGAAAGAGATTGGCTATTATTGCATATTTTCTAAGATTCCCTCTCTTTTTATTTCTCCTTATATTATCATTTTATTTCTCTTCATCTAAAAAATGGCCACCTGTGGCGTTGCTCAGTGGTTAGAGCGTCCTCTGGGCACAGGAGGGTCATGGGTTCCATTTAGGGTGACGGGCACGTTCCTGGTTGCAGGTTACGGGAGGCAGCCAATCGATGTCTCTCTCTTACATGAATGTTTCTCTCTCTCTCTCCTCCCTCCCACTCTTTCTAAAAAGGAATGGAAAAAATATCCTCACTCCTGGGGTAAGGATTAAAAATAAATAAAATTAGAAAATGGGCCTGGCTGGCATGGTTCAGTGGTTGAGCATCTACCTATGTTCCAGGAGATCTCGGCTCGATTCCCAGTCAGGGCACATGCCTGGGTTGTGCAGGAGGCAGCCGATCAATGATTCCTCATTGATGTTTCTCCCTCTCCCTCTCTCTCCCTCTCCCTTCCTCTCTCTGAAATCAATAAAGATATATTTTAAAAAAAGAAAATGGTCACCTGGCCATCTATGACTTTAGTGCCTTCCTTAAAAACTGCCTTTGTTCTAAAGCAGAACTTCATTTTTCAGGTAATATGTCATGTGGGATGAAGTGGAGCAAGAAGGAAGCCCTAACCCTCAGTATCTCCACCTTCCTCACCTGGATGGGCCCCCCTTACCTCCTCAGAAACCTGGGACCCTGATAATCACAGTTTGCAGACAGCTTTCTTGCAAAATCTAATTAGTTATTTAAAACACATGCTTCGTTTTATTTATTATTTATTTATACTGAGAGACAAAATTCAACCCTTCTAATCTCTCAGAAATTTGGTAGGGCACTTTCTTTGGGTATTTGAAATTGTTGCTCTAATTGTATGCTGTTGCTTAAAAAATGAATAAATGTTGATTAATAGCATGTTTATTATTTTTAGGTGTTCTCATGCTAAAAGAGTGTTGAGTTATATTTCTAAGAGCACAGTAAGTGGAGAAGTAGATTAACGTTCAGGTAAATATGTCAGGAGGTTTAGCAATTTGGACAATGAGTTTCTCATTGAAACTCCACCATTTTCCTGGAAACAGCTTATCCTAATTATGGTCACAATTGCTAAGAAAATATAATGGACTTCTTGAGAATTGGCCTCAGAACCGAGACCCACCATGCTATAGAAGCTGCTTTAGAGTGTTTACAAGTCATTTGCTTTTAATATTTCTCTTTAAAACATCTCTGATTTTTCCTTCCTGCTATTTTGCTTATTATATTTAATATCTACTTATAGGATAAGCACCTTATAAGTACCAGTAATAAGGATATGTTAATTAATTCAGAGCGTCTCTGAAAATATTTTTAAAGTGTCTGTTTATCGTTTGTTTTTCTTAAAAATTTAGCCTATATAATGAACTGCTTCTGAGTTAGGAAAATGTCCATATGTAATGCATCACTATGTTTAGACTGAGTTACTGCCAAAAATACATTAAATACAGGAACTGAGTTCTTTTAGAATAAAGTGTCCTTTATTGGATATTTCCTTTAGTGTCTGCTACAGGAAAAAAAAAAAGCTTCACCTAATAAGGCTGTTGTAACTACTTTAACTCTTAACAATTCACATTTAAATTGTAATCTTTAAGATGCTTATCACAAACTGTATACTCTTTCTTTGATGGCTTGTTTACCCATGTGATCATCCTCACAATAGGAAGAAAAATCATGCTATTTATTGTTTGCTTATAAAGGTGCATCAAGTGATTGTTGAAGGAGGTCATGAGAGCAGGTTGACCCGAGAGCTGTATCCGGGCAATGGGAGGCTGCCCACCCTCCCTTTGTGTGGAATGTTCCTTCCCCCCGCACAGTCCACACAAGGGGGGCCCCTTTCAAGGATGCAGCCTTGACAGAGGAGGGTGTTGAGACCATCTGGACTGTGTATGGACTGAACCCCGTTAAGGCTTCTACCTAGACTTTGATTTTAACGGGGTCAGAGATGAACTTGTCTGACCTACAGCGCCGAAGACAAGCCTGGTAAATTCTCTTGTGTATTAGAACTGCCACTTCCCGATCTGTCTGTCTCCCCACTGTGTGTGGGGCCAGGCTACAAAGCAACAGTTGTCATACCAGTTGAGATGGTGTGTTATATATATACATTTGATGTTTATAGTTTTTTATTGTTAGGTGTGTTAGATATATACATTTGATGTTTATAGTTTTTTATTGTTAGGTTTTGTGGGTGGAGACACCCGCCCCTGCCAGTTGTTAGATTTTGAATGTAACTGTAATTGGGAAAAAAAAGAAAAACAAAAACAAAAAAAGAAATTGAACTTTGAATCCCAATTCTGAAACTGACTCATTGTGTCACCATGGACAAGGTGAAAAAAAAAAAAAAAGAAAGAAAAGAAAGGAAAAAAAGGAAACTCAGCTCAAGATTTGTTTCCCTATCCTATGTGAAGAAAAATTTTGGTGCATTATAAGGTAATGTTTCCAAGATTTTGTGTATATGCATTATGTGAATTTTTGTGGGAACAAGACCCATAACTTGCACTAATTTTCACGAGGGCTGTGGCTCAAAAAAGTTAATTTCCAGGTTTCTCTGGTGTTTGAAGAGGAGATTTAAGGGGGTACCATCCTATTTTCTGTACAAGGATTACTTGAAAACTGTATGGGAAGATCTGAGTATAATTAGAAACAGACAAAGGCATTTTTTATGTATTAGGAAAGTCCTTAGGACAAGTGAAGTGGCTCAGGTTATTATGATAAAATCGTATGTTAATCTATAAAGGACTTCTTTTACTATGAAAATAAATCCTCTTATCCAGAAAAAGCAGAACTGGTGAAAAAAGTAATTGCTATTCAAGTCTCTTTGTCCCATGAGCTATCTTGAGGATGAGTCAATCACAGACAGTAGCTGAGGTCTGATGCAACCAAAGTTTCTTTTATTGTCCCTTATCAGTTTAGGGAAGGAAAATCTGGTAATATAATAAAACATACTATTAAAAGGGGGATTAAGCTTAAGTGTGTAAACACAGCCAAGAGTACTTTCTTAGTTATTTTTCTGTGTAACCTGAAAACTTAATAGACAAAAAAGCTGGACTGGTGGGAGTACCCTAACATAAACTCATGTTGCATCAGACTTGTACTGGATACAGTTATCTGTTCATAATATGCATTGCATCAAAGTAACCCCTATAATTTTAGAGACTTTTTAAGTGTTATGGGTTTTGGGGGGCAGCTTTTTCCTACTTTTTGGAAGAAATGTTTTATTTATGAGTTATCTCATATTTGAGGGGATCTGAGAGCCAGGAGGAATCCTAGGGATGAGACATCCATGCAACCACTCAATGTAGTGGGAAGACTTGAGATTTTGGAATGTAAGAGATATAGGTTTGAATACTGGTTTTGCTGGTTATTTTTTCAGTGTTCTTTTGTGGATTAGCTAAGTATTGGTCCAATGTCAATATTTAGCATTGGATGGAATTTACTTTCTGCTTTAGTTTAATCCGAAGAACCCAATCCTGTTGAGACTGGTACAGAAGAGCCAGGGGCTGTGTGGTCCTTATACTTGTCAACTGCTTAATAATCTCTGAAATTCTGCAAACTTTCTTCATGGTTCTTGTGCTTTATAGGTTGTGTTACCTTGGCTAAGCTACTTAGCCTCTGAATCTGCTTCTTAGCTGTACAGTGAATATAATAGCCGCCTTTATGGGTTGGCATAAGAGCTGGATATGGTGTATTTAAAGCCTCTAGCCCAGAGCCTGGCTAGAGTTGTTAGCCATTTGGTTCTGACATTTGACATCCCAGCTTGTACGTGAAAGTATTTAGGAACACACAGGTTACTGTTTTGTGAGAACTCCTCTTCCACTGTAACTCATTTCTCACTGATAGATCAATTACTGGTCCTGTTCATATTTCCAGCAATAACAAGCGTAATCATTCTTAGATATGATGTACTTTCAAATGCTGGAGGAAAGAAATTGGTTCTCTTCTTCCTTAGATTTTATAGTCCAGTTCAGCAAACTATTATTTCAAGAGATTATCTCAAGACACATCATCTTCTGGACACAATTTAGAATATCAATTTCTCTTTTCAGTGTGGTGTCTAAAACAGGGTGCAATACTACTGGAAGTGATATAAGCAACACAAGCCCAGAATCAATGTTCTATCATTGGCAAATTAAGTCATCTTAGAAAATTCTGCACTTCAAATCTTGGGGCCTCAGTTTTCTCATTTATAAAATGAGTTGTTTGAACCGAACAACACCTAAAATTGCCTCTTGCCCTAGAATTATGTAATTTAATGTTATACATATGCATCAATATTATATTTCTTAGATAGTAGTAGAGTTCTTAATTAATTTCACTAACAATGTTTCTTTTTAGCTGTTTGGCACTAGACTCAGTGAGCAGGGGGGAAAAAAGCACAAAAATATCCCTCCTCAAGGGGCTTATGTCATTTAATGATAAGACAGGAAACAGCAAATTTTTTTAAAAAAAGAATGACAAAGTGTCTTGATTTTAGTCATTCTGCTTCTGCATGGTGCATAGTTTATATCATTAACAAAAGTGAAAGTTATGGTCAGTAGCAATACTCTACTCATTAACAGATAATAAAATTGACATTGGAAAATGAAACATCTTATGATTATATATTGGAGGCTCTTATCTGTAGAGATGGTGGAAGAAGCTGACCAGTGTCCTGTCACTGGTATTGTACTTCAGGGGATCCCCTGGCAGAAGGCATCACCATCACGGAACACAGCCTGTGTATATTATGTACTCAAGTCTGAGAACTGGTCCTCCTTTCTGAGATAGTATCAACAACAGACCAAAGACACAGTGGTCCTATCACCAGGGTGATTTCGCACAGAGGTGTTGTCTGGTGAACTCTCTTTTTCTCTATCTGAAGAACTTGAAAAATTTTTAGACAAGCTCTTACCTTGTGAACTGGAAGTGGTACTTGCTTCCACTTTCTCCCACCTATTATGTTTGCCTGATACTGTTATGGATATTAACAGGCACGTGGTTGATAGGAAATCATGTTTTAACACCAAATGAGACTGATAAAAAATACTTTAGGACAACCATGGAAGAAAATCAATTGCTTTTAGTGTTTTCTTTTTAAATATTGAAAGCCATGTTTTCTTTGAAATGAAATGTATTCCAGATGTTTCTCTTCCTTAGGCTGTTTCTTCTCTCCTTCCTTCCACAGTCACGGGGAAAAGAGAATACAAGGCAGGCAGAGCTGCTCACATGCCTGGGAGACTCATACACACCCTGCCCCAGGCCTTGCCTGAACCCGAGGGGCCATAAATGTCTGTCTCCCTCCAAAGGGGATCAGGGCAGAGTCCTGGCATTTCTAATGACGTGCACTCTGAAGTGTATCTGGGATTTTTTCCCCCAAGGCTTCTATCATCTTGAGCTCATTTTGCTCTAATTTATTCTGGGTTGTATGTTTCTGCATACAGATAAGAGGAGCGTGCGCGTGTGTTTTGTGTTCATCTTTTTGTCATTTGTATAGCTGATTAAAAGCGACAGATAAATAGGCTATTTAGCACCAACTGAGGCTAATCATAGCTAACAGGTGGCGACCTCAAAAGCTTTATTTCTGCCTTTTATTCAAAAGGCAGAAAACTTGAAAGAGTAAGTGTATCTCAGCATGACATGAGAGGATCACAGTTCACACACTGGGAACAGCTCTTTCTCGGCAGGTTGATTTGTGAGCCTTACAGTGATTGCTGTTTATTGGGACAAACTCTTTAAAGTTCCTCCTCTCTCTTCTATCATGGTCTGTTTGAGGCTGTTGTCCTCCAAATGGCATCCTCTCATGAGCAGTTAAACTTGCCCTACCGTGCCAAAAGACTTTTTACTAGTCTGTAATTAAGACACTCAGTTTTATATGGGTCCTATAAGATCAGTTTGTCAACTGTGCAGATAAACACTTCCACCCTGGGGGTATCCCTATGACAAGAACCATATGTCATCACCTCCAGATAAATGTCTAAAGTCACTTGGTTATTAGTTTTCTGCCAGCTTGAATACCCAGCTTTACCCTTATTATCACTTATGGTTCATGGTGTGCCAATTATGTGTGAGGCTTGAACAAAATGGAAATTGGCTTGATTCCCATCTGGGTCAAAATGATGAATTCTTATAATCTATTGTGAAGCCGAATAATGAGTTGAAGTAAGTGCTCACATAATTCAACTGAAAAAGTTTTACTTAAGAGAAGTAGTTTCATTTTTGTAATGATGGATCTGATTGATACAGATTAGCCTTGTGGAATAAATTCACTGGGTCATTAATCAATGCTTCAAATCACCTAGCACAGATGGTTAGACCAAATATTGTTCAAAGAGCTTATGGTGTTACACTGGGATAGGGGAGGGGAGCCGTGTGATATAGACAAACCTGGCTATGAAATCAGGACTAGAAGTCTAGCTAACTGGGAAGCATCTGGCAGATGTCATGTAGTAGCTTCCTAACTGATCTGTTGGCATTCTACTCACCTGTGGTAGGGTGACTAATGGCCCCCAATATATCCAGGTCCTAATCCCTGGAACCTATAAATATGACCTTACAATGATAATAGGGAGTTAGGAGATGTGAATAGTTAAGCATCTTGCAAGGGAAAGATTATCTTGGATTATTAAGGTGGGCCCAATGTAACTGCAGGGCCCTTACGACAGGGAGGCAGAGGGAGATTTTACCCCACACAAGAGAGAAGGCAATGTGCCCATCACAGCAGAAGGAGAGACAGTTTAAGATGCTACCCTGCAAGTTTTAAAGGTGGAGAAAGGGGCCCAGAGCCCAGAGTGCTAGGAATACAGCTCTAGAAGCTGGAAAGGGGGAGGAAACAGTTCTCTTCAGGAGCCTGTGGTAGGAGCATGACCTAACTGTTTTCAGCCCAGTGCAACTCATTTTATACTTATGATCTCTAGAACTGTAAGAGGATACATTTATGTTGTTTAAAGCCAGCTGGTTTGTGGCAATTAGTTATACAGTGGTACCTCGGTTTTCGAATGTACTCCATTCTGGAAGACCGTCTGAGTTCTGAAACATTCGAAAACCGAGGGATCAACAGCTGACAGTGAGGCCTCAGGGTCTTGGACTCAGCGGAAGCTGTGGGGCATGTTTGGCTTCCGAGGTGTGTTCGAAAGCTGAAGCATTTCCTTCCGAGTTTACGGCGTTCATAAACCGAAATGTTCGTCAACGGAGACGTTTGAAAACCAAGGTACCACTATAGTGGCAATAGGAAACGAATACAAGCACCTATGATTCTTCCTATGCATTTCATCTGGATTGATATTAGTAAAACACAATTTTGTTAATACCCCTGCATTGCTAAGTGTATATACAGACATCAAGAAGCAACAGTTCACGAGGCAAAATAGAAAGAGACTCATAGATAGAGAGCAGGCAGACAGCTAGGGGGTGTGGGGTGTTAGGAGGTGTGAAGGGATTGAGCTAAAAGGAAAAAAAGAGAGAGTATTCAGACACAGCAGTGTGGTGATGGTGTGGAGGAGGGGTGTGTGGAGGTGGAAGAGGGCATGGAGGGGATAAATGGTGTTGGAAAACATTTTTTAAAAAAGAAACAACAGTTCTTGTCACCCAGTGGCTTATATTATGCTGAAGAAAATACAAAAACTAGCAAAAAATTAAATAAAAATCAGTCAGGGATATTTTATGAGCATGCACAGGATGCTTTGGGTACACAGAAGAGTGTCAACTCATCTGATATTCTGGAATACTAAGTCCAGGTATCGCTGTGTCACTAGTGATGAGAGGCTATGCTGGAGAGAAACTGGAGGAAAAGCATCTGCTATAGACTGAACTGTGTCCCCCAACATTTGTATGTTGAAGCTCTAACCACCAATGTGACTGCATTCAGAATAAGGAATTAAATTAGGTCAAATGAAGTCATGGGGATGGGTCTGTGATCTGATAGGATTGGTGTCCTTCTGAGTAAGAGGAGCCACTAGATTGCTGTGTGAAGGCATGGGGGAAGGTGGCTGTGTACAAGCCCTGAAGAGGACTCTCATTGGAGACTGAGTTGGCTGATGTCTTGGCCTTGGAGTTTTCAACCTCCAGAACTCTGAGAAAATAAATTTCCATTGTTTAGGTCACTCAGTCAGTGATACTGTGTTATGGCAGACTAAGCTAACTAAGACAGTATTTATGTTCCTTTTTAGAAGGAAACCCAGGATCTCGATTTCACCTACTAAAAATGGAAATTGGGTTTTAATCAGTAAAGTGCTTACTAGCTAAATGGAAGACTTCTGTCAGGTTTCTGACATGAAGAGAGGAGATAAGATTCCTAGTGCAAATAAACCTTTTAATTTACTTTCCTGTTACACACATTAAGATGCTTTATAAGATTCCCTCTCCCAAACACTTATGAAACATTGTTTGAATAAATTATATAACTCATAAAACAATGGTTGTTGTGAAAATTAATGATGGTTCAAAATTGCATTAGTTGATGTAAACAGTAATTTTACTAAGTGTTTCTTAAAGGAGCATTGTATTCAAAGATTACAAATCCCTCAGTTTGTGACTTTCTTATTAGAAGTCATTCTGCTCTTTGTTTTCTCACTGCGGAATACATTTGAAACTAAAATGGTACTTGCCTTTTTTTCTCCTGAAACTTAAATATAATCTCATGCTTTTGGTTACGCTCACTTCTTTCACAGAGGGAAGGGGTCAGCCATGGAGATCTTTGTATGTGGCTCTGTAGGATTTCAAATTTATCCTGTTGGTGGAAGCCCCCAAAAGAGAATTTTTTTTGGTTTTAATTGTGGTAAAACACATGTAACATAAAATTTATCATCTTAACCATTTTGTAAGTGTATAATTCAGTAGTGTTGCGTACATTCACATTGTTATGCAGCCAATTCCCAGAACTCTTTCCAACTTGGAAATCGGAAACTCTATATCCATTAAATATCGATTCTCTATTCTCTGATCTTCCCAATCTTCATTCTACTTTCTGTCTCTATAAATTTGACTACTCTAGGTATCTCATAACTGGATTCATATAGTATTTGTCATTTTGTGACTGGGTTCTTTCACTTAACATAATGTCCTCAAGCTTCATCCTTGTTGCGGCATGCATCAGAATTTCCTTCCTTTTTAAGGCTGAATACCATTATATACCATATTTTGTTTATCCATTCAGTTGTTGATGGACACTTGGGTGCTTCCACATTTTAGCTGTTGTGAATATAAATAATGTTGCTATGAACATGTGGATGAATATCTCTTTGAGACTCTGCTTTCAATTTATTTTGGTTGTATACCCAGAAGTGGAATTTCTAGATCATATGTTGACTCTATTCTGAATTTTTTGAGGAACAGTCATCACACTGCTTTCCACACCGGCTGTACCATTTTACTTTCCCACTCACTAATAGTGGACCAGGGTTTCATTTTCTCCATACCCTCCACAAGACTTACTGTTTTCTGTGTGTGTGTTTTTGATAGTAGTCATCCTAATGGGTGTGAGATGGCATATAATTGTAGTTTTTGATTTGCATTTCCCTAATGATTGGCGGCACTGAACATCTTTTCATGTGATTATTGGCAATTTGTGTATTCTCTTTGGAGAACCATGGAAGGGATTTTAAACAATGACATGATATAGTCAGATTTGGAAAGGTCACAACGACAGGTTAAGTGGGAGATGGATTATACCGGGAAACAAGCAAATGTAGGGTAACCAGATAGGAGGCTCTCACAGTTTTTATTTTTTGGGGGTCTCAATCAGAAGGACTTGGGTCCCCTCACAGTTTCTGTATTGAGGTTTCTTCATTTTCAAAGGAAAGTCCTTACTTTGGTATTTAATTCCACCACTCACAGGTCTCAGTCTTTCTAAATTTCACTCTATGTCTTTTTTTGAATTCTGTGCCCCCTTCCAACTGGGTCGTATGTTCTATTAGCATTCCTATCTCACAACTTCATGATTTTTTTTAATTTTTTGGTATCAGAAACTTACTTATTGCTCCTTTCCTACCTAAAAAGGTATAGCTGTGTGGCCTTCCTTTGAGATACACCTTGGTTTCTCTCCTCCTCAAATATTCTTCTGATTGCCACAGTTTGTTGGGTTGTCTTCTTTTATCTCTCTGTGGATGGTTGTGATATTTATTTAGCAATTATCATGTGTTATCCTGCATCACTGAATTATATGTGTGTATGGAATTATAAAGTTCTTGAGAGCATAGATGTTTTCTTGTATCTATATATGTCTATGTCAATATATTCAGACCTTACTTTGGTCTCTTTGTAATATCAGTAAGTGTTTGTTGCTATCCATAAAAATAAGTTTGGGAGTACTATGAATTAGGTCACATTTATACAACTGAAATTATCTGCATAATTTGGCTTTTTATACATATAAAATGATACTTCATCAATTCAGTGTCAATATATAATTGCTTTCCCTCAAAATATTCAGATTTGGGAGGCAATAGAGTGTCAATCAATATTTTAGGAAGGAAAACTAAAATTACTTTTGAACACCTTCTATGGGCCAGACACTGTATCAGGCACTCCATGCATGTTACACAGTCCTCACAGTAACCTTCTGCAGTGGGGATTATCCCCTTTCAAAGATGAGGGGTTTAGGAAAGTTCAGGGAGATTACACACTGAATAGGCTGGTTTTGTAATAGTCTTAGACAGAATGATCAAGTGTTGGATTAGCCTCATTTAGTGAGAGTGGAGAGGTGGAGAATGGATTTTAGAAATGTTTAGGAGATAGAACAGATTTTGTGTCTGATTGGGAGGAACAGGGAGACAGGAATCTGAAGTTCTGGCTTGAGCCACAAAGTGGCATTTGGTGCCGTTCACCAATGTAGGGCAGAGCAATGAACACATTTTGGGGCACAGATCTGATGTTCCTATGGGACAGCCAGGTGAAGTCAGGTGACAGAAATACAGGAGAGAAGTATGCTGAAGAATCATGTGACAAATGTATTCATTCATCCAATGAATATGTATTGTCAATACTGTACTAACAGTGGGGTGGTAGGAGCAGCCAGCACAGGGCACAGGCAGTAAGACAGTGAGTTTTCTGCAGAGAATAAAGCTAGTAAGAGTGGGTCTTTGTAATTCTCTTCATGTATCACAGTGCCAGTAATAAAATTCTCCTCCCTGAAATAGTCTTTTGTTAGTAAAATTCTGAACAATTGCTGTGGTTACTGGTGCATTTTAACAATATTGCCTGCACTCTTCAAAGCAGTACATTTTCTTTTCTTTTCACAAATACTGTCTCCTACATGGGGAAGGTAATTCAGAGACCTCCCTGAACCATGGGAACTCAACTACATGCTTCTGTTTCAAGAGTAAGTGTATAATTGTTTGGGATCATTTAAACCCACTTTGAGAGCAGTTCTTGTCTCCATCCTCTGTGATAATACATATTTTTGCATTTAAACAGTCGCTTAGAAATAAGCAATGTCAGCACAGTGAATCTGAGAACAAAGAAGCAGAACGTGGGTTATGGCAATTCTGTCATATCATTTGACACTTTAATTTTTTATCTGTGTTTGTAAAACTGTAAAATTGTTAAGTATGAATTTTAGTTCATATATGAAATATTTTACTAAATTTGAGTAATATTTCAAAATTGAAATTTATTCTTTATTGCATATTACTTTGAAATTAGGCAGCCAATCAAGGAATGATTACTTCAAAGAACTTATATGCATAAATGTATAACCCATGGACACAGACAATAGTATGGGGAAGGCCTGGGGGTGGGAAAAACCAGTGGGGGGAGGGGAAGGGTGACATCTGTAATACTTTCAACAATAAAGATAAATTTTTTTAAAAAAAGAAAATGATTAATAATTATTTTGTGATGGTTACTGAAAACACTTTTGTTGTAGAGGAGAGGGTGTTAAGAAATGGTCTGCTCTGAATGTCAGTGTGCTGGCTGAGCCACTATGTATTTCATACCTCTGGTGTCTGAGGAACTGTTCTAGGCTCTGTAGACTTAGCAGTAAGTGAAGAGTGTACAGGTTGGTGTGGCTGAAATGGCCCAAGGAGAATGTGTAAGAGAAGTGCAGGTTACGCAGGGAAGAGTGTGGAAAATACTAGCTTCTAAGAGACAGGCTTTAGAAGAGGAGGCCCCCAACAGATGGCCAAGGGGCAGATAGAGGGGTAGGAGGAGAGGTAAGAGGGACGTCAGAGAAGTTTCAGGAAGGATGGGCTGGCATCCAATATGATTAAGAAGACAAAAAAGTGGCTGGAAAGTGCCTATTGAGTTTAAGCATCAGAAAATGATTGGTGACCTCCCTTCCTAAAAACATTTCTGTGGAGAAGGGTGAGGGGTGTCTGAGGAGAGAATGAGCATAAGTTTCATTTAATAGTCTTTGCTCTCAGTGGGGAAAATAAGACAGGGTAGAGAGACTGTAAAATTATTTTTCCCAATTCTAAAAGAAATACATGTTTGTGGTGGGAAAATGTGGATAAAATTGAAAATTAAGGTAACTATAAACTCATGTTCCTTGACTTTATTAACCTTTCACTATAAAATATTTGTCTTAATCACAAAGCCTCAAGCCTCTCCTTGAGAGATAACAAAGTCTCATGTCTACCTCAAAGGGCCCTCAGCTGTTATCTTTGTATAGATACCAGATCCTGCCACCTCTGTTTTTACTTCCCTGCTTCAGATCGCAAGTATCTATGCCTGTTTGCCACAAGGCACTTGGAAACCTTCACTGCCACCACTTATAACAACACTAGTATCTGTTCTGAGGGCATGGTCCAGAAATTGCCAGGCTCCATCCAGAGGCCGGCCTGCTCCAACTTTGGGCCATATATATGAGGCCACCTGGGCCTCCAGGGATCTCCTCCTGGCCAGTAATTTCCAGTCCTAGTGAAGCCTGTCACCCTCTGCCCCTGCTCCCTGCCCCCTGCTCACCATCCCCTTAACCAGGAATGGAAACACAGCCCAAGGAACTAATAAATACCCCCTTCACCATGCTCCTTTCCTGAGTTTCAGCCCTTTCCTCTCAAAAGCAATCTCTTGCCCCCTAAATGCTGCCCTCTTCTCTCTTTTCCACTTAGTCTTTTCAGATTTTTCAGCCTCAGGTTTTCCAAGGTTCCCCACTCGAGCAGTCTTCTCTTTACCGATGCATAATTTAAATGACTTACAATAACCTTTCTGTTTCTCCAAAGGACCTATCAGCCCTCACAGGTGAATTCAAATGTGAATTCAAGTCCCAATTTCCACCTTTTGTTAAACAGAAAGTACTTGAAACTGAAATTACACTTTCTTCCTCACTTTTATTCTTCCAGTATATATTAGGGTGCATTTTTATTCATGACTAAAGCCCAAAGTGCTCTACTGTATGCTGGTCTGTTCTTCAGCAATTTCTATGAAGTAGAGAAACAATAATGAAAAAAAAATACAAGTTGACCTTTAGTCTTATTCATTCAGAGACCTTACAAATTCTCTCTTTATATGTCCTAGCACATATTTGAGAGTAAATATGTTGGCTGAATATATATATATATATGCGTGTGTGTGTGTGTGTATATATATAAGAAATCAGAATCATACTATAAATGCTCATTTTATTATCCTCTTCTATAAAATTATACTAATAGGATTTCCTAGACCTTCACTAATCTTTAAATTTTTAAATTTTTTCTTTTATCATTCCATTTCTTTTAAAATATAGATATAGCATAAATTATTTAATCACTTCCCTATTGTAAGGCATTTAGTCTATTGGCACACTGCAGTAGAGTCCCTGTACCTAAATATGTCTGCATTTCCACTAATTTTCTTTGGATACATTTCCAGAAGTGGAATTACTAGATTAGAGCATTTAGAACAGTGCCCAGTGATTAGCTAATATTCAATAAATATTTCTTGAATGACTTAAATACGGATTTTTGATACTTATTTCTGAATTTTCCTTCAGGGTAATTGTACATCTGGGCATTTGCCTCCAACATTGCCACTGCTTCCTTTGGCTGAATTTAACTGCATCCCCTTTATTATTATTATATTTTAGTCTGTGTTAATTTTATAGGTGAAAATAGTGTCCAATTTTTTAAATGTGTATTTCTTTGAATACTAGTGAGACCACCTATATTTCCATCTGCCCATTTGACCCAATTCCCTTGTGAACTGTCTACCTATGTGCACAGCTTTCAAGTCTGTTTACAGATTAATGAGACGAGACATCCCATTAGGGTAATGACATCCCATTACCCTAAGATCCTGGTTTCTTGGTGGTGTGGGATGAGTCACATTCTCCCAAAAGATGTGTTATGAATGAATAGTTGTAGGAGAATAATAAGTGGCAAGAGAACTTAAAGTTATACAATGACAGACTTGGCCACATGCTCACCAATCTCATTTCCTCTTCCTGGGCACATAGGAAACCTACATTTTCCAACTTTACTTGAAATTAGGTAAGGGTCATATAACTCAGTGCAGGCCAATGAAACATGGGTGGAAGTGATGTAATCCACTTTTGGCCTGGCTTTTAAAAATATCACTAGACTGCTACATCAAGAAACTATGACATTTTTTCAACTCATCACCAAAAAAACAAGCAACCCAATTAAAAAATGAGCAAAGGACCAAAATAGACACTTCTCCAAAGAGGACATACAGATGGCCAAGAGACATATGAAAAGATGCTCAGTGTCACTAATCATCAGATAAATACGAATTGAAACCACAACGAGGTATCACCTCACACCTGTCAGGATGACTACCATTAAGAAATCAAGAAACAACAAATGTTGGTGAGGATATGGAGAAAAGGGAACCCTTGTGCACTGTTGGTGGGAATGCAGATTGATGGAGCCACTGTGGAAAGCAATATGGAGTTACCTCAAAAAATTAAAAGTGGAACTGCCTTATGACCCAGTGTTTCTACTTCTGGGAATTTATCTGAAGAAACCTGAAACACTAATTCAAAAGAACATATGCAGCCCTCTATTCATTGCAGTGTTATTTACAATAGCCAAAATTTGGAAGTAACCCAAGTGCCCATCAGTAGATGAATGAATAAAAAAGCTGTGGCACATTTACACAATACTACTCAGCCATAAAAACGCAGGAAATCTTACCTTTTGTGAAAGCATGGTTGGACCTGGAAAGTAGTGTGCTAAGTGAAATAACTCAGTCAGAGAAAGACAAGTACCATATGATTTCAGTTATATGTAAAATCTAATGAACAAAAATAAACTAACGAAGTGGAGACAGACTTATAGATAAAGAGAACAGATTGAGAACTGTCAGGGGGAGGGGATGGGGGGGCTGAGATGAGTGAAGGGATTAAGCAAATTAAAAAAAGAAAGACTCATGGACACAGATAACAGTATGATGATTGTCAGAGGGAGGTGGGGGTGGAGGGTATTAGAAGGTAAAGGGGGATAAATGGTGATGGAAGAAGACTCAACATGGGGTGATAACCACAATACAATATACAGATGTACTGTAGAACTGTATGCCTGAAACCTATGTAATCTTATTAACTAATGTCACCTCAATAAATTTAATTTAAAAAAAAAAAAGAATTAGATATGCTTCCTGTTCTCAAAAAGCTTTATTCTAGTGGGGGCAGGGGGGAGAAGATTAATAAATAAGATGTCAGCCTGGCTGGCTTGGCTCAGCGGTTGAGCATTGACCTATGACCCAGGAGATCTGGGTTTGATTCCCAGTCAGGGCATATGCCCAGCTTGCAAGCTTGATCCTCAGTGATGGACATGCAGGAGGCAGTCGATCAATGACTCTCTCATCATTGATGTTTCTATCGCTCTCCCTCTCCCTCCCTTTCTCTGAAATCAATACAGATATATTAATAAATAAATAAATAAATAAATAAATAAATAAAGTCATATGGAGGACTATGCAGAGATTTAAAACAGACTGGTGAGTTATGTTCATAGCGGCACAATTATAATAGCTAAGATTTGGAAACAGCCCAAGTGCTCATCAGTAGATGAGTGGATAAAAAAGCTGTGGGACATTTACACCATGGAATACTATGCAGCTGTAAAGAAGGATCTCGTACCTTTAGGGACAGCATGGGTGGATCTGGAGAGTATTATGCTAAGCAAAATAAGCCAGGCAGAGAAAGACAAACATCACGTGATCTCACATGTGGAATCTAAAGAACTTAATAAACCGACGAACAGAATAGATTCAATGACATGGAAGCATGGATCAGACTGATGAATCTCAGAGGGAAGGAGGGGGGTAGATGGGGGGTAAGAGATTAACCAAAGAATTTATATGCATATATGCATAACCCAAGGACGCACACAATGGTGTGGTGAATGCCTGGGGAGGACAGTAGGGCAGTGTGGAAAGGGTCAATGGGGGGAAAAAGGAACATCTGTAATGTTTTGAACAATATAAAAAAACATAAAAAACCCCAACCAAACTCCCCCCAAAAAAGACTGGTGAGAATGACTTGCGGTCTATTTTAGATTGGATGTCAGGGACAAATTCCCTGGAAAGGTGACAATTAAGTTGAAATCTGAATAGTACAGAGGTAGGAAACCATGAGAAGATATGAGCAATGGTAACTACTACTGCCAAAGCTCTAAAGTTCGGAGTTGAAATACTGGATCCAGCAGAGCTGCTGCAAATGAAGAGGGAGAGATAGGCAGGAATCAGAATATGAAGGGTTCTATAGGTTAGAGAAGAGTTTTGGTCTTATTTATAGGCAGGGAAAAGCCTATGAGGGTTTTAAACAGCAGAGTGATATGATCTAACTCACACTTTGAGAAGATCAGGCTGCCTATGTGACAAATGGATTAAAGAGGGAACAAAAGTGAAAGCAAGGAAATTAGTCTGAAGGTCAAGTGACGACGATACACAGTTCACTACAGTGGTAGCAGTAAAAATGGAGAGAAGTCAATGGACTGAGGATATGTTTAGAGATAGTGTTGGTTTTTGTTGGTGGCATTTTTCTCTTTCTATTTTTTTTTTTTGGTATGCATGGAATATTACATTCAGTCGTTGATTTTACAACTCTCAAAGTTTAACTTTTCCACCCACAACTGGCACCACTTACACACAAAGGAAAAGAAAATACTATTAAATGGTGAAAGATTATGGAAGAACTGGGAAACAAAACTGTATTTTAAAAAGAAATATATAAAATTCTTAATTGGGGCAGAGTGCTGTGCTGTGATGACTCTACTTCTAAAGCAGACTAAAATTATAAGTGCCAAGAAGAAATGAAAATTAAAAAATCAATTCCAAAAAACCGCTGGCTATCTACACAGAGGAAAACAAAATATTTTTACCCATTTCTACCCTCTGGTGGCTACACATTACCATCCAAGCTCTGTCATTTTTGATTCCTTTTAGAAATTCTACTAATGCAAGATGTAACTAAAACGGTACTGGATTTTAAAAACAACCACCAAGAAGTGAGTACTCTGTACTGATCCTGATAACAATGTACCCATGAAGGGAGAGAGCATTTATATTTTTGTTGCAGAACCGCACAGAATCACCTACAACTGTACTGGTACTTCACTGCCCGATCCCGTCCCAATCCCACAGTAACAGGCGCCATAAACAAGTACTGTCCTGCCTCCTTTTGTTTGCTTTTTGCTTGCTTACTTTTTTTGTGAATCTGTGCGCTGCAGGCAGTATCTAAAATCCGTCCTTCTGCTGAGTTTACGTCCTTTCACGAATTGCTTCCTCCGCAAAACATAACAACGGCAGCCCAAAGTGCCTTCCGTTCCCCTTGCTTTCTCCACCTGAACAGCAGCGGCCTCAAACTAGGGAGAATATTGCCCGACTTGGAAACGCTCACCGCCGCCATAGTTGAGCCAACTACCGCAAATCCTTTTTGAAAAAGTCTTAGATACCAACAGACAGAGTTGAGCCACTGTGCTACTCACCCCTCCACGTCTTGTCCCTCTGCGGGGTCCCCCTTTTCCGCCTCCCGTTGGCCTCCGGGGGGCTGCTCCGTTTCAGTTCTTCCCACTTCGTCCTCAGTGGCTCTGGATTCAGCCTCTTCCATCGCGCGCGGGACCTCAGGCGACATTTAATCGAAGCCAGGAGCCTGGGCCCCACACACAGGGGAGAGACCCGCGGTCCAGACCGATGCTGAGCCTCGGCTTTCTCGCTAAACGCTCATAGCCTCGAGGTCGCTTCACGGCTCCCACTGTCTCCGAAAGCCGCTGCTGCCGGCCGGAAGTGCGCCGAACCAACCCTCCCCGGAAGGGCCTCGCGCAGCCCTCCGGACCGGAAGTTCTGCCCCCCACTCCAGTCGCCCTTTCGCCAAGATTTGAGGCTGGACTGGAATCCGGGAAAAACTTGAGTTCAGAAACCAGCCCAGTGCCCTTGTTCCAGAACATCAGCGTCTAGATGAGAGGCGGGGCCGGGGGGCGAGGAGAGCCTTCCAGGGCCCTTCTCCTCCGCGAAACGTGGAGCGCTCTCAGTAGGCAGCCGCCATTTGCAACCTCTTCAAAAGGAAGCGGCAGGTGTCCTTCAGGTGCCTTGGAATTTGCCCAACGGGAGAGCCTGACCTGTGTTTTCGGGGTGTTTTCCCCCAGCGCTGAGGGAGAAGCCGGCTGCCGTCGGAACCTCCCCCGCACTCCGCAGCCCGTCTTCCCTCCGCTCTCCAGGCCCTGCAGACGTAGCCTCCCGCCCAAAGCGCTCCTCCTCCTGTGATTGGCTGTCCCAGGAGCTTTCGGCCAATGGGGACGACGGATCCTGGCTGCGTAAGCCCAGAGCTGGGGAGCAGGAAGGACGGACGTTGGCCCACAGGGCCCGGAGCGCGAGCATGGCGCCGGCCTCGCCGCCGCACGCCGGGGGTCCCGCAGTCACCACCTCCCGGTGCGGGAGGGTGCCGGGACCTGGGGGGGCAGGGGCTGCCCGAGCGAGCACGGCTGCAAAGCCCGTGCGGCCTTCCGGAGCTGGTGGTGAGGGCGAACCCTGGATTCCGGCCTCCGAAAGTTTGGCTGAAGCCCTCCGCGGAGGAGTTGGGCCAGGTCACCCGGAGCGTGCGGGGCCTCTCCTGAAGCCCCGCTGTCTCCGCCAACTGCGATTCCCTTGGCTCTGGATCCCTTGCGAGCCTGGGCATTGGGAGGAAGCAAGGTAGGCTGGACAGAGGTCCCAAGCTCAGAGAGGACGGCGGAGCTGGGTCAGTTTGACGATAACTCGTCGGGTCCTCGGCGCCACCCGACAGAAGACTGCATCCAGGAAAGGAGCAGCAGCTGTGCAGAGTGTGATCCGTGAAAAGCTACGTTTGTTAACAGACCAACATGTGTTCTCCTGCCAGTCCCCAAATCACGTACAGGAACCCCCAGTTCCTCCAGTTGGCTTTTCTGCAGCTTTATCACCAGCAACACCGTGGGATGTTCTGGGATGTCCTTGTGCAGGCAGAAGGTGAGGTAGCCCCAGCCCGCTGCTGCATCCTGTCTGCCTGCAGCCCCTTCTGCACAGAGCGCCTGGAGCCGGAGGGGCCGGCCCGGGTTGTAAGGTGGTGCTGGAGCTGGGGGCCTGAAGATCAGGACGCTTAGGAAGCCGGTGGACTTCCTGTCTACCGCAGAGATGGAAGAATCTCAACAAGCAGCCCAGGACGTGCTTTCTTCTGCCCGTCCGCTCCGTATATCTGAGCTAGAATCCCTTCAGCTTGAGGGTGGGAAGTTGGTGAATGCCCCTCAGGGCCGAAGACTGAACCCGGAGTGCTTAGGACCTCCAAGTTTTGCCCCAATCTGTGCCAGGGTGGTGGCATCCAGCCACTGCCCTCAAATTCCACTGCCTGTTACCCAGTGCTTGGCTGGAACACAAAGTGGGTGGGAGTGACGGGACATTGTCCAGCACCTTGTGTGTGGAGCTATTTATTCCCAGTATGGGAAGTCTAGCCAAAGCCTCTGCCGGGGTCAGGAAGAAGTACCTCCATCATCACTTCCAAGAAGTGAGTTAAAAAAGATATAGTTGCTTATAAAAAAAAATAAATTACTCTTCCCACTCCCCCAAATGCTCAATACCAAAACTCAACCCAATTAAAAAATGGGCAGAGGACCTGAATAGACAGTTCTCCAAAAAGGACATACATATGGCCAATAGACCTATGAAAAGATGCTCAACATGACATCATCAGAGAGATGCAAATTAAAACCACAATGAGGTATCATCTCACACCTGTCAGAATGGCTGCCATCAACAAATCAGCAAACAACACATGTTGCTGAGGGATGTGGAGAAAAGGGAACCCTTGTGCACCGTTGGTGGGAATGCAGATTGCTGCAGCCACTGTGGAAAGTGGTATGGAGCTACCTCTAAAATTAAAAATGGAACTGCCTTATGACCCAGTGATCCCACCTCTGGAAATATATCTGAAGAAACCCAAAACACTAATTTGAAAGAATATATGCACCCCTATGTTCATTGCAGAGTCATTTACAATAGCTAAGATTTGGAAGCAGCCCAAGTGCCCATCAGTAGATGAGTGGATAAAAAAGCTGTGGTACATTTACACCATAGAATACTACTCAGCCATAAAAAAGTAGGAAATTTTTTTTTTAAGTTTTTTTAAAAAAAAATACATCTTTTATTGATTTCAGAGAAAGGAAAGGAGAGGGAGAGAGAGAGATAGAAACATCAATGATGAGAGAGTCATTAATCGGCTGCCTCCTGCACAGCCCTGACTGGGGATGGAGCCCACAGCCCGGGCATGTGCCCTGACCGGGAATCAAACCCCGAGCGCGTGGATCCTAGGTCGACCCTCAACCGCTGAGCTACGCCCGGCCGGGCAAAAAGTAGGAAATCTTACCTTTTGTGACAGCATGGATGGACCTAGAGAGCATTATGCTAAGTGAAATAAGTCAGTCAGTGGAGGACATGTACTATATTTCCTCATATGTGGAATCTAATGAATAAAATGAACTATCAAGCAAAATAGAGACAGACCCATAGACAGAGAGCAAGCTGACAGCTTTTGGGGGGGGTGGATTGAGGGATTGAGAAAAAAGAGAAAAAACTCATCAACATGGTGCCAGGGGAAGGGAGCGTGGGGATTGCTGCAAGAGGATATAGGGGCATAAATGATGGTGGAGGTGGGTTGGTAAACATACAATACAGTGTGCAGATGATGTCTTGTGGAATTGTGCGCCTGAAACCTGTATAATTTTGTTAATCAGTGTCGCCCCAATAAATTCAATGAAAAGGAAACACTCAAAGCATTGATAGTTTCAATGAGGCAGAAGGATAGGTTTTGAGGGAATAAGAGGCCTGGGATATAGGTGTTTATTGTGAGAAAGCAGTAAAATACAATATTTTGGAGTTTGAGGGATTTCAGATTCTAGCCATAGAATTGAATTTTGGGGAAAAATGTGATGAAGTTCATGTGAATTGAGAAGGCCCATGAAGGGTAAACCAGAATCTAAATGAAACCATGCAGGGGGTACTATTTTTAAATACTATGAATTTTTTAAAATATTGCATTAAACTTAATGTGGATGTGCTTGCTCATCTTCATGTGTGTGCCTTAGACCCAAAGTTACCAGTTCAAAATCACAGCATTTATCCCTGAAATACTTATCAGAACAAAAAAATATATAAAAGTAATAATGTTTATATGGTAATTGAGTACTCCGTTATTGTTAAGAATTTCTCTGTCAGTTTTGTAGATTGTATTGGTAGATAATTATTTACTGTTACTTTAGCACAGAACCATGTATTATGAATATGTCTGCCTATATTAAGTACTTTTACAAATTTAACACCCCTTCTAATTTATTAATTTAGAGGAGAAATCAACTTAAGCTTGACAATAAATAGTGTTTCCTGAATACCTTAGCCACTCTCATTGTCCATATTCATTCTTGAATTTATTCTTTCCCAAAGACTGGTTGAAATGTATCCCAGTTTTTAGGGCCCAGAAAGCATTTATTGGTACATGTCTACTGAATTCACCTAGGCTCTGCAGTATCTATTAACTTCTCTGACTGTGCAGCAGTCAGATAGAGCACACCACTCTTCATGCATTCTGTAACAGCTCTCTGACTCTCTTTCCACCAGTTGCTCCTCAAAGGGCTCTTCATTTTCTCTTTATTTCTTCTATTTTTATCTCGTTGTGTCATTAGACTCAAGGCCACAGTGGATCAATGCTCATCTTCTACGTCGGAATTTTATATTCTGCATTACTTCGTCCAAGGGTCTGAAGAGAGAAAAGCTAATATGACTCTTTCTGGCTCAGAACATATATCCCAAGAGGTTGGAACAGTCACAGCTTAGTGTGCTATTAAGGCAAACTGTGAGTCTTAAACCTCAGGAAGTAATTTTTTCAAATTAAATATAAAAATTGTAGTTAGTCGACATTACACTGATAGTTCAGATATTATCTTTAGGACTCATGCCAGATTTTGTTTTTTTCTGCATCTTCAAATGTTTTAGTCCATTTGGATTGCTGTAACAAAAATACCAAATACTGGGTGGCTTATAAACAAAAAGAAATTTATTTTTCACAGTTCTGGAGGCTAGGCAGCCTAGGATCAAGGTGGGAGCAGTTTCCCTGTCTGGTAAGAGCTCGCTTCCTGGCTCATAGGTGGCTGCTTTCTCTTTGTCCCTCACATGGTGGAAGGGGGAAGCAGGCTCTCTGGAATCTTTTTTTTTTTTTTTAAATCAGGGCACTAATCCCATTCATGAGGCCTCTGCCTTCGTGACCTAATCACCTCCCAAAGGCTCCATCTCCAAATACCATCACATTGGGAGAATAGGTTTCAACATAAAAATTTTGGAGGGACACAAGCATTCAGTCTACATCATTAGAGGTATGCAAATTGGAAGTTAAATGAGAATGAATTAGAGTCTACTATCTTGTTTCCATGATAAAAATGAGTGTTTGGGATTGGTAGTTATATACAATGGTATCAATAGGCAAGTTAGCATCATGCAGTACAGTTTTTAAATTCAAATGTATGAGAAAGAAAGCAGGATTCAAAATCACAAAGCAAAGAATTTTCAAGGTTAGAATTCAAGATCACCATTAGAATTACAATTTGCAGTTGGAATTTGAGCTTATCGCATGTTATTTTGTCAGAAAGACAGAAACCTCGCTGCTCATGTTACTTGGATCTCAGTAAATGTGGTTATCTGTTTCTTCCTGTATCCCCGGTGCCATACATGATGATCACACAGTGGGTGTTTCAGGAAAACTTCTAAATTGATTGGTGATAGACAGGAAATAGGACGATGTTCTTTAATGTGATTACAGGAAAACTTTACCTATGTACTGGTTAGCCAATGGCTTTTCAGGTCATTCAAATGATTTTTGATCATAAGAGAAGTAGTAGAAAAAAACTTACTTGAATTTGGAGAGTAAGTCTGGGAAGGGGTATGGGTAAACTCAAGATGGAAACAGAGCAGGGTGAGGTACAGCAGTCCCGGAGAGCCGGGAAGTTGAGATTGAACGGTCCCATTTCGTTAAGTGTTTGGGATTGCAACGTGTGGGAGACGTAAGAATGGACTGTGCCCACAGTCCATACATTCAACTAATATTTATTGTATACCTTTTACATGCAGTGTTTCAGGTTGGGAAACAGAACAGTGAGCAGAGTAGGAAAATCCTATCTTCAAGAAGTTAACATTTGGGGAGGAGGGAGCATAAGGCCTATCATATGCCGGAAAGTAACATGGGTAAGAAGGTACCTAGGAGGGTGGGTGCGACTGCCCTTCAGGGGAAACGTCCCAGCAAAGTTCATTGCCTCTGTTATTTCAGTGGCAAGTTGAACAGTTGGGCTTCTCAGAAGCATGGGTAGGTAACTGGATTTGTACCCATAATCTCACTCAATATTAAAATCCTAATTTATTTACTGAACATGATAGAACTTAAAACGATTTTTAAAGAAGCACATACTTCTGACACACGTTAGTACTTATTTTACTAATTTTTTACTGTTTCCAGAATGTACCGGATCCAGCCCTAGCTCTGTCCCTGTATTTGAGTTTAACAACATACCCTTGACATTTCCTTGCATGTCTGAAGCTTGCTCATGGCCCTGAGACCACCCTGGCAACCCCATCTAGCTCTTAAAGCTCCTGCAATTTGCCTTTAATTGGGAGTCTTGCAGGCTGTCCGATGCCACTGCCCTCTGTGTAGCACGCTCACTCTGAATGCATTTGAATCATGGAAAGATTGCTTTCTGCTCCACTTAGCTAATCAAAAGGCAGGAAGAAGAGATTACCAGCACCGAGTGCACACTGGCCACTGGCCTGAATCCCTCTTTAATTGTTCTTCCCTAATCACCAGTGAAACCTCTCTTCATTCATCTGGTTGTTGTTTTTTAACTGATTAATTACTTCCCTCTACTTAAAACTAATTTCCTTAGAAACTCCTCAAGCTGATTTCTTAATTATGGCTACTGTTAGAGAACTTACTTGGTATTAAAGAGATTATACTCTATTCCTATGAATATTTTAATACTTAAAAACTGATCTTAAATAATTTAAACTGGTGTTTAAAGCAGAGATAATAGTTTGGGGGCACAGAAAGTGAATTACAGGGTGATGTAGGTGAGGCAGGAGAGAGAATTTGGAAGAGAGCAGAAAAATGAGCAACAGTGAAGCATTTGGGAACAAGTGAAGGTGAATGGAAAACAATGACCCAAGTTACAGAATATATTTGAGATAATTCAAGCGAGTTTTACGTGTTAGTCTTACAACTGTTCCTGAGCACTATGTGCATCTGAGATGCTACTGGATTTTTGGATGGCATCAGTGATTAAATATCATCTATCATCTATCTATATATCATCTATCTATCTATCTATCTATCTATCTATCTATCTATCTATCTATCTATCTATCATCTATCTATCATCTATCTATCTATCATCTATCTATCATCTATCTTCTATCATCTATCTATCTATCTATCTATCTATCTATCTATCTATCTATCTATCTATCTATCATCTATCTATCATCTATCATCTATCATCTACCTATCTGTCATCTATCTATCTCTATTTCTTCACATACACTGCCTTGTGAACAAGGGAATTATCCCTCACAGTTATAGAGTGTGTGGGGGTAAGTACTCAAAGGCCCAAATTCCTCAGTGAAGTGGTCCTATGACATATGTTTCCATAAGGACATTAGAGTAAAATTCACCCATAAAATTCTTGCAGGGAGGGTAAATAAATTGGAAGAAATTTTAGATGAGTGTTCATTTAGAATATAGGGTTAGGATGGTTAAATGGGAACTTGGAAGGATGAAAGGAAAAGTGGGAAGATGGGTGTCTAACTTACCCCTCTGTGGACTTCCTTGAGTCCTGCTAAGAAAGAAAGGTTAACAGTGGGTCTCCTTCCTCCATGACACTGCAGGCAGTTTGTGGGCGTTGCCTGGTAAAATTTGTAAGTTTGAAAATAAAAATGAGTCTTGTAGGAGTCTTAATGAACTGATTACTAAACTAAGGAATATGTTGGGGTGTATGGGTTGTTTTTTGTAAGCAAATATGCCCTTGTGGATTAATGGGATGCAGCCACAACTGAAGGTGGAAGTAGTTCTTCAAAACCCAGATAAACTTATGCCCCATGCTAGTCCATCACACACCAGTTCAGAAATGGGGACCTAGGGCCTCTTCAATATCTATGTATATGTGCAGTAGCTGCTTTTCGGCTTTCTCTGCTCATCATTAGCCAAGCTCAGTGTTAGGTCAGATTTATTATTTGTGTATGATTGACAACTTGGCCTTTTGTGCTACTGGACCTGCTCATCCAGCACTCATCCTCCTGTGAGTTTTCTTTTTCTCTCCATGAGAAAATGGGTACAGAGGCCCTCAGCCAATACAGATGCGGAGATTCCACCTAATTCTTCTGATCCCTTAATCTTATTCTGTCTTCTAGATTCTTGAAGGAGTGCAGACTTTTTCTTCAAATAAAACTGCTTAAGAAGTGCAATTTTATTAGCATAGGTTTATTGTAGAGTCCTAAGAGTAGTGGTTTAAAAATATGTTTCCAAATTCCTTGGTACTTCTTCCTCCAAAAGGTAGTTTAATATCCCTCTCCTTGAGTATGGGCCAGACTTAGGGACTCACTTTCAACCAATAGAATGTAGCAAAAATGATGTTATGTGACTTCTGAACTAGGTCACACAAAAAAGACTCAACTTCTGTCCCTTTTCTCTGGTTCATGTACTGATCATTCTGGGGTACGTCAATTACCATATATGAAAAAAACACACACAACTCAAGCAGCCCCATGGACAGACCCACATGGAGTAAATCTGAGGCTCCCTTGCAAAGGCCAGCACCAACCTGCCATAGAGAGTGGCCCACATTAGCATCAGATCCTCAAAGCCTCAGTCAAACCTTCAGATGATGCAGCCTCTCGGTTTCTGACTGCAAGCAGTCCTATAACTTCTGAGACTCTTTCCTTAGATGGAAATTAGAATAATAATACCTACTTAATGATGTATTGCATATGAAATGCTCTACCAGTAGTGATTGATTGCTCATACATATAATTCTCTTTTCCCTCAACCTCAGGGCTTCAAACTTAGTGAAAGTCACGTTCTGAGTTAAATTAAATTTAATGAGGTTTACCTGACGAAGACAATTGATTTTGATTAGCAGTTAAAACCGTATGTCTAGCTTGAAAAATGGCAGGGCTGCTGTCAGTCAGCCATGCCCTAACCTTTAGCTCTGTGGTCCAATGCTTTAGTTGCTTTTCTTTCCAAACCAATGAAGCCAGTTGGTCCATTGACCTTTGTGAAAATGAAAACAGCAATAACAAGGAGAGCTGTATTTTGGTTTATCCTTGTACCTGTTTAAACATGTCTCAAAACTGACTCTAATTCATTTTTAGAAAGTCCTCAAAAGGAGTGTGTGTGTGTGTGTGTGTGTGTCTGTGTGTGTGTGTGTGTGTGTTTGGGGTGACAATGGAGCATTAGAGAGGGCTTGATGCTAAATATATAAACTTTAGGAAAGAAAATTCTAATATTTCTAGAAGCTAATTCGTTCTTTGGTACTATGTACAATGGAAATATTTAGGCCTATTCCGCTTACCTTATTTACTATATTTTTTTATTGTGCAGTGTTTGGTGCTGCCGCTGGCTGGCTGGTTGCAACGTTCGTTGCCCGGGTTTCCTAGACATCATTCTTGCAGTTCTCCCCGCACCTCTTCACCTCTTCAGTTTATCCTTATAAGGACTTTAATGTCCTTTCTTTTCCTGCCCCGAAGACACTGGAGTCTCTCAGGCGCTGTTCTTGGTCTGCCTTCCCCCCCTGTTCTGGATGCTCTTTTCATCCACACATGGTTTCGCCATCTGTGTGCTCAGGCGGCCCCAATCTGTTTCTTTCGGAGCCCCTGTTCACTCACTTTTTCTAATCGACTGTTGCTCGTTTGCTATTAGGAAGAAAAGAGAGTAACACTGATTCTCTACGGTAACTTCCTCGGTCCATAATTGAAATTAGAAATGCTACCAAAACAAATTTCCCTGAGAAAGAACGCTGTTGCCAGATTATTGTATCAGGTCTTTATCAGGGTTGAGTGTTAGGTTTCTTTAACTGTGACCTAACTTGCTTTTTCTCCTTTTAATGCCGAGTGCATATAGAATAAAATCACCATGTACCTGACAGGTGTGGGGAAGAGAAAGTGTTTGGTGAAGGGTAGTCTGAGGGCAAGCAACTTTGAAAACGCATTCTGTTATAATCTATATTCTTTTTTTTTTTTTTTTTGACCCCTCTCTTCCATCTCTTCTTGAAGAGAGATGGTCAGAGTCTTAGTTTCCCTGTTCTCCCAAGTTCAACATAGAATTCATGAAACTTCAAACCCAGTCTTGTATTTCCAGGGAGAGTGGAAGCAGTTCAGAGATGTGCTCCTTCTTCCTAGGCAGCTACTGTTAACATTTTTCATAAAGTGTTTTGGAAAAAAAATGGGCATGAAGAACATTTTTCAAATATGTATCATCAGTTGATTGAAAGTTTTGACTGCTTAAAAATTATGTCATCCTACTCCTCCTTTTCTTGGAACTGTAGTTATACTGTTTGGGTTTTTTTTTCTTGACCCCCCCATTCATTAGTATATTAAGTGTGGTCCAGAAGGTATAAAGTGATAGCAGGTAAGTTCTCTTGTCTGCATTTAGACCTTGCTTTCTCAGTCTGCAGTCCATCAGAGGAACATTTTTTGATTTCTTAACCATTACCGGTTTCTTGCCTCCTTCTCTCAGATGCATCCTCAGGACTTAAAGAGTTAGTGTGTATTACTTTCATTTTTAAAGCTGTTACCGTACAGCTTCCAATCCCCAGACGTTACCCTCTCCCCTTCCCCTAGGACTGGAAGTAGTTCCGAATCCTCTTAATTCACCCCACAGGCTTTCATCCAGTAAACATGTTGAATGCCTTCTTGACGGCAATGCCTTGCTAGGTGCTTGGAATACAAAGATGCGTGAGTCACGGACCCTGTCCTCAAAAGGACCTCACCATGCAGTAGGGAGACAGGCACAAAAACAGGAAATTCCATGACAGAATGACAAGTGCTCTTGGAAAGAAAGGCACGGTGACCCGAGGAAGAGACGTGAATTCTGCCTGTGGAGGAGGGAGAGCTCCCCAGGAAGGCTGTGCTGGAATTATTCCTTGAGTGATGAGTGGATTAGTAATCTCTGTTCAAGAATTTTGTTCCAATTAACACGGAGACGCAGAAAGGGGCAGCAAACTATCCCCCTTCCTTCAGTGGGGATCGTTACAAACGATCCTGAGTTAGAGCATAATGTGTGGTCTGGTACAGTTCCTCTGGAGAGCTAGTCCCCAAAGTCATTTCAGTTTGTAATTCCTAATTTAAACTAACTCATGAGCTTCCCTTGTGGTTTCTCATTTCTCCACTCTCTACATACATGGCTTTTCTTCTTTCACTTGTCCCTCTCTCAATGCTCTTTTAAAGGGTAGTTGTGGTAAACTAGAAATCTTACAATAGAGGAAGTGTCCACAGTCTAAGATTCACACAGGGATACTATGCCCCCCCCCCCTTTTTTTTTTTAACAACAGAAAAGTAATATTAAGAATAATCTTGATTTTAAGTAAATTTAATCAGCAAGAGAGGGGACAACAAAGGCATTCTCTGGAATGTTGTAAGATATAGGCTAAGATGAAGGCAAGAGGTGAGGAAAGACTGCCCGTCTTGGGAACTAAAGAAGGGTGACCAGATGTTTGCTTCTCCAATGAGTGTAACTTTGGCTAAGTCAATCTCACACCAACACTCAGGCCTGGGAATAATATCGATAGGTGCATGTTTAGGTACTGGTCTACAAGATAGATATTTAATCTTCATGACAATCTTATGAGGTAGTTACTATTACTGTCACCCCTATATTATAGTTGAGAATACTGAAGCATGGCTACTTGCCAAAGATGCCAATGCTTCCGAGTAGTAAATGTGAGATTTGGACCCAGGTTATTGAGTGCCAAGGTCAGTAACCTTCATCACTGCTCCATACAGTGTGGGGAGGGCCCTCCTTTGGACTATGGGGAGTGATGATGGCTTGTTCTAAGAACGGACCGATGCATTGAAGACTGAGCCATCCCCTGTCATGGGAGCAATGGGATGCACATCCAGGCTCAAACCTTGTTTCATCACAGCAAGGTAACAACAACAAAAATAAATAAAGACAGCAATTAAGTTTTGCAATGTAGAGCTGCACTAAATTTTCCAATGGTTTTAATAATCTGCATGATGCTAAACTAGTAAGTAGAGCTTGCTGATGAAAGGAGAAGGGAGCTTGGAACAGGACTTCAAACCAGAGGTTCTCAGCAATTGATAATGTGCTCTGAATGGAGGGGTGAGGTCTAAGCGTGAGAGCCAGGACATGTTGTGAAAAGTAGTAGTCATTACCATAGTGATTAGGTTGTTTTAAAGCTTATCAATAGTGAAAGGAACCTTGCGTTACGTGTGTGTGAATCTTCCCACCACAGGCAATTTGGGGGCTGCTGGGATGAACAACTCCAGAGGGCACCATTCTCATAGAAGGTTGTTGGCCTTAGAGTTGGGCATGAGTGGCCCTGCCGACTGTTTACATCAGTGGAGAGAAGCCTGCAGCTCCCCTTCTGGACCGCAGAGGATGGGTGTGCTGTGCAGTCCCCATGCTCTGCATATCTCAGAACTCTCGTTAGTTGATAAGCACTTTCCCATCAGCCTCTTCCATTATCTCCTGCCTGCTTTAACTTCAGACACATTCACATCCATCAGTCTTGTCTTATCTGAACAAGGGACCAGCACCAGGCACAAGGGAAGAGGTAATATGCAGAGGCTTTAATTACATTTACTTGAGAAGCCTCCAGAAAGAACACTTTGCAAGTTATAAACTGTCTGCGCCAGAGCTGCCGCACACCTGTCTCTGACTTTTTGATGAGAGTCAGATTCAATCAGGGGGTGCCCTTTGGGGTGTCCTTCAAGCACTCTCTTTGCAGGATCATAGTCCTCGCTTTCTGGAAAGAGTTGCTCTAGCCTGGTTACTTTGGTCAGGGAGTTGGAAGGGATAAACACTTTCAGTCTGATGCAATGAGCATTCATGGAGCACCTTCTGGGTGCCACCTTCTGTCTGAGGTCTTGGGGATGAGAGAAAAAAATGCTTCTTGCTTTTAGGAGCTCACAGTGAAGAAGACTGAGAAAGATCATGGAAGCACATCCATGCAAATTGGCAGGAGAGGAAGTACTTTTGGGGAAGAGAGGGAGATGTGATAAACACGACCTTGGGGAGCTCTGGGAGGCTTCCCAGGGGAGGAATGCTAAAGTGGGATGGTTCTGAAGCAAGCTGCTCAGGCTCCTTGGGAAATTAAACAGGCAGAGGAGTCAGTTCTAACATGTAGGTGCATTAAGGGGCTTCTGAAACTCTCTAGCTTGACAGGAAATTTCCTGGGGGACTCTGAGATGGAGGAAGAAATCCAGACAAGCTGGGCTAAGGCAGGTGTTGAAGTTTGGAGTTGCTCCGATTGTTTTATGTTGTTAGAACATGGAAAAAAATCAGGCCCGGAAGATGCAATCCGTTTGGTACATGACATTGATCATACTGCAGATACCCAAGTAGCTGAGCCCTGGAGGATCCCCAGTTTGGCCCTACCTTCTTGTCGAGTCCTTGAAGTTCTTTCATTCCAGCTTCTCTCTAAGCTGAACAAGACTTGTTAGGCAGGAGTGGGTGCAAAGCAGGAGTAGAATCACGACCCTGGAGGACTTGCTATGTGTGATTACTCAGGAAGATGGTAGGAGAATAGAGAAGGAATGCTTTGCTGGGGGTATAGAGCTGGCACCAGAGGAGAATGGTGCTGGTATCCCCTCCCTCCTTGCAACCCCAGGCTGTGGTCTTCAGAGTCACTTTCATTGCTCTTGGTTGTGTTTCACTGTCTCTTGCCTGGACCAGTGCCACAGACTCCTGCTTGTTCCATAGGCTCTCCTTGAGCTTTCTTTGTACCAGTTCAACCTCCCCATTATGACCAGAGCTGTCTTGCCAAACTCCAAGTTGATCACCATCAGCCTGAGATAAAATCTAAACTCTCAGTATAGCATCAAAATCCCTTAGTGTCTGACTTCCATCTTCCTCACCCCCAAGGAGAGGCTGAGTCTTGTGATAGACCAGTTTCCTGCCTGGATTGGGTGCTGGTCCGTCAGTAGGGAGATGGGAAAGACAAAAGCAGGGAACCCCAAACAAATGGAGACCAGTTATGCTCTCCTCCCTCCATTCTACTTATCTCTCCTCCACTGAGACAACCAAATGTTTGTGGTAGCTCCCACCTTCTTGGAATCTGAAAGCAGTTTACTTCTTTAAAATCCACAACCCCTATAATGTGCTCTCACTCTATAGTCTGTATAGCTCCACAAGTCAAAAAGATTCTGCCAAATGTGAACTTCTGTAGTTTATATTTAACAAAAACATAATAGAAATACTGAATATGAGTTTTCAAGCTACTACATATACTTCCCATTTCCAAAGGACAATCTAAAACAATCCTTAACTCCTCTCTACTTAAGAGTCACTACTGGGTAACATCAAACAGGTTTTAATGATAATCCATCAAAAATATATATTAAACTCCTAATATGGAGCTAGAATCAAGCTTGGATTCCACACTGTCTGCTCCACACACGAGTTGGTGTTTGCCTCTGCCTTCACTTTGTTGGCCACCACTCCTGACCCCAACCAGAGGGAGGTTTACAGTGAGGCTAACAGAGCTTAGGAGCCTCTCACTTGACTGGGTCCTTCTAAGTCTCTGGGAAAACTCCTAGCAATGTGTTGCACAATCATATGTGTTTGTAAAGTTGTATAACTAAGATGTTTTAACACCTGTTAGGACAATGGCCTCTTTCTATTTCAATTTTCCTGTTGTCATGCTTTCTTGGGTGTTGGGCAGTGCTGGAGTGGGCATTTTGGAGACTCAGCGGTGGGGTGGGTGGAGTCGAAGTGAGGATACATTAAATGAGTTCAGTGGGATATATTCATGTGCTTCACAATTACTCACTGTGTACAGTTAAGTTACTACACATGGACTCATCATATTCTCAAAGAGGACCCACTAAACGTATATAGGTTCAAGTTCCAGTGACCTGACAACCTGATTCCTTAATCGTGGGTTTCTCAGTGTAGTCTTGGATTATCTGTATTGGGACTGCCTGATCTATTTATTTTTTTTTTTAAAGCTATCTTTTTTTTTTTTTTATCTTTATTTATTTCCAGAGAGAGGAAAGGAGAGGGAGAGAGAGAGACAGAAACATCAATGATGAGTCATTGATCAAGCCCACAACCGGGCATGTGCCCTGACCGGGAATCGAACCCCAATCGCCTGGATCTCAGGTCGACGCTCAACCGCTGAGCCATGCCCAGCCGGGCACTGCCTGATCTAGATGCAGCTTTTGGTCTACACCTAGGCTCTACTGAATCAGAATCTCTTGGGACAGGGCTAGAGAAGGCAAGCTTCATGAGGTCAGGGGCTTCAGTTTTGTATCATGTGTGCTTGTGTTTATTTGCTTACCACTGATTCCCTAGGATTGCCTTGGCATAAGGGAGGTGCTTAGTAAATACACACTAAATTAAATTTTTATGCACAGAAGGACTTGATAAGCATTGCCTTTGCCTGTTTAATGTCTTTTCATATATCAATCTACATATAAAGGTTTTCCAATATGGTGCTGATTTTCCTGAGAAGAGAATATGAGAAACAGAAAAGTCCTTGGAGATCATCAGTTAGTTCCTTTCAAATGGAAGTTGAGGAAGGATAGCAGAATTACATGGAGTGCTTTTTTTTCAAAGTACATTTGCTCAGCTGTCCCATATTCTGCTATTTTCATGTGAAGGTATGAGGGCAGGTAATATCTGAATCTTCTAAGTGATGAAATGGATGTTATGAGTTTGGAAATTCTTCATGGTGTTTCTGATCCTTCCTTCCCTTGTTAAGAACATTGATTTAATTCAAGCTCTCTTTTAACAAACAGGACCTCTGGGACATAGAGCAATTAAGGTAAAGGATCCTATTATTTATTTATTTATTTATTTATTTATTTATTTAAAATATGTCTTTATTGATTTCAGAGAGAGGAAGGGAGAGGGAGAGAAGAGATAGAAACATCAATGATGAGAGAGCCATTGATTGGCTGCCTCCTGCACACCCCACACTGGGATCAAGCCCATAACCCGGGCATGTGCCCTGACCAGGAATCGAATTGTAATCTCCTGGATCATAGGTCGATGCTCAGCAGCTGAGCCACACCATTTGGGTGGTAAAGGATCCTGTGTTCTTCTAATACACTTTTATTTTAGTTGGGGAACAGAGCCAGGACTAGGACTCAATTCTTAAAAACTCCAGGTGCAGTGTTCCTTCTATTAGCTTACATGCAGGAAGCTTATAGGCAGCTTTATTTTTCTAAAAATCCTCCAATATTTGGAGGGCACATACAACTTTTCCCCTTGTTCCCTACTGTTTTACAGTGCTCCTCATGGTTTCTTGTGCATAACTGTGGTATTTCTTATATTGTAAATTTATGAAGACTGATAACACATCTTAAGCTTCCTTTGTATTTTTGAGGGCAACTAGCTCTCTGATGAGCTAATACTAAGGGGGCAAAAATAGTTGATGATTAGTTTATTAATACCTCAAAATAATCTACTTGAATGATAAGATAACATCAGGTACAACATTTCAAGTGCAAATGAAATTCTTGGAAATATTGTTCACATTGGGGAGTTCATGTTGATTAAAGATGAACATGGGCTGTGGGGCACCAGAAGGGGACAGAATTAACACACCCTAGCCTGGAGAGAGTTACCTTCGGGGGTCCAAGACAAAGCAAAAGGGGATTCTAACAGAGTTCCTGGGAATTCTAGGACAGCCAGTATCAAAAGTCAAGAGTTGTTGGCAGGTGACATTGAGGAATTCTGCTGGTTAATAGCAGGGCCTGTCCCACACTTGGGGTAACATGGAGGCCACCTGAGCAGGTTCAGGACAAAGACCAAAGACCAATGACCAGAACTAGAGTTTTGAATATGAAACCTAAATAATTTATGAAGAACTTGGTTAATTTGCTCATATATGGAGAAAATGGAATTATTACCATTGCATTGTGATACCCCTTTCATTACCATACTGTTAATGCTCATATATTTTATGCTCATATATTTCTTTTTCCCTTTTTATTCTCATACAATGATGTGTTTATAATTTAAAGTCAAATTTTTAGATAACTGCCAGACAAATGTAGTCAATTTAATTAGACAGAATAAAAATTATATTTTAGGAGTTGTTACAATTTGAAAGACGCTAATGAGTTCTTCTAATGCACTTTTATTTTTATTGTAAATGTTTCATCATTAGCTCTGTGCTGTTAGTTGGGGGATGATTTACATGTTTCAAACTATTGGAGAAGTCATTTTGGCTACAGCTAAAATCTTTTTATTTACTTGCATTTTTTTTCCTCACACAGTTTTTGCGTTTTACAACCACATACATTTTTATTAGGACCTGAAATAAATTTAGTAAAATGAAGAAATTTTATTTCTGTCCTGCTCAATCTTTGTATCATAACCTTCATTTCTCTTTGCTTGGGCAAAGGACAGAGAAAATGGAATTATTACCATTGCATTGTGATATCCCTTTCATTACCATACTGTTATTTAGCACTTTATCCATTCACACTTTATCTACACTTACGAATTTCCTCAAAAATTGTACTGCCAAGTACATGAGGGCAGGGACTGTGTCTTATTAATTAAATGGCGGTTTCCAAAGTAGCTGTATCAGGATCACCCGAGGTGCCCTTTAAAAATTTAATCTAGGGCCCCAGCTGAGACATTTTGACTTAGAAGTGCTAAGGAGAGTCCCAGGAATCTGATTTTGAAAAGCTCATCCAGATAATCTTTATGGACAGTTGGAATTGAAATCGCTGGCCTGTAGCATGGAGCGCTGCCTTGCATTTAGTAAGTGCTCCGAATGTTTCTTTATTTTGAAGCCTGAGTCACTTAGGAAGGTGACATAAACTGGGCCCGCCTTGCTCACTCCAGTTTTCTCTCTTTTCTGTGTTTCACCAGCTACCTGACAAAACCCAGTTCAGATGCATTCCTTTTGCTTTTATGCATAATCATATCAAGCAGCCAAGACTTCTCATTGCCCTTTTAAAACTACTTGAAAAACCTGCTAGTGCTTTTTAAATCTTGCATTAGTCCTTTGTGGTAGAAATGACCCTGTCAACTATGGTCACCATCAGGGAGTGTGGGATATGGCTGGGAAGACTGGTGTGCGACAAAGGTCTATTCTGCCTTGTACACATGAAAACGCTGTCCTTCGGATCCAGGCTGCCACTGCCATTTTCAGCGTTCTCCTGTTTAAACATAATCTTGTTAACATAAAAAATTATTCAAACTTGTGAAGAATTTTTGTGTTTATTTGAGCCAAACGGTCGACAAGTGCCAGGAAGCCAAAACCTCTGTGGATTGAGATAATGCTAGTTTTGCACGTGGCTTTATAGATTACAATCAAAGGGGGAGGCATAAATGGGTGACATGAAATCCACTGGTGATAGATCAGGGAGGCAGGAGAAAGCAAAGCAGGGAAACCTCTGGGGTTGGATAAAAAGTGCAATGATGGACACATTTCTTTTACTTAGGTGGGTGCAGGATAGTTAACAGTTAACAATTAACTCAATAACAACGAGGGGATTTGTGGTCTCCACAGAGAGGGGCCTGTGCTTTGAGGGGTCCGGGAAAAGGAAAATTACTTTGACATTCCAACGATATGTTACAATATGTGCAAAAAGAAAATAGACAGGCTCAGTTAAGGTAAAAATTCACCTTTGTTAGGGAAGATACCAACCTACGACATGACTACCCACCATAAACTGCTTTTTTAGTTACAAAGTTTTAATTTCAGACCATTCTTTGTGATTACTCGAGGTCTCTGAGTTTGCAAGGCCACCGTGCAGGCCTCCCTGAGCTTGTCAGGTTAGCATGTGGCCCCTTTTCGTCCACGATCTAAATGATGTATTTGTTCCAGAAAGCCGTCTTACCTCGGATTCCTCTCCCTGCTCTCTGGCCCGATCATATCTCTCTACAATTGCAGATCACCATACAGCAATCATCCATTTTCAGTCTGTGGCTGATGTAGTGAAAGCGACAGAAAGCTGCAATCGCCATCTGAATGAATGACTTGTTTCAGCACGGAGCAGTTCAGTCTCATTCCCAGCTTTTTTGTGGGTGACCCTGTTTTGCAATTTAAAGTTTAATCAGCATTGTTTGTGACACTGAGGGAACATTTCGAGAAGCCTAACTTGTCCAATGCTTGGTATTCTGTATTTAGGTTTCTATAGCTGTGTAGAAACGTGGCTTTGGATTATACTTCATAGGTTAGGAGTGGAGCCACTGGTGGTCAAAAATAAAAGTAAAATAATGGCCTGTAAGACAAATAAAAGTAAGACAAGTGGGCTGATGGAGGATCAGGGAGAGAAATAACAGAGAGAAGAGAGAAATACATTAGAGTAAAAAAGAGATGGAGAGCGGAAAAACATAGTAACACATATTAACCTAGAGAGGTTCTCTTAGCAGGTTTTGCTTTAATAGGATGACTCACCAAGAACATTTCGATGATTGTCCCTGACATGTGATAGCACTTGGGCCCACTAGTCTTCTGCAAGTGTGCCCTGTGGCTCTCATTATGCCATTTCCTATTCTATTGATATCCTTTGAAGTGCTCACAAGCAGATTATTTCCTTTACACCTATCTTTTAATAAGAATTAGCCTCATGCAGGGGTTTTTAATGTACGACGTGTGGATTCATGATTTGGGCATGGGCCCACAAATCTAGAATTTGTTTGTAAAATTTGTACTTTACTTGCATTAAATTTTTTTAATTGAATTTATTGGGGTGAAATTGGTTAAATAAAATTATATAGATTTCAGCTGAACAGTTCTATAATACTTATCTGTATATTATATTGTGTGTTCACAACTCCAAGTCAAGTCTCCGTCTGTCACCATTTATCCCCCCTTTACTCTCTTTTACCTCCCCCCACCCCCTTTCCCTCTGGTAATCATCAGACTGTTGCCTATGAGTTTTGTGGACTTTTTAATCCCTTCACCTTTTTCACTGAGCCCCCCAACTCCCTCTCCTCTCACAGCTGTCAGTCTGTTCTCTGTATCTATGAATCTGTTTCTCTTTTGTTTGTTTATTTTGTTCATTAGATTCCACATATAACTGAAATCATATGGTATTTATCTTTTTCTGACCGGCTTATTTCATTTAGCATAATACTCTCCAGGTCCATTCATCCTGCCACAAAAGGTAAGATTTCCTTCTTTTTTATGGCCAAGTAGTATTCCATTGTGTAAAAGTACCACAACTTTTTTATCCACTCATCTCCTGATGGGCACTTGGGCTGCTTCCAAATCTTGGCTATTTGTAAATAATGCTGCAGTGAACATAGGGGAGCATATATTCTTTTGAATCAATGTTTTGAAATTCTTTGGATAAATTCCCAGAAGTGGGATTGCTGGGTCCTAAGTCAGTTCCATTTTTAATTTTTTGAGGAAACTCCATAGTGTTTCCCACAGTGACTGCTCCAATCTGCATTTCCACCAACAGTGTACGGGGGTTCCCTTTTCTCTACATCCTGGCCAACACTTGTTGTTTGTTGATTTATTGACAGATTACAGCTAATGAAATTAAAACATTAATCAGAAAATTTCTAAAAAAACAAAAGTCCTGGACCCGATAGCTTAATAGGTGAATTTTACCAAACGTTCAAAGAAGAACTAATACCTATCTTTCTCAAACTATTCCAAAAAATTCAAGAGGACAGATGACTCCCAAGCTCATTTTATGAGGCCAGTATTATCCTAATTCCATAACCAGATAAAGAGACTACAAAGAAAGAAAGAAATTAAAAAGATCATACACCACAATCAAGTGGGATTTATTCCAGGGATGCAAGGTTGGTACAATATCAACAAATCAATTAATGTGATGCATCATATAAACAAAATGAAGAACAAAAATCACATTATCACATCAATAAATACAGAAAAATATTTGATAAAATTCAGAACCCATTTGTGATAAAAACTCTCCTTAAAGTGGGAATAGAGGGAACATACCTGAACATAATAAAGGCCACATATGACAGACCCACAGCCAACGTCATACTCAAGTGCACGTTTACCTTAAGATTGGGAACAAGACAAGACTGTCTGCTTTCACCACTCTTTTTTTTTTTTTAAATAGATTTTTAGAAAGAGAGGAAGGGAGAGGGAGAGAGAGAAACATCATGCTAGTGAAGCATCTATTGGCTGCCTCTGGTACGCCCCCTCCCAGGGACCCAGCCTGCAACCCTGGCATGTGCCCTGACCAGGAATCACACCGGCGGCCTTTCTGTGCACGAAACAACACCCAACCAGCTGGACCACCCTGGCCAGGGCCGCTTTCACCTGCGCTTATTCAACATACTGCTGGAACTTTTAATCACAACAATCAGGCGAGAAGACGAAATAAAAGGCATCCAAGTTGGAAAGGAGGAAGCAAAGCTGTCATTTACCTGCATTTTTCTTCTCCAGAGAGAAGGCCAAGAATTCATCAGATTTTCAAAGGGATCACTGATCAAAACATATTTGTTTTTTTAAATTACACATTGAGAAGGTCAGCTAGCAGAGGACCTCAGCCATAAAAACCTCTCATTATGTAAGATATTCTCTGGGTAGGAGTGAGCAGAGCTCTGAACTAGCCTGATTACTGCTGCTGGTCCCAGGCCGTTGTTTCTCCCCTCTTCCCATTAATAACTGGTTTGGTGCGTGATCAACCCTCATCTTCCCAAAGGAGTCTTAATGCTTCCGATATAATTTTTCACTTTTCTGTTAATAAAAACACCAGTGACCCCCCCTTAGACAATCAACAGAAACTCTTTTCAGGTCTGAATTACAGGTGTAAGCCACTTGTGTTTGGGATTTCTCTTCTGCAAGCTGGAAAATATATTTGCACTTACATTATTAATCTTTTTTTTTTTAAGTCTGTTGCATTAGTTGACTTGCAAAGTATCTTATAACCATTTGAATGTAAATGCTTTTCCAGGGTCAGGTTCAAGAACACACCTTCCAGTGCATGCTCACCCCTGGATGACCATGGTTATCAATAGGACTTTTGATTCTGTTTATAGTTTCCTGCCTGGAAGAGCTTTACTGATCACCGGAAGCACACTCTGATACAGCTTTCAAGTCCCCTGATAGCCTTTTAAACATAGCTACATAATCTCTCTCTTATGCTAATTTGTCAGTCTGCAACAGAGACAGGATTTCTATCAGTCTGGCAAAAACTTCTGAGCTCTTAAGTCATTGACTCTGAGTTAATTCTCCAATGACATAGCTGCCCATTCCTCTAAGCCCTGCGTTCCTGGGGAGAAACCAGCAAAGACTAAAAATAGGAAGAGACCAGGGGCAGTTGAATCAAGTCTTAACCATCCCCTTCCTTATGACAGTGGTACTGGGTGACCGGTTACAGAAGGAACAACCCAGTTTACAGTGATCCCAGCCGTGACCGGCCACACTGCCACAGGGAAGTTATTGTGTATTCTAGAGTCACCGTCCCAAAGATTTGTATCTTGGCATTTATTTATTTACTAAATTTAATTTTTTTGCAAAGCAATATTAAAACTTCTGTCTGTATGGTGGGATATTTCATTGTTTGGAGTAAATTTGACCCTCAAGTTCTTTTCTTTGTGCTTATCTGTGCGGAGATCAGGGAAGCATTCAAGTAGAGCCCGAAAATTGTCTAGGAGGGAGGCTCTGACAGATAGTGAGGTCTGGAGAAGTCAGGAAATCCATGCACCAGCGCAGCACACCGGGTTTAGGACCTTTGCAAAGACACGGAGGAAGATGGAAGAAATAAAGAGAAATGAATTCAGCCACGTCAGCGTCTGGAAGAACATAGACTACTGGAGCCTGGGAAATACACACAGAGGCACGTTGAGCGACAAAGATCAGAGACCTGGCTCAGAGGGTCAGACAGAAAAATCAGTGCTCAGGCTCAGTGCCCAGATAGCAGATTCCATTAGAAAACACATAGCCAAAAAAAGGCTTTGCTCACACATATTGTGAGCCTTATAAGCACCCCTTATCATATGAATCTGCTCAGGACCAGGATGAGGCCAGCATTGGGAGCAGTACTGAGCCCACAGACAGAGAAACAGAGCAAGCAGACTGAGCAGGGAGCCAGGCGGTTCCCGACAGCACCTCTGGCAGCATTTCATCTGGGCCTGGTCGAATTGCTTACGTTTGCATCCTAGACGTCCTTCATTTATTGGTCCATAACATCTCTATTGCATCACATAGCTCAAGCTTTCAATCTTTTTGAGCATTTTTATGTAGAAAAAAGGAAAATTCTGCTGGGGTGCTTTTACTGTTTGCTGTTTTCTGATTTATTTCAACTTTATTCAGTCTATCCAAGACTAAATGAAATACAACACTCCTGCCCCATTTCTAGTAGAGCTTCGGTTGATGCTTTGTGTCCATTATCCCACAAATAAAAACGACTAACAGGAGTTGCTGTGAGTGGGACTTTCAATGTTAACAATTTTACCTCTGGGTTCTGGGCGTTTGGAAACAGCTGCACCTAACTCCCTCCTGTACAGAGAAATAGAAATGAGCCAAGTGCAAATCTAAGCATTTCTTTAGAGTCTAAAGCGCAGACTCTCACTTTGGATTGAGGACACATACTATAGGGAGTGGGGTGAAGACTAAGCAGACGCTCGCGTTCCTAAATTCTATTCTTCATTTGCTGGTTGGATTGATCTTCTGGGAAGGTTCAAGTGAGGAGCACCTAACACTACTGATTCCTCCCCCACAGTGGTTGAAAAGGGATTTCAAACCGTTCCAAGCAGAGTGAAGGGATGAAAAAATGTCAGGAGTGGAAATAGAGCTGCTAAGTAGCCTATCACGAGAGTCTGGAGGAGTGAAAGTCTATTATTTACATGTTGGTCTCATCCACAGAAAAATCTGATTTTCTGTTAAGATGATACAAAAACTGGTTAGATACCCAGACAGAAAGGTGCTTCATCGCATGAGTGACCCCAATGTCACTCCAGGTGTGGGAGGCTGGGGTGGGCAGCCATGACAGCAGGAACAGGTAAAAGCAGTGTGAGTGAGGCGCCTCCCAGGTGAGAAAGACCAATTTTTCCCAATTTCTTCAAATCTTGGCTGGTTTTAAAACACTAAATAGCCCTTCTCAGCATCTTCCTGTCATCATCACTCTGATTTCTCCAGGCTCTTTTTTGTGGCATTGGCCTTGTTGTCTCCAGTCAGCCTTTGGAACTTGGTTATTTCTGTTGGCTTTTGGTTGGAGGACACAATGACCTCCCAGATGGTCCTTACAAGTCGGCCTAGGAATCTTTTTAATCTCCTCCCTAGTTCACCTCTTCCACTATGCCCAAGACCCAGGTCACTTCCCTAGGTCATTCTGGACGTTGTGGAGTCTCTTGCCACCCTCCACCACGTCCTGACCAACTAATTTAAATTAAAGTCAATTTTCTTTCTTTTTTTTTTTTTTATCACTTCACTTGCTTTTTTCCCCTCTGCCCTGTAGCTATCAACCCAACTGAACCCAGCCAACCCAAACCCTTTGTCATTTTTCTCTCCAGTGATTCACAATATATGTCCCCTCTGATTTGGCAGCAACTTAATTTTTAGAATTCTGCACTTAAAATTTTATGTGGCATCACTGGCTCTGAGTCAGGGCATGGGCATTAAGCCAAAAATACTTATTGTTCCTATTTTGTGACTAGCAAGGTGGGGATTCTGATACAGGGCTATTTTATACAGGCTATTGGGACAGTCTGAATGAATTTTAGAATTATTTTGAGAAGGCAGAGAGGGAAGGAATTTTAAATTAAAGCAGAGAAATCTTCTGTTTCTTACCACGGTTACAGTGATGCTAATGAGTTCACTAATTTGCTCTCCAAATATAATAATAAATAAAAGCATCCCAGTCTTGGAGGCCCTCTTTGTGGCCCTCCAGGCAGGTGGATGGAGGCTCACAGGGGCTGTAGCTGCCTGGTGGAAGAGGTTATAATCCAGCAAAGGATTATGTAAAACTATGCAGATATTTATAATTACCTTGTGAGGGAGAAATTAGAGGTGTGGGTATAGGCTGTGGAGCAGGAGAAAATGTAAAGGTACAGGAAAATTAGAAAGTTTACTGTGGTTCTGCTTGGCAAAAGCTCTTCTGAATGAAAATACCCTCAAAGAACCGAGCAAAAAATATCATCAGCTTGAGGGCTCTGTGTATGGCATTGTGTCACATGGATCAAAAGGAAGTACTTAAAATTGTACACTTGAAACCTATACAATTTTACTAACTAATGTCACCCCAATAAATTCAATAATTTTTTTTTTAAAGTCTGTCTAAGCTTTTGATCTTGTTTCTCAGGTAGGGAATGGAATTTAGAGGCATGTCAGTATCTAGAAATTCAGTTCTAAGATGCTGGGAAGAAGCTTTGAAATCAATAAAAGGCATAAGGCTGGATTTTATGAAAAACAGTTATTCAAAACTTAGGACAATGATATGGTGTGTCGGGCAGGTGCTGAAGCTGGGATTGCGCATGCTCTCTGAGATGCCCCTGGGCCAGCCTTGCCACAAACTCTGACGTGACTTCTACTGAAACTCAGCTGCTGGGGCTGTCAAGCAACAAATTCATGATTTTGGGAACATTGACCCAATCTGATGCCTCAGAGACAAGTCAGGGACTGATGGCTATAATCCTGAGTTTAATCTTCAATCATCAGAGACGAATGAGCTCATTTCACTCCAAGCTATTAAAAAATCCATGGGGATGACAATGTAGACAGTCATAAAGCCGAAAATTAGTGATAAGAACATCCACCCAAAGTCGGATTCCATGTTTTTGTTGCGTAGAAAGGACTATAAATTTGGCACGGTGGTCATGCCACCTCATGGTGTCTGTATAGTCAGCATTGGGATCACTAAGGGCCCTTTGCTTCACCCTTAGTAATTTTGAGATAGTATATTTACATAATTTACTAATGTTTTATCAAAAGTAATAACTATCATGCCTTTAACAATTTCCAGTTCATAGAGCACTTTCTGATATATTACTTTATGAAAGAAATAGGTCCTCTATAAACCAAAAAAACCAAAGGGAGGGTGTTCAGCAGTTTTTATGGGTTGAATTGCATTCTCTCCAAATTCCTGTATGAAGCTGTGACTCCCAGGAGCTCTGAATGGGACCTTATTTGGAAATAAGGTTGTTACAGATATAATTAGTTAATTTAAGATGATACTATTAGGGTGGCTCCTAATTCAGTATGACTGGTATCCTTATGAAAAAGGGAGATTTGGACACAAGCACACATGCACAGGGAGACTGGCATGTGAACATGAAAACAGAGATTAGGGCTATGAGTCTATAAGCCCTAGGAACACCAAAGATTGCCACCAGCCACCAGCAGCTTGGGGGGAGGCATAGAGCAGATTCTCCCTCACAGCCCTCAGAAGGAACCAGCCCTGCCAACACTTTGATCTTGGACTTCCAGCCTCCAGAACTGTGACACAATAAATTTCTGTTGTTCAATCCACTCAGTCTGTAGTATTGTGTTATGACAGCCAGCTGGAGTTGACTAATACAGCAGTCATCATCACATCCATGTTATATTGTGCCAGTCTTGAGAGTTATACTTTTTCTGTTTCCCACTTTCCTCTGGAGGTATTTGAAATTGGAGTTTTATTTCCTTATAGAAGCTATGGGTTCTATGGGTTGTTGGTAGGGATAGTGAAGTTTTTGGCCAGACCGGAAGAGGAACATTGCAAGGAAGGAGGGTCCCCTTTTTCTACATGCTAGGCTTGTAATAGTGAAGCAGACAGTCATGGTTCTAGTGGACATATGCTCAAACAAATAATCATAAATTATTTTTATTATTTTACTTACTGTGAAAGGGCATGGTCAACAGGTGGACCATACCTGAAATGATGGAAGTGAGAAAGCTTCTCTGGAGGTGCTATTTAAGCCAAGAAGTAAAAGATGTACAAGGGTTCTCCAACTAGGGAGTGGGCTAAATGCCCTTCTGGCAAAGACTCTGAGAAGGAAGAAACTTCCCTTTCTCGATTCACATGGCATCTGGAACATATGTTGTAGGTAAAATGATCACACTGCTGTAATAATTTACTGAGTTGTGAGTCCTTTAAAAACAGGATCTATGAAAGTTAGGTCTGGTGTGTTAGCTTTCCATCCAAATGAATGCAGGTTAAAGGAGTAGAAACTGGGATTCCTAAGATGAAGTCCATGGAGATAGCTTAGGCTGTTAGGCATCAAGAATTTTACCAAGTTTTCTCTTGGGATAATATGAACCTATATAAAGAAAAATCTAAGGATTCAGACTGAGAGTTAATCATGATTACAATAATATCATACATTTATCTAGATCTTTGGACTTGACAAAATAGATTTAAAAAGTGATAAATAATGTGGAGTATTTCTTCTTTGGAGAGAAAATAAAGGAGAGATAGATTATACCTCACAAAGGCTCCAAGGTCATTATTTCTCCCCATCTCGCTAGAGCGGGAAATAACAGACATGATAGATAGCTGTTAGAGCTGTGATCGTCTCCTGCTCTACTGGAAACAGAGAAAGAAGGCCTCGCTGACATTGATAGATCTGTGTTGTGGCATGAGTCGACACAAGTATAATAGTGATCATTGCCGTGATAGGAATGTGTTCTTGTACAGTCTTTCCTGCAACAGGAACGTTAGCTTCTACTGGGGAACCTTTGCTTCCCTTGATGTCAGTCTTGCTATGTGACCCTGTTTCTGCTGTCTCAAGTAGTCCTCTGGCTCCCTGTAGACAGAGGTGAGAGGGAGACGGCCATGTGTGTTGGATGGCTTAGAGGTTCCCCTGCCTAGAGGGAGGAAGTCTGGAATAGATGATGACTCTTGGGCTCAAAGTCCAGGACCCCTGCCTGGAATGATCGATAAGCTCAGAATGCCAAGGGTCATTACTTCTGCAAGTTTGGGACGGTAGCTCTTGCCCTGCAGGGCTGTCAGTTACTCCTGCTCCATGGGGAGAACGAGTTACCTGCTCAGTCTCCTAAAATGGTACCAATCTCCACTTTTCCCATCACCGTCCTTCCGAATTATAGTTCAGAGGTTAAAGTTGGCCTGCTAGCACGTGGCTAGCCTGATTTTACTGCCATGTCAAGGAGCAGTACTTGAAGGGCTAATGATATACTTATTAGCTGAGGAACACAGAGCAGTTCAAAAATAATTTATATTATATGGAGTAGAAAATGTGAACCACTCTGTTGGAGAACAGACCATAGCAGACACTTTTTAGTGATTCTTCTGCATGAGTGTCTGCAATAGCATCACGAGAGCATCATTTGTTTTTTCGTGTGCTATTTGCCATGTCACGTTACTTTTTCTTGCCATATATATTTAATTTTGACAATGAACATATCACTAAAAATAGAATCATAGCAGCATTTTAATTACAGCCATTTCAACTGCTCAGCCACATAACAATGAAAAAAATGGAAGGGCTGCGACAACATTGCTGAGTTGTCATCTCTTTAAATAGCTTTCTGTGAGTGTCACACGTACTACCAACTTACTATGGAGACTGAACTCATAGATGGGATACATGTACCTGTTTTTATTTTTTTTGCATGTTCCTGTTTTTGATGATCTGTAAGCACTGATGGAGGATGCCAGGTTGAAAACATAAGAATCTTAATCTTAGTTAAATATATTTCAGACCATTTATGTTTTTATCCCTATTGAACTGTTGGGTATTTACTTTTCTTTTCCTTAATTTTTTCTAATCCTTCTATTATGATAAAGGAGAGACTGGGGATAGCAAAAAAATCCCACAGTTACTTTTTTCTATGGGTCACAGCCAAGACTATGTAGAATTTAGTAAAGTCCATAGGAAAGATCTCCCATATCTCCAAAACATCACACACTGTTTACTACTCCACAGAGAGTGGGTGCTTGATCTATAAGTGTAGCGGTTGGCAGGGAGGAAGGGTAACATTCCAGGGCCTTCTCTCCATCTGCAGAGTTGCTCTAAGCATGGAAAGACCTATGATCATTTGTAGTGTCCGCATCCTACTCTATTAATCCATTGGTGGTATTAGCAATGGGCCACAAGGCAAAGATTAGTTTTATATCACCTTGCTTACAAACATCATCATGAGCAAGTGCTAGAAGTCTTCCTTCATGAAACTGGCTTCTATAACCAATAGATCATTTTTAGATGCACTTACTTTTTAAAAAATTTTTTTAAAAAAATATGGTTTTATTGATTTCAGAAAGAGGAAGGGAGAGGGAGATAGAAACATCAACAATGAGAGAGAATCATTGATCGGCTGCCTCCTGCACACCCCCTGCTGGGGATCGAGCCCTTAACCCAGGCATGTGCCCTGACCGGGAATCAAACCATGACCTCCTGGTTCATGGGTCGACACTCAACCACTGAGCAACACTGGCCGGGCTTAACTGTTTAAATATATTCAAAAATCTGATGTCTCCATCATGCTGTGGAATCATTCCTGATGGACAGAACTTGAAACTTTCAGAATAGAGAGCAATATTTATTCCTACTTCTACAAGATTTCTTTGCACTAGGAAATGATTACAATATCAGAGAAGCTTGTCTTAGGAGGTCCAGGGGTGGGATACATTTTGAATTAATTTGTTGGTAGTTTAGTCAACATGTAAATGTTATCAAATAACCAACTGGTTGATCTTTTTGAATCAATCAACTCACTAAAGTCTAAGAAAGGATGGATCAGGAATGGGTCCAGGTTGTGTGGGTTCTGAGGCTTTTACCACTTTTGGAGCTTTGTTTAAGAAAAAGCATACAAAGTCACAAATGCAACTTAAAATTAGGTATGAAAATAAATATTTATTTAGAATGAGAAATCACAATCACAAATTATGCATTTTAAAAAGTATGTAGGTACCCAAATCATCACAAAATCTTCCCAAAACACAATAGTTTTATTAATTAACTTCCTGATGCACTTTTATAGTTGCTACATTTTTTGGATGCAATCTCTTTGCTGCTTTACACATCATTTTCTATATAGAAAGTAGAAAGATAATAGTTTTTCCCTTAGCAAGGTTGATTCAAAATTGATTTGTATTACTGATAGTTTAGAGACATTTATTTCAGCTTAACAATGCTCTATTAATAATGCCATGCATATGTTTAGGATTTTTGTAGAATTAGAAAGAAATCTCTTTAAACTTTGTCTTGTATATACACTTTGCAATTTTGGACATTTGAAGTTTTTTTTAGGCAGTATCTAATCTGAATATTATTTGGTCTGACAGCATTCATTAAATCATGCAAATTGTGGGATTTTTTTTCCTACAACATTCATTTATTTGCCTTTTGCTTTTCTGTTTCTAGATTGAGACTGTCCTTGTGTAAATCTTTTCCTCATGGTCATGATCCTGATCTCTAAGTTTTAGTTTTCATCAAGATACAATAAGAGCCCTGGCTGGTTCGGCTCACTGGTTAGAGCGCTGGCATGTGGACTGAAGGATCTCGGGTTCAATTCCAGTCAAGGGCACCTAACTCAGTTGTCAGGCTCCATCCCTGGCCTGGGGAGGGTGCGACTTGTCTCTTTCACATCAATGGTTTTTTCCTCTCTCTCCCTCCCATTCTCTGTGAAAAGCAATAAAATAAATAAATATCCTCCAGTGAGGATTAAAAATAAAAAATAAATTAAAAAATTAAGCCCACTAGATAATTATAATAAAAAATGATACAATAAGAATTTTGGTGATATTGAAACCTCTGCCAGTACTCTCTCTCAGTTTCCATTTGGGCTTCTTCCTTTTATCACATTTGAATTTTGGTATTATCCATAATTCTGAAAAAATATAAAATGAATCTGAAATTAAAGCATAAATGAGAGTAGTTCAATGAATTTTAAGTTGCTGCTATATTTTGTTGAACTAAAACTGTTGTAATCAAATGAATCTTACGTTACATACTGTGATTTATTAGTGCATATTTGTGCTTATTTCTTCATTTTATTTCACTGTGTTGGTGACAATATTTGTATACTATTTCATCCAGAACCCCTGGACCTCATCAGACAATATATGGGAGCTAATCTAAGACACAATCTAATATCTTGGGATACATACAACATAGAACAGCTGTAGATTTGTGCCCTATGAACACAGAAATTCTAGTAAATTCCATAAAAAAAGATTCTTGTCAAGAAAGGAAAAAATGTCCTGCTGGTGTGGCTCAATGGTTGAGCATCGACCTAGGATCCAGGAGATCGAGGTTCGATTCCCAGTCAGGGCACATGCCTGGGTTGCGGGCTCGATCCCCAGTCGGGGGCGTGCAGGAGGCAGCCGATCAGTGACTCTCATCATTGATGTTTCCACTCTCTCTCTCTCTCTCTCTCAGAAAATAAATAAAGATATATTAAAAGAAAAGAAAAGAAAAGATAAAGAAAGGAATATACATGGTGCATTTGTATTTGTATATGCTGCGTGATCAAATACCTTCTTGACAGGAGAAAACTTCAGTTTTTATCATACATTAATGAGAACGGAATCTTCTGTGTAAAGTATCACACCAATTAGCTTTTGACCTCTTACATTCCAGCCTTGTTTCTCTTTCACAACCCACACAGTCCTGGTGCTCCGTCAGCCATAGGACACGCTAACATCATGGCATAGCTTTGGTCACGCCTTTCAGATCAGGATGCTGGCTAGGTTGGCGTAGTGGGCTGTAGGAGTATTTTTAGAAGTCACTCCTACACTGGGATGACTGGGCACAGCTTAACGTAAATGACAGGAAGCTACATAAACATGTCCCATTTAACCCAAACTCAGTGTGTCCCTGTAACTCAAGTTCTTCTTAGCCAATACCCCAGATAAGTCATGATAACACCGGCATCACCCAACACAGGGGAAAATGTAACAGATGGAAAATCAGAGTGGAAAGAAATAGTAATCTGAACCATTGCAGTTTAAATATCTCACATTTGCAAATTTCACAAAAAAATATGATGATATCATGTGGCTAGGTCTTCTCTCAGGGGCCTATAAGGTGCAAGCCCCATGAGCCTCACAGTGAACCTCATTCTGGGACAAATCTGTCTGTCTGTCTCTCTTTCCTTTTTCCTCTGAAGTTCACTGCAATGGGCAAAGCCTGATTTCATCCTTACAGTGTGAGAGACGACACTGGCTTATTTTGGGAAAGGAAGGCCATGGCACAATGGAACAATGGCCTATATATGGCACAAACCTGACACTCCCCATGTTTCTAAGGGGCAGCGACTTCCCATTTGCTAAGTGACTTAATTGTGCTCATCAGCTCTTTCTAGCATTTTCTGTAGGAAGTAAGGCCCAATACTTCCAGTGTAGAGGAGCAGTGAAGCAGTAGGGCTAAAGAGATTTTCCAAAGTTATATGGCCTTTCAATGGCTGCCATGATTGGGAAATTCTCTGTTAAATAGTTTTATTTAATGTAGGACTTCCCTGAGCCTTTGAGATGTTAATGTGAACATCAAAGGTGCTTCAAGAAAGATTAGGTTAGGCGGCAACATTTCCTAAATTTATTTGATCAAGAATCTTTTATTTTTTAAAAATCCACAGGGTCTTCTGTAGACCTGCCCTTGTGGAGGGATGCAACGGCCACCTCCAGGTGAGGAGTTGAGGCTGGTTTCCTGCTTGAACCAAATGGAGAGGGCACATTGTTCAGAGACACTCTAGTTTTCAATAAAAACCTGTTCCTAATCAAACCATAATTATTCATGAGCCTCAGATTGCTAACATAAGCTTAGATTTTTAAAGTAGATATAATTCAAAGGAAGGCTTAAATAAATTTAAGCAACTCAGTATGGAAAATAATCATCTTTTTTATTCATCTCAGTTGTGCATTATAAATCCTTGCAGAAATCTTGGCCATTTGTCCCCGCCGCCCTCAAATAGCCCATAAGGGCTTGAAGCCAGGGGTAAAGTTGAGTTTAGACGGGAAGAGGGAGCTGAGTTAAGAGGAAGAGTCAGTGAACGTGTTTGTGAGCCTGGGAGAGAGGAGGTATACAGAAGTACGAAGACTGAGAAATGAAATCCGCTTCCACGGTGTCAAGATGAAGAAGGAAGGCTGCCCCCAGTTTCCTGGAGCCTTACCTGGAGGCAGAGTCTCTGCTGCTGCGCCGTCACTCCTGAAAACAGAACCACCCCTCTACCTCCACGGCCGTCCATCAAGTGCAGCCCTGCTTTGAATGACAACTGCCTCATCTTTATGACGGGAACACCTGCCTTAGGTTTGTTTTCTTCCTGCATAGTCTCCTCACTGCTGCCAGAAATACCTCCCCAAATGCAAACATAATTATGCTATGGTCATCCAAACAAGCCTTTGGAGAAAAGGTACAGTGATGCCAAGTGGGGAGAGAAAAAGGAGTGAAGCTAAGCTGACCACGTCTGATCAATAGGATGGGTGGTGTAGGCCAGGTGACAGGCAAAGACAGAGAAAAGCAGTGTCCTCATCTTGCAATGTGCACGGGGTGTCCCCCAAAATGTACACACACTTCAACAGCTGATAGCTCAATTTTTGAAAATGAAATGTATTTTAATAAACACTGCCTTTATAATTATTCAAAGTGTGTGTATACATTTTGGGGGGGGACGACACCCTATAGAATGAATATGTCCCCAAGTCCTAGTTCCTTCTAAACTTTTATTGGGATTTCTCTACAAATCAGGATTTAAGATACGCTGCCATTAAGGACTTCAACCAGTTTCTTTGCTGTGTTCTCCTGAGCCTCATCAACTGCAGGCAGAGTGTGAGGTGTGGTATGTGTTTGCTTATCTGTGATCACTCATAATGCTAACTCATTTTTTTCTTTCCCTTTGCCAATGTCATTTCTTACAATTAAGAGTCTCCCCTTGTTTGGCCTGGCTGGTGCTTGACACAAGGCTTCGGAACTTCTTTCTGAAGATCTTACTGCTACGGAACAGGATGGGAAGACAGATCTGGTGCAGAGAGAACGAAAAAGGTGTGAAAAATATCAATGGTATATGTTCTGGTGAAAAATTGCAATGGGAGTTTCTAGAGAGAATTAAATTTAAGGAGAGGAATGAATGGGGCACCAGGTCTAAGGACTGACATTAGGAGACCAACTTCAGGGTCATGAAGTCTTGTGTTCGAGCCTTGCTCTGCCCATTTCTGGCTCTGTTTGTTAATATATAAAAAGTAAAATGGGGTTAATAGCAAGAAGCATCTCATAGGGTGGTTGTGAGAATTAAATATTTCACATAATTAGTGTTGAATCAGGGCTAGCTAATATTATTTTCTGTTATTAATGATTGCCTGATTAGCAGGAGTTGGGCTTGAAGTTAGAAAAGTTAGTGGTTAAGAAAAAAATGGAGATTAATTTCTCACCCTTCCTCACACTGATTGGTTGATCGACGGATTGTTACCTTTTTTTTGTAGCACCTATGAGATTCTAGGGTAGATACTTCAACACAGAAGACGCCCTTGAGAAGTGCCAAATCTAGAAATTTATTAATGCAGCTACTTTAAATCCTGTTTTGAAGAAAAGCAGAGATCATTTAAATGTCAATCCAATAACCTGTCAACAGATTAAACTTTCAAAATATTAGATCTAAAACCTCACAGGTCATTTACTCAAACCTCCTTGCTTTATAGATGCCCAAGCCAAGTTCCTTCCTCCCTCCCTCCCTCCCTCCCTCCCTCCCTCCCTCCCTCCCTCCCTCCCTCCCTCCCTCCCTCCTTCCTTCCTTCCTTCCTTCCTTCCTTCCTTCCTTCCTTCCTTCCTTCCTCATTGTTTATTGTCTCCCATTTGTCACCTACTATTACCTGACAGGAGCAATAGTGCACCTGGGCATAGCAGCGGACAGAGCTGACACAATATATGCTCTGTCAGAGCTTCTAGTCTAGTGGAGGCAAGCAGAAAACAACAAATCCGAAACATTTCTGTGTGACGTGTGCTAGGAGAACAACAAAGCAGGGCAGGGGTAAAGAGGGGCGGGCGGAGGTGCGTATTAGCGGGACGCCTGTGCGCACACTGGCTTTCCGGGAAGGCCTCCCTGATAAGGGGACATTTGAGGAGAGACCTGCAGAATGTGAGGACCAGATCCGCTTGTCCAGAGCAAGGTAGTGCTTTAAGGATGACCGCCGACCAGGCCGGCTGCTCAACCCTCTCAAGCACAGGTTAGGATTGGGAGAGTTTGAAAATGAAAGGAGGGAACACGAGGGACCTGTTGGAGGAAGAGCGACACAAGTGCTCCTTTCAGTCTTTGGCTGGTGGTAATTTTCAGTTGGTCACATGAACCCTTGGTTGGTGGATAATAGAGTATTAGACCAGGGAGCAAAAAGACTGAGATAAATGCTTCTTGATTTTAATTCTCTAATTCTCCAGTTTTTTGACACATATGAGTGCGAGTTAGTGTGAGGGTGTCTGAGGCTACTTTATCTTCTGCAGAAATATCATCTTATGAAAGTCAAAGGAAAGGGGAAGAAAAACAGGGCTTAGGCCCTAGAGTGCGTCCCCACTGAGGCAGCGGCCTGACAGTTTAAAATCCCCGGCTGTGAGCACAGCCAATTTTTAGAGGGCCTGTGCTGGAATGAAGGGCCGAAGGCCTCCGACCGTCCCTCTGCCCTCTCCGTGGGGGACTTGAATTAACTGTCAACAAAAGGGCAACTTCAAAGACTAAACAGAATTGTTTCATGCCCTCAAACATCAAAGTCATGAATGTGCATAAGGCTCTAAGAGTTTTCAGTGGAGTGGTGCACTGCTGACAGGGAGAGCTCAACAAACAGACAAACAGACAAACAGACAAACAAGCACATACTGACTCGATCCTCTCCAGCCTGGACATCAACCCTCTACATGGGCAATTCTGTGGGCAATTCTGTGGTAAATGACAATCTACAGGAAAAATGTTTTAGAAGCAACGAATTATGCTCATTGTTGGTCTAATCAAATTGGGCAATAATGGTACAACTTTCTAACTGACAGACCACCCTGGAGAAATCGGTCATGTCTAGCATTACAACACTCAACTAGAGGATCGGATTGTGTTTGCCGATTGCACATCTGGCCTGTTTCAAGTAGGAGGTGGTTTCCTCACGTGTCTCCTCTTGTCTTCCTTTGAACTGTGAGCATCGCTGACCTTAACAATGGCCCATGGTGTCCCAGAATCTTGATTTCTTCATCCCATACTTAGCACTTGAGTTCTCCAACATGGGTCAGAAGTATGGCAAATTGAGGAAATCCTTATATCATCTAGGAGGAAGGAGAAATAGTTAAAGACAAAAGGAAGTCAGGCCATCAGTGGGTAGAGCTGTCAATTACTGTATTTATTGAATCTGTGATAGCAGTTGGTTTTTAAGTGGTATCATTATTTGATAGAACCCTGAAAACAAAGTTTCCCAATTAAACTATGACACTATGTTTCTCACACCTTAAAATTATTTTACATTATCAAGAGACATTTTAGGCTTAGAGTTGTGTGTGTGTATGTGTGTGTGTTTATCATTTACCATTTTTGTGCATGTATAAGGAAAATGCAAGTAAAATAAATCAGTTGCTTTTGCAGGAAAATGTGGAACTGCAGTCATTCCTCTAACAAAGATATTTACTCCACTGCTGTTATATTTATATCTCATTGTTCAGTATCCATGCCTTTCCACATGTACAATCACTTTTTATTTAGTGTTGAATAATAGTACACATTTTTAAAGACAGCAATGAAACCCATCGTTTATACTACCAATAATGCAAACAACTCAACTAACGTGACAACCATATGAAGATCTATGGCCAGGTTTGCACATGTGCAGGTGGTTACAACTTCATCACAACTGCCACCTGGGTGACAGTGATTTTAAGATGCCATCAGTTGGAAAGTACATCTCAATTTCATAGATAATTATATAAGAGGAACTGAGCATGCAGTTTTTGATGAAATACAGTAATTATAGAAGTAGAAGGTGACAAAGCCCTGTAATATTTCCTAATCCCCCAGGACAAAGGGGAACAAATGTTGGTCAGAGACTATTTGACTTGAGGTGAATATACTTCTAATTCTGCATGATCTCTGGCACATAGGAACTTCTCAGTATGAGCCTCTGCAGGGACTGAGTGGATAGCAGGTTGACTTTCCTCCCCTGAGCAAGAGGGCAGGTTCTTGTCATTGCTGATGTTGATTTATAACAACAACATAAATTATTTTGACAAAAGAAAGATCACCAATGACCTCACAGTTCTAATATAATTACCTTATTTTTAAATATTTCATCCTAATGTTTATCTATATACATTTCTTAATTTTCATAGCTGTAATCATAATAATGAATGTAATATTTTGTTTCCACTGAATATTATATCAAGGCAGTATAATTATAATTTTATGGCTGTGTAATGTTCCATTAAGTTATATACAATAATTTATGTAAACGTTTGTTATTGTTACGCATTTAGATAGCTTCTGATGCTTTGCTGCTTTAGATGGAGCTGCAGATAACGTTACTGTGCGCTTAGTTCTTTCTTCTGTTTAATTATTTCCTTAGGAAACATTCCCAGGAATGGAATTTTTGGGTCAAAGGGAACGATCCATGTTTATAGCTCTTGGTAGAAATTGCCATAAAAAAAGGATTCAATAAAATTTCAGTAGCAACTTCTCCTTGAAGATTCTGTAGGACAGGGGACTGTTTTAGCCACTTTACAATACTTGTCTTCTCCATTTTCTGGGATGTGAATGTCATTGGAGGCATGGCTTAAGGAGAGAGGAAATAAAATAAAATGCATTGCTGTCGCTAGTTACTTCAGTGCTCTCTGATTTTCTGGAAGCCGCAGTCCAGTTCTTGCCTCTACTTTTCTAGCTTTCTCGGCTCTGTGCAACTGGGCATAAGACTCTCATGGGCTCTGAGTTCAGGGAAGTCAGGTATTATTAGGTAGGACATGGAGCAAGATTCTTTTGCATCCTTAACATCTGAATAGAAAAAGGTAAATTTGTTGAAAAGGGGTGGGTTGGTTACAAAGTAATTAGCATAATGACTCTGTATAATTACTTTAATTCAGAGGGTCAAAATGCTGGTGTTTATTTTGTTGGATTCAAGATAACTTAAATAGTGCCAGGCTATAAAAACAACAGCTGCAACCACCAAATGGAGACTTTAACTGAAAGAGAAGGCCAAGTACGAAAGGTGGGACTCAGAGTTCAGGACAGAAGCATGTGTCTTGTTTGGTTGTGAGCCATTTCGGAATTTTATCACAGCCCTTTCGGTTATGTCTGGGCTTCTATCTTTGCACAGAGAAAGTCAGGAACTAACGTGACAGAGATATTTGTTTCCTATGATACCGAAAGGAAAAAAAGCAGGTATTATAATTTCACACAGTTCCTACACGGGCTGTGTTCTTCACGTAGGAGGGCAGCCCTGTTGACCTATCTGTTGACCTACTGTAAGAGGAGCTCACACTTAGAAATCTTAGTTTTCCAATAAATGGTTCCATTTTATATGTTATTTCTTTACTCCCAGTTACAAAGGATGTTCTATTTGGAAGAAGGCTAGCTAGGGCCAGGGATGCCATCTGCAGTTATAGGAAAACAAGACAAAATTGCCTCTAGAGGATGCCATCAGGGTCATTAGGACTGAGAAATTGCAGTTTGCTAGCCTGTATTACAATGATCATAACACTAAATCATAAAGTCCCAAGTCATCATGTGATGTTATGACACTAGATAGCTCAAATCTGACAATGATAAGGTTTTCAACCATTTATTCTGTTTCTATAACATTTATTGTAGAAACTGGGAAGTCATCAAGTCTGAGTCTTTCTAACTTTCTCGTTTGTAGTCTTTTGATTTGACATGCTGTGTTGTGTGCTTATAACCATGGTCACATGTTTGTGTTTTATTAGTCAGGACTTGTTCAGGTGTAAGTGACAGAAACTTACCACATACAACTTAAATGAAAAGAGGAATGCAGGGGTTCACTTTACAGGAAAAGTGGAATAGTTTTGGGCACTTCTGGATCCAGGGGCTTGAATAACATTACCACATTTCTATTTTAATTTGCATTTTATGACTATTCTTTTTATGTGTCTTTCCCCATGTTAGGAAAGATGACAGTGGTAGCCCCAAGTATATACTCATTGCTTGTGACCCCTTCCCCCCAAAGAGACTTCTTGTTTGTCTCAGCATCCAATCTCAATTTAAACTTTAATTGGCCATGTTGGCCTAATACTTCTTCTTCTTTTTCTTCTTTTTTTTTTTAGAAAGTAGCAAATCTACAAATATCTGGAAATTAAACAATACAATTTAAATAACCTATGGGCTTAATTACAATGAAAATTGGAAGATAATTTCAATTGCATGCTTATGAAAATATGGTATATTATAACTTACAGACTGTAGTTAACTGTGTTTAGAGGAAAAAGTTTAGCCTCGAAAGTATATCCTAGAAAAGAACAAAAGCTGAGAAATAGTTATTTAAGTTAAGACTTCCCAAGAAGTTAGAAAATGAACACTAATTTTAAAAAATAGGCTCATGGACACTGACTACAGTGTGGTGATTTGCTGGAGGGGATGGGTGAGTGGGGGAAGGTGGAGGAGGGTATGGGGGGGGGGTAAATAGTAATGGAAGGATAATAGTAATTGACTCAGGGTGGTGAACACACAATACAGTGTACAGGTGATGTATTGTGGAATTGTGCACTTGAAAATTGTGTAATTTCTTTCCCCCCATTGATCCCCTCCACCCTGCATCCACCCCATCCCCAGGCCTTCCCCATACCAATGTCCATGTCCATAGGTTATGCTATAAGCATATAAGTTCTTTGATTATCTCTCCCCATCCACTCTCCCACCCCTGCCTTCCCTCTGAGATCCCTCAGTTTGTTCCATGCTTCTATGTCTCTGGATCTATTTTGTTCATCCCTTCCTTCCTTCCTTCCTTCCTTCCTTCCTTCCTTCCTTCCTTCCTTCCTTCCTTCCTTCCTTCCTTCCTCCCTCCCTCCCTCCCTCCCTCCCTCCCTCCCTCCATTGAAATAATGAACAGCTCACAAGCTGAACTGGCTTAAATGGGTCCAGACTGAGAGCAAATCAATGTCTGAAACAATAGCATCACAACTCATTGCCTAAGATAAAAAAAATAAGTCGTGTCAAAAAGGAGGAGATTTTTCTGCAGTTTGAGGGGCAGTTGATATTTATGCAAAATTCAGTTTAAAAATAAACTGCAATTAACAATGCAAATCCTGAGAAAAATCTCAGATAAAGGGCAGGCCATGGAAAAAGAGATAAGTTGCCAATGTGTCCTGTTAGGATTAAAGTTCTAGGGAAGATGGACTGAGGTAGATTTCTTTAATGGATTTCTCCCCCCCCACCGGAAACATAATGAATCAGCCAATCCCCAAGTCTGTATGGGCTGAAATGAAGAATAAAAAGGTGTACAAGATGGTCACGCACTTACCTCTCTGACAACTGCTCTTTCCCAGAGAGCAGCTAGGCTGGTGGGTGGGGCTGAGGGCCTGTCTCTGAAACATTTGAACTCTGCCATCTACTGTCTACTGTTTAGTCTCCAGAGGGGTTGTACACATGTGGTTTTGTTTGTCGTCTTGGTTATCACTCATGGCTCAGTTGATTTTGTATTGGATAATTTCTTAGCCAAATATAATTACTAGCATTATAAAAGTATTGCATTTTACGTTTTTTTATTGAAAATTTCTATTTCCACTACATAGAATTTTGTGGGCTCTCCTGAAAAGCTAATTATAAAAAAAAATAATAAACATAATATTGTTTACTTCCAACTAGCATGGTCTGTGAAGCTCAATTAATATTTGTTGGATGAAATTTGGAAATTAAAATTTCCAAATAATGGATATAGTATTGAATATTGCTTCTGTAAATTCATCCAGATTGTTAGGTTCAAAAATAAGATTATGATGGAACTTAAATTCAAGTATTAAAATCAAGTATTAAATTATCAACTTTATAAAGCCAGTTATACTTATTTATTTGATACCAAAATATCAAACATTATTTATTTAGTTTTTAATATAAAAATTGAAAATACATTCATTTACTATTAATGACTCTGATTACCACCTTAAGTATATATTGTAGTATATCATTAGCTCTGATTACATACATTTATAAGTAGTACTTATAAATTTAAATATGTTAAGATCTACAAGGAATCTTAAATATACCAGCAGATAATTTCATTACTTTACAATAATATTATAACTAAAATATCTTGAGCATTTACCTTTTTGCTGGACAGCACAATAATCATGTTATATATACATTACTTCATTTAGCCCGCATAATAACACTAAGTAAAAGAAGTAGACCTGCAGGTTAAAATTAATTACTTAAGGTCATAGAGCAGAGTCACTGAGCAAACCTGAGATTTAAGTCATTTTCCCTGTGACCACAAGTCTGGGTAGTTTTCTATTATACTACACTGGATATATATATTTATAGCAGATATAAAATTATTTCTGCATGGTGGATTCTGTGAAACCCCATTCTACCCATTATTGGCAACCTGGAGTCTAACGGAATTAAAATTCTCTTAGTTGAAACAAATAGGCATGAAAAAGCATAGGTAATTAAGTTTAAGAAAAAAAGAAATGGATGAACGCCATGATTGACATGGAGAGTTGAAGCGTGGTAAGGCCTTAAGAATGTAAGGATGAATGCTCTAGAGGAGGCTATGACAAACAATTAGAAGCAAGTGTTTTGAGTTTAGTTTAATAGAACAAACTTTGTCTCCCTAGTGTGCACATAGCTTTCTGTTTACGTAAACTAGCTACATGTTAGTTGGCACCACCAAGGTGAGACTTTATAGCTTAGATTTAGTAGTAGCAAACTCTGACTTAGCATTTTTCATGTCTACTGAGAAATAAACAGGGATGCTCATAAAAATTAAGGTTAATGGCACTGGTTGACTACCCTCTCGCAGGAATTAAGTTGCTCTTTTACGATCATTTTAAATTGTGAGTTTGAATGGCTATAACCAAAGATGACTGCTGATGCAGGTCCCTCCTCACCTTCAGGTTTTTACCATTCAGTGGAAGTAAAGGATGAACAGAAATGAAATGAAGTTTATTTTTATTTTATACATTTGATTAAAATATTAAAAGTGGATAAAACACGTTTGCAGAAGAAAATTAGCAAAAGTGTTAAATGAAAGCTGATTTGTAAAATCAGGCTCCTTAATGAAAAAGTATGTACAGTAAGTCACTTAACTGTTTGCTTAATAAATTGTTTTCAGTCTCTACTACCGTGGTTAATAATGATGTATTACATAGCTTTTGTTGAACAAACATGTGATGCTAATTAAATTCCTTATTATTTGAAGAAGTAGAATATTAACAATTAAAGCGTTTCTTGAAGCAGCCGCTTGGAGTAAAATGCTCTGACGGGCGCCTATGAAATTACTTGTACATTAAGATACGGCTCACATAACACAATGCTGTAAATAGCACATATGACTTATCTTCCTGTAAGGTAAATAGCAAGATCAGAGAAAGGTGAAAACAGGTTAAAAGTTCAACTTCTTCCCTAACTTAGTTTTCATTCATCACACTCATCTATTTGTTAAAAATATATTGGTGCTGGTAATAGTGTTGAACAAGACAAGACCGCCCCAGCCCTCAGGGAGCTTACAGTTTAAAAAGGAAAGTAAAATTGAATTGAGTAATAGTGAGTCCCATACGGGCAGCATGGGAATGACTAACAGGGAGATAAACTCAGCTGGATGTGGGAAAGAGAAGATCAAGGAGGGGCGGAGTAAGTGCTAGTTCCACGTTGGGAGAGGTTATGGAGGCCTAAGGTGAGAAGGAGAATTTGAGGAGACGCTCGCGTGATATGACACGAATATATAAACTTAGGACTGAGTGGAGGGTGAGTGGCAAGGGTTTAGGTCAGTAAGATAGGCAAGTTGGTCTCTAGGTCATGGGAAGAATTTTCAGCAATACCATTTTTGGGTATATATCCTAAGGAATTAAAATGTGAATCTCAAAGAGTTATCTGCACTCCCATGTTCACTGCAGCATTATTGACAATAGCCAAGACACAGAAATAACTTTAATGTCAACCTATGGATGAACAGATAGAGAAAATGTGGCATCTACATGCAGTAGAATATTATTCAGCCTAAAAAAACAAGGAGATCCTGGCATTTGAGAGAATAGGGATGGGCCTGGAGGTCATTATGCAAAGTAAAATAGCCAGGCACAGAAAGATAAAATACTCCGTGATTTCATGTGTACGTGAAATCTGAAATAGTCAAGCTCATAGAAGCAGAGGGTAAAGTGGTTGTCAGGGGCAGGGGGGAGGGGAAATGGGGAAGTGTTGGTCATAGGGCACAGAGTTTTCATTTTGCAAAATGAATTCTGGAGATCTACTGTACAACATAGGGCTTATCATGAACAATTCTGTATTGTGTATTTAAAAATTTGGTAAGAATGCCCGGGTTGTGCGCTCAATCCCCTGTCGGGGAGGCAGCCAATCAATGACTCTCTCATCATTGATGTTTCTATCTCCCTCTCCCTCTCCCTTCCTCTCTCTGAAATCAATAAAGATATATTTAAAAAAAAAATTGGTAAGAAAGTAGATCATATGTTAAGTGCTCAAGTGCTATTTCTACAAAAGGAAAAAACCCTCTAAAACTAAAAAATCAAAGGGGGCAGGTGGAAACTTTTGGAGGCGATGAGTAAGTTTATGGCATTGCTAACGACAATGGTTTCATGGGTGGACACTTGTCTCCAAGCTCAAAGCTAGTAAGCAGTAGAGATGGGATTTCAGCTTAGGTCTGGCTGGCTGTTTCAGGAGGGTGTGCTGATTTCACTGCCATACACAACCTCCGGAAGCTTTATTTAATATTTATTAAGTCACTTACATGCACTGGTTATTTTTTTGGCTCACAAACCTGTGCCCACAGGTGATGAGAAAAATGAGGGGAAGTTGTAAATTATTAAAACATTTGCTTTGAGAATATTATTTGCTATCATGGAGCAACATCTCTGATGGTGGGTCAGTTGGCTGAGAAAAAGACAAAATCATAGGGTAGTGACATCTGACTGTTTAAAAGGTAGTCGATCCCTAGTAGAAGAGGAAGATTTTCATGCTTGTTTATGTGTTTATCATTTTCTTAAAATATTATACCTAAGTGAGGAAGATTACTAAAAGTCCAGGCTTCTTGGTAGGCTTTCATTGAAATGTGATGGATGGTAAATGTGAAACAGCAGTGCATGTACACAATTCCTGGTCATTTATTTCTTTAAAAGGAAAAACTAGCACTTCTGGAATTATGCTTTGCAGGAGATCAGTGTTGTGTTAGATGTTAATAAGTGTTCTGCCCAAAATGGTTGGTCCCACGGTGAAATCACTGTCAAGCTTGATCTTTATAATTGGATTTCTTAGGACCTTGACTGAGTGTATTACAATGACTGATTCCCAGGCACCATCCCAAACCCACTTAATGAGACTCTCTGGGTGGGAGGGTGAGAGAGGGAACCCAGGCATCATTATCTAAAAGTTTTCCAGGTGATTCTGGTGCGCAGGAGTGCTATTGTAATGAGACATTTTTTCAGTACACATACTTGGGCTAGAGGCCAGTTCTTTTCTATATCCCCGACCATTTGTCACAAAGGAGAAAAATGATGATAAATGACACAAAGTAGGAGGCTTTTGTAGTCTGTCAGAGATTCAGTTCTTTATTCAGTGAAAGTCAATTTTGATCAGATAAACATTCTATGAAGCATTAGCGATGGGGGAACAGATGGAACTACTATAAGAGGGAAATAAACGGCTGGAAAATGAGCCAGCTCCCGCCGTGTGTGTCTTCTGATTCCTGGCCGCGTGCTCCGGCGTTCGCCCGTTGCTGCAGCCCTGCTGGGGGGGGGGGGGGTCTGAAGTCTGAATTCACCTTTCCTCAGGTCCCTTTAAGTGGGCTCTTGCTCTCTTTGAGTCTATGTCTGAAATTCTGTGAAATGAGTTTATTACAGATCGGGGCTGACTGCTGTTTTCATGCCTTCCATGGAGCCCAGTGTCTCCAGGGTAGAGTCCAGCCAAGGGAAGGAGACTCCCCCCCCCCCGGCTTCTCCCTCCCTCTCAGCTGCATGTCTCACCACTGTTTGCACCCTCTGCCTCGCTGCACTGCCCTCCCTGCATTTCCCCGAGCTCACTGCTCTCGTTGCTGCAGAGCTTTTGCACAGGTGGCTCTGCTCCTTGAAAGCGCTTCCTTTGTATCTTCTGGTTAATTCTTAGTTGATAAATATCCTTCACAACTCAGCTCAGAGACCACCGTTTCTGGCAACGGCCCCCTCCTACCTCGCACACCCCCTAGGTTAAGGGCCCCTCGCACACCCCCTAGGTTAAGGGCCCCTCGCACACCCCCTGGGTTAAGGGCCCTTTGCACACCCCCTGGGTTAAGGGCCCCTCGCACACCCCCTGGGTTAAGGGCCCCTCGCACACCCCCTGGGTTAAGGGCCCATGGCACACCCCCTGGGTTAAGGGCCCCTCGCACACCCCCTAGGTTAAGGGCCCCTCGCACACCCCCTGGGTTAAGGGCCCTTTGCACACCCCCTGGGTTAAGGGCCCCTCGCACACCCCCTGGGTTAAGGGCCCCTCGCACACCCCCTGGGTTAAGGGCCCATGGCACACCCCCTGGGTTAAGGGCCCCTCGCACACCCCCTGGGTTGAGGGCCCCTCGCACACCCCCTGGGTTGAGGGCCCCTCGCACACCCCCTGGGTTGAGGGCCCCTCGCGCCTGCTGTAAACAGTGCCCACTCCTGTGTGGCAATGGTGACTTACATAGATCTCTCCCAGCCGTGTTGCAGGGTCCTGAGGTCCGTGCTTTGTTTCCCAGCTCCCAGCTCAACGGCTGGCATATGAAAGACGCTTAACCAATGTTTATGAGTAAATGAAACCCTCGCTCCTCCTGCCGCGCACACGCCCAACACGCCCGTTCGCACATCCACGCTTCACGTCCTCTCAGCCCTCTCCTGTCCCAAAGCGCCTCTCGGCTTGTGAGATGGCCCCAGCCGCACCGCCTCAGTCTTACATCATGCTGATTTCTACGAGCTAATTGCTTTTTACCCTGTAATACGTAGTTTATAAAAATATCATGAGTTATGTATTCCCAAATGGACTGTACACTTTTAAGGCTGCCTGAGTTCCCCACTTCCCACTTCAAACAGATGCCCAATGACTCTGATGGTCTTAAGCCCACATTTTAGCTTTACTCTGTCTACCTACCTGTCTACTTTCTCTCATTGTGCCTTCACATTAATGGGTCCAGCAATGAATTTGGCTTGCAGAAGTCTTCATTCATTCTTTATTTTAATAAATTAATGTCTTCATTTAATATATATTTACAACCATCCAGCTTCTAGGCCCTGGAAATACAGCAGTAACAAAACAGACAAAAGTTCCTGCCCCCCGTGGGTGGAGAAAAAAGCAAGTCAAGTACACAGTGTTACATGGTGATAAAGATTTTGGAGAAAATCGATGTCATGGCCCGAGGACAGAGGATGCTGAGGGAGCTGCAATATAAAGAAGGAAGGCCTCACGCGAATGTGGCCTTTGGGCGGCATCCCGAGGGAATGGACCCTGGAGGGGTCAGGGAAAGGAAGTGTGAGGAAGGGGCAATTGTTGGTGCCAAGGGGGCACGCTCAGAGCCTTGGAGGCACAGCAGGGTGAGTGTGGGAGCGGTGGGAGAGACGGCAGGAAGGTGATGGGGCCGGGCAGAGACTCCAGCAGGGCCTTCTTCTGCCAAAGGCCATTGGATATTTATAACATCATTCTCGGGCCATACAAAATGATCAGCTTAAAACTTAGCCTGCTGTATTTGGTCAAACATTCACTTAACTCACCCCTAATGGGGTGGCTGCGACTGCTTCTCTTTGGTGAGGCCTTGGCCGGGTCAGGCGAAATGATTTTGCTGGCCTGTATACGGCCCGCGGGCCTGGCGTTCCCCACTCCTGCTCTAGGGCCTGGAGGTCATGATAAGAACTTTGCCTGTTTATTAGAATGTTTTTGGGTGCTCACTGTAGGACTAATGCCATTTTCAGTGCTTCTGGAGGATCTAACAATGAATAAGTGAGTTCAGACGCTGTAGTGTGGCTAAAGCCCCAGTTGGGTGAGAAGTATCTCAGATCCCAAGTACTGAAGCTAAGTGCTGACTCACATATGCTGTTGGTGCCAGTGTAAACGGATCGATTTTCAGCCCCCAGGGTTCAGTATGACACAATGCACACAATTTAAAATATGTATGCTCTTTGGCCCAGCAGTTGCACACCTAGGGTTTTCGTAAGTAAATAATGAAGTATGCAAAAATGTACAGGCGCGTTTGTTCATAACAGTGAAAAATTAAATATTCAACAATAAGCTTAGACAAATGACTTGTGATATATCCTATTAAGGAAGTGCTTTATAGTTATTCAAAATGATGATGTAGTTATTGCTACAGAAAGATGACCATAACATATAGTTAACTGAAATAAAGTTATAATACAGCATGCAAAGGAGGAATCCTTTTTTATAATATCCAAAGTGTGTGATGTGTGTATCATGGAAATCTAGATGATATGAAGCAAGGTGTTAACAATATTAATATTTGCATAGTGGAACTTACGGTGATTTTTACTTTCTTCATTATCTCTTTCTGTTCCATATGATTAAATAAGTGGGAAGACATATTTGTGACAATCAGAAAATTATTATTTTCAGTTTGTAGAAAAGAAAGGAGATAAATGCTTAGCCCACACCAAATCCTGATCCCTTGCTCACACAGGGTGGGCTTCTGAGCCCCCATGTAAAAGGAGTTACCTGCCTTACCAATCTACTTTTATTGTCTGCCCAACTAGGGCAGTTCTGAGGACACATCACTTTGACTCTCACTTCTTCTCTCCATTTCCTAAGTGTCTTTTGACATCAGCTATTCCGAGTGAAAATGAGAAACGGAAACACCACAAAATGGAAACCTAATTTATCAGTGGACGCTGCATAACTGATTAACTCAGCTTATCTGTGCGGGGCTCAGTTTGGGACTCTTTGGTCCTGAATAAGAAAATGTTTCTGGGTCCCCAAGGACACTGATGATTCTTGGTCGTTACTTCTGAATATTACTGGTGCCTATTCAGAATTTGATTGAAGAGTTTTAAAAATGGATCTGTCCTGTCCCTTGCCTGTCCCCTGTAGAGTCCAGACTCAGCCAAGCAGAAAAAAATTAATAGAGTTCTGAAAGGCCTGAATGAAAGTTATAGTTTCCAACCAATCCCCTTGGGGAGCTGGAGGTGGCTGGGCTGTGGTTCAGCGGCATTAATTCTACTTGCTTTGACTTTGCCAAGTGTGTTTTATTTCTTTTTTTCTCTCTCACTGGGCACCTTATTGTAGAATTTTGTACCTAAAGGAAAGTTCAGCATGGATTGCAACTTCCTGCATGTGCTTAGGCAGCGAATGCTGTCAAAAGCACTCAGTATAAGAACAAAACAGCTCTCCTCAATGACATACTTTTTTCATTATGGATTTCCTAGCTCTCTGATAGGCTGCGCCTTTGATTTAGGGTTTCAAAAAGAATTTAATCATGAAAGAAAGCTCTGTGTGAGGGGTGAATCCTTTTGAAAGCAATTGCCTTTTATATGTCCAGGTTCTTAATGACTCCTTCAGTCTGCTCTGCTGTTTTACTCTCTTTTATGTTTAGATCAACATATAAATAACAGAGGATGGTGGCTGACTTCCCTTAAGGGGAGTGTAGTGGAAGGTTAGAAATGAAACCCAGGCTCAGTGGAGGAAGGAGAGGACACGCCATTCGGGGAACAGAAGAGACAGGATGCTGATCCACTTTATCAAAGGGTGGCTTCTCATGCCTAAGTTTTTCTATCAGAAACATGAGAATATCCCATATGTGTTTTTCTCAAAGTGAGTTGCAGGAAACAGTAGTCCCATGAGGTGTCCTAGGACAGTGTTTCAAGGTCAGGTATGTTGGGGAGTGCTATCTATGTAAGATACACTGTCCTCAGGGGTTTCCAACATGTATTAGCTCTGAGAAGATTTTCCATAAAGTTTTATTTTGTTGAATATAGCATTTTTCTAACTTACTTGACTACTGAACTCTTAGAAGAACCACTCATTAACACCCGAGTTTTAAGTTCCTATTGGAAATATGGAAAGAATAACAAAGTTTCTGTAAATGAGATTAAAAGACATAGACGCTGGAGTCCAAAGTTAGTGTACACGTTCATATACTAAAGGGTCTACTATTTTGTATCTCACTTCATGACTTTTTAATTTAAAAAAGATGCACAAAGCAGATATGACAAAATGTTAACAGTTGCTAGTTTTGAATAGAGCTGTTTTTAGGATTATTTAAACATTTCTAAAATGGAAACAAGTACCCGTTATTAGAATTTTAGGGGTTCAAGTGAGAAATACATACCAAAGACATATACATGAGGTCAATATATGTAGATATCTCTCTATTATTATTATCATGAGATCCGGACTAGAGCAGGTGGCCCTGACCTGCAATCACAATGGTGCTTTCTAACACCTGCTCTCTAGTTGGGCCCACTCTCCCTTCCTGCAGTGACAGTTATTTCATGGAGACGTAAAGGCGGGAGAGTGGAGTCCCTTCGAACACCCTTTATAGCTGCATCATAACTCAAGCCCAGTTTTCTTGTCCAATTTAGAAGTACATTACATAAATCTCACGCAGCAGCATACTTTATAGAGTATTCCCGCTATGACAGTCTGCCTGCAATTCTCTTTTCCTTTTATCCAGGCGGTTTCTAGCCACTGACGTTCCCACAGTTGGAGACTTTACATCCAGTTACAAATTCTTCAAGCTGTAATTGCATTTGTTCCCATTTTTATCTGATTGATTTTTTTTTAAAGGAAGATACATCTCTTGGTCACTGTCTTCGTAATGAATTCTATACTACGAAATCTCAGTGATATTTATGAGGTAAAATTGATTTTCTTTGCTGAGCCCCAAGTTCACCTTATCTGTTTTTCCCTGACCTATATTTAATGCACTGGCGTATCTGCTGAAATGGATTCTTGTACTTCCAATTATGTTCTTTGTTGAATCACTGGGCATCTCATCCACTGTTAATTTTTTTTTTTTTATGTCAGAAGTAATGTTGACTGTCTTAATATTTTTCCCATTTGAGAATATTTCATCTTTCTTTTCAATTTTAAGTTAAAGTCCTCTCCATCAGAAGAGAAAATTTGTTCCCCCCCCAGGCATCATGATGTACTCTTTGTCAGAGGCATTAGGTAATCTCTAGGTGGAACTCAAGGACACATGCCCTACTCCCTCTTTCCAAAGTCAAGGAAGAAGAAAAATGTAAAAGATATATATACGTATAATTATAAACCTCTTCTTATATTTACATATAGAGACTTCTGTTCCATTCTTCAGGAAGAAACAATATCAGAGCCCTTTTATTCCTTACCTTTCCTTCCTTGCAAGATGAGCTGGGGAAGACTTCTACTGGAAGGAGGAGCCCTGCTCATGGAAGACCTAGAAGACATAGTAGTAGAAGACAGAAGAGGAAGCCTTAGATACGCTTGGCTCTGGGACTCTGAAGGAAAGGCTTTCTTTTCTATGCCCTTGCTCTGAGAGTAGTAAGATCTAGAAAGCCAGGGAGACCACTCAGCTTCATTTTAGTTAAGCTTCCATTTAGTTCATTAAAGCCTAAAGCTAAAGGGCTTTGCTGCCCAAAAGAAATGCCCATAGCTCATCCAGCCAGCATTAGAGAAAATATTATAAACCTATACTTACATTTCCATATAGAGGTTCCTGTTCCATTCTTCAGGAGGGAACAGAATTGGGGAAACACTTCTTGCCCTTTTATCCAACTTCTTCCTCCAACAAGGAGACTGAGGCTAATTCCATTGGTGAGATGAGGGACCCCAATGAAAGCTTCTGAGTCCCATTAATGAGTGAGCGCACAGCCACTGCACTGTCACTCAGGTGATAGGGGACATCTCTCATCTATACATGCTTCCAGGGTTGGCAGGGACTTGCAATTCTCTAGTCCCTTAATTTCACCTTTGTCGAGACTCTAAGTGCACAGGTACATGAGGGTTACATAATTACTCAACTCTAGGTCTGGCGAGTGGTAGACGAAGCTTTGCAGTGACCTCTGATCCTGATTTCCTGGTGGTTAGGCTGATAGTCTGATGATGATTGAGCTAGTTGTTTGTGTTTGTACCCCGGAGGGGACTAGGGAAAAGTGATAATTTGGACAACAAATCGCCGGCCGGGCGTGGCTCAGCGGTTGAGCATCAACCTAGGATCCAGGAGATCCGGGTTCGATTTCCGGTCAGGGCACATGCCCGGGTTGCAGGCTGCAGCCGATCAATGACTCTCTCATCATTGATGTTTCTCTCTCTCTCTCTCTCTCTCTCTCCCCCTCTCCCTTCCTCTCTCTGAAATCAATAAAGATATATTAAAAAAACACACAAAACAAACAAATCACACCCTGAACTTTCAGCACCCAGCTCACCAGGGAAGTAGATCCCACTGGGATTTGGGTAACAAAGATTTAGCTAGCAATATAGAGTTTTTGCATTTTCCTGGAAGAGATTCTCTATATGTGACTCCCTCTTTACACCGTGTGACCTGTGTCAGCTAGTCAAAGACTCAAGGACTTCTGATCCCTGTCAAATATCTCTTTCTATCAGCTGTAATCAATATTCCTTGCCAATATCCTCTTCTTCTTTTGCCTATAAAACCAAAACATACATATTTTATTCTCCATTCTCCAATAATTCACCATTTACTCCTCATATTCTCTCTTTTTAAAGCCCTAATACACCTTGGAAGAAATGGTTCAATCATTACCTGTCATGTGGCAAAGGGGTCACTATCTTCAGAGTAATGAAGATATAAAAAAGCATGTAATAGGGGCAAATGCACGAGCAGAGAATTAGCAGAACACACATACTCCCTTAAGCACTTATTTTGCTCAAGAATTGTTGACTCGAGTTGGGCATTGCTGGACGGGATGCAATGTAGCCAGTGGCCCAGTGGAAAGGACCCTGTCCCTGTAATGCTCTCCATGTTTATAAGAGCTATATATTCATAGGGAATGTATAGTTATATTTATAAGGACTGCACATTTCTATTTAAGGGACTATATATTTATAGAAACTTGTTATTTAGATCAAGGTTTGGCAGCATTTTTTTCCCTAAAGGGCTAAAGAGTAAATATTTTTAGCTCCATGGGCCACAGGTTCTGTCACAACTACTCAAATCTGTCATTGGAGCATGAAACCATTCATAGACAATATGTACATTAATGGGCATGGCAGTGTATAATAAAACTTTATTTACAAAGTCAGTGGTGGGCCAGATTTGAGTCCTGGGGCCAGCTTCCCAACCCTTTATGTAGATGTAAGAGTGAGCACTTTCTATTCAAAAGTGGTCTTGATAGGAAGTGAGAGCTTTTGGAACTCAGCACCTTGTGTGTCAGCCTGTTCTTCTGTTGACCTAACTCTGACCCACTGAGTCAGCTCTCTGACCAAAAGGCACATGGGCTGAGTGTCCAGGATTAGACTCTTTGAGCACTATTATTTGTTTCATGTGAATCTACAGGAGTAGATAGAAGTTACAGCAAAATTTTTAGATTTGTCTGAAGTCACAGTCTCCAATTTTTTACCTTCTCAATCAACTCCAGTAGAGCATCCATCCCCACCATGCTTTTGAAATTATTCTTGTCAAGGTCATTATTAGCTTCTGTGTTACAAAATCCGAAGATCACTTCTCTGCACTCTTCTACTCAGTCACTCAGCAGTGGGTGTAGCTGGCTGCTTTGTCTTCCTTAATGCTCTGTCTTGTCTTGGCTTCTATGGCACTGCAGCTTCTGCAGTTTCTTTCTACATCACTGGCTCCTCTTTCCTGGTTGTCTGTGTTGGTTCCTTCAAGACATTATCTAAATGTCAGAGCGCCACACAGTTGGGATTTAGGCACATGCTCTTCTCTATTTGCTCTTTCTCATAACTAATCTCATTTAGTCCTTTGGTTTAAATGGCATTTATATCCAATGATTCCAAAATTTATCACTTCAGCTCTGGCACTTCCTTTCAGATTTAGAGCCATATATACAATTATGTTTTTGATGCCTGTATTTGGATGTTTGGCAGTCATCTCAGGTTTAATATATACAAGGCATAAGTAAACCTGCATTCTTCTCAGTTTTCACTATCATAATGTGTAATGCTATCCTTCCAGCTGGCCAGGTAAAAGCCCACCTAATTCTTCAGTTCTCTTTCTCAGAAGCTCCACTCCTAAACCATAAGAAAAACAGATTCCAAACCAAACAGCTCCTCTCCATCTCTGCTAATCCGAATCATCTCTCTCCTGGACCACTGTGGCGATCTTCTGACTCCTCCAAATCTTCCTCTTTTCTGGTTACAGCCTGTTCTTCATGGAACAACCAGGGTATTATGTTTAAAAGGTGTATTGGATCTGAAACTAATATACTATTGTTTCTTAACTAACTGTAATTGAAAAATTTAAAAATACTAAAAAAACCCCCAGTAGATCGAAATACGCCTCTTTCTGTAGAGAACCATTAATGGCTTCTTCATAGATTCAAAGAAAACCCAAAGCTCCTACATTATTTGGCTCCTGCCAGACTTCAATCTCATTTTCTGTTATTTTCTCCTGCACTCCCAGTGCACCAAGCCAGTCACACTGGCTTGTTCTGGTTGTAGAATGTATTGCCCCGGCTGATTCTTCTGTCTGAAATGTTCTTCCTGCCAAGATCTTTGCATCCATTTCAGAGCCTCAGCTCAAAAGTCATCTTCTCAGGCCTTTATCAACTGTCACTTCACTCAACACCCATAGATACTTCTATTCCACCATTTTTCTTAATTTCCTCATAACTCTTACCATGACTATAAGGGTGTATGTTTATGTGTTTATTGTGTCTCCTCCTAGAAGGTGAGCTGATGGCAGGGACCTTGACTGTCCAGTCATCCTCTATATCATTTGCAGCAGTGCCTAGCAGAGAGTTGGCTCTCAGTAAACACTTATTGAACATGAAAGGATGTTATAGCTCAAAAGGCTTCTTTTCTTTCTTCCATATTTGTACCAGGAACATTGTTTACTATTTGGTCAGCCCTTTTTGTTTTATAAGCAGTCAAATGTCTCAGCAGTGAGTCACCAACTCCCACAATGCGTTTCTTCTTCCCAAGGCCGTCGATTGGATTCTGGATCTTTAAAGGCTGTGTGCTCCTGGACACAGAGAATGTGGGCTGCCTCTTCATGAGAGGGTTGCTAAGCTGTCTTTTCTTGTTAAGTCACAGTCTTCTCAAACTTTCTCTTGGTCCCCTGGTACATTTTTAGAGTATTTCCTTTTGAATTTTCTTTAATTGTGATACATAATTCTATATGATAAAGAGTCTGTGAATTTTTTACTCCAGTTGGGACAATTCCAGTTTACAACTATGGTCTCAGCATAATTATTAGTGGCACTCCCTTTTGTTCTCATAATCGTCTCAGTTTGGACAATATTGGTCACCTAAATGGTAAGCCTATGTGCAGTCATTTCTGCTCTTTCATCACTGAACCTCTGCTCTCCCAGTTTTTGTCCCTCCTGGTGAGGGGTCTCAGGTGGCATTACACTCTTAGTGAATCCCCAGGGAGCCCTCATTATGAACTGTCCCATCTGGCCATTGAAGTCCCATGTGGGCTTTGCAGCCACTGTCTTCTCATACCAGAGCACGCAGGCTAATTTATCTAGGTGAGATGAATTAACAATTAACCATTAGCCTCCTTAGAGCTGCTGAGCTGGGCTTTTGCACAGGGAATTGCCCGCCTCAGGATGCTGAGTCATTAGCCAAGAGGCCACAGCCTTCAATATCTGAAAATTTCTCACCTCTCTCCACCCCTTCCTATTCTGTTAAATGAATTACTTTCTGTTTGTTACCAAGACTGCTGGGCAAAACACAAGTTCTTTGTATCTTTCTTCCTTCCTTCCTTCCTTCCTTCCTTCCTTCCTTCCTTCCTTCCTTCCTTCCTTCCTTCCTTCCTTCCTTCCTTCCTTCCTTCCCATGTTCTTTCCCTTTTTGTCTTATTTTGTTTTCTTTAGCCTTACTGGCATACCCTTCATGAACCAATAACAAATCATTTTACTTATTGATTATATCTGGGTTAGCAAAATCTTTTCATAGCCACAGTTTGTTAGCCATTGATTTGTATGACTTAAAATGCAATGGCATACTCCTTTTAAATAGTCTGTAATTCAGATTTCTACCACTGAACTATGTTAGTCTTCACCCAAATTAGTTTTAATTTACCTCATTTCACAGGGGAATCCTACAACATGGGGTGCTGTTTCACTGAAATAGCTGTGATTTGACTCCATCTGCCTTAATACTCTTTTCTCAGTTATTCTGCCATCATTTTGATAACTTTTTCTGCCTGTGGCATTCACTAATCTCTTTTTGCCATCACAATAGCCTATTTAATATGGTATCAGTTGACTTTAGGAGGCTTTTTTAACCTCTGAAGATTTTTACCAACTCTGTTTTTGGTGCTTAAACATGTGAATGTTAATTCTCTTCTTTGGTGTTTAAATAAGTAGGTTCTGAGGTTCTCCTTGTGTTCATTAGTTTTTGCTGTGTAACAGACTCTCTCAAAACTTAATTGCTCAAAACAATAACCATGAATGAGCTCATGCTTCAGTGGGTTGTAGTCTGGGCGAGTTCAGCTGGGAGGTCCTTGTGCTGATCTTGGCTGGGCTCACTCAGGTAAATACAGTCACACCAGTTGGTTCTGTTTCTAGGGCTTGGTTTGCAGTTGGCCGGAGTGATGGGGGTCAACGGGCCATGTGTTTCTCAACATCCAGCAGACTCTTCTGGGCTTATTCACAGGGCGGATGGGGTTCTAAGAACATCAAAAGAACATGCCGCAATGTACAAGTAATGTTCAAGCCATTGCTTCTGTCACATTTGTTAACATCTGATTGGCCAAAGTAATACATATCACCAAGATCACAGTCCATTTGAGAGGGCACCACACAAGGACATGGACACAGACAGCAGAATTATGATGGCCTTTTGTGCAAACAACTTACCAAAATGTCATATACCGAAACTGCCATAATTATACTTTATGTGTATAATTCAGTGTAATCTATGCAGAAAACAAGAGGAGGTTTAGTTACAAAAGTGTGAAAATAAATTTATAAAGTTTCACCTAGTTATTCCATGACATAATCCTAGAGAACAATATTATAGTGAGACTCTAATAGATTTAGTAAGTTTTATGAACTGAATTGTGTCCCCTCCTCCCCACAAAGTCATAAATTGAAGTCCTAGCTTCTAGTATCTCAGTATGAATTCCCAGTACTTGCATTTGGAGATAGAGCCTTTAAAGAGGTAATTAAGGTAAAATGAGGTGATATTGGTGACCCCTAAAGGGACATGACTGTTGTCCTTATAGAAAGGGGAGGTCAGGACACAGATGTGTGTGCACAGAGGAAAGGTCATATGAGAACATAGAGTGAATGTGACCATCTGCAAGTCAAAGAGAGAGGCCTCAGAAGAAACCAAACCTGCTGACTCTTTGATTTTGGACTTTCCAGCCTTCGGCACTGTAAGAAAATAAATATCTGTTGTTTAAGCCACCCAGTTTGTGGTATATATTATGGTAGCATTAGCAAACTAATACAATGAATACATTTAAATTGGAAGTTTGTTTAATTATATATGACACAATGCATTTAGTATTTAAAGAAAAGCTCATTCTCTGTCAGTATTGCATTGAGATACTAAGAATGATACAGAAAAAAATGTATTTCATTCATTTTTTCAAAACTCATTATTGAGTTCTTGACTCTGTTCAAGAAAACTTTTAGCATGTTTGTGATTCTTGCACAAAATTAGATTACAAAGCAGCTGAGAAGACAGGACTGAGGCTTTGGGGGAAAATAATATGCTTATATAACAGTATGTATCAATTTTCATAATACCTATTTTTTTGTTATTATTTACTATTTGTTTGAATTCTCACAAGTCTGTGTGTTCCTCTAAGATAAACACTATTTTCTTTATCCTTGCTCTCCAGCACTTAACAATCCATGAACGTTTTTGATTAGAAGTTGTACTTAGTATGAGCTAGAACAGAGAGAGAAAGGTGTCAGCAGTAGCCTGTCACAGGGAGGTAATGTCAAGGGTGGTTCACTGGGAGTAATGACAGCTGATGTCAAGGGTATAGAAGAGCTATTCTTGGGGCTCTGGAACTAGGAAGCTCAGGCGTAAATTTTGTTCAGCTATTCAGGAAGCAGACAGTTATGTCAAAAGAAGGAAGTTTCAGGCCAAGGCCACACATCCCTTGTTTCTTCCCTGTAGGTCCAATTTGTAAGCCCTGGTTTTCATCCCCTATTATCCTAATGCTTATGTATTTCTTAACTGTTACATAGCGTGCAATATTCTGGTTCGGATAGTATCCAGAAATGCAGAGGAGATTCCCAGGCAGAGAAGAGTTACTCTAGAATGGATTTATTTGAAGACCTTATGGGAAAGGTGAGCCCCAATTATTTCAGTTATGAACATAAAAGAGTTTTTGGCTCTTTTTCTACAAAGTGGCAACTCATATCAACTTTGCACATAGAGGCAGTTCTCATTCAAAATTTGTTCAAGGAAAGGAGATCATCTCTGTATTTTCATAGGAGCCTGAGGTCTTATGGTTATGATATCCCGGTTCTCAGGGTGACGGCTCTTAAAAACCTAGTAGTGAAATCTGAAGGGCCAAGGGCTAGGGGAAGTAATGTCTCCCGAAACAAAGAACGTGAAATGAAAAAAGTGGGAGTAGAAAGTGTGAATTGAAGAGTTAAGCAAGAAGACTTAAAACTCCCACTGTAGGAGACGCTGCTTTTTGCAAGCTGTAATGTCACTTTCGGTAGGCTCAGTGTTGAAGCCAACATAAAGGTTGTACAAATCTACCAAATAATTTTACATAGACTGTTAATATGTTACTTTCTTAGGCATTAACAATTAGCATAGAGTCTTGGGAATGTGTGAATTTAAACAGTACTATACCAGGCTTTAATTTAGAAGATATGTGAGAGCTTCAGAGGAGAAAGATGAAGTCTTTTTATTACGCTTTGGCTACTCAAATCCAGTTTGACCACCTATTCTTAGGCTAATTCACATTATTACTTTAACAATGGAAGTTGTGTAGGAAAACAAAAGACACATTTCTTGTGGAAGCAGAACTCTCTGCTGAGTCTCACAACAGCGCCTGAAGAAGTCTTTCACTACCACACCCCAAACCTGCCCCTGCTACCATCAGCTATGAGAATTATACAACCTCATGAAGAAATTACTGAGATTGAGGAAATGTCTACTGCAGTCCAGCCAGTGACAGCAAGGACACCATACAGCAAAATTACACGTTTCCATGCCATGAACACTGACCAGTAATTGGTATTCCCTGCCATATCTGAAAAAAATTCATAAATCCAATTTTCATCTTACGTAACTCAGAGGAGATTTTCATCTCCTCAATGGAAAACATGCACTTTGGAGGGCAGGTAGAGCCTTCTCTGTACCCTCTCTAAATTCTATACATACTTGGTTCTTGATTTAAGGTGATTTTTCTCACCCTGGAACTCAAGAATTCCACTCCCTTCCTCCCTAGAATGTCAAGTGCAATTGTTTATTTTAAGGCAAGCTACAAAAGTGGTCAGGAATGACTTGGCTAAGAGATGAAGGCTGCCTTCTCAGAGGGCCATTAGATCCACTGTGGATGTAGGGCTCCCCCCTCCTTTCACCAAACCCGTTAACCGCTGCAGTAACCTCAGAGGTGGGTACTGTGGAAATGGATTGGGTCCATATTCGGGCTCTGGGTGAGCTCTGCTCAGAGGAATGCCACTCTGCATTTCTCAAGCATTTCTGTATTATTGGTTATACCCACGAGAGGGAAGAAAAGCACCAGTACCCTTTCTCATTATGAGAGACATAAGGATTTGTGGCTCCACAGGGGAAAACAGCAGTACCTTTGTGGTCCTGAAGAACTTCCAAAACATCAATACTTTTATAATTTCAAAAAAATAGGCTAGCAAGAGAACAGCGGGTGCAAAAGAAAGAGTAATGGTTTGTGCTGCTCTCACTTCTTTTACTTTTCACTTTTTTTCCTTTCCAACCTTGTAAATGATTTTTTTGCAAAACAAGTTTATGGATTATAAGACATAAACTTTTCTAGGTTGAGAAATAATGTTAGCTTACATGGTACAATAATTCTATTAAAATATCTAATTAAGTGATCTGTTCTATTTTTTTTAATTTTTTTAATTGATTTTTAGAGAGAGTAGAAGGGAGAGGGAGATAGAAACATCGATGTGATAGACAAACACTGATCGGTTGCCTCCTGCACACCTCCTACCAGGGATAAAGCCCAAAACCCAGGCATGTGCCCTGACCAGGAATGGAGCCAGGAACATTTTGGTGCATGAACAATGTCCAACCAACTGAGCCACACTGGCCAGGGCGATTCGTTCTGGGTGATTTATGAGTATCTTCTGAGCACAGGAATCTTAGCATCACTATGGCCCAAGATTGCTTGCCCTTTTTTATGTATTTATTTTGAATCTCTCCCATTTAATTGCAAATTTCCTTGAGGGTGTAGGTCTACATAGCTGCTGAATGACTGAAGATGTTACATCAGATAGAAATGTCTTGGGTTTGGAATGGTTGTAAAAGGACCAGTTTAAAAACACATAAAGGGAAGTTGAAAAGCTTATTCTAGAGCAAAGGAATCTTGGCCAAATAAGTTTTGTTTTTCAGGTTGACCTCATTGCAGCGCAGTTACTGAGATCATGTTTTGGGAAGCAAAGCCATAGATCCTGGAAGGAGGCCAGGGAGAGTCAGAAGCTGGAGAAAGCTCCAGTCTACACCAGCCAGAGTTCAGATGTGGCTTAGCACCAGATCACCCTTCACCTGCAGGTGATAAACTTGTGACTCAGCTCTTTGTCTTTAAAAGGAAAGTTACCAAAGACTGTTGCTTGTGTGTCATGAGCAGCCATAAAGCTATAGTGAAATTTAAGACTTTCAGTTTTTGAGAGAAACTTTCTGCATTGTCTATGCTCTGACATTAGATGGAAGTAGAGAGTTATAGACATAAAGCCCAAAGATCTAAGGTCACAAAGTCTGAAGACCTAACTATCCCTCCTATAAGTCAGAAAATGGGATGAATTTACATTTTCACAATCAGTCTGGATAAAGGTTTATCAGATTTACTGACCTTTTCAAAATAACCTGTTTTTTATTTCACTGGTTTTCTCTATTTTTCTTTTTTCAATTTTACATATTTCTACTCTTATCTTTAAATTTCTTTTGTCCTGGTTACTTTGATTTTGTTGGTATTTTTCTAGTTTCTTAATGTACATGCTTCTTTTATTGATTTCAGAAATTCCTTCTTCACTGATATATATATTTAATGTTATAGATACTCTTCCAAACATTGTTTTAGCTACTTCCACAGATTTTGATATTTTCTAACTTCCTCTTCTGGACTGAATGTTTGTAGCTCCCTGAAATTCATATGTTGAAGCCCTAACCCCAATGTAATGCTATTTGAAATGGGGCCATTGGGAGGCAATTAGGTTTAGATAAAGTAATGAGGGTGGAGCTTCCAAGATGGGATTAGTGACCTTCTAAGGAGAGGAAGAGAGACCAGAGCTCTCTCTGTCTACCATGAGATGACACAGTGAGAAGGGAGCCACCTGTAGGTGAGAAAGAGGGCTCTTACCATGAACTAAATCTGTTGGCACCTTGATATTGGACTTCTCAGCCTCCAGAATTGTGAGAAATAAATGTCTATTGTTTAAACCATCCAATCTATGGTATTTTGTTATAGCAGCCTACCCAGACTAATACACTTCTCTTGAGAATTCCTCTTTGACCCATAACTTATTTAAAAGTGTAATTTTTCATTTCCAAATATTTAAAGACTTTGCTGATATCTTTCTGTGATTAATTTCTAGTTTAATTTCATTGTGGTCAGAGAATATAATTTATATGATTTCAATTCTTTTAAATTTTTTTAACTTAAAAGGTATCTGTTTTGGTGAACTTCAGGAGAATATTCTTTTTTGGGGGAAGAATCTTCTATAAATGTCAATTATGATTTTTCTTTCTACTTGTTCTATAATCCTGGATTTATCATTTTCTCCAGTTTCTATCAGTTTCTGCTTCAGGTATCTGAATACCCTGTTGTTAGGTTCATTCACATTTAAAATTGTTATACATTCTTGGTGAATTGATCCTTTGATAATTTTGTAATATCTATCTTTAATCCAGGTCATTTTCATGTTTTTTTAAGTAGTTTTTTTGTATATTGCTATAGACACTCAACTTCTTTTGCTTTGTATTTACGTGGCATATCTTGTAAAATGATCTTAACTTTAACCTTCTATATCATTACATTTAAAGTAGGTTTATTGTGTTTTCCATCCAATCTGATAATCTTTGTCTTTTAACTAATGTGTTTAGACCAAGGGTTGACAAACTATGGCCTGTGGTCTGTTTTTATACTTCCCATTATCTAAGAATGGTTTTTACATTTTTAAAGAGTTGTAAACAGACAAGCTTAGAAAAATATTCAAAGGAGAGTGTATGTGTCCTAAAAAGCCTAAACTACTTATTATCTGATGATTTACAGAACATATTAGATGACCTGGTTCCCTCTTGTCTCTACATTTTGTCCACACAGTGAGGCATTGTCCCACGCAGCCATATAACATATTGTGAAGGAGTCCGCAGGTGAAGCAGGATCAGTCCTATTTGCTTTACAGCATTGCCAGATAGGTGAGAGGACAACAGGCCTTCCAACAATGCATGAAGTCAACCATCTGCTCCCATTTCTCCAGCTTCTAGGCTATAATTTGAAGAGATTGTCTGGATCCAAGGTAGCTTTCCCACTGTGAAATGTGAGAGGTGAGAGGGTTGGGCTCTTTGCCTGTTCCATGACTCAAGATTTCGGTCTGTTCTTCAATGAGTTCTCAGGTGTCCTCTCTCATTCCAAACGTGCCATTCTCTAGACTTACAGAAACTCTAGGTTAGGGTCACAGACTTATTTCTCTTTTCCTGCTTCTTAGAATCCTGTCTAGACAGGGTCTTTGAACTTGTCCACGCTCCCACATAATCACTCAGGTGGCACTCAAAAAGTGAATGATAGCTTCAGTTGCCTTGGTCACCAAGTACAGTAAGTCTTCTCTTAACATCCTCAATAGCTTCTGAGACTAAGTGAAGTGACATCAAATGAAATGATGCTATTCAAGGACCGGCTGTATTTCAGAAGAAGGAAGTGATGAGCAAAGTCAAAAATAATTGTCATCTCAGGGAATGTCCTGATTCAAGTGAGGTAGGGTTGGAATAAACTAGAAGGTGCTCAAGCAGGAGACATGGGCTTCAAGGGGATGCTCAGTGATGACAGTGCAGCCGAGAGAGGCCATAAGATACCACTCTACGTAGGTCTGACCCAGACTTCTTTTCTTCAGCATAGGATTTTTCAGAGAGCCATCAAAATTGAACCTAAAAATCACTGAGGTGGTTATAGCTAGTGGACAGGGAAGGTCGTTGGCCGTTTTATAAATATGATGCAGTCAGGGGCCATAAAGATGCTTTCATCACCAGACAGAAGTTTAAGCCAGACTAGGAGACCGTTAGCTTGTGAGTTCTTCTATTAAATAATGCCTTTTTCTCTGTTTTATGTGTATCTTCTCAATTTATCATTAACTTTTTGGTATGATTATTTATTACTTTTTATTTAAAAAAATTATATGAACATGCGTGAAAAATGGTAGCATACACAGGCTTTAAAATAAAAAGTAAAAATCTCCCACCCGCCTCCTATAGTATTACTTCCTGTCTCATTTCTGGTTTGGATTCTCTTGTTTACCTCTTCTCTGAATTACATCTGCAAGTCACTCTAAATATTTTTATGTACATAATTATTAAATATTAGAGATCTAATATAAGCCTCTTCAGTGGCAACAAAATACCAGCTGGACATGATCCAGTCTGATCTTAAACAACTTCCCTGGTGCTGCCAGTAAAGCCAACACTCATTTTTCAGATGTGGAATAGGTGCTTCTTTCTCCTTTTGGTATGTAATCTTTCTGGGAAGTGGTAAGGAAGACCCAAAATATGGAACCTTATACATAATTTACTTCTACGGAAAGATAATTTCCCTATATATCCCCTTCAATTTAGTGATTAGATTAGATTTAGAGCACTTAAAATTTGTCATAGGGTTATCTTTTATACTAACTGCTGTTTCTTTATTCCCAGAAATGTCTTCAAATAGGATTTTGCATAATCACTCTGAAAGAGACTGGAAGGTACAGTTGATTTGAAAAGTCAGATGAGTACAGAAATATAGGAAGTTTTCTGTTTTTCATTCTCAAACCCTTGACCAATGGAATTTCATAAGAAAAGATAGCTCAAAGAACTGACCTTAGTTAACCACTCATCTGAGATGTCCATGCTCCATCTATTCTGTTTTTGGAATAATAAATGAAAAACATATTTTTTGGTCCTTTCTTTTAAGTTTACACCATTTAAATAATGGAGAATGCTTGAATCTTTTATGCAATTATGTGCTACTAAAGACCTAACTTACATTAAGTACATAGGGAATGAGCACTGGTCAAATAACTAAAAATCACAATTAAAATTCTGTTAGAAACAAAAATAATTTATTAAATGAAGTCTTCTTAGTTGTTACAAGCTTTATTTATTTCCATTAGTAATAGACATTGGTATTTGAATTTTATGAGTGAGAGTCTTTCAAGTATGATATATTTCAGAGAAGAAATATTCTTTAAGTAAGACTTGAGGAGTTGCTTACCTTCATTTATCCCTACCTTTGACAAACAAGACTGTTCTTAAGGTTGGTAACAGCTATTCATTGCTTATAGGCATGGCACATGTATATAGTGTTCAATGTCCAAAGTCACGTCTTTTAAGGACAAACCAACATTAGTTGCCCAACTCACCTGGCTAAGCCTCCAGCAATTCAGGAAGGAGATGACTGCCTTCAAAAGCTGAATTGTTGATACCATTAAATTATTTGGTAAAAATAATTCTGAGCATAGATCATCCCCTATGTACTCCTTGGGGACACAAGAGAGGATCTGTGTGTTTTATATTAAAAAATGTGCTTTCTCTCTTTTAAGATCTTGAAGTACAAATGGTGTTGGAGAAAGTCAGAACTTCAGAAAGGAATTGGTAATGAGAAAAAGGCAGTTCAAAATGTGATCAAGGAAAAGAAATTATTTCCATGTCTGTTATTGATGGAAAGATTTAAAATATTGAATCACTTTTGAAGATACATATCCTCTTTCTCAGATATGGAAATACATGAGCATATGTGTCTATTTGTATATATCAGGAGTTTAATCACTTGCGAGTGGATGGGGAGCTGTTTTGGTATCTGTGGGAGACTGAATGAGTGGGTGAGAGCAGGTGGAACGAAGGAGAGAAAATGAGAGTTGGGAAGGACAGACAACACCGTTCTACAGGCTAACGGGTTATTTTCTATTGTTGAGATGTGAGAAGGCTGACTGATTAGAAATGATTCCCAGCGGACCAGATAGGGTCTGTGGCAGCGCAATGGAAAGACTGTTGGGGGTTGGCATATTCCTTTGGGTACCTTGGGCATTACTCTTAGCCTTAGTGGGGAAAGTAACAAACCAGTAATAAAAGTAAATTTTCCCTCTCTCTTCCTCACTAGAGTCTGGATGCGTAACTCTGCCGTTCCTTGAAGTAGCCAGGGTGTTCCCCTTAAAGAATAATTCATAGTCCAATTCAAAATATATGCTGGCCTTCTGAGGGGGAGAAAGAGAATGGGAAAATGCATAACAAAGGGTGGGAGGCACGTGGTTGCCCATAATTTAGCAAAGCCCCTTAGTTTTTTATTTGTGTTCATCCAAATGCACCGTCAAGTATTTCTGAAAGACGCTCATTAGTTGCCATTTATGGTAGAGGTACAGGTTTCTAATAGCATTCTCTACTGACTTTATAGGCCCAGTCTAAAAGGCTGGAGGCATCAGAGAAATTGCCAGAAAATGAAATAGGGCAAACAAATAGTGAGTGGACACATAAGAATAACATCGTCAGGCAATGCGATAGCTGTTATTCATACACTATCTAGTTTCACAACGATGACGGTTAGTTATGATTTTTACATTTTTATAAAAAATTCTAATAGCTTAAGAAATTTCTCCTATATTATGTAGTTTTTAAGTGGGAAAACCAGCTTTCAAATCAAGCTTTAAATGCTTTTGTTCTTTTTAATAGAATGTCTGAGATGAGGGTGGTAGGGGGAACTCCGTTATAATTTGGATTGAGCATCGAGGGGATTAGGGAGGACATCTAAGAAGAGATGATGGAGTGATATGACTAGGAACAGAGATATTATTAAGCTAAAAAATGTAATGTGTTGATTCAGGGTCATGACTTGGAAGAGGCCTGCGGATTTACGATTGGTGTGAGGCCTAGCTACAAACTTCGTGCTTCTGGGAGTATGTCAGACTCTCAGGCCTGCACATGCTTCTGCTCCACCCCTCACCCCCAACCCCCACCCCCCACCCCCTATGGAGGTTGGGGATTGAGGAGCCCAGTTTCAGTGGATGTGGATCCAGGGACATTCATCCATCCCTGTGTCTTGTGAACAGAGTGTTGGTGGGTTTTGTGCCAACTGAAGCCTCCAGTTCAACATGTAACATAATATTAAATAAATACATGGTTTACTTTTTTCTGTTTTGACTACAGTAAACATTAGTAGTTATAACCCACATACTCCAAAGCTCTTGGGAGTCTGCCATAAATTTTTAGAGTATAAGTGGTTCTGAGACCAAAAAATTTCAAAATTGCTGAGCTGATGAGATAGTTAGAGGCCAAAGCTTGAATAGCTGGGTGTGCAAAGCCAAGAAGCTTTAATTTCATCTTAAAGATGATGGGGGGGCCATCTGAAGGTTTTAAATAGAAGAATGACAAATCTAATTTATTTATTTTTTATCTGTTTTGAATATCAGCCTTCCTGCCCTTCAGCGAATAGTTTAGTGGTTGAGTTCAGTGGAGGCTTTGCGAAGAGGCATAGTGATCAGGTAGGAGGCTGTTCTAGAAGTTCAAGCCGCAAGTGACGAGGCCTCCAAGTATAGGAAGGCAGTGGTCAGAACCAATCTTGAGAAATTCGGGGACTCTAAAGGACACAGTGACCAGTACAATGCCCAGGATGGAGGAGAGCAAGGATCTCAGGGAGGCTCTTAGGCCTCTGGGAGGGGCATTTCAGAGGATGCTAACAACACTATCTATTCTCATATTCTCAGCAGCCTGCACCCTTCCCCAGGCTCTGAGCTCTTTCGCCTCCTTGGAAGATTGCTCAACAGCTCTTTGGAGCCCTTTTACTCAGATGTGCCCAAAGCTGAAAGTACCTGGGAGTTTCCCATCCCATCCCCAAGATGGCTTTTAGCCAAAGACTGACTGCACAGGAATATGAAAGCTCAGCTCCCTTGCCTTGAGGTGGCACAAACTGAGGGAGGCAATGCCCATTCCAGGGCTCCCCCGTGGGATCAGGCTGAGGCTAGAACTTTTGCTAAAAGCACACTGTTGCTTGGCTTCCACTTTATTTCCCATTCCTCTTTCCCTTATCCCCTGAGAGCTCTCTGGGGAGCACTGCTTCACTCTGTGACTGCACATGGTTTCACCTGAGAGCCCCCTTCTGCAGAACTGGGCCCAAGACAGGGATCATGTTGACCTTCCTTTGACTCGGATAGATTATGGAGCAAGATTTAGAGGAAGAATAGTAAGTTCAGTTTTGGATATATTGATTTTAAGTGCACTTGGATCACTATGTAGAAATATCTAATAAGTAGTCAGACCTGAGTCAGAAATACTGATTTGAGAGTCATCAGGGTAGAGATGGTGTTTGAAGCCATGGGTATGAATGAGGTTCATTTAGGAGACTGTCTGGAGGAGCAGAACATGAGAATTTTGATAGATGCATATTAACATGTTCTTCATAAAAAACCCCTTTTCATACAAGTAGCACTACACATTTTCATATTCAGAAACATCATAAATCCTTTGACCTTTAAGATAAAAAAGGAAGGTGGGACGCTCCGTATAATTATCATATCATTTTGCAGATGTAGAAATTGGCACTCTGAGAATTCATGTGAATTAGCCAAAGTCAAGAAAGTGACAGGACCAACGCAAAAATCTAGGTAATTTAATTCCAAGCACAAAGCATTTCCTGCCATCCAACTGCTTTTGAAAAAAATGTCATTTTTTTCCTACCTACTCTTGCAATGTGTAGGCAATTGTCTTGTCTCTTGCAGACTCAGCATTTTTACAAACTCATGTTACATCTGCTCCAGCTTTTCTGGTATTCTCATAAATTTATCATGCTCTCCTGCAGGATAACTCTGTTCAAAGAAAGGCACTTCCTTCAGGAAGCCACCCTGAGCCAACTTCAGCCTTTGGGCTATTTCTTACTTAGTAGTTTTGAATTTATTTTATAGCATATTATTTTTCACATATACTACTTCTGAATGTTTTTCTTGACTCATTTTGTGCACGTTTGTTTTTCTTCTCCCAACTATATCGTAATCTTTAACATAGTCTCTTTTATACAAAATCAATAAGTTCTCATTATAGATTTTTTTTGAAAACATAAAAGGTTACCTATAATCCTAGATTATAACAACTATTATTTTTTTGTATATTTAATTTCAGTCCACTAATTTTTCCATATGCTCGTGTTTGTTCTACATAGTGGTGTTACTGACATTTGCTGTTATTTACCCAGGTTGTTACTTGGTGTACAAATGTGTCTTGTGATGAATTTTGATTTTTCCACAGTAAACAGTTCAGTGTATCGAAAGAGGACTCCGCATCTACTTGGGCATTTATTAGGTGAGAGACAGACGTGTGAATGATGCCTCCGACACCTGAGTCAGGTTACCCAAGGAAAGGTGGTCAGAGATTTATTGGGGGATAGTGACTTCTTGCCTATGGGGAGGTTTGGACTATATTCGAATGAAATGTTTAACAGCTTTCGCTGTCTTCATTTGTTAGGATGACCCTACTTGGTGAGCTTGCAGTGTCACTTTCCTGTCCTTATGGGTTCTATTTAGACAGCTGAGGTTGTATCCGAGCCAGTAAACAATTTAGTTTTATCTGATTCTTTTCAGCTGTCAAAACATGATTGTGACCCCCTTTCAGAGATTAGTGTAAAACACTTTTCTGGACTTGGGTTGATTTCTTAAAGAGAGTCCTAATAGGTTATCCATTCCATGTGTAGCCAAGAACCTCTCTCCAATCAAGTTTTTCATGTTATTTTGCAAATTCGTCTGGCCAGCGTCCTTTCTTGTCATAATAACACCGTTGTGTATAACTCTGGCTCACCACTAATCCTGGGGTATTAGACTTTCAAACATTTGTTCCTCCAAACTATACGCTGCATTTGCACTTTGCCGGGTGACATTTAAGTGCTTTGCCTGCACATTACATATTCCCAGCACAGCATGAAAATGCATTTACCAAGGGCTCTGTGTCTGTGGTTTTAGATAAAAAAGGAGTAAACCTTCCTCTCTCTTGAAGTGTTTAGATTAAGTTTAATTGATTTTTAAATTACATTAGCATGATCACAAAACTTTAAAACAAATGAACTTCTTTTTTCTTTTTTAAATAAAGCAGGTTACGCTGGGGTTTTGAAATGCTGAAATACTAAGGAGCTAAGGAGCTTTTCTTTCTTTTTTTTTTTTAACTTAGAGAAAGACCAGCACACTTGAAAAATATTTATAATTTATGCTTATGCTTCCAAAGTTTGAATAGACATAAACTTGCTTCTGGAAAGAAGGCTTTTCATTTTGAGGGACTTCAGGTTACAAGCCTTTTCGGAGGATAGCGTTGGAAACATATGTCCTTGTTGTCACACTGATGCCACTTTATTGACTTAAAGCTTAGCAAGAAATCAATATATTTTCGGAGGTACATGGAATATGGCAGAACTTCCACTTATGTGTATGGGGGCCACTTGCTACCCAGGCAGGGCCTCTCAGGGCACGGTCCATGGACCCAATGCATTAGCATCCCCCACTGATGTGGTGTTGAACGTAGGGCTCCCCTGTAACAAATAATGCTGTCCTCAGACCTTCTGCCAACCAACTCCTGCTTAAAACTCTGCAGAGATCAGTGCCTTCTAAGTGAAACCGTCTGTGAAGCGTGGTATCGATGCGCTTCTCCAGGTAACCCACACCTTCAGTCAGGGCAGAGCACTAGAAAATGACATAACTGTTTCACATTAACGCATCCCCTGAACAACCACCTTCATGATATTAAGTTTAAATGTCATATCTCTGTTTTTGTCTGTATTTGGTAGATAATTTTGGTCAAAGACACACTGCCTATTATTCTCAGTATATAGTCTCATTTGATAAGTTCATTTAGAATTTAGTTCCAGGGAAGAAATGCATGCTCCCATTTCCTCTTGCTCCCACTGACTTTCTGGCTTTGTCTCTTTTTCTCTCTTAAAATTGGTTTGCTTTTATCAAACAAATAACTGGAAGTACTCAACATACTGTTTTTGTTTTGTTTTGTTTTTGTTTTTGTTTTTTTTGTCTCTGAGGAAATTCAGAGCAAAATTGAACAGGCAATCACAGTAATTATATCAAGCCTCATGCTTAGCAGTTTTGCTTTCCCCTACTCTTTCGTATGTCTTTGATATGTTATTTCCCTGAAGAACTTTGTTGTATATATGCATTTTAGTTTAAGGTGCCTTAAATCCTTTTTGTAAGGCAGAAAGTATGAACAAACTGTTAAGGGTAGGAGGGGAAAGGGCTGTTGAGAGGGTCAGAGGATAGTGATTCTATAAACTAAGGAAACATAAACGGGAAATGGGATTTCTGATTGTCATTTTACTGCCACTGTGACTCCAGCCAACAAATGGTCATTTATTCACTAATGACAGTTAGTTGCGGTCACACCATATAATATACTTTCCTGTAGACTCTATTGATCGAGGGAAATAATGGATGTGGACAATTATGTGTGGATTTAAAAGTCTTTACATGTGATTTTTTATAAAAGTTTATGAAGGCAATAAAAAGGGCTTAATATTTGTAGCAAAATAGAAACTCAATGAGGATTTTTTTTTTTTAAAGTTACCTTCTCTAGTGAATTTCCAGTATTGGTTTTTATGTGAATTAAAATTTTTTCAAAGGATGTGGAAGCTTGGAATCCTGAGTCATCTGAGGAAAACCTTAGACTTTAAGTGAATTTGAATGGAAACATAGGAAGAATTATGATTCCATCAAAATATATTTACATTCAAACCTTCAAAATTACATTTATTTCTTATACTCAGTCCTATCTACACCCTTAAAATAATGTAGATACCAATAAAGGACACATTTAAAAATGAGAAACAGAATCGTAGGTTTGAATTTGGCTTGAAAAGTCATTTACTCCAACCTCTCATCTGAGTTTCAACCCTTAAACAATCATTGGCTTAAGCAAACAGTCCTTACAGAAAGTATTCATAAAATGGCAATTTTTTTTCTCTTTCCGCTGAAACTGCTTCTTGGAGCCCATTCTTCCCCTTCCTGGATGAAGAGCCTGGTGGCTCGTGGCCCCATCAATGGGCGGCAGAGACTCTATCTGTAAATCACAAGGCAGACTCAGTGTTCAAAAGCACAATTTCATGTCATAGTCAACATTTTGCTTTGCTTTTGTGCTAAGGCTTCTTCCCTTCCTTCTGATAATATAGGTCACCCCTTATCTCCATGACTGGTTCCACCTGTCAAAGATGGGAAAGGGGGAGCAGGCAGAGGAGAGGGCAGAGGAGAGGGCAGGCCAAGTCTACGCGGCCAGATTTCAGGCGTGTAGACTTGGCAGCCATGAGGCTCCCTTTCCCTTCCCCCTTGCGGGGGGCTTGCTCGTGGCTCCTCCAGGGACTCTCTCCATCACTGGGACCTCCCAGCCGAAGTTCCCCGGAGAATGGCCAATGCACCTCTATTTCTGTTGGTTACTTAATTCTTCCTTGGGCCCTTTGCATCAAACAAGACCTGATTCACGTTCTCTCTCTTGCAGTCTCCCCCGCAGGATGCACTCAGGTCCCAGCAAACTCTGGGAAGGCTGGCCCGCCCCAGCGCAGCCAGGGACCCCACCTCTTGGTCTTCAGGATTTCCAGGGAGACGGCAGACACCAGTCCCCCAGGTCTCCCTAAATACGAGGCACGCGTATCAGCTGTCTACATGGCCCTGTTGAGGTCACTCTCCCTAGGGACACAGGACCTGCTGCATTGCTTTGCTGAGTGGAAGCTTTAGGGTCTAACATTCCACTTAACTTTCTATCTGGGGGAAGGGAAGGCCTGTCGAAACCGTCATAGCTTCCAAGTCTTTGGGACTCACACTCTAAGTCAGTCAAAGTCTATGCAACTGTGGCCGCAGAACAGAACACACGTTTCATCAGACCAGGCAAGGGAACGTAAGTGTGCAGGTGAAAGAAGCTGAGATGTAGTGGAAGGAAGGAGGTGATAAAATAGATGATAGATGGGAGCACTAAACTCTTTCCTGTGTAAAGTAAGAAACCCAGAGAAAATCTCTAGTTGTTTGAATAAGAAAGAAAATTTAAAATATACAGTTTATAGTTACAAAGGTAACAGAGAGATGAATTGTCACAGTGGTTTAAGTATAGCAGAAGGAACAGGGGAGGGATTTACAGAGCTATGTAGTTGAATCCTGTCTCATTCAGTTGGAAGTAGATAATGTTTGAAATAGATAAATTTTAAAATATATATATAAGCTTAGCCCTGGTCGGTGTGGCTCAGCTGGTTGAGTGTCGTTGCACCGAAAGGTCACCGGTTTAATTCTTGGTTGGGGCACATGCCCAGGTTGCAGGTTAGGTTCCCAGTCGGGGTATGTGCAGGAGGCAACCGATCGATGTTTCTCTCTCACATTGATGTTTCTCTCTCTCCCTTGCTCTTTAAAATCAGTAAACACATTTTAAGTGTATATATATATATGTATATACACATATGTATATATGTATAAATGTGTTATTTAGAGTCTTGGAGGTCACTACCAGATGAGTTAAAAACAAAAACTGTTAGAAGAGTGAAACCTAGTTTCTTGTGAAGACCGAGAATAGGGGTAGGAAGGGTAAATTAGGAGTAATTGTGTATAGTCCTTGTTTTTATCTTTAAAAAAAACCATATATTTGCATGTATTTCTCTACTAAAAGTTTTAAACTTTATTTTTAAAATATGTTTTAAAAATTATGTGGGAAAATATATAGTTAAGAATATATATATGTGTATGTGTGTGTGTGTGTATATATATACATATATATACACATATATACATATATATAGTTTTCAATCCTCACCCAAGGACATGTTCACTGATTTTGAGAGAGAGGGAGAGGGAGAGGGAGAGGGAGAGGGAGACAGACAGACAGACAGACAGACATCTATGTGAGAGAGAAACATTGATTGGCTTCCTCTCATATGCACTCCAACCAGGGACAGAACTCACAACTGAGGTATGCACCCTGACCGGGAATTGAACCAGAAACCTTTTGTGTATGGGAGGATGCTCCAACCAACTGAGCCACACTGGCCAGGGCAAGAATGTATTTTTAATGTAGTGATTGTCAACATTTTTCATCTCATGGCACACATAAACTAATTACTAAAATTCTGTGGCATGCCAAAAAGTATATTATATCTTTTGCCGATGACAAAAAAAAAATAGGTATAATTTTGATTCCTTCACACCAGATGGCTAGTGTTGTGTTGGCTGTTGTCACTTTTTAATTTGACAGTCTAAGGGAAAAGAGGTCAGTGCCCTGACTAAATAGTCAAATATTGCATATTTAAAAATTCTTGTGGAACACAGTATGCCTTCCACAGCACATTGGTTGAAAATCGTGTTTTAATGTGAAAAAGATAATTAATTAGCTCAATTATTGCTACAAAATATTAGATCAGTATAAGGCTATAACAGAACTCAATGTGATACAGTCAGAAGGAGAAAAGGATCATTGTCCGGCCGGTGTGGCTCAGTGGTGGGTGTTGACCTATGACCCAGGAGGTCACGGATTCCTGGTCGGGGCCCATGCCCCCGTTTCAGGCTCAGTCCCCAGCAGGGGGCGTGCAGGAGGCAGCCGATCAATGACTCTCTCGTCATTGATGTTTCTCTCCCTCTCCTTTCCTCTCTCTGAAATCAAAAAAGACATAAAAAAAAGGGTAACAGGAAAAGAAAAATACAAAAAATATTTTTAGTACATATATAAGTGAAATAAATGAAAATGATCTATTAAAAAATCTTTGGTGAAGGAAAGGATTATTTAATAAGTGGCTTTAGGTCATTTACTTCTACACAAAAGTGTTGTCTTCAACTCTTATCCCATATTAAAATAAATTCTAGATTATTATTTATTTATAAATGTTAAGTCATAAAAAATACCTAGAAGGAAACTGAGAATTGGTTTCCTGAGCTCCATATTGGGCAGGACCTTCTATACTTAAATCAAATGGGAAATTTTGCAAAAGACAAGACAGAGGGTCAATTACTTTCAGGAGTTTAAACTGTGCACATTAAATTAAAAGATGGCAAAGAGAAATCATTACAACAAATATGAAAATGTTTAATAATATTGATTTATAAAGAAGCAATTCAATTAATTTTATTTGGTCCTGTACAATGCTAGGCTTCTGGCACTAAGAACAATAGACATGGTCTTAAAAATCAATGAGGAAAACCCAGAGAAGCCAATAAATCAATGCACAAAGACCATGCATGCTTGCTTCCCCAGAGACAATACAAATCATTACTAAACATTGGAAAAGTAGTTGGCTTATTTCATAATCAAAGCTTACAAATGAAAATGAGATATAATTTGAATTAATTAAATATGCAAAGATTCTTCAAAGGGGATGCCCAATGTTGACAACTATTCCAGACACTGCTGAAAGTGCGAAGTGTTTCAACATTTTAAGACAGGAATTTGGGAACATGAGGAAAGAGTTTTAGAGATGTTTATATCTTTAGGGCCAGAAGCTTAACTTCTGACTTTCTTAAGGAAAATTTATAATAGGGAAGAAATGAAGACTTTCTAAATGCTCAACCATAAGGGAATGCAAAGGGAGCATTAGTATATTTGAAATAATGTGCGGTCATAAAATGTGATATTCATGGATAGTGTTTTAAGGATATGGAATCTACTTATGTTAATATCTTAAAGCAGAACAGAAAATGGTGTCAAGTATGCAAAGCAATACATAGAAAAGTCAACAAATTATGATAACATCTTAACAATTTCTCTAGGAATTAGGGTTATGACTTTTAAATATTTCTAATACTTCTTCTACCTCCTGCTTTCTCCAAAATGAATATTTATTATTTTCATTTTAAGAACAAAACACCAATACTCTGCAGCTAGTTCAAGCTTCATGATTTTTAGTTGTGAGAACTTGGGGTTGTCACCCCTTTTTTAGAGCCAGCACCACAGTCCACACAGTTGTCCATCTGTATCTATGCCCGCCCCCCCCCCCCCAGACCCAGCATTATGAACTGAGTTTACAAATTTCAACACTTGTTTCTTAGAGCCTTTAACCTTGGGGTGGTCATCATTCCTCACTCCTTTTAAATGTGGCCACTGTGCACCAATATGCTTTAATTAGAAAGGGGCAAAATACCCTTTTTAAGAACCCCCAAACTTTCTGTACTTGAAAATTAACTGAAACACTCTCTCCACCTGATTTCCAATTTGGATGACCTCCAGGTTCCCTCTGAAAGGAATCAACGTGTGTACCCGGTGAGGCCTGCACTATCTGTCATTCTTTGTTACCACTCTTCATAAATGGGGGGTCAGGAGGGACAGTGAGAGAATAGACTTTAGGCTTGGGGCTGGAGAGTGTGTGAACAAAAAGACATTGGCTTTCGAGTTTGAAGACATTTTTTTCTTGAAAGAATACAGTTCAAACAGCTTTTTGATCCTCGGGAACCCAATAAATTCTTGACTCTTTCCAGTTGGGAACATAATGTAATAACGTGCTAGTCCATTAAGTCAGAGCTCCATCTTTTGCACAATTCATATTTTAAACTTTAAAGAGGCTCACAACTGAGCTTTCACAAACAATAGCTGTTTACTTTCTTTCCACTAAAATAATCATTGCAAATACCCCTCTGAGAATGTATATTTTCAGATGCCAGGTAATCAAAGCTTAGTTGTACTCAGAAGGTTTTTTTAGAAGCAAATGGAAAATAATTGCTTTAAAGTACCCACTTGTGAGGATTTCTGCTCATCAGTGTAATTGCCAGCAGCCACTGTCTTTCTGCCACAATAAATTCACAATGTTTCATTAGCTTCTATTGGGGGGGTGAAATAGACCATCCTGTTAACATTAACTTTGATTTTTAGGTGGTTTCACTTGATTTCATATTGGAATCACAGTTTGCACATAAACTAAAATAACAGATGCCCACCCACCCCACTTTAAGGAGTAGTGCAGGTAATAGGAGAGAGTAAAATTAGAACTTAGCCAGCCTTGCAGGACTTAGATATGAGTTCTCAGTTGAAGTATTTACTCTAGGAGCATTTTTATTTCTTTGCTTTTGTCAAAGGAATTTAATTTCTCGACTCTACGCCTTTGCACACAGAACCCAGCAGTTGGCAAATAATCCCTAGGATGTCGTCTCAAGTATCTTTGTCCAGCCGTCTCTCTGGTATCAAATGAACAGGATGATTGCTACCAAAATCTACTGGGTGAAAATGCTTGCCAAGAACTCTATCATCTTATTTAACAGGTTCTGTAGGTGGATGGGATCATAATTAACGTACCTCAAGACGACTTTGTATGTGGGAACACTGATCAGAGTTACCTCTGTTGGTTTGCTCATTTGTTGACAGCTTGGGAAACACATGGTCTTGATCTTTGCCATAAAAGTGGTTCGGAATGATGGACTACTTGCATCAATTCCCTTGCTGGGATTTCCTCAGCTCACTGAGGGGTCAATGGTAGGTGTCCAAGGTCAAAAGCAGTTGGCATCTAGGTCCCCTCTGAGCTGGTGCATGCCCCGAGGGTGTGAATGACCAGGTGCCTGCCAGTGCCTTCCTCTCAGGGGCACCAGCCACAGTCCTGCTCCAGGCCCAGCCTCCGCAGCCAGGGGGAGATCCCTCCCTCTAGTTTCCATGTCTGCTACAGCTGAAATAAGACAGCTAAATAAATAAAAACCCATGACCGCTCATGGGGTATTTTAAAATTTCAAATTGAAAGTAACAGATAGAGCTATTCAAGATTGCTTCAAAGGCAAACAAACAGACCAAGAGCCGATGTAACCATTTTAGGATGCTTCGGCATTATAGAACAGGGCATAAAGGACTTCAAGGGGGAAAATAGATTTTTCGAGTAGTTACATGGAGATGACTTCAAAGAGATGACCCTGGGGGGCCGAAAAGGTGAGCCAAGCAGGTAACTAGCAGGGGAGTCTGGCCAGGCCCCCCAAAACAATGAAATGATATGAACACAGGCCTTAACAAGTTAACATCAAGTGGCCAGGGTTCAGGAAAGCAGAACAGACATATCTCAGGCTTTTAACGGGCACTGTGAGCAGGGGGCTCACTTCACAGCAAACCCAGCACTCCCTGTGCTGTGTCTAATCATTTGTTCAGCAGGCTACAGAGGTGGCCTATATCCAGCTCAGCACCAGGGATGTTGACGACTGCAGTGAAGGGAAGCAAGAAGCATTTCTTAAAAAAACAAACAAAAACATTATTTGGTATTTCTGATTTGGAACCTTCGAAGCAATAACCTAGTTTCTGGTCTGGCAAAGGAAAAATGGCAAAATGCCTAATTTTGTCAATGCTTGGTCATTTCTAGAAGCAATAACTAAATAAAAAGATAGCCATCAAAGCCTTTCAGCATTAAACCACAGCAATTTTCAGCTGTTTGGATGAATAACCTTAATTCCCATTAATATAAGCTGCATTTGTCCTGTGGTGAAGGATCTGCAGTGTATTGGGATGCAAGTTTAATTTGCTGGAAAGCTTGCAATGTCACTAAAATTCTCAAAATCCTGATTTTAAAGAATTTTAAAGCTAGAGGTGACTGAAAATAGATATACTGTGCATCCTGGTATAATAATTTACCCTAAGAAATTTTTGTTAATATAGGTAAGGGATGGGGGAAAATACTTGGTCATAAGCTATTCCACCCTTTCTACTCTTAAAGCATCAAAGAGTAAGATTTGGAAGAAAGAATAGTTGTCATGGAATTATGGGGGCGCCATCTGGGTCTTTGATACAAGACGGATGTGGGTCAAAATGAGAAGAAACACTGAAGTTTGCATTTTGCATTTATCAGAGGTTTTATAAATACTTGCTGTGTGGTTGACCGGCTGAAGGAGTAGATGAAGTAGACTTTGTTCTGTGTGCTGCCCAGTTGCTCCCATGTCTCCTTCTTCTGTTCATGCCATTGCGTTTGTTGCTCACTGTACCTCCATCGGGCACCTCACACAGGAGCCTCCTCTTTTGGGGTGGGAGGTCAAAATCCAAACTTGTTCTGGCCAACCACTCGCACTGTCAAACCCAGTCCCCTTTCTGCACCTTACCAAGCTCTGCAGAGGCATCTTAGTACATTGCTTCCTACTCCACAGTAAGCTATCCACAGGTCCCCAAGGGAATGCGTATCTTCTTCAAATTTCAGGTAACAAATATGGGGGTGGAAGCTCCTGAGAAGAACCCAGACACAGGTCAAGATGTTGTCCAAGAAGCCGATACAGAAATCCTCTGGTTTTCAGTTCTCTGTTGAGGTGAAAACTGAGAAGAGAGAGTGTTCTCAATTTAGGAAGTAAATTTCCAGCTAGTTCAGTGACCAAATGCTGTATCTGAGTGGTTCGAAGGTACGGATTTTAATGTCTTCGTATGTTCTAATCAATAGCATCAAAGGGTTGCCGATGGCCAGGCCACAGTTGACATGTATGTCCTTGCCTAAACTATGAAGAGAGCAAGAGCATGATCATCCAGTTTTGCAGAGTGACTGACAGCTGCTTGGAAGAAAATCCCAGAGAAAATAGTGGCATACTCTTTTAACTCCTAGGAACCAAGTAGTTGCAGAAAAAGTGGTGCTCCAGCTCTGTGTGATTTCTTAAGGTTCAGCACCAAAGAATTTTAGTGCTTGTGTAGACTTAAAAAGAATTTTTTTAAATTTATTTTTATTGTTGAGAATATTACAGATATGTCCCCCCCCCCTTTGTCTCCCTCCACCCAGTTCCTGCCCCACCCCAGGCTATCACCTCACTATTGTTGTGTATATTATTTTAAGAAATACCTGCCTTGCCCCTGTGGCTCAGTGGTTGAGCATTGACCCATGAACCAGGTGGTCACAGTTTGATTCCCGGTCAGGGCAGATGCCCAGGTTTCGGACTCGATCCCCAGTCGGGGGCGTGCAGGAGGCAGCTGATCAATGACTCTCTCATTATTGATGTTTCTATCTCTCTGTCCCTGTCCCTTCCTCTCTCTGAAATCAATAAGAAATACTGTATTGGCAACTCTGTATGGGAAAATATGGACATTAACAACTCTGGGTTCAAAAGGAATCAAAAAAGAGTCAGACTCTGAACACGAAGAAGCTTTAGGAATATCCATTAACCAGTATGTTTCACGTATGTTCAACACTAATATATGATAAAAATCAGTGTTAAATACCGAAAAGAGCTTCCTCAGTTTCCATATGACGCAGTTCAGAGGGATAAGAACACATCCTGTCAGTTTTGTCAGCAGTGTTTCTTTCTGGTGCTACCTGGAATGGAGACCTCTTAAAAACCAATCTGTGGTAGCAGATTCAAGGACATCTGATATATTCTTCTCAAAGTTCCAAGAGAAATCCTGAAATCCTCTTCATCCTGGGGCTTACAAATTATTCACAGTAGAAAAATCAGTGGCTTCAATGCACAAAGCTTAGAATCTAAACCACTGGAAAAACAGTCATGAAAACTAAATAATGTAATATTGGTAGCTCTGGACTGAAGGCCTGACGGGTGTGTTGGTCAATGGGTTGCATGGAATTTCAGTTAACAGACGTTTCTTGCACCCACTCTGCATGCAGCACGTACACTGGGTTTCCTGAAACCAACTTGAGATTTCTTCAGGTTCTGACAACCTTGATGAGAAAAATATGCCATTCCTCTGATTGTTTGCAAACCTCACAATTCCTCTCTCTTTCTTTTTAAAAAAAGGACAATGCTATATATATACCTTATTAATTTAGCTTAAATGGTTTTAGCTACTGGCTATGTGTAAGCAGCCTTTCCCTCCTTTCTGCTTAGACTTGGTGGAAATGCATCGGACAAAGTACCTAGAAAATCACGAAGGACCTAGAAAATGTATTGTGAGCATAACCATGACTGCCTCTAACGTCATAATACAAGATGCCAGGCCGCGTGGGGAACAGGCTGATTCAGTCCCCTTGTGGGGGGCCAGCTTTCTCACCTGTGCATACAAACCCCTGGACAGAGAGAGGCTCTTACCTTGAGAAGTGTCCCCTAGTGTCACACAGAATAGGATCTGAGTACACTGCTCTGTATTTTCAAGCACACATAGCTAATTCACAGTCAGAAATCTTTCAGAGGATCTTGAGGGAGACTGGTGATGGGAGATTAGGGAAGGGATTCTTTTGGGGACCACTGGGGGTTTTGTTTGCCCGGGTAACCAGCCTTCTGATGAATGTAGTGTCCAGCAATCAGTTTAATGGGCTCCACCTCTGTCATCATAGCAAAGGGAGCCTGCTACCTGCGGTCCTGGAGAGATAGGCAGACAGGGAGAGAATTTTGAGTCCTCTCTCTGAAGGTGGGACCGGCTATGAGCCACCACGCCATTAGCCCGGTCACCCCATTGGGTGAGGTGCTCAGGAAGTGCTCACCCTGGCTGAAAACTTACAGAGCAGCACCTTTATATAGCACCTTTCACACAGGGTGCCCACCCCATGGGGGAGGAGGTGTGAGAAGACTCTGACTTTATTTTGAAAGTAATTTCAAATCTTGAGAAACTTGCTCAAAGAGCACAACATTTTTTTATTACATTTGGGGATATGTTAACATCTTCCCACATTTAATTTATTTTCCCCCCCTTCTCAGGCTCTATAATTTCTTTTTCTGTCTATAATATAATCTCTATCATCTATCTATCTATCTATCTATCTATCTATCTATCTATCTATCTATCTATCTATCATCTATCTATCCATCTATCTATCTATATCTATCTATCATCAGTCTATCATCTATCTATCTATCTATCTATCTATCTATCTATCTATCTATCTATCTATCTATCTATCTATCTATCTATCTATCTATCTATCATCTATCTATCATCTATCTATCTATCATCTATCATCAGTCTATTATCTATCTATCATCTATCTATCTATCTATCTATCTATCTATCTATCTATCTATCTATCTATCTATCTATCTATCTATCATCATCTATCTATCTATCTATCTATCTATCTATCTATCTATCTATCTATCTATCTATCTATCTATCTATCTATCTATCATCTATCTATCATCTATCTATCTATCTATCTATCTATCTATCTATCTATCTATCTATCTATCTATCTATCATCATCTATCATCTATCTATCATCTACCTACCTACCATCTACTTACCTACTTACCTACCTGCCTATCTTTTTCTAAATAACCTGAGGACTCTGACTTGGAACCTGAGACTGATCCCACCACTTCCAGTTCAGAGACAAGATTCTTATCAACCTGACCTGATTCCAGCTTTGCCATCCCTTCTGTCGTGCACAGCTAGAGCCCCCATGAGCTGAGCCCTGCTCCCCGTGGCCATGGCATGGCCTCACGTAAATCCAGTTGGCTTCAGCACCACAGTCTTAATTATCAGGCCATTCTTGATTACATTTCCTCCCTGACGTATCACTCTAAATTGGTACCAGGCCTCCCATTGCTTCCCAGGCCCAATGCCTGGCCCCCATCCCTCAGCCCACATCATTAGTCTGCTCTTAAATGCATGGCTGCCTCCTGCTGATCCAGGGCCTCGCATCACATTTGCCAGACCCCCTCCCAGAATCCATTCCTGAACCACAGGCTGTGGACAGGCCTCCCATCCTTAGACATTCCATCTCCTTGCATTTTACACTGGGCATCACCCCAGATGGCCCATTGTAGGTTTTCATTACCTGCTAGAACACTTGACCGTAAGCATGTGTTTTTATTCAGCCTTTCATTACACCTACTTATTTAATCACTTCATTTAAACCTGCCTATTCCATTTTGCTTAGATTTTTCCATACCATTTGGACACTCTGCTTGAGTGGCCCCCAGGCATCCACTGTCAGCCCCAACACACAGACCAGTCTCCCTTAGCCCTCCTCATCCTCCTGGGTGGGTCCACAGGCTGGCCACGAACCTTTCTCCTTTGATTCAAAAGTCTAAATACAGTAGTCTCACAAAATACTTCCTATGTCTGAGCCAAGGGGACACACGTCACAGAGGGGCTGACCTCTGGTTTGAGTCTCAGTTCTGCTACTTTCTAGCTGTGTGACCTTGTACCTTTTCCTTCACCCCACTAGCATTTAGTTTCCTCATCTGTAAAATGGGGATAACAGTGTCTGCCTTATATTATCTTGTGCATGGCTTAAAAGAGATCATCCGCAGCCTTGAGCCAAGTGTCTTGCAAGTAGTAAGTGCTCAATTCATGGTTGCTGATCTTATTATTTCAGCTCAGCTGAGGAGATACACAACCATAAACACAATTACACATAACAGTGATGTGTGGTAAGTTCAGGGCTAGAGATGGGTCGAATGTGCATTGGGAAGGGAAGTTCATAGTGAAGAGGCACTCGACTCTCTTGAGAGGAATGGAGGCATGTAGTTCAATTAATGGGTGGAGAAGAGGTTAACAGTCGGGCTGGACTTTGAAGGGTGAGATGGATAGGAGTCTGCCAGAAAGAGCAGAGGTGTTCATTCAGTTAGGTTAGGATTTCCCAAACTCTGCACTATTGACATTTTGGGCTTGGCAATTCTTTGCTTTGCTGGGATGGGGTGGGGGCTGTCCTGTGCATTGTAGAATGTGTGGCAACACCCCTGTCCCTTTCCCACTGGATGCCAGAGCACCCCATCCCTTCTCCCCTCATGACAATGCAGCGTCCCCCAGGGTCTCAACCCCAGTTGACAATTCTGAGTTGGGCCAATAGGAGAATTAAAAACCCTAAGGTTGCTTTCACTGCTCTCCCATTTTCACTGCTGGTCTGTCAGCTTCCAGCCTCAAGAAAATGAGAGCTTGTTTGGTTTCTCAGTTCTGTTAAGTGACCCTATTTCTCATCAGTCACTCAAATGATCGCATATTCATCCTACTAGATTGTATTTCACCAAGATTATTGGATATTTGATGTGTCAGAGGCTGTGCCAAGCACAGAGAACACAAAACCTTTCTGCAGTCATAGTTGATGGCTGAGGGGTTCAGGGATTGAAATTATTTTAGTTTTGTTGTTGTTGTTAATTTTTTATTGATTTTTTTTTTTTTTTTTAGAGAGAGAAGAGAGAAAGATTTGTTGTTCCATTTATTTATGCATTTATTTGATGCATTAATTTCAGAGAGAGGAAGGGAGAGGGGGAGAGAGAGATAGAAACATCAATAATGAGAGTCAGATCAGCTGTATCCTGCTCATCCCTACTGGGGATCAAGCCTGAAACCCGGGCATGTGCCCTGACAGAGAATCAAACTGAGATCTCCTGGATCATAGGTAGGCTCTCAACCACTGAGCCACGCTGGCCCAGTGAAATTATTTTAGTTTTATACATGTCAGTCAATCTTTCAGAATTATGTTCCAATTTTTATATAATTTATTTTGCACCATAAATTATTCTTTAATTGTTACTACTAATCATTAACTCACAAAGATTGTAATTGCTAGTATAATTATTAAACATAAAATATTAATCGCCTATACCAGCATGGATTTAATGGTTATCGTTGGCTTTATGTCTTCTCACATTGGCTGCTTTAGGCTGTGTGCCTTCACAGTCCCGCTTGTGGGGACTCTTCTTATCTGCGAGTCTGGGACAGGGTGCATTAAATGCAGCCCCAGGATCATGCCTCAAATCTCAATGAACCCCAATCCCTCCTAGTTTCTTTTGCTCAACACCCACACGGTGTTTATACCCTATTGACTGATCTGTTTTGCTTAGTTAATACCTGGCTCTTCCTAGCACTAACATTCCCAATTTCATTCTCATTCAGCATGAACAGGATTAGTATTTGTAGTAACAACAATGAAATTGGAAGGTGCATACATGCTTAGGTGCTGGGGTCGGGCCAGCTATGACAAAGTGACTTCTGAAGGGGGAGCTTGGGAACAGTGCATGCACATGCCTTCAACTGTAATGGTTGTAAATGGTTCAAGAGCAATTCCATTCCCTAAGTAATATCAGTTGAGAACTATTATATGCCACCCACTTGGAACATGAGGTATTTTACAAAAGACAGAGAATGCTTAATTCTCTGCGATTTCAGGGTAGAGGAGCCTTGATCCCTGAGGGCGTGTGTGTGTGATCGCACATGCACATGAGTGTCCTCTGACCAGCTGAGATTCCTCAGAGGGCTGTGCATGTAAATCTGCATCTCACATCAGCTTAATGATGGGGCCCGTGGCCCTCGTGATAATGACATTATGTGAAAGGGCATCTCAGATGGGACCGCTCACCAATCTGGAAACAAACCCATGCTTTTGTGAAACAACAGCTGCTACGTTTATTTGCATAAATCCGACTTTAAATTGTTTTCTGTAGCTTAGAAATTGGTCCCAAATCTAGATGGCGAAATTTAATTATTTGCAACGGTTCCCTTTACTTTCCTTTTAGTATGGTTTTGCTATTTTTCTATGCTGGAGGCTGATATGGAACAAAAATGTTTGGAGTTGTTTGACAGCTTCCCAGGAAACTTTTAAAACCTGTTAATTTAGAAACAATTTTGCTTCTATATTTCATTTCTCAATTGGTTATGGTGGAAGTAATTGTCATGCCCAAGGGGAGAATCATGACTTCAGGCAATACATAAACAGCTAGACTCTTTGGAAGCCAAGTCTTATTTTCATGTAAATGCCCCAGTTACAAAAAAATATAGAATTAAATCTGGGAAGCGAAATACCATGACAGAACTCTTTCTCAATATCATCAAAATTATCAGGCCTGTGCATCATACACTTTAATAAAAGGACTGATTTTATACATCATCTTTATTGCCCCAAATGTTTGATTTATCCACTCATTTATTAAATACTCAACCAAGAAATTCTTGATATTACCAAACACTTGAGATTTCAGTGTCAAAAAGTAAGTTACTTAACTCTCTGAGTTTTAATTTGTTATTTAGAGAATAAGAACCTTTGTTCTTTGGAGAACAATTCTCTTTGGAGAATTGTTGGGAGGCATAGAAAATAGCACATGTAAATCACCTAGTGCATCCTTTGTGGATGCGTGATAAATGATAGTTATTTATTCTTATTTGTAGGTATTGTCTATGTATATTTATGTTGCAAATCATCATCAGAAAAAAACATTTCTGGCCCTTCTGCTTTTGACTTTGAATTACAAAAGGTGGCTTTATAGTTAATGGTATTACAGCAACTTTTTTCACCTTGTACTATATTATAAAAAGCTCTGTTTACATAGTACTCATTAAAAATCTGACCATGTTACATAAGTTTAACTAACTCAACCAGTTGTTTTGTCAATGTAAAGCTCAAGAAATAATATATTGATGTATTAAACTCATTGGTGAATTATTTTAAAGGTAGGAAACTGTTCTGTTCTACACACCTAGCTTCTAGTGGTTTTTGCTGCTATTAATCTTTCTACTTAGAAACAGCAAAGAGTTATTGAACATCAACAATGAGTGAGGCAATGTGAGAGATAAACAGATAAACATCCCATCTGTATAGATATTAATTGCGATTCAGTTTCCCTTGGGAAAATAAGTCCTCTCCAAATTGCTTTATAAGAAGAACTTAGTCAGAAGCCTAGGACTTAGCTGAATACATGATTCCTCCCCTCCCCCCAGCTGGCCAGCCTTCTTTGCAAAAAGTCTGACTAAATTTGGGCAAATAAAATGTGAGAAGTATAACATGCAGCTTCAAGGCATTCTTTTCTTTCTTTTTTCTTTTAATTTATCTTTATTGTTGAAAGTACTACAGGTGTCCCATTTCCCCTCCCTCCCCAATTGACCCCCTCCACCTTGCTCCCACCCCATCCCCAGGCCCCCACCCTATCATTGTCCGTGTCCATGGGTTAAGCATATATGCATATAACTTTTTTGGTTAATCTCTTCCCACCCTCCACCCCCCTTCCCTCTTTCCTCTGAAATATGATTGTCTGTTGCATGCATCATTGTCTCTGGATCTATTTAGTTTGTCATATTGTTTTGTTCATTAGCTTCTTCTTAAAGAAGACCCTTCAACGTTTCCTGTAGTGCTGGTCTGGTGGTGATGAAGTCCTTTAGCTTTTCCTTGTTTGAGAAGCTCTTTATCTGACCTTCAATTCTAAATGATAGCTTTGCTGGGTAGAGCAATGTTGGTTGTAGTTCCATGTTTTTCATCACTCTGAATATTTCTTGCCACTGCCTTTTGGCCTGCAAGGTTTCTGTTGAGAAATCAGCTGACAGTCGTATGGGTGCTCCCTTGTAGGTAACTAATTGCTTTTCTCTTGCTGCTTTTAAGATTCTCTCTTTGTCTTTAACCTTTGGCATTTTAATTATGATGTGTCTGGCTGTGGGCCTCTTTGGGTTCCTCTTGTTGGGGACCTTCTGTGCTTCCTGGACTTGTAAGTCTATTTCTTTCCCCAGGTAGGGGAAATTTTCTGTAATTATTTTTTCAAATAGGTTTTCAATTTCTCTCTCTCTTTCTTCTCCTCTGGCACCCCAATAATACGAATGTTGGGCCTCTTGAAATTGTCCCAGAGGCTCCTTATACTATCTTCATATTTCTGGATTCTTTTTTCTTTTTGCTCTTCTGGTTGGGTGTTTTCTGTTTCCTCATGTTCAAAATTGCTGATTTGATTCTCAGCCTCCTCTACTCTACTGTTGATTCCCTGTAAATTATTCTTCATTTCAGTTTGTGTAGCGTTCATTTCAAATTGGTACTTTATTATGTCATTGATTTTCTCAGTTATTTTCGTGAAACTCTTACTAATATGGTTGAGCATCCTTATAAACAAAATTCTGAACTCTCTATCTGTTAGCTTGCTTGGATCTATTTCATTTAGTTCCTCTTCTAGAGATTTCTTCTGTTCTTTCCTTTGTGACATGTTTCTTTGCCTCCACATTTTGGCTGCTTCCAGGTGTTTGTTTCTATGTATTAGGTAGAGCTGCTATGTCTCCTGGAATTTGTAGAGTGGCTTTGTGTAGGTGTCCTGTAGGGCCCAGTGGCTCAGCCTCCCCAGTCACCTGAGCTGGGCCTTCCAGGTGCTCCCCTGTGTGGGCTGTGTGCTCTGACCTGTTGTAGTTGAGCCTTGGTTGCTGTTGGCATCACTGGGAGGAACTGACCCCCAGGCCAATCGGCTGTGAGGACCAGCTGCAGCTACAGCCAGAGAGCTGCTGTGCTGGAGACACCGCCATGGAGCAGGATTTACTTCAGTGGGGCTTTGGTGTTCACCAAGTGCGCCCCTTGAGTGTGTCCCTCGTGGTTGTGGTAGGGTTGTAATCCAGCGTGGTCGAGTCTGACCACCAAGTGTGCTGTCTCTGGGGCCTCCCTGGAGGTGCACAGTCAGCCTGTGCCAGTGCCTTGCCCAGGGCCACCCAGCATGAGCTACACAGCAAACCGTAGTTGGCTGCCACTTGTGCTGGGCTTGGAGGTGCCCAGGAGAGGCCCAGCTATGAGCCAGTGCAGCTGCCGCTAGTGCCAGGCCTGGGGCCGCTTATCAAGCCGTATGGGGCCCGCTGCTGCTTGTTTGAGAGATTTTAGGAAAGTCCTAAGCATGGGGCTCGAGAGGCCACTTGCACAGAAAAGCCCCTGGGAATGGCCTGGATGAGCTGCAGGTGGGGGGGGCGGGGCCTCCGGGAATCACGGGGCGGGGCCAACGGTGTGAGTCACGTGCTGGCGACTCAAACATGGCGCCTGCCTGCCGGCTGTGCGGGGAGGACTCGCCACAGGAGCCATGGCCTCCGCCAGCCCTTCTGCCCGGGAGGAAGCCGCCCTCTGCCTCTTGCCCCGACTTCAGGCAGGTTAGTTCCTCCCCGAGTGTCCCGGGTCCTTTCCGGCTGCTCCCGGCGCTGGGCTCAGAGGGAGCGTCCGAGTGAGTCCGTGCCGGGCCCTTTAGAGGAGCTGCTGGGGCCCCCGCAGCCTCCGCGACCCTCAGGGACAGTCCCCGCTGGTTTCACAGCCCAAAGGTGTGGGGACGTCTCTTCCTGGCCCTAGAGCCCTGGGCTGGGGGCCTGCTGTGGGGCTGGGACCCCTCCCTCCTCCAGGAAACCCCCACCGCTGAGATTCCCTCCCGGGTTTCAACCTCGGCACGGGGTGTGGGCCCGGGGCCGTGTCTCCATGCTTCAGCCCCGATCCGCCCGCGTCTCCGCCCCTCCTACCGCTCTCGGTGCTTCCTCAGCTCCCTGCTGTGGGGCTTCTGTTCAGCCAGATCTCAGGAGGCTCTGAGCGATGGTGGTTCTGTGTTTTAGTTGTGATTCTGATGTGGTTGCGGGAGGCGGCGGGCGCAGCTGCTCCCTACGCCGCCAGCTTGTTTCCTCCCCCTTCAAGGTATTCGTAAACAGGAGTTGCTTTCCCTGAAATTCCTTTTTCATCTTCTTGAGCACAAGTCAGAGCTCCTGGCCTTTGGCCGAGACCTTTGGGGTATAAATACTGGGGAGGGGGGTTGACCGTGCTCTATGTGTGAGGAGGTGGGTTCACCTAGATTCGTACTTGGGTGGCCAAAAAGGATCTCCCGTGGCAGATACTTCTGTTTGCACCCCAGTGTGCATTTTCCCTTTCATCTTTTAACAACAAAGTTCAGAAATTTTAGCTGGACACATGAGTGACTGTATGGAAACTACATTTCCCAGCCTTCCTTGCAGCCTGTAGGTGGGACTGCATCCAAGTGCAGTTCAAGGGAGTTCTGAGGGGACATCATTTCCCGTGTCCTGAACTCCTCTCCCCTTTCCAGTGGGCCTGGGGTACGGTTATGGTGGCGAAATGCTTTTAACCATGTAGATGAGGAACACGCCTCAGAAGGTGGTGGGACAACAGATCGGGAGATGCTTGGCTGCTTGAGTGATGTCAGGGAACCCAGCTGCCCTGCTAGCTCTAGACGGCTCGCTCTGCTTGGGCTTGTCTTTGTGATGTAACATTCTATTCCATGATTAACATGAGTCCCTCATGTGTGTGTATTGTTTTACAGCTTCTAAACTCTTTAAAATACATTACTTTATCCCACTGTCGTTTTCTAACGGAATGCCCAACATGTGGTGGGACTTGAGGCACAGATGCTGGGTTTGCTGATACAGAAGGAGCTCTGTCTCTTTTCCTTTAATTCATTGGTTCTCGCCTGCAGTCTTTGCAGCAGCAGTGTCAGCTGCATCTGGAAATTTCTCAGAAATGCAAATTCTCAGCATCCCCAACACAGGCGTACTAAATCAGAAACTCTGGGGCCCAGCCATCTGTGTTGTAATGAGCCCCCCCATGAGTCTCAGTCATGTTAAAATTCGAGAATCGCTGTTTGAATCCTTATAGCAGCTCTGGAGCTAGTCAAGAAGTCCTTAACGTACCCATTTTATGTATGAAAGAACTGATGCTTAGGGGGTCAGGCAGCTTGCCTGTGGTAACGCAGATGGTCAGAGGCAGCCTCCCGGTTAGAATCCATGTCCTGATCTAACTCCCCTGTGCTAGACCAACTTCACTCTCCCAGCTCTGTTTAGAGGTTGGGACCAGTTTCACATGCAGGGTGTCTGCACAGTGGCGGCAGGGAAGTGGGTTTTAGACTAGAGATGGGAGACACAGCCTCTGTTGGCTCCTGCAGATGGAGAAAAAAGACTGGATTTTGCCACAGTATTTCCCCTTGGGAACCTGATGCTTTTTCCATTGCTTAGGGGAGTCTTATGATGACGCCACACTGGGCGAGGTCAGCCAGGGGCCTTTCCTCACTAGGCTGTTTTCTGGCACTAGGAGGGTCTTGGTTGTGGAAATGCTCCAGAGGACCTTTCTGCACACGTTTTCCTGGCTGTGATGATTTGGTGATGGCCTTTCACGTACTCCTAACCAGAGGCTGTCCTGGTGGTATCAATTCACAAGCAGTATACTGAAACACTACCGCGGCTGTCCAGAAGGTATCCTAGCAGGGGTTTAAAAAGTTCTCTCCACGTCTCTTTGCTGAGATAGGTGTGACAGTCACCTTCAACAGGCCGATATTTCACCTTGAACATAGTTGACCTGCATATAAAGTATGACAAGCAGTATTTCTTCTAGTTTTAAACCAGGTGCCAATTTCAAGGTTGTCTTATCACCCATTGTAAAACCTATAGTGAGTTAATACAAAAATTATCATTTAAAAAAAGTTCTAGTATGGTTTTTTCTTTTTCACAAGGACATGGAAGGATGTGATAGCCTCCGTCGAAATGGGGAATGAGGTTTGTAATTGTGCTTCTTTATAGGTCCATTTTTGTTGGTTTGTGTAGATACAAAACAGTGCTGCCAAGTTGCAGAAGGGAAGCCGATCTAAGCTATGTTAAGGGTGGGGTTGTGGAAATATAGACTCTTCTATGTAAAGAGAGAGATGACAGGACCCCCGAGGTGTGTGCAAACTTATCATATAATGGCCACTGCATCTGTGAGGCTTCTGAGAAAAAAATTGTGCATAAATGACATGGCCAGGACGGGGAATACTGGGTTATTAGCTGGGACTTTGGGCCCAAACTGCATTATGAATAGTGATTGTGGCTGGATTGCAGGCAGGGCGGCTTTCATCCAGGCTAGAACTAGACATTATGTTCTCAAAACATGTGAACATTGCCTCTTCCCTCCTGCGTGTACCCAGGAATCCCATCCCGCCATGGGAAAGCAAGCCAGTGGGGGGTAAGAACAAGAAATCAGGGACCTCAAAATCTAGCCTTCTGCTGGCTTGAGCAGGCTGCTCTCAAGAGGAACCATCATCTACCAAGGGTGGCATGAAAGAAAGCTTGCCAAGAAGGAACACACTGAGCCAGGCTCACCGCAGCGAGAGCTCCACACTCGGGCACGGCCTACCAATAAAGTGCTCTTTCCGTTGACCTTGACCTGTCCTTGGTAGAGAGTTGAGGACGGGGTGTGGAGTGAAAACTCAGCACGCCTGCTTGTGAACGCAATGGCCAGTATGACTGGAGAACTCTGGAGAAAGCATCAAGCCAAGTAATGGGGCCTGGGGGACACGTGCCCTAAACGATAGAATTTTTACATTCATACTTGTCTCAAGACCCAGAAGATATGCTCATTTATTCATCTGTGTTCATCCAACAGATCTCTGTGTTTGATAACTCCAGACCAGGATAGCTTTTGTGGTTGCAGAGATCGCTAAGAAATGGTCTTGACAATGGAAAGTTTCTTTCACCTTTGAGAGACACAGCATCTGAGAAAGAAATCAAACCAAAGGGATGGGAGGAAGAGAAGATGCCAGAGCAGCCCGAGCTGATGGGTGGTCTTATTTCCTTAGAAAACTAACACTTAAGATCCTCAGGCTTCCTGCCCTGAAAGACCGCATTGGATAAACTCTGCTGACTCCCATGTTTCTCAGGTGCCTGATGCTCTTTGCCTTTGTTCTGTTTTTCAGAGTTGACATTTTCTTAATGATATTTTATTGTAGCCCAGGTCCATGTTGCATCAAATGGTATTTTTAAAAAAGAAGTCCCATAGGACTTTCCTGGTAATTTGGCGGCAGTTTATTAGAATTTTAAATACTTCAGAAAATGGACTTTAAACACCCACTTGGAAGAATTTGAAAGAGAAAAAAAAATACTGACCTTTATAATAAATTGATACTGTTATAAAAATATACCTTACAGAACACTGTAAATGGCCATTTAGAATTGGACGCTAGCGAAATAAGCTCTTTAATGCATCTCATAAATATATTGCATATGCCTTTCAAATGATGAGAGAATAGTGCCTGGCATTTTTTATCCATAATTATTTTCTTCGCATCACAGGTATCTGTCCAGTGTAATTTGTATATGACATTTAGGTAGAAGTGGGAACATTTCTATCTCCCTTTCCTAAATGCTAGGGCACTAGCAGCGTGTCAACTAGATCTGTGTGTTTCAATAATGTTGATGTTAGTTACGGCTACACAGTGGTAAGAATGAGGCAGTGCTCCAGGTGAGGCTCCATCTCTGGAAGAGTGGTCATTGTGATCGCTGCATTGTCTTTTCAAATGTCCAATGAAAGTCCTGGTTTGAGGTTCAACTGAGTTCACTCTGGACATGTTTAGGTGTAGAAGAGGCAACATGCTCCCTAAGAATGCTCTCTGTCTCTGCACACAATGCCTTGAGGGGTCTCTCCTGGTCCTCCTCTTTATTACCCTCTAATTCCCTTGGTTCCATCAAGGGGATCCAAATTCATACTCTGAGCACAGATGGCCCAAAAAGTAAAGGAAGATCCAAAGGATGGACTAGCAAGTAGGAATGGGATCTTCAGTAAAGATCAGACAAGCCGGGGAAATGGGTTCACTAGACAGAGACTGGTGAGACCTTCTGATACAAAAGCAGGTGGGCTAGTCAGGATATAATGCTGTAAAAATAAAAGAAAATAAAAAATGAGCCTTCAAATCTTAATGACTTAACAAAGGTTTGTTTTACTCAGTTAAAGCCCAACAGTTGGTGATGGTGAGCTGGACCTCCCTATATTTCTCTTCTACCCAGACACAAGGAAGGGAGATCCTCCTGGTGTGTGCCCTCTGCAGTCACCATGGCAAAGGTAAAGAGACCCGGAGGGCTGCTTGTTGACCCTTAAACACATTGGCTCAGATGGGACACAAGTCCTTTCCATCATTGTCCATTGGCCAGAATGAGTTCAGTGGCCCCATTTGCAAGGGGTGGGAGAACGTCTTGGGTATTTAGTGGGCAGCACGTGTCTCTGCGATACACTCTGAAGGACGATTCCCGTTATAGAGGTCGTATGGCTGAGCCAGCAGCTCCAAGAAGGAGCTGCTTAGGGCCTGGCATCCCACTGGCTGGTTACAAAATCATTACTTTAGACTTGGTTTAACATGTGTTTACACCCTTGGAATTGATGCCTTGGAGTGTCCCCTTGGGTCCCAATTCTGCCTTTGCCCAGGCAGCTTCTGCCTTCCCCTAACACAGCTACCACGGGCCAGATTGGTGGGAAGAGACCGCACACCAACATGCTGTAAGTTCCTCAATATTTTGCCAGTAACATCGATGGACACAGGAGTCAAGGCATGTATTTGTGTGTGGACTACTTTGTCTATAGTCTCCTCGGAGGTATACAGTTGTGTACTGGAAGAGTGCACCAGAATTCAGGAAAATGCTCAATTCTTCTATACTTGCCTATGTCTCCATTCTAAAAAAATGGCACTAACAGTCATAAAGAAGAGCTTGCCACGATTTGGCTCTACTTGTTCAGCATCTGCATGGCCACCTCCCGCAGAGGGGAGAAAAAAGACTCAATGCCAGGGAACCTTGAATGATATCTCTGTCTCCAGCTCTCCAGCAGCCCAGAAAGCTTAGCCAGTCCCCATCCACAGGCCAAGTCAGATTCTCGAGCCCCTGTTTACATTGGTTGGGCAAAGAAAGGGCACAGCCAGGTTTGTTGGTTGCATGAATGACTGGAGAAAACATGGTTTTCTCCACTTGGGCACCTTCTGTCTGGACTCATGGACTCATGTCAAAAGCCTGCAGGAGAGGGCAACAGTGGAAGATCCAGAGAGTATGAACAGAGTTGGGCCACTGAGAATGCAAAGCATCGGCAGCACTCATGCCAGAAACTTTCGCAGCCACAGAAGACAATGCCAGCTCCTTTTGTTCAGACAAGAAACGAGGAATTCAGCACAGATAACAAGACTCGTGACATCAGGCATGGGTGCCCTCCGCTCAAATGCCAGCCCTGGTGACATGGGACACTGGCAGCCTGGCGGGGACGTTGGCAGGAGCTGGCACTCTCTGCAGTGCCATGGCAGGCCAGGTGTGGATGCTGTGCTTTTGGAGGGTGCCAGCGGCAGATTTTGTGCTTTAGGCCTTGCCAAAGACAGGGGGCTGGATCCCTAGACAGAAGGGCCAGGGGAGGAATAAAATCACCTGTACTGTGTCGCAGGCAAGGGGCTGATCCACAGAGCACACCCGAAATTCTGTTAGCAATTTCCAGAGTCACCCGGGAGACACCTGCGGAGGAGTGGCGCTCTGCAGAGGGGTTGAGTATGGACGTGACCCAGGACTCCACAGAGACACATGGGCATCCAGGTGCCTCTTCTTTACGTTTGTTTCTTAAGCATATGTCCCGTACTTAGCGGGGATAAGTAAACCTTGTTAACTGTCTTTATATCAAAACAATGGTCTTTACATTATTATATTCAACTGTGATTTATAATTTTTATTTCATCTGTGATATGCATTTACTATGTGCAGTTGTTTTGAACCTAACGACCTTTGGGGAAGCAATCGGTACCGCATCAATTTGTAGGATAAAGGGAATAAATTCTGCTGGCAGCCCTGCATTGTACCTACCTGGTCTCATATTCCAGCTGGTTCGGCAACATCCAGGGGCAGTTTAAGATCAGCTATGGTGGAAGTGTCTCCACCACGAAAATCAGCAAATGTAAAAATTACATTTTTTTTGACAGCCAGTATGCAACAACTGTCCCCATTTACACTACTGTCCCCAAGTCATATTATGAGGTATATGGGTTAAATAGAGTCAAATTTTTTTTTTCCTGTAGACAACTGAGAGCCTGTGCAATGAGAAGACATGTTTTCTAAGACGGTTTTAGGGATATTAATCTGGCATCAATACGTAGGAACTGTAAGCGTTGAGAGACTTATGTAGCTAGCGAGTGGTTATGAGCCTCTAAAAATAGTTCAGGAACAAGGAATTAGGTGTTTGAACTTGAGTGGCGATGGTATAAATGCAGAGGAAGAAATGAGTCAAAGAAACTCTTAGTGAAGACCTTGATTGTGGCAAAGAAGGTCCAGGTGATTGATCCTAAGGAGGTGCTCCTTAAATACGTATTGAAATAGATTCAGCAACACAGAAGCATGGAACAGACTGATGATTCTCAGAGGGAAGGTGGGGTTGGTGGGGAGAGATTAACCTAAGAATTTATATGCATTTATGTGCATAACCCAGGGACACGGACAATAGTGTGGGGAAAGCCTGGGGCGGGGGCGAAGGGGGTATGGGGTGGAAGGGGGTCAATGGGGAAAAAGGGGGACATTTGTAATACTTTCAACAATAAAGATAAATTTAAAAAAAGAAACATAACAGAAATAAAAAAATAAAATATAAAAAAAAATTAAATTAAATAAAATCCAAATGAAACTTTTCTTCACATATTTAATTCTCTGGTTTCTTTCTTTCCCCCGTTCCCTCCTAGGTCTTCCTTCTTTCTCCTGGCTGCGCTCTGCATACATCTCTCTCTGTCTCTTATGTTGCTCTTTTTTTCCATATTTCAGTCCTAGAGTAATTTCTTTATAACCAAAAGTGAAGTTATAAAGGAATTTAAAGGACATAATCTCTTGGCAGATGGGTGACAGGCCCAGCCCTCCCAGAGATCAGGTAGTTGCTATTCCCCAGCCCAGGTATTGCAACACAGACTATTTCTGGATTGAAAAGTACTTTACACCCTCAGCTTGCTTCTTTATCTCATTTCAGTAACACTTTATAGATGAAAACAGCAAAATGAATGAAATACGAGTCACCTTGAAGATTTGCTGTGTGCCCGTCAAATTAATTGCACGATCTAAACACCAAATTCATTCCTTTAATTGAATGTCTTATAAGGCGCCACCTTTCGGCATATGCTAAATGACCAATTGTTGCCATACATGATTTAACATTTGTGTACACATGAGACGACATGCCATAATTTATGGAGATGCCAATGCTGGGAGATGGCCGCGAACAGTGATGAATGTGCTGTCGATTTCTATATAATTATTCCAGATCTATCACCCTACTTTGGGGTATGTTGAGATGCATTAGTGCATAACAAATGCACATCTCCCCAGTGATCAATATCCCATTTCAAATAAAAGTGTGCTGCTGTATAATTATCATGTTATTCTTTCTGATGATTTTTCCGTCCAGCTATGTGGTATTTCAACTTAAAAGCGACATCACGGATCGTCTACCTGGGTTAGCTTGACTGTATCAGTAGGACATAATTAGCACATGGTTGATAGGTACAGTTTTAGTTTGGATGTTAATTATAGCTTGTGACTTGGCTTACATGTTAGATGATTTAATTCTTCCACTTGAAATAGTTTCCTCTGACCAGCTATGTTGTGTTCCAATTCAATTTTACTCTCTGAGCCTTTGGCCTGAAACTTTTTTGGCAGTGTATCACTGCTCCTTTCTCCCTGTACATTCAGATACTTCCAGAATCTTCTGATAGTTTCTAGAGAGAACAGAGGAGCATAAACACCTCAGTTTCACAGGCACCCCCAGCCTTGTCACGTCCTTGTAAGAGGACAAGGTTCGCCCTTGGCCTTGTGCAGCACTCCTGCAGATGCATGACAGGGAGTCACCAGGAATTTGGCTGAAGCATGAGTGTGACTTGCCCATGCTCCTAGATTGTCACTCAGCTGGGGAGAGCCCTGGCCGACCCCTCAGCAGCTGCCTCTCAGGTCTGCTCTTCTTGCAAAAACAGGCATTTACCTATTTATTAGATAAAGTTGACATGGAACATTGTGCAAATGTAAGGTGTATATCATGTTACATTGATCCATTTATATATTGTAATATGGTTGCCCGTTGTAACAATACTTATCACATTACATACTTACAGTATTGCTATTTTCTATGTTCAATAAACTTGACATTAAATCTCTATGGCTATTTTAGTATTTGTTACAAGTTTGTACCCTTAAAAACCATCAATCTCATCCCCCTATCCTGCATCCTCTAGTAACCACCATTTACTTTTTTTTTACATGTTTGATTTTTTTACATCCCACATATAAATAATATTGTCTTTGTCTGCTTCGCATACTGCGTGCAAGGTCCATCCATGTGGCCACACATGCAGGGTGTTCTCCTTTCTCGCAGCTAATATTCCATCGTGCATGATATGCTGCATCTTTTTAATCTGTTCGCCCGCCGATAGGCATTTGTATTGTTACCGTATGTTGGCTGCTGTGCAGAGTGCTGTGATGAAGTTGGGAGTGTAAATATCTCAGTGAATTCTGTTTTCAGTTCCTTTGGATATATTCCTAGAAGTGCAAGATCATATGGAATTGCAGATCGTATGGTAGTTCTACTTTTAATTTTTTGAGGAACCTCCATACTGTTTTCCATGGTGGTTAGATCAGTTTACATTTCCACCACCAGTGCCCAAGGCTTCCCTTTCCTCCGTATCTTTGCAGGCACTTGTTGTCTCTTGTTTTCTTGGTGATAGCTGTTCTAACAGGTGTGAAGTGATACCTCACTGTGATTTTTTATTTGCATTTCCCTGATGATTTGTGATGTCGAGCGTCTTCCTATTGGCCATTTTGATGTTTTCTTTGAAAAAATGACTATTTCTGCCCATTTTAAAATTAAATTATTTTACTAAGTTGCGTTAGTCCTTTATTTTGAATATTAATATCCAATGTGGGGCTTACAAAAATTTTATCTTATTCTATAGGCTGTATCTTCATTTTGTTAATTGTTTTTTTTCTGCTATACAGAAGTTCTTGGATGTCTAGTCCCATTTGTTGATTTTTGCCTTTGTTGTTCATGAAAAGCACTCATACTTAGAAATATATAGCCTTAGTTTTTTGGGGGGGAAAATTGCCCTTCACTGAGAGACAATATTCTGGGAAAGTTTTAAAAAATATGAGTTAACTTGTGGTCTGAACATCTAAGCAGGAAAGTGTGACCCTTGAAAGAAATATAATTCAAGAGGAGGTGAGACACCTGAGAAACATGTTAGACTTTTTCCAGACTTCTGTGTATAAGGATTAGGTTTTATCTCTGGAGAGTGTGCATCTGACCAAGGTCTGTGGCAAAGCAGGTGTAGCTGTGACTCTAGTCACCTCTTTGGGCCAAGGGAATTCTATGTTTAATTGACAATACAAAGTAGGACAGAAGAAATACAGGCAACCCGGCCAGCAACGTTTCTGAGGGGTCCCTGACCCTCAGAGCTCTGTCTCCAGCTCACCTTTTCACACCTGTAATCCCAATTGCTTATCTTTGCCTTGGGATTTCTCTGTATAGAGGCCTGAACTCCCCTTTAACATCAGTACATTTCAAATGTCTCATGATTAATGGAATTCATTATTTTAATTCTTCCTTCCCTTTCCTGTCACCTCCCAGTAGGAATTTTAAAATAGTCCCTTAATGACCTCTTAACCCAATTCTATTCCCTCACCTAATCTTTCTTCATTCCAAATCTACTGGCCATCTTTCTGTCCTGTGGACTGACTGTGCTCCATCCTTGGGCTTCTGCTCGAGACTAAATTATTCCTTCCAGTTTTCCTTTATTAATTCCCATTCATCTGCCAGATAAATCTTGGTTCAGTGCTGCTTTCCAAGAGAAGCTCTCCCTGATCTCCATGGCTAGGCGAAATCCTCTTATCATGTCTTCTCCGCATTGCAAGTTTACATCTGTTTGATTATGTGGTTAATATATTCTATTTCCACTAGATTGAAACATGCTCAAAGTCAGGGAACACTTCCGTTTTTGTTCATAATACCTGTTAATACAGTCTCCTCTGCCTCCCGAAGTGTCTGTCTGTCTGTCTGTCTCTCTCTCTCTGTTTAATGAATTGATGGATGAATTAATGGGTGGGTACATGAAAACTCATTACAGAAGCTTGCAATTGCATTGGGAAGTTATCTACTCTGTATGTATAAGAGCGACATCAAATGGCAAATGTGGACATTAGTAACAGAAGTAGTAACTTTTCAAGATAATCTCAAAACTTCTTTTCTAAAGTGAAACATCCCTAAAGCTATAAACAGTGCATTATTAAAAAAAAGGGGGGGGGAATAGAATGGCCCTGGTCAGGTAGCTCAATTGATTAGAAAGTCTTCCCAATATGCTAAGGTTGCAGGTTCGACCTCTGGTCAGGGAACGTAAAGGAATTGACCAATGAATGCATAAATAGAACAACAAGTGGATCTCTCTCCCTCCCTCTCTCTAAAAGATCAATCAATAGACAAAAACAAAAACAAAGAAATGAAAAACAGACGTACAGAAGACTTTCCTCTAGGGTGTCTCATTTAAGTCTCAGAACTGCCCTATCTCCATTTCAGACGGGAGGAAGGTGAGATCAGATAAGGTAAGAGGCTGTCACGGACAACATTTGAATGCACAATATCTGGCTTCTAGAATAGACCTCTTTCCACTACACAAAACTGCTACCATCTTTGCTATAAAACAATGTAATGTTCTCAGTTTAGGGATATTTTGGCTTTAGGGATATTTTATTTGGTTTAATGAACATTACCCACCATAGTTTATGTTACATACATTTTTTCCAATCCTGTAAAATGGGTGAATTTTGACTAAAATGATGTTTTGCAGTTGAACATTTTTTATGGGAAGCTATTTAGAGAGGTTATAAGGGTTTAGAGCATGCCACCCCCAAATACACCATTCCAGCATATAGATTATTTTGAGTTAAAGGCACTTGAAAAACAACAGATGCAAGAAGGGCACTCTCACCTTCCTTTTATTCCTGAAAGCAGGAGATAAAACTGCCAGGTGAAGGTGCCCTCCCAGTGCCTGGAGGAAGGAAAACACTCTTATCACTAGAGACAGGGAGTTGAGGTCAAGAGAAATCTGTACAAACAGACCTTGGTAAACTGACCCTTCTCTTCCTACTACTTTTCCACAATTGCCCAACTCCCCTGGTCTTGTCACCTTTGCACAATAAACTACTCTTTGTCTGGCCTAATATGTAAATGTTTGGCCCTCACTGCTTCTTTGGGTTTTCATTTTTCTTGTGAAGGTGCTGATGGACATGGGAAAATTCCTAAGCAAAATTTGTGTGTCTGTCTTCTGTTCATCTGTCTCATATGTCAGTTTAATTCTCAGGCCCAGCCAGAAACCCAAAGAGGCTAAAAAGAGAAATATTCCCTTAGAAGACCAATAAAAAGATGGAAGTACTTACCTGAAATATCATCAGTTCATGTAACATCTTCCCATAACACTGCTATAAACCAACAAACTACAGATGTTTCTCAGGACATAAAATGGAAACATTTTGCTTTTCATGGAGAGATTTTCAAACATCCATATGTTGAGCAGTTTAGACAGGGAGGAAGATGATACTTTCATAAAGACAGCAGGTCTGAGGCAGAGCCAGGCATTTTAAGATGGATTTCATCAAAGAGACACAAAGCTGTGGGTAATATTTGTCTTCATTCACAACAAATCTAGAATATTGGGATGGTTAATTTTAAGTGTTAACTTGACTGGGCCACGGAGTTTCCGGACGTTTAGCAAAACATTATTTGGCGTGTGCCTGGGCGGGTGTTTCTGGGCGAGGTTAACGTGTGAATGGGTAGACTGAGTAAAGCAGACTTCCCTCCCTCATGTGGGTGGGCCTCATCTAGTCAGTTGAATGCCTGAGTAGAAATAAAAGCCTGAATGAAAGGCTGCCTGACTGATGAACTGGGACATTGGTCTTTTCCTGCCTTAGGCTGGAACTTGAAAATGGGCTCTTCTTGGATCTTGATCCTGACAGCTTTCAGAAGGACACCATCGGCTCTCCTGGTTCTCAGGCCTTTGGACTTGGACGCAGACTCAGGCTTTAACTACACCGTCAGCTTCCAGGTCTCCAGCTTGCTCTCTCCCTTAGCTTATTGGTTCTGTTTCCTGGGGAACCTTGACTAATGCAGATTTGATGCCTGGAGCCATGGGGGTAACACGCCCCCCATGGGCCTGGAAGGTGGGACTGGAGACAAAGTGGCTAATTTTCAAATCTTAAGATCTAATGGGATTTGCCTTGCTAGGTTTTTGCTAGGATTTGAACTTGCTTGGGACCCGTCACCTCTTTCTTGCTTCTGGTTTCTCCCTTTTTGAATAGGAATATCTATTCTGAGCCTGTCCCATTATTGTATTTTATAAACACATAACTTGTCTGCTTTGGGAAGGTCACACCTGGAGATGAATTTGCCTCAGGATCAATTGTACCTTTTGTCTCACCCATATTTAATTTAGATATTTAGGTGAGATTTTGGGCATTAGACTTTAGAATTCATACTGGAATGAGTTAAGAATTTGGGCTATTGGGGTGGAGTAAATATATTTTGTATGTGAGGACATATAAAAAGTACAAGATTAAGAAAATCTTATATAAGTCACATAAAGAATGGTTATATGAGGGTTAAACATCACAAATCAAAGAGCTGTGGGTCATTCAATAAATCACACTAAGACTTGATTAATCAAAGTCAAATATTAAGTTATTAATCAGTGCAAGTTTTTAATAGTACTAAAATATATTCAATGAAAATTTTAAAAGTAATAGGTTCAATAAAGCCTCAGGCCCTAAAAGACTAGATGAATATAAGTAAATATTTATCAAATCTCTGCATTGGCATCTTCTATTTTGAAAAGCAATGAAAGAAATTACTCTGGCAATGTAGTAGAGTTCACTACAATTAAAAGGTTGTGTTTTTTTTTTAAAGTGATCTAAAATTAAAAGACCAATTTATTAAGCAGTCTACAAATTTGGAGAATATTTAACATACAAAACTTATACAAGGCATCCTTGTGTAAGTTGTACACTTAGATTAAGATACACTAACATTCAAAAAAATAAATGGTCAACAAACAATTTATAATAGTGGGAATAGAAATGGAAAAATAGCTGAAAACATATTCATCTAGTCTTCTAGGGCTTGAGGCCTCATAAGTGGAGAAAATGTCAGTTAAAACATCAAAATAATATATTTGACTATAAATTTACCTACATTTTTAAAACAGGAATATTTTAATACTGGTAAGAGTATTTCCTTGTATACTGCTCTAAGAATGTAAATCACATAGCCCTTGGGAAAGCACTTCTGCGAAGTTTATTGAGAACCTAAAAAATATTACTCTCTCATTCATTGATAGAAATACATCTAAGGAAATTATCTAAGGAAATAATGTGAAATGCTTCATGCATCCAAATGATCCTGGAGACACACGTGTGCATACAGAAAGGCTTAAATGTTTAACAACAAGGAGATGGTTAAATTATTGGGATGAACGATTATGGAGGCATTTAAAATGATGTTTGCAAGGAGCACTTGTTATAATTTAAATGAAAAAGAAATAGGTAATACTGCACCCATATAGGTTAATCTTAACTATGCCAACACAACTCATGTACAAGATGGAAGAGTGACTAAAGCATATTAACGGTAGGCCAGTCAGTAGCCTTGCTTTAGCATCAACGCAGCAGCGGAATCATGCTGTTATTTAATTTCAGTAGATGTCCTTTATGAGAGCAGGTGCTCCGGCCTGTCCGTAATGATTGAACAATAATGTCTTTGCCACCATTTCTTAATAGACTTTGGAAAAAAGCTATTCAACCCGTTTCAACCTCAGCGTCTTTAGCTCATATGTTATTCACAAAGATAATACCCCACTCTCAGGGTCATTTGGAAGATAAAATAAGATATGAATGTGAAAGTATGCTGTGGATGGCATGTAAATATTATACATTTTCATTAAATAGTTGATAACTATCAAGTATTCTGAAGTCCCGCCCGAGTCTATGGCTGAATTTTACTGACGCAGACCCAACTGCACAGGTGACTTCATGGCTGGCTGTGAGTGATGCTCCTGCAGAGAAGTGCATCTGGAAATCTACCAACAGTACAGATTTATCCATCAACATGAAATCAAAGTCACACTTGTGTCAGCAAGAAGGTACATGCAGAAAGAGCTGTCAGGTTATTAATATAAAAAGCACTGGCCTATTAATAAAAATATTCAGTTGAAAGAGATTGCACAAGCCAGCTGCCCATGGCAAAGGGCAGGGTGAAAATGAAATCTGGAGCATGAGCCCTAGACGTTTCCATGAGGGAGACCTTGAAGATTTTGGTGTAAAGGACAGGGGTGACAGTCACAAGCGGAAGGGTAACAGGCCACTGAGCAGGCTATTTTGATTGAGTAATTATTTTTAGTCATCTTTAAAGGAAATGATTTTCATTGCATAGGTGCAACCTGTTATAAAGGGAATAAAATCCAGAGAGAGCGAGAGAAAAAGGAATGGACTCAAGTGCAGTGTGAGAAGTAAGAATGGGCTCCAACGTCGTGCCAGTGCCTGTCTCTGCGACTCCAAAGCCAGCGCTGCGGTGGCATCGTCTTCAGGTGAGTCCTGAGACAAGCCTTCCCTACAACACCCTTTCCCTTGCCAGCACAGATTGCCCTGCAAAGATAAACACGACTAGGAAAAGGGGAGAAGTATGAAGCTTACGTTAAACTGTCAGAGGAAGAAGTATAACAAGGGGAGGCATGTTTCTGCACTTGGGGCAGAGAAGTGTGAATGTGGGCACTTGGCATCTCTCTTCCCCATGCGACCAGATGGACACAACCAGGCGGTCACGGTAACTGGGCTCTGGTTTCTGGTGTCAGAGAATCGCCTCTTCCATAGCCCTGTTCTCCAACCGGGCAAGTCCAGGGCTAACATATCTGGTCAGTAGGACTAATTCCTATTGCAGCTGTTGACAACCAACTAATTAGCTGACTGAATTGACTGAATGCAGCATTTGTCAAATAATTGGTTGCATTTCTTTTGCTTGAATCTAAAAACAATGTGACTTCAGGGTGTGGGAGGAGAGTCTGTGCTTGGCCTCATTAATACCAATATCTCCACCATTTGATAAGTTTTACCGTTTGTTTTCTATTATAAAAGCAATAATTCTCATTAAATAAAAGTCTAAAAATACAGAAAAGTAGAAAAAAGATGAAGCATAGTTCTATTATTTAGAATTACATGGTTACTATTATCTTGTGTTCTTCTCTGCATACTTTATAAAGTATGGTTTTGCATATTTATGCTTAACAGTGTAATTTATATTTTAATCGATAATATTATTACGTACTTCTTAAATGTATGTCTTAATGACTCTGTGACACTCTCTCTAGCTGGTGGCATCGTTAACCATTGGTTTACCGAATCATACCTCTGGTTTATGGCACTAAGTTGTCCTATTACAACCTGTGAAGTGCTGAAGATCTTTGTATATGATTCTTTTATACAGTTGAGGTTATTCTTTTTAGGGTTGATTTCAAGACGCAGATCATTTCCCAATTATGATTTTCTAATAGTTGCTATGCATGAAGGATTCTAAAACACACTGCAGTCCTACAGTCCAGGAACCACTGGATTACAAGGTCTGAAAAGTTTTCAGAGTTTTTAAGACGATAAAATAAATGCTTCTCATCGCAAAGCCAACACTTTCTTAATTAAGAAACATTAGAAGCATTTTCATGAATGTCAGCAATAAAGCAAGTATGTCTGCTAAATTCACTACTATTTAATAATACTCTGGGGATAGTAGCTTACACATGGTACTGGAGGATAGGTATCATTGGACTGAAGATTAAAAAGTCAGAAAGGAGCTGAAAAGTTATTCCCTGGTGATATGACTATCTGCTTGGAAAATCCCTGTTTAAAAACTACTCAAACAATAAGAGCATTTAGGAGTATAGACAGGCACCAGTTAATATTCAGAAATCAAGGGAGAGATAAAATTCTTAGAAACAGACCTTACAATAAAGTACAAAACAGAAGGGGGAAAAAAAAAAGATTACAAAACATACCTACAAACAACAACAAAAAACCAAACAACCCTCAAATAAAATGAAACCCCGTCTGTGCTGAGATAAAGTCCGACGCATTGTTGAAGGAAAGGTAAATTCTTTGGAGGGCGACTTTGTGAGCGAGTCACATGGTCGATGGGTGGGTGAAGGTCTTAGCTGCCTGGCTCTGGCTCTGTCCCCGTGATCTGCCGTGGGACTCGGTCGTGCCTCTGAGCAGGTTAGGTCACTTCCCCACCCCTGGGTTGGGCTGGACACATGGTTTTCTTGGGCCGATAGATAGAAAGGTTTGTGATTCACTATAAAATCTTTTCATGATGTCGAGTTCAATACGTTGTCAAGTGACAAACAGGTTTGGTCTTAGTTTTGTCTTACTCGTTCTGTTTGAAAAACATGTTCACTGCCCGGCCGGGCGTGGCTCAGTGGTTGAGCGTCGACCTAGGATCCAGGCGATCGGGGTTCGATTCCCGGTCAGGGCACATGCCCGGGTTGTGGGCTCGATCAATGACTCTCTCATCATTGATGTTTCTGTCTCTGTCTCTTCCTCTCCTTTCCTCTCTCTGAAATCAATAAAGGTATATTTAAAAAAAAGAAAAAGAAAAAGAAAAACATGTTCACTAAATGGCCCGTTTGTTCGGCCCCATTTTGTGCATGTATGTTTTTTTGTTCAAGTCTTGATCACTACACCTCTAACGATAAAAAAGCTTTAAGGCTTGATTTTCGCTGGTCTCCATTGGCGTCTTCCTGGAAGCAGTGATACAATCAGGGTGCTTCCCCTCTCTCCCTTCTTCACCTTCTCTGCCCATCTTTCAGTTGGTTATGCCATCTTGCTTAGTGCTGCTGTGCTGTTGAATGAGCCTTTGCTTCTTGGACTTGGTTAAGGAGCAGAGTTAACATGTAGGGTTAGGGGATCTGACAAGAACTGAGGAAGAGCCCTGGCCAGTGCGGCTCAGATGGTTGGAGCTCATCCTATTTACTGAAAAGTTACGGGTTTGAGTCCCCGGTCAGGGCACATCCAGAAGGCAGCCACTTGATGTTCTCTCTCACATCTATGTTTCTCTCTCTCTCCCCCTTTCCCTCTTTCTAAAGTCAGTAAGGATTAAATAAGAAAAGAACTGAGGAAGGATCCAGGACTAGCCAAAGGGGCAAGCAGAAGGAAGTGTCACCAGAACATGGTGAGAGCTATAGCCAAAGGAGAGGGGCTGCTTAACAGGAGCTGTGGCCACAGGCCAAGTCACCACAGTCCTCTGTCTCCATCATCGCCACTAAAATAGGAAAATAGTAACCCTCTAATATAGTATGTTTGCAAATAATACTCAAAAATGAGATATATAACTATCCTAGCTTGGTAACAAACAAATCACAATTGCCAATGGTGAGCAGATGTGCCGCTTATGGATCAGAGGAAGTGTGCACATGTAGGTGTACGTGGTGAGGAGAGAGAGAGAGAAAATCGGAGTGTTGATGAAGGCACCACAGAATGTACTATTCTTTACATGGGGTTTGACTTGGGTCTATGCTTTTTGTTAACTTTATTACCTGGAATCAAAATTTCTTTCTGTAGTCATTCAACTCCCTTTAAACCTCTCCTGCCACAAACTTATCTCATTTCAAATCTCTTTGAGTGTGTGTGTTTCTGTGCATGTGTGCACATGTGCAAATTTTAAAAATAATTTACATAGAAATATGCAAGGTATAATTCCACTTGTACAACCACAGCGACGTTTCTTTGCTGCAGAAAGAAAATAAAGAAATCAGTGTGGGAAATCTGATTCAGTATAGAGAATATTATTGTCCATGTCATATGTAGTTAGACCTGTTTACATCTGATTGCGGATTCAAATAGCGGTCAGTGCACTGAAGCATTCCTTGCCAGGCCACAGTGTGAAGACTGAAAAGATACCTACCTTTTGTAAGTAAAGAACTTTTACATTCATACAGTCAACTATGACAGTGCAGAGGGAGCGATTGCTATTCAGCAAGAGTAAGACAATAGAAAGAATTTAAATGATCTGAAAAAATTACAATCGATAGAATGAGCACAGAGCAGAGCAATTCTGGAGATGCAGGCTGTGGTGGTAAAACAAATATGAAATTTTGAAACCAGACTTATAATGAAAGCAGCAAATGATGTGTGTGTGTGTGTGAGGGAGAGAGATGGAGACAGTGACAGACAAGAGAAGATACAGATGGAAACTCTGAAAGATTAAAATGAAGACATTGAGAGCAGAGAGAGACACGGAGAGAGAGTCAGTGAGAATGGAGAGAAAATGTTTGTATTGGGAGGAGAGGAAAAGAGGAAAAATGAAATAACGAGGGTTCGTGAGTGTCTGATGTCTAAAATGGAATTCAATAAAAAAAAAATATGGGGGCCCTGCCGGGCACAGCTCAGCGGTTGAGCATCAACCTAGGATCCAGGAGATCGAGGTTCGATTCCCGGTCAGGGCACAGGCCCGGGTTGCGGGCTCGATCCCCAGCAGGAGGCGTGCAGGAGGCAGCCGATCAATGATGACTCTCATCATTGATGTTTCTATCTCTCTCTCCCTCTCCCTTCCTCTCTCTGAGATTGATGAAGATAAATTTAAAAATTATATATATCTATGGGGTTTGTTCTTTGAGAATAAACCAAATTATGGCCAGATACTGACTTCTTCACATTGCTGGAGCTATTATTGTTTGGGATTTAAAATTCTAAACATGGTAGGGGTCTGTGGGCCCCAAGGAGGTTTATGAATGCCCTGAAATTGTACACAGCATTCTTTGTGTGTGTGTGTGAATGTGCCTAGCTACAGATCTCTCATGAGGACAGGATCCACAGCTTTCATCAGATTCCCAAAGGATCCATGATCTCAAAGAGGTTAAATCATCTATGAGCAGGAGGTTTAACCTAGCTCCACCATGGCTCTGTGGGACCTTGGCAGCGCACGCGGATCTGGTCTTCTGTGCCCATGAATAAGTCCAGCCGTGGTATGCTATGTGATAGTCAATGAGGGAGAGTGTGTGTGTGTGTGTGTGTGTGTGTGTAAAACTTCTGTGTGGAAGGACTTTGATTTGGTCTGGGGAGCTGTGTGTGGAGGGAATTAGGAGGGGGAGCAGTGCTTTTTTCTCCATGGTACCAAAGTATGGAAGGGGTCCTAGGCTGCATGGGCTTGGGCTGTTCAAAGGGATTGAAGTCTACATGGAGTCCCTCTGTAGAGACATCAGAATGACATTCCGTTTGCCCATGAGGTTCTTCAATTTAGGAAGGGTAACGAAAGTCTATTTTTGGAAGGTGAAATAAGACCAATACATTTTTGAAGTTGGGGACTCACTTGCCTGCTGTTTATAAGGCCTGGGAAGAGGCAGAGAAACAGCTTCCAGCAGTTCGATAATTAGTTGTTCAGCCTGAAGGCCTGCGTGACGTCAGGTGCCACGCAGTGTAAACTCTGCATCTTTCAGGGGCCAATTGCCCATTTGCTAGGTTATTTATTCTCTGGGGTTTTCATTTTCTCTGCTGCCTGGTGTTGGGCCATAGCCACACTCCCTTATGTGAGGGGGAGGGAAAAGACAAGAACTTTTCCTTGTCTTGGTGTTTTTTTTTTAGCAGTTCTGAGAAAATTAGAGAGAGGAGGTTGAAGTCGCTACTTGCAATGAAGTTGCTGAATTGCTCGTGTATAGATAAAATCCCTATTAGTGGTGTAATGAGACAGGCCGGAATCTTGCTCAATGTTCTAGTCTATGTTGGATTTTATAGCCCTGAAAAGTTATCTTTCTTTATATTCAAGCCGTTTACCCAGCAAGCCTGTTACATGGTTAGAGGGAAAGGTGTGACATGTAGAATTTCAGAAGTTACTTTCCTCTCTTTCAGGAAGTGAAGTGTCTTTGAAATTATAGTAGAAACAGGACAATCTCAAATAATGGATTGGAAATTAGGTAAGGGGAAGAAAAGATACAGATAATAAATGAATGACAAATATCATTCAGAGATAGGTATTTTTAAACCTTTTGGTAATTGTTATACAAATATAATAGTTACTTGGTGAATATTTTAAGTACAAGTTATGACTTTTTCAGATTATAAAAGTTCATATTTTTTAAGTTAATATGTAGATTCCTCATTTGTCATTGTTAAGGAAACCTAGACATCTGTCCCAGAAATATCCCACTCTCTGAATTTTACAATGATATCCCCATAGTGAAATTATTTAATTTAAATAGCTATCCTCCAATTAATGTAAACATTATTTAATTTAAAAAATGGAACTTGAGTTGTTTTGAGCAACACATTAATTGATTAAAATGTGTTCTGTAGCATGTACACACACAACCTACATGGATTCTTCAAAACTGAAGTCAGATTATGCCACTCCTTTGCTAAAAAGTCTTCAGTAGTTTTCCATTTCATTCAGTGTGAAAGCTACCACCTGCCTCTTGTCTATCAATGGGGGAAAAACGTGGGGGGACATATGCAGTGCTTTCAACAATGAAGATAAATTTTAAAAAAAGACGCTACATTATTTGTCTTTATACTAGCTCCCCAGCCTTCTCTATTATTTCATTCATCATGCATTGGGCTGATTCACACCCTTGCTCCATTAAAACCCTAGTCATTCTACTTTCTCAGGAACTTGACACTGGTTGTAAGTTCATCTCCCAGGCACCCCCATGGCTTATTTCCTCTATTACCAGATTCCCTCATCTCCTTCTGGTCTTAGTCACGTGTCATCCACTCAGTGAGACCTTCCATGACCAACCCATGTTAAATGACCATCTCTGCCCAGCACTCCCCACCCCCTTTCTCTGCATTAGTTTCTCCATAACATTTCTCTCATCTGGCATATTATAAATTCTACTTATTTAGTTGATTTCCAGGCACTTTGCGTTAAAATACAAGCTTGATGAAGACAGGGCTTAGTACATTTTACCCATTTCTGTGTTTCCAGTGCCTGGATCATACTAAGCATTCAGTAAATATTTGCTGAAGGCATAAGTGAATATGTGTAGACATATTCCTTGTGTAGAATTTTGTTAAAATGAATATTATTCTAGATCAGAATGCCTTTCCTGAATTCTTGTCTATCTTCCTATTTGAGTTAATTACACAGGACAACTGGAAGAAAATCATCAAGTGCCCTTAATTTTACCCTTTGAGCCTGGGACCCAGAAGACTGTAGAGTAATCCCTGGTGCCTTGTCACTTGCTTTTTTTTTGTTTTCTAGACTTCAATCTGTACCAATCTGTGTTCTTTAGAAATATAGGCTCTTCAAAAGCCAAAGGGACCGTCTGAAAAAAAGAGCACGAGAGTGAGCCTTAGAGAGAAAAACACTCCCAAACCCTCTGTCCCATGAACCTGCATAGTTGTAGGATAACTTCACTTCATGGCTGTAGAGAAGGGAGAGAATGTCCATCGTGTTGTTTAATTTTTGACTGTGTGTCCATATACATTATCCCAGAGATTTTTCCTACTTTTATATTTTGTTAATACCCATGTATCATCAAATGTGTCATTCCTTCTACTTTGCCTATCCCTCCATCCCTTCCCTGTAACATCTGTATGTGGTGTTTCAGGGAGTCCTAGTTAGGTCTTCACTGTGAGGGGGGAGATCATGATACCGACATCAGGCTAAGGAAGTATATCCTTTAGGTTTCTAGGTAAGAAACACTGAGGTTCGGGGGGGAGGGGGGCATGGATCAGGCTTTCAGATCTCTGACTCCAGTACCCTAACTTTACTGTTCATTCCATCTTTGTTATGCTATTGGTTGAAATTAGATCCCCATGGATATTTCACTTGCTTGTGCTATCTTGGATTTCTTTAATATGAACAAATTTCCTTCAAACTTGAGAGTGTGACTGATAATCACAGAGGATATCAACCTGATTGGTACAAGCATCTTTCATTGGCTGGTTTTTTAATGGTTTGGGAACCCCAAAGACATGTACCATGGCACTGAATAAATATTGACTAGACTGATGAAAAGAAATATTTTATGAACATAAAATATTCAAAAAGCATCAAACTAGTAGCTTCATTGCAGATAGAGAACAGGCTATTCAACTCATGATTAAATTTTAAAAGAAGCTTTAGGCAGAAAAATATAGAGGGAAAAATACTGCCAAACTAATTCTATTGAAGTACATTGAACAGTCATTAATTTATTGACTCATTTATTTCACAAACACTTGTCAAGAGCCTACTGTGTCCGAAGCACTATTTTTGGTGCTAATCGTACAAGATGAATTAAACCTATTTCCTGTTCTAAGTAATTCGGCCCATTAGAGAAATCAGACACCTAAATCAACAATTACAATGTAGTATGATAAATACTATAAAAGAGATAACAGAACGTTGCTGTAGCAAAGATAAGTAGTGCCAACTCCATTTAAACCAGGGCAGTCAGGACTCGGTTTAAGCCAGGGTAGTCAGGGAGCGATTCTTAAGCTGAATATGAAATGTTGAGAATGATGGGTAGGGGAAAGCAGAGGATGTGAACTTGTTCTTTAGGCGCAGATAGCGGTAGATGCAAAGCATAGGTGTGCCTGATGGGAACAGTGCGTATTTGGGCTGGAGCTTAGAGTGCTTACTGAGTCATGTTCTGAGATGAGGCTGGAAAAGGAGAGAACACAGCACGAAAGGCTTTTGCGCATCATCATAAGGAGGTCGGATTTCATCATCAATTATGGGCAGTAGACCTCAAGGTGACCGAGATCGTGGAAACAACCGAAGTGCCCTTTGATGGGTGATTGTATAAAGAGGATGTAGTGCATACAGAGGTGGGCAAAAGTAGGCTTACATTGTAGTACAAGTAATACAATAATTAATAAGTAACCCCACAGGAATAAAGCCTGTGTTTCGCGTACTCACAGCTACAAACCTACTTTTGCCCCTTCCTGTAGATACAATGGGATACTCCTCAGCCATCAGAAAAGATGGAATGCTGCTATTTGCGGTCACACGGGTGACTCTTGCGAATATCTTGCTAAGTGAAATAAGTCAGAGAAAGCCAAGAACCATGTGATTTCACTCAGATGTGGGATCTAAAACTGAAAGCAACAAATGAGCATTCTAGACCAACAAACAGAGTCACAGACACAGACAGATGAAGTTTCTGCGTAGCCAATACTATTTCACAATCAGAAGGCCCTCGCAGACTTTTATCAAGGAAGTTTTAGTGGAGTTGATGGGGGTTGAAATCCAATGTCAGGTGGCAAGTGAAGGGGAGGGTAGAAGCGCAGCAGCGAGTGTGGCCTCGAAATTGGGCGTGTTTGTGAGGGGAGGAGGGAGATAGGGCTAAGCCAGGGAACCGGGCAGGGTCAAGCAAATATTTCAGTATTTACTTATTTAGAGTGTGTGGTAAGGTAGAGCAGGCTTATGTAAAGGGGAACTCAAATCAGAAGAGAGGGAGAGAGGGGACGAGAGAAGTGTGTCAGGGAAAAGAAAGGCCTTGGTTCAAACATTATTGTATTTTTCTAATTTGAAAAAGCATGTGCAGGTAAAGCATGCCAACAGTGTAGAAATAAGATAGAATGTGAAAATCTCTTATAATTATACTTTCTAAAAGTAAAAACTGGTAAACTTTTTGTTTGATTTTGTACTTCCAGACATTTTTCTATTATAAATATGAATATATACTACATACATACCAATAGAAAGCTAGAAGGATACTTTTTATTAGAATTAAGCAGAACATTCAGTATATTAACCTAACGATTTTACTTAAAATTGTGGAGTGATGTTCATGTAAGTACATAGGGTCTAGTTCATTCTTTTTGGAGACAAATGATTATTTTAAAAATCAATCCCCTATTGATGGGTATAATTGTTTTCAGTTTATCACTGTTACAAGAAAGGCTACAATCAACATCTTTGCACATTTGTGTGTTTGTATAAAACTGATTGCTTAAAACAGATTGCCAGGTCAAAATGTATGTAAATTTATATTATTTTCAGATATTTTCAATTTCCTTCTCAAAAGGTCATTACTGTAATTTATACTTCTTCCCACAATCCACTGAGTGCTTGGGAAATCATATTTCGATATTAAACTTAACTCAGTTAAGAACTGGAGTGATCACGCTTCAGTCCTTGGAATTAGCCAGAAATCCTTTACAAGAGTGTCTCGAATATCTTAACTACTGACTTCCTCCAATTGAAAATTTTATTGAAGACGCTGAGTTCTACAGAGAATAATGAACATTTCATATTAAATTTCATTATCACTTACTTTGCTGATTTTTATTTTTGTTACCTATATGTGAGTATTTTGGTCAGATTATAGGTTAAATCTATGGATTATTAGGACTTTAGAGATAGAATTGAGAGAACTTTTAGCTCAGTTTTCTCATTGTATGGCTGAAAAAAAGAAAATTGACGATCAGAGAAGCAGGGTGTCCTCATATATTCCCAGTGATCTGCACAACTGCTCCTTTCCGATGCTGATTTTATCTGGGATGCCTTCTTTTGCTCTTAGCTTTCCCCCTTGTTCTATACCATTTAGCCTCGCATCATGTGTTTACCTGGTATTGACCAGAGTCAGCCTGGCATCATAAAAGCTTGTTTCTTTGCCTGTTTCTTGTTTGTCATACCTTAAACTATAAATTTTTTTTAAAACAAGGCCATGTCTTAATTCATCTTTGAGTCCTCTGTTCCCATTTCTAGGATGTACTTTATGACTTGCCTAAATCTTTTTAAATTCCTCCCAGTGAATTAAAGAATCCAGGAAATTATTAGAATGGATTTTAACATCACAAAATAGAGACATTCAACACTAGTTCCAAGATATTCTTGCAAAAAAAGGGCGCTAGGAATCGAGCCTCTAGCTAGACTATCAATATACACGGGACAGAGGAACAAGCTAAATGATAGATGCAATTAGCAAAATCTAAACTAAGCCAGATACACAGGATAAACGGTCTCAGTTCTTCAACAAATAAATTATAATGAAAAAAAATTGACAAGAGAACTTAGAGATTCAAGAAGAATCTCTTAGGAGGCTTTTCTAAGACCTGCAGCATATAAGCATAGAAGCATTTCCTGACTCCTGGACGACCTCAGGCATCTCTGCACACCAGGCTACCTGCTAGGAGGGACCACTACTACACTGCTACCCTGCCTGTACATGAAAATTTCCCATGTCGTTGGTGTTGGGGAGGGAGAGACCCCTCCCTCCATCTTTTTACCCTTCTTGAGTTCTTATGGTTGGACTAATAATAAAATTGACACAAGACCAGATTAATAGGAGAAAAAACAAATTTGTTATGTGCACATGGGAGATCATAGGTGATACTCTCAGAAGTGATGAACCAGCCAGCTAGGCAAAGAGACAATACATTTGCGAAGAAATGGCAGGACAAAGGCACTTTGGGGGGGGGGGGGTGTTCATTAGTGAGGAATTTAAACAAAGTTTGGGCTTGGGTAATAAATTGGTAAGAGTAACAAGGGTTATTTGTGCAAGTTTTTCGGCTCTAAATTTCTTAACTCTAGTGATAAGTGGGTAGACTTATTTCAGGAAGGCATGGGATGGTCAAAGTGGCTTTAATTAAAAGTTATCCGTAAGTATCTGGGATATTTTGGGGTGGCCTGCTCTGGGACCCAACATTGGCATTGTACACTCCATCACTGAAAGGATCTTCTGTGAATTCAGAGAACCACTGATTAGAGTTTGCTATGTTACCAGCTATGCATCAGTAAAAAGACCTATTTAAAAACAAATGGAAGAGTAGGTCCCCAGGGAACACCTCTCAAACACCAAGTGTATTTATGGGACACAGTTTCCTTGGTAACTCCCGGACTGGGGAGGAGGGCTGCGAGCTTGCTCCCACAGAGGCGGACGGAAGGAGCCGTGGGAGTTTGTGGTTTCTTTTTCACATGGTTGAAATTCACGAAAGGGTTGCTACCAGCCTACTTCTGTACCTATGGGATGGGAGGGGAATCATTAGGAGACAGAGATTCGTCTGACTGCACATTTCCACATTCAAATGTGCAAGAGAATAAACTATATGACTTATACTTCTATTCATTAATCAGGGGTTTGTTAGAGTCTTATTTGGGTTCCATTAGGTTAAACACAAATAGACACGTTTTAGTTCTCTGAGACCCCACCAAAGTATTTTGTCAGAAAATAATATCATGCTTGAAAAGGCAATTGGGATGGGATTATTTAACCTACAAAAAATGGATGCAGATTTTCTCAATGTCTGAAGACAGATTTGGTTGTTTCTAATTATTTGACAGGATTGAAATGTTATGGTCACAAAATACACACACACACGAAAGGGTAGAGAAGGAATATTGATAATAAAGGCACAAAGGTGAGGATCCTGAAGACCTGGAGAGCCATAGAAATCTTAACATAGTGATTAGGTGAGTGATAAGATGTCAGAATTGGCCCCTTGAACATTTTCTTGTAAATCTCGTTTCCTGTAGCCCTGGCTGGTTTGGCTCAGTGGTTAGAGCATCAGCCCGCAGACTGAAGGGTCCCGGGTTCGATTCTGGCCAAAGGCATGTACCTCAGTTGCAGGCTCCATCTCTGGCCCTGGTCGGGGCGCCTGTGGGAGGCAACCAACTGATGTGTCTCTCACATGGATGTTTCTCTCTCTCTCTCTTCCACTCTCTCTGAAAAGCAATGGAAAAATATCCTCAGGTGAGGATTTTAAATAAATAAATAAATAAATAAATAAATAAATAAATCTCATTTCCTTTAGGACCTATGTGGAGGACTTTTAGCCTCAGCCCTTACCTGGTGGAGTTAACATCTCAATTCCACTTTACAGGGGTCCTGCAGATTTTGGATTATATAAGAATCCCTCAGTTAGGCCTGTTTCATGTGGGAAGAAAGACTGAAAATGAATCTTTAGCTCAGGAAACTGACTGGAACTAGCTTGGGGGCCAGTTCTTGCCTGTCAACATGTTCTTGTCTTCAAGATAATGCATCTGTTTTTTCCTTCTTAGCCCCCGGCTAATAAGTGATCCTAAAATTGAAAACCAACAAAAATTAGGTGTAGCAGCAAGCCTAGTGATATGAAGCATATATTGAGCTGAAATGTTCCCAACTTGCAAGGACTAGATTTAAAATATGTATGTGGCAGGTAAAGATAAAGGTTATTCTGAAGAAATTGAGGCCAATCACAAAAACATGAAATGGCCAGAAAAGTGTATCCCAGTAGTTTTTTGTTTTTTCAGTTAAAAAAAAATCTCTTCTTTAGAAGGAAACAGACAATATTATTTTCAATAATTTGAGAAGTAGGGAAACAAGAAAACTCTAATCTGGATGGCCCCGCAAGGTGCAGACACCTGAGGTTCTTTTGCGGTCAACTGCACCTTGTGGATCACTGCCCACCCATACCATGCCTGCCTCAACTGACCCGTAGCCGCAGCCTTATCAAAACCTAAGTGACAGTTCCTGTAAAATGTCTGTTTATCAAGCACATGCCGCCTTCGGTACTGTTGCTTCCTAGGTTGTGCAGCACCTGAGAATGGAGTTTATACAATTCTGAGCTTTTGTCCATTCTCTCTCCTGCCTGTCTTCTTCCCCCCTCCCTCTAAATTAAATCTCTTCTTTGGCCAAATGGTGACAATTAAAGGCGGAAAGAAGAAATGTGAACTACAGAGAAAAAATTTTTCATGAGAATAGTGCCTGATTTAAGACATCCCACTCGTGAAAGTTATTTTCACAACTGAAGGCCATCAAACAATGAGACGAGTCTGAAGACTCCCTAAGCAATTTATTTGGAAGGACTGAAGCAGAGACCCTGTGAGAGTTCCGCAGATGCTGCTTCGCTTACCCTGCTACTCAGCTGAGCACACGGAAACCCTGCTCTCAGGGACAGTCAGTTCCCTGATTACAGGGTGGTTTTGTTGCAGGAGATCAGGGCAGGGGGATCCAGGGGCCTGAGGGTTCAAAACCACTGTGGGTTCTTGGCTTCACTCAAGAAAGAACTCAGATATAAGCCAGCATAGATGAGTTTATCAGTGGAAAAGTGAGACTGAGTGGGCTACTCCACAGGCAGAGCAGCCCCCTTTTAGCAAAATTTGCTTCCTTTATCGAGGTTCATTTAATTGAGGGGTAGGGCATTCAATAAGGGGGAGGAATATTTAGGATGTTCCTGGGAAAGGGGTGGAGACTTCTCAGAGGAGCTCCTTTGGTTATGCTGTGTCCTTCTGCGGGCTTTCTCTTCCCAGTCATGCAGCAGGGGGCGTGTTGCTTATGCTAATGTATTACAATGAGCATATAAAGAGGCTAGGGGTTACCCTTAGGTGAAATTAGTCACCCCAAAACAGAACTCACATTTGGGACATCCCGCTCTGCAACAGAGGTGGCATAAGAGATCAGTGGGAAAGTGAGTGCTCACAATTTGTTGTCACTTTGGGGGAAAAATTAAATTAGATTCTTACCTCACACCAACCACATAAAACAATTCTGCCTTATTTCTGAAGGCCAAAACTATAAACCTTTTAGGATAAAATATAGAACACCATTTAAACCTTATGATGGGAAATATTTCTTAAACAAGCTGCGTAAGAAACAAAATGTACAAGAAAAGATTAATAAAACTGACTGCATTGAATTAAGTACTTCTTTTTCAAGTAAATGTACCAAAAAGAAAGTGAAAAGACAAGACATTAATTGGAAGATATTTTAATAATATATAACTGACCAAAGATTAATAGCTGTACCATGGGTACAAATAGCAAAAATGAAGACGGCTAGCTTCCAGGACATTGTTTTGAGAGCTCTAGAAGCCACAGGCCCCCTTAGTATTGGACATCCTACATTATATTGCATTGGATATTTAAACATCCATATAAACATGCAAATGTATTTTTCTGTAAAAAATTGCAATAATTTGTTACTTGGTTTTTGAAGTTCTTGGTCCAAAATTAATTCATTTGATTTATGATGGTGATGTATCTTCATCACAGACTCCGGCAATTCAGATCAGTTCTATAAAGCCAGTGACTTGCTCTTTCCTAAGCAGACAGAAAGGCCAGTGAGCTGGGAAGATTAATCACCTGACTTTCACAGTGGTTTCTGCTGCTCCTCGTTTGGGCCAAGTTAGCCCCCCAAATTCTGGGATTTCAGTTAAACCGTGTGGTTCTGACTGTTGACGTGGGCACTAACTATTTTTGACTTGGCCTGCCAGTGGGCAGGACCCACCAACTGCTCACATACTAGCTAAACACAGCAGCTGCCTCTCGAGAGAGGTGCCAAATGTGATATTTCACTGCTTGAAATAATCAGATACTCGTGAGTCACGAATGGCACTTGGGACGCCAGCCTGTTGGGTGTTTGTTGGGGCTGAGGATTACGAGGGAGAGAGCAGAACACGAGGGGTGAGGGTTAATAGCAGGACTTCTTCACTTTATTATGCGTGGACTCGAGATTGAGGGAAGGAAGAGCGCCAGGCCACACTGTCACTATTCTTTATCCTAGCCAGAATCCTTAAAACTGGTTAAAACTCACCAGTTATTTAACCAGTGGCCAGCTGGTTGCTTGTTGGGGGTTCCAAAGCATGATCCCCACTGAATGAGAGGTTTGACTGGGATGACCTTCCATGTGTTTCCCAACTATAAATTCCCTCGGTCTAAACAAAGTTTAATTGTAGAAATGGGGTGGTAAGAGGCAGGGTGACTTTTCATATAGGAAAAAAAAAGTTCTTTCAGATTAAAAACAGCTATTGTCTCTGAAAAGGGATAGAAATACATTTAATACTGGACTGGGAGCTATAAAATATCAACTCCAATCTGTGCTCTCAGAGGCTGACCTTGCAAGTAATGTCTTGTATCTTTGCAGCATCAAAAACATCTGTTCATCTCAGTGGGAAAATTAATCAGCTGGTTATCACGGGGGATGGGCCTCTTATTTTCAGAGGACTGCGCCGGCACCTCTGATGCATGAACGCCCAGTCAGTGCGTCGTTTTCACTAGCAAGATGAAAAATGCTTAAATTGTCCCACTAGGAACCAGGTTGAAATTTGGCAAGTTATTGCCTTATTTAAGTTTTACAGTCTTTATGAAATGAAAGATACTTGAAGTGTATTTTGAGCTAACATTGTTAACTTAGGAGGTGGCAGAGCTTGTGCAATTCAAGGTAAATAAGAACGGTATATTGCCCTTTAAAAAAGATTGCTTTTCCTGATCATGTTCCTTCTTCCCGAGCATCTCTCATTCCTCTTGGGAGCAGGGGATGCTAAGGCCCAGTGGGGGTGCACAGCTTTCTCCTCCAGGTAGCTTGAGGATAATTACAGGGATGCAAACTGTGGGCCGGTGGACATGTTTTGATTGGCCTATATAGAATTTAAAAAATTAAAAAAAAAATTGTTGCTAACACAACAGTTTGATTTTTCACAAAAAATTTTTTCTAGCTTTTCTTGAAAAAAAAAAAAAATCCAACAGTATGGCAATACTGGGCCCAAATTCCTCAGTGCAACCACTAGCTGCTAAGTTGGAGCAGTCACTACTGTTGTGAGATGGGACCTTACCCATCATTCCTTATTGTCTGGTTGGTTTCAGTCATTGACATTATATGCCTGGTCCCATAAGATGTTTGAGTTTACTGATTATGTATAGAGTCTACCAGAATGATTCTCTCCATCCAATGGAGCTCTACTCATAGCCACTTTCTCCTAGTGTCTGTGTTCCAATCCCCTCCCACCTTATCTTTTTAATGTTATGTGTTTTAGAGCTCAGATAGGGTCTATAGCACAATTGCTTTATTAATAGCTTCTCAGGTAGTTTTCTGGGACCCTGGGTATCAGTAGTTTCTGTTGGCCAAGAATCTCTGTTCTGTTGAGCCTGCGTTTGGTAACGTAGCTCCTATCCTTATACCAGCTGTCCTCGCTGGCAGTGGCTGGTCTGTCCGTAATCCGTCACTGGGAATGCAGCTCCCTAGGTACACACGAGGTTCATTGCTTCCCTGCTCAGACTGAAAACATCTGACTAGTCATTTCCCTTTCCTGCAGGACTTCCGTACAGTGGCTGCCTGTGGAATCCTCCAGGGTTAATTCCTCTCTGCCATACAGTTTTTGGGGGATACCTTTTAAAGGGAAGTTATTCAAGGTCTTGATGATTGTCTAGACTAGAGGAAGGAAGACAGTCCCAGCTCTCTTTCCCTCTTGAATTTCTTCCCTTGACTCAGAGTCGGCCAACTTTGTCCTGTTGGTGACTTCTCAAGGAGAGCAGTGTAGGACACATTGCTTTTCCCAGCAATGCCACAGTTTGGGTTTCTAAGGAACGTGGCAATAGTTTCAAAGTTTTCTACAATTGTACTATGTGCAAAAGGGCATATATATACAAAACAGAAAAATAGGTCCATAAAAGTAAATATTTAAATTGTACTTCAGTAACTATTTATGTTAAAGCAATCATGTGAACAAAAATTCATTTGAATAACACCTTCAGTCAAAGCTCTCATTTACTAGGCAATTTCACAGACCAAACTGATAGCCATGTTACAGGTGTGGGAACCTAGTGCTGTTTCCATAGTGGAGACTATATTCACATATTAAACAGTTTTGATTTCCACTTTTAATTCAGCTTTTTGCTGTCTGTAAGTTTTAGATTTGAAAAAAACTATATTCGGGATGACAGAATGATGTTACTGAACAGCCAATTCGGGAATTATCATCAGTATTTAATATGTCATAGGCTGTCAAACAGGACTCAGATCAGTGGAGACAAAACATTCAATGAGTAGAAATAGTTTTGATTCAGAAGTTTCACTTCTAGAAATTTATATTAAAATATTTAAGGATTTGCTTACAGATTTTGCTAAAGGATTATTGAGAGAGCATTTTTTTTTTTTTTGTAATGGCAAGATATTGGCAATAAATTAAATGCTTGAAAATATGGTATTAGCTAAATCAGTTATGTTACATCAAAATAATTTACCTGTTAAAATGATGTTTTAACCAAAATGCTTAGAAACATTGCAGATATTGATTAATAGGGTTCTGGTTGAATATAAATATAGTCCATTTACACAATAGAATATTATACAGCCATAAAAAGGAATGAGGGCTCTATCAGCTTAAATGGAGTGACCTCCAGGATATATTGTTAATTAAAAATAAACAATATTCAGAAAAGTATATTTAATTGGCAACCATTTATGTATGTGTACACACGTGTATGTACATATACATGTGTATAATAAAATAAAATAGTAAAAAAAGTGAACAAATATAAAAGCAAGATTTCTCTGACAAAATCTTGTTAAATAATTTTGACTTCTGAAACTGGTAAATGATCTACATTTTCAAAGTTAAATTTAATCCAAAAGACACACTAGAAAAACCACTACAAATTAAAAATTGAAATGAGTGAACTTAATTGAGTATCAATTTGAAGGTATTTACTGCAGAAAGAATGAATTATTATGAGTGGCTTTAGGAACAGTCTTCTGACTACATGTATTGAGTGTAATATATTCTAAAGAGAAATAGAGCTGCAAACACATTTTCAAGTTTATTCAGTTCTCTGGGCCTTACTAATAAAATCGGTATTATTATTTCAAAACTGTTTTACACCTATTACAGAATAATGTGAATACGTAGGATTTTAATGTTGTCAGGAGCCTCACTTTTCAATGTTGTAGGAAAGAGAAACGCTCTGAGGCAGATGAAATCACAGCAGCCTCATTTCTTCTTAACATCTGAATCTCGCTCCAGCAGCTTCTCTCTCGCGTATAGACACGGATTTGACCTGCCAGGTTGACCTTGGTTCCCAAGTTGCTCCTCTTGGTTTTCCTCTCATCTGTTTTCTGTGCATAAGCTGCAGCTTTCCATGCACTGCAAACGCGGCTGCTTGGTGCCCAGCCTCCCCTCAAGCACAACACTTCTCCAAACCGCAGGCCCTCCCTTCTTCTGTTTGTCTCCCCATTACCATGGCTTTCTGGGCCCGGAGCCTGTTCTACGACTAGTTTCAAATCAACAAATCAAGGAACAGATGAGCTATAAATGGGATTTTGAAAATATGACTCCAACACTGCAGATCCAACATTAAAGTCATTGGTTAAGCCTGTTCTGATTCTGTCAATGGCCTTTCCTTTCAACAAACCCAGTAAAACACTGTAGAACTACAAAATAGACAAGCTACAGAAAAATCCTTTTCAAGAGAGGCCTCATGCTTCTGAAATACGTTCATTCAACATGTTCAGATTGGAACTTAGCCGAACGCCGCTTAACTGAGTAGGTACTGGGAAGAGCCCCACACGGAGTTCAATATCCAAGCGGGGGTGGGTCAATGGGAGTGAGACCATCAAGGGCTGGTGAGTCAACAGGTATATTACCAAACACATCATGGCCAAGAATCAGTGTCCTGCGCCGTTTTGAGGATAATGCCGAGAAAAGGTAGAAGTTCTCATTCTTGTTTTGGAAGGATTAAATTTCCTTGAGAAATACAAAGAGATGTGTGCATAGCTTAAGGGTGTCCTACATATGCTCAGCCACATGCATACATACACATACTTTTTGGGGAGCATGCAGAAGAAATAATTAAAAGTGGTCCAAACTCAGGAGAAGTATTAAAAATGGGGTGAACTGAGTTAATTCAACATCCCTTTATAGTATTTGAGATTGTGATATGCATAGATTTTATTCTTACAACAACAAGAAAACAACCTTTTAAAGCTTTTATCTGGGTCTGTCCTGTCTACCCCTTGCCTAACACGGAGCGAAGCACGAAAGAGGTACCTAATGAATATCTGCTATCTTGCTCTGCATGTGAAATAATATTAAAATGTTAAATAGGGTAATGATACATTCAGATTAAAACTGCGCAAAATAAGAACAGGGTGCACATGAGTGGCAGAAGCTGATTAAATGGAAACGGTTGCTTTCGTTGCATGGTCATGGTGGTTCTCGCTGTTTTGGTGAGGAGAATATCATCCATAAACAAATTTGTAAGCCCATTTTGCAAATGTCCCCCTGGGGACCTGGTGTGCCTGCCTGCAAGAAGTGGGCCTGCAGGGGCCTCCTGAGAAGACAGCTAAGCAGCTATTCACTTTAATCCTGTGCTGTGCATTCAGAGGTTATGCAAACAGGTTCCTTGACGGGAACCTGGTTACAATATCGCTTTGACACTCAAGTTCAGTTACTTTAGCAGGGAGGAGCGCAGGCCAGCTCAGGAGTTTAATCATCTCTCTGGAATCATGCGGTTTTTGCATCATTGTCTTGAAGTACTGCTGGTTAGTCCATTCTAAGGACATGCATGAAGGACAAAAATATTTGCTTCTTTATGCTTTCCCCCCCATGAATTATGTACATCTATCTTTTATATATGTTTTACATAAATTTAAATCTCTCTATATATGATACTTATCAGTAAAAACATATTTGTATGTGTGTATGCATATATATGTATATATGTTTGTATTATCTATCATCTGTCTATATCTATCTGTCATCTATCTATTATCTATCTATGATCTATCTATCATCTATCTATCTATCTATCTATCATCTATCTATCTATCTATCTATCTATCTATCTATCTATCTATCTATATCTATCTATCTATCATCTATCTATCATCTATCTATCTATCTATCTATCTATCTATCTATCTATCTATCTATCTATCTATCTATCTATCTATCTATCTGTCTATCATCTATCTATCTATCATCATCTATCTATCATCATCTATCTATCATCTATCTATCGTCTATCGTCTATCATCTATCACCTATATCTATCATCTATCTATCATCTATCTATTTATCATCTATCTATCTATCTATCTATATCTATCTATCTATCTATCTATCTATCTATCTATCTATCTATCTATCTATCTATCTATCATCTATCTATCTTATCATCTATCATCATCTATCATCATCTCCTGGTTTTCCTACAGGAAGAATTACATTATTCAACCTTTGGACCTAACATGGGGATCTTATTTACTAATCTATACATTTATTAATTTTTTTACCCATTCTTTTAAGGAACAAGATTCCAAGTTGTTTATAAAAACTAAGAAGAAAGAACATGATAAATTACAACAGTCCAGGGCTGGTGGCCTCCTGGCTGCTTCTTAAGTCAATCCTAGCTGCCTTCCTCTAAATTATAGCTGCTTGGGTCTAGGAAAGACTGAGTAGACTGGTGAGTGTGGTTTCCATCAAAGTCTGAGATTCTTCTAAATGTTTTTCCAGAGTTCCCTTGCATAATCGTGTGGTGAGTTACAATCCTTCCGAGTACAATGAATGAATTTTAAAGAGAGAGGGAGAGAAGAAATAGAAACATTGTCCCTTTTCAAAGAAAAAAAAAACAAAAAACCCAAACCAAACAAAATAAACAAACACACACAAAAGAAAAACCCAAAATAGAAACCTAACTGACACCTTATGTTCCAGCCCTCTTTGATTCCATAGCCTCTTCGAACCTTAATTTTCTAATGCACAAAATGACGGTTGCAGTGATAAACAAGACTATTTCAGGAGATTGTTGTGAGGATCAGTGGTCTGATAGGAGATGGGAGATGGCAAGAACCACGTGTCACAAAGTATGTTCCTCAAAACATGTTTGTTACTGGGAGTGTGGCCCCCGTTTCAGCATCCTTGGGTCTTGTTACAAATGCAGAAGGAACTCAGGGGCCCCTGCAGACCCACTGACTCAGAATCTGCATTTGAATAAAATCCTCCAGGTATTTCAGGTGCCCCATAAACATTTGAAAAGCACCAGGTTCAGAAACAGGCTTTACTTGGGAAAAAGGCTTTTTTGGAGAAACTGGCCAGCGAAAGTTCAGTAAAAGCCCCCGTGGTCCCATGTCACAGTGATGCCTACAGGGCCCAGGAGAAGCTGCGGCATACAGCTGGGCTTGTGTTCCAGGGAGGGATTCTGCCTTCAGAGCTACCTTCTGATAATACAAATAAAAGAACCAGTTTGGGTTCAGGGAAATAAGTGACCAGGGTTTTGGCACCAGCTGCACAGAGTTTTCTGAGAACCAGCTGCTGGTACCTGGTGACTTTCTGAGAAACTGATTTCAGACTGTTGAGGATGTGGAACCCTGGTGGTAATGTGGTAGGTTGGCCTGGACACAGTCACCTCTTACCTGGAGTGGGAAATCCGCTTCCTCAGTCATCACGACCTTCCAGATGCTTTCTCTGTGCATCCTGTTCGTCTCTCTCCATCATCACAGGAGATTATGTATGTAAAAGTCCATGTGTTATATCTGCTGCCACAGCGCCTGCCACATGGTGAACTTCAATAGCTAATATATTATCTTTATGTACCTTGAAATACAGTCAACTTTTAGTAATCATCGTTGACTTATAGTTTGTCTAGATTCAACAAAATAGCCCTGGCTGGTGTGGTTAGAGCACCGGCCCATGCACGGAAGGGTCTCAGGTTCCATCCCCGCTCAAGGACAAGCACCTGGGTTGCAGGTTTGAACCCGGCCGCAGTTGGGGTGTGTGCGGGAGGCGCCCGATGGCTATGTCTCACATCGACGTTTCTCTTTCCCTCCCTCTCCTCCCTTCTCTCTGTCTCTCTCCCCGTCCCACCCTCCCTCCCTCTCTCCCTTTCACTCTCTATAAAAATCAATGGAGAAAATATCCCCCAGTAAGGATTAACAAAAACCAAAAAAACAAAGACAAAAAAACAAACAAAAAAATCAAACACCTTGCTATGGACTAAATTATGTCTGCCTCCTACCCCACCCTATATTGGAGGTAGAGCCTTGGAGGAGATGTTAAAGGCTAAGTGAGGTTATAAGGCTGGGGGGGGGGCCCTAATTCGATAGGGCTGTTGGCCCTTTTAAGAAGAGGCAGAGATGCTGGAGCTTTTTCTTTCTGTGCACATGCCCCATGGGAGGGTCACATGAGCACACACTGAAAAAGTGGCCGTCCCCAAGCCAGGAAGAGAGCTCTCGCCAGAAACTGACCATCCGGCATCCTGATCTAGGACTTCCAACCTCCAGAAGTGTTGGAAAATCAACTTCCCGGCCTACGGTCTCTTGTCACAACAGCCCGAGCAGAATAATGCCTGAGTTTCCCGACTTCGATTCACGCTTAGTCACCTCTCCCTCCTCCCATGTGTATTGCTTTTATACCCAGTTTCAGACCTCGATCTTTTTTCTTGTAATATCTTGTCTGGTAAGATCAAGACAATTCCGATCAAAGCAGTCACCTCCTCTCTCGTGTAGTGACTTACCTTGCACTACGCTTGTCCCCGCGCTGCTGCACTGTGGCCGCCCACCAGCCCGGCTTTGGTTTCCGCCCCGCCCTCGCCCCCTCCTGGCTTCTGGGTGGGCCCTGAGCTCACTAGCTGATCAGGAGACCCCTGTTGTGAGAAGGGAGAAAGTGGAGGTGAGAAGGAGGGGACGCTGGAAAAGGGGGGGACGCAAAAGGGTTCTCAGGCCTTATGGCCATTCACGGATGTCTGGTTCACACCCAAAGAAATTCTAACTGACTTTGACATGGTTGATATCTGAGCACTAGGTCATTTTCAGGCTTTAAAGGATATTCTAATTAGGAGCCCAAATTGAGAATTACTGACCTATATACGGGATTGCCTATATATGGCACCCCAGGAATGAATCATGTCCCGAAGGGGTTTGAGGTGAGCGTTAGTGCTGAAATTCTGCTCCCACCACTATTTCTCTCTAACTTTGATTTAAGAAGCCCTGACGTAGGGCAAAAGGGACGTATACCACTTTAAAATTTTTAAAAAATTTTTATAAATGGCCAAATGCCCAATATCCCAATTCCAGGTGTTGCTTCTCTGTTAGGAGATGCTGGAATACCCTTCAGGTAGGTTAGGCATGGAAACCTAAGCAGGGGCTCCTCTTAGTTGTAGTAATACCTCCTAATGTCTCGAAGTGGCTGGTCTGAAGAACAGATGCCAGTCCACTTACCCAGCCAGTGTGATGGTCCAGATCTGTACAGCTGGCTGTCAGTTCAAACAGGAGCAGGCTGCAGGATCAGAGAGGAGGCCGTGTCTGGGCCTGGCCAGGGCGAGCATGGAGACAGACCAAGAGAGGGCAAGAGAGCCCGGTATTAAAGGCCCTATAAGCGTGAGAGAGAGAGTGTACAAGTCTCTATGGCTTTTACGGCATAGTATCCCAGCCCACTATAAAAAAAACAAAAACAAGCCCCTCAAACACCTCAATTATGGTCTCAGATTCGACCCTGCACTTGAGGAGCTCATCCCGTCTGGGAGAAAAGCTGAAGGAGATTAGACAGAGAACAGACAGTGCTCCTTCACAGTGAAGTATGGGGATGTGCCACCTTAACACGTTTGCAGAAAAAGATTCATTAAAAGAATGATTACTGTTATTATTTATTACAGATATGAGGGAAGTAGCTTATAGAAAAAAGATTTTGTGGGAGGAGTTGAAGAGCTGTGCTTTGCTTTGAGATGGGTGGCAGCTAGGAATGCTCTATGGGTTTCCACTGGAGAGGTTTGGGGACCTCCCTTCTGGAGGGTGGCCAGTAAAATGATTCTAGTCCCACCAATATACATCCCAATCCAGAGTACCGACTGGACGTCTCTAAGAACCCAGCCCAAATTTCTGAAGATGAGCACTTATTCGGTCCATTTTGGTTCAGATACCTACCTCTGACCAGTCAGTGATAGCCACACCACAGCACTCTGATACTGACATCCACATGGGGGGAAAAAACAAAGCAGATACTCTCAGAGAAATGTCCCAAAGAAAGAAGGATCGATAGTGGACAGACACCTAAAATGTACATGCCACAAAGACCTTTTGATCAGTTTTCTTTGTCACTAATAACAAGGGGTGGTTTTTTGTTTTACTCCCAGAATGTGTAAAGATTTTAGTGGAAAGGGGATTATCTTCATAAAGAAACTTTTTCATCATAGGATGGATTTCAACCTCGTGACCTGCTTGATGGTATTGATCCCTGTAGCACTCAATGGTGGAGGTAAAGATGAACAGTGGGGTGGGAAGTAAAATGCCTGTGGGGAGAACCTTTCAAAGAGACAGGTGGCTAAGCTTCCTTAGGAAGTGAGGCCGAGTCAACAGGATTTCTGTAGCAGGTCCGCCTCACTTCCTCCAGGGAGACCTCAAAGCTCGTTTTCTTATTGCACATTGCTCTGTTGGCAATGATGACAATGAAAAAAAATAAAAAATCAATGCCCCATGATAAGCATTCTGAGTAAGTAAACTACCTTTGGGTAAGCATTTTTTTTTTTTTTAAAGATTTTACTTTCTTTAGAGCACTTTTAGGTTTACTGCAAAATTGAAAGGAAGGTGCAGAGATTTCTCACATATCCCACGGTCCCTTACATGCAGAGCTTCCTCCGTTATGCAGATTCCCACCCAGAGGGGCTTATTTGTTACAACTGATGAACCCACACTGACACATCTTAATCACCTGGATTCCATAGTTTACATTGGGTTTGGATAAATGTATAAGAACATATATCCATCATTATGATACACTCAGAGTTCTTTTTAAAAGGTAGGTGATACATCCATGACTTAAAATAAATTTTCTTCTAAGAGAAGGAACATAACCTCCATTGGTTTCTGGGACCCAAAAACCCTTGACAATAAGACAGTTCTTAGAAAACAGAAGAGGGCTATGGGGTCGGTCAAGCTCAACCAAAAAACACAATTGGTCATGGCTTCCTGCACACTGTTCTCTAATTGGAACACCATTAAAGTGCAGACTTAGGAATGCATTAGCAAAATTCTACAATTTATTTTGATATCTTTAGAGAGAAATTATTTTCAGGCTCCTAATGAGGTTGTTAGAAGTTGGAGTTGACCCCACGGCATATAACACACACACACACAAGAAGTTAAAATAAATTTTTTACAATAATCTCTCAGTTCCTTATTTTTTCTTTAACTCAGAATTACATTGCTTGGGAGTGTTCTGAGCAGCTACTGTGTTGATTGCTGGAAGTTGAACTCACAGACCATGAGGAGGGAAGTTGAGATGTTTGGGGAGGAAGAATACATTATGAAGGAGCGCACACTTTTACACATCTTGTTGTTTGTGGGTGTATTGTGAGTGAGGGTGTGTGTGCTGAGTAGATTAGTTGGTTAACGCTTTGAGGATAAAGGGTTAAAGTAGTCCCCTTTGTAATTGTGCAATTGGTTTCCAGCCCACAGACTATGTGGAGCAGATGAAACAGTGTGGACTGAGCAGTGCAGATGCACTCCTACCAGTAAGTTCATTGTTTTGTTAGGGAGTTGCTTTAGATCCACAATCAAAGGTATCCAATAAAGAGAAACATAAATGTTCTCTCTCTTCTGCTCTATTTTGTTTCTTGTGCTTCATAAAACCTATTATAAAAATTTAAGCAGCCAAATGAAATAACTTACGATAATTCTGAACTGGAATGGTCATCGCTCAACCCTGTGAGGTTTTGTGCAGATGTGCCTCATCTGGGACCACCTTTATGGAGTTGGTGGGAAATGTTAACTTGGCTGGCAGTTTTAGGGACTTGTCCCTAGAATCCTTCTGAGTTTTGTGTGATCATGTATAAGTTGAGACCATTTTAACCCCTCTATTAGCAATTACTTGATTACTAGATTCACTATCCACGTAAGAGACCAGTCGGGCAGGAGAGCAAGAACAAAGTCATGCAGAAGAGGTCCCCTGGAGAAGCACAGGGATGGCTTTATCATCTGGATCATTCATTCACTCATTCATTCATTCATTCATTCATTCATTCATTCATTCATTCATTCATTCAGCAAACACTAACTGAGTACCAGGCACTAATTATATAGTTGCCAACACACAAATACTTTCCCTGAATAGAGTATATTTTCTCATAGAGGACACACACATTAAACCAATAATCACATAAATAAATTTATGCTTAAGTTGTAATAAGCCCGGTGGAAAAAAGTTCATGGTGTTGTGAGAGAGCAGGAAGGGCCCTGACAGGGTGAGTAGGAGTTTCAAGAAAACAGTCCAATGTCTGGGAAGCTAGAACTCTTCTGTGGTTCAGGGTGAAGCAGCTCTGTAGTCTCCGAGGTTTCCTGGAGGTTTAAGTTGGCATCAGAACCTGTAAGTGCCAACACGGGGCTCTTGGAAGGGCTGAGCAGGCCGCTCATGCCTGCTGCCTCCCAAGCCCATTCTGCTTCTGCCCTCAGTGTCAGACCCTCCAGGCTGCTCCGTCTTAGCCTCACCTTTCCACCCTCAGTGCCACGGTCCAGCTCCCGGCATTCCCACCCCCCATACTCTTTCCTTGCTAACTTGGTATGGGGCTTTTCTCTCTGTGTAGTGTATACATAGAGCCCAACCTGGGGGGATCAGTAACTTTGGTTATAGTAGAAGGTTCATTGATTAGTTTCCTACAGAAAAATATTCTATTGCATAACTACTGACTGCGCTTTTAATTTAAAAAATCCTTACTCTCAACATCGTGTGATAGAGGGAGGGAGGAAGGGTAGGTGGAGTGTGTAGACTGGGATGATACATAAACACATTCGGGGAAACACGGGGAATGCTTGGCAAAAATAGTCAGCTACTCTCTGTGTACAACAAAGTATGTGTGTGTTTTTGAGGGAGTATTGGGGAGAGAGGAGGACAACTTTATACCTTAGGTGGGGTCATTAAGATGACAAGATCTGTGCCAATTTCCACCACCTTTTCACTTCAAACAGAATCACCCACTACTTTTGATTTAAGATAATGCTGTTATCTTAATAAACATAATACTGGTATATATTATTAGCACGTAGAATAATAAAAAGTAGAAAATAAAATGATGCATAATTCCATCATCCATAAATAGTCATTTTTGCATTGTAGGTAATTTTCCATAGAGAAATTAAGTAACTTGTAGAGAAGCTATTTGGGAAAGAGTTCTATCTTCAATTGGGCTAGTGTTTAAATAGCATATCTTTTTCATACTTTTACTTTATATCTCTATATTTGAAGTGAGTTTTTTATAGGGGGTGTTTTTTTCTTAAGTCATTTAACTGATTTTGTTAACTAATATAATTTTTGTTTTTATTTAAGTCTGAAAATGTGACAGATCTCTTATTAACTATTCAGTTGATTTGAGATAAGCCTTAAATAAATTATTCAAATTTCATCAACAATTTTTTTACTTGTGGTGCAGCTGTGAGTTCAGAGGAAACACTGTATATACATGAGAGGAGTCTGATAAAGTGGAGAAATGTGGAAGCAGCGTCTTAAATTCAAATATATAAAAAATTACCTATTATTCAGAGATGTATTTTCTTATTGTTTTAGGCACTTAAAGGACTAAACCTTTTTTAAAATTTTACTAATAATAGAAATTGGTACTTTATATTTTATAAAACACATGGAGATGCAGTTAATTACTACAACAACCCAGCATGGGAGGTGACACTCACATAATCGACGGAAACGCTGGGACTTTCAGAGATTATTTCCCAAATTTACAAAGTTATACGATGGCCAACCTATGACTCAGTTAGACTTGGGGCTCTTTAGCTGCAAGTCCTGGGCTCTTTCTGTGTCTCACAGATAAGAAATGGGCCATGAGAGACACAAGTCATCTGAAACGGTGCCCCTGTCACAGGCTCACAAATGATCCCAAGAGGTTGTGGATCTGACTCTCCTTCCTAGTAAAAGAAACTTGCAATCGGAGTGTTTATCCACTAGAGGGAACAATTCTGAATTCGCTGTTTTGCTGCAGAGCAGAGGGAGACAATGTAAAACTCATCGGCTTCGTAGCACCTGGTCGAAACTCCAAAGCCCTGGGCGTGGAAGGCAATGAACACTTTAATTCCAAATGGAAAAAAAAAAAATAGAAGTTTTACTTTTCCCTGCTTGACAATGCTTTCCCTATGATGTGTGTTGTAAATTGTGGAACCTGTAGAACACGCTGTTTCACTATTCAGCAAAGCCTTTTCTTGTCTCTGATGTTTGTAGGGTTGGAAAGACGAATGAAAAAAATCAGATTTATTTTATAAACCACGTTATTTTTGTTGACCTAACAGACTCCAGGTAAATGAATAAACCTTGAAGGAGTCCATGGTTCCCATTTGCTGTAAAGTTGATGAAAATGAAAGCATGAAATAGCTTTTTAGAGGAGTTCCCTGAGGCACAGAAGTTCAAGCCTGGAAAGAATTTTAGGGTCCAAATTCCTCATTTTAAAGGTAATTAAACTAAGTCTCGGGGTGGCAGATGACTTGCCTTCCATTACCCAGCTAACCTGAACCAGAGGTGACCTAGAGGCCAGGTCTTATGTTTGCCTGGTCGCATCCTACCCACCAACCCGCGCACAAGTGTTTCAGTGACACTAGCCACAGGATCCCTTGGTGTCCTGATTCTGCCATGTCAATACAGTTTGATCAGAGATTCTTGATTATATATAATCTAAGTCCATCCACTTCCAGCAGGAAATGCTATTGTTGCACCAGTCGGTCCACAGCTACATAAAACAAGAGGGGCTTTTGCATCTGTCCCATCGGACCCCGTTGCAGGCCAGAGACGCCCGCCCCCTCTCTCCATCTCCAGGAACGGAGGGCTCGCTGTTCTGAGATGGTCTAATCCTGCCGATTAAGCAGCACTGGCCAAGCAATCCCGCCTCGCTTTCGTCGGGGGAGACAGGGAAATGGGGCTGGAGGTGGGGAAAGAATGTAAGATTGCTGCCCTGGAACAGGCATTGCCCCGTGCGCCAGAAGGCTCACCAGGCCTGCGGTCGCACGTGTAAGCAACGACTGTATGGTATCCGTGGCTTCTCAAGCCTGAGAGTCACCTGAACACGTTTCTTCTTTAAATTTCTCTGTTTCCACCCTAAGCATTGTGCAGATAGCTCCTCCATATATTGGCCTCAAACCCTGTCCATCTCTGCCATGTGCCTTTTCGTCCAGATGTGCCCAGGTCCCTCCAGTTCATCCCTGCTTTTCCAGGCAGCTAGTCCCACCCCCAAAACAAACAGGATCCCACCTCTGCTGGTTTAAATTCCTTATGTGCTCCCCACATCCATAGCCATGGCCTCCTACCTGTATTTCAGAGGGACAAGTCTGTGCATGAGCCACGGCTCTCTTCTCTCCCCACCTCGTTCCCTTTCCCACCTGGGAAGTCCCTCTCCAGCTGTCCTCCCTTCCTTGCTGCAATTGCATTTCTCTCTAGTGAAAGAGCCTGGAAGCCGAGGACGGGTTTTCGGGGGTGAACTTGGCCTTAGCTTCACGCAGCAAGCGGAGGAGCCGTATAGTAAGTTATCAGCAGCAGAGGCCTGCACAACATAGTGAGCCCAAGAGATTCTAAAAGATTTCATGTCCAGAAAAACAAGGGTCCACACATCTATATGCATGGATCTAGGATGTGCAGCCACCAGGCTCCTGATGGGACTTGCCCTACATTTCTGTCCCCTGGGGACCCACGTCAGTGCTGTGCAGCCTCCCTCGTCTCACCTCTGCTCGCCTTGCAGTGCCGCCTCCGACTGTTTACGCTCCAACCCCTCCTTTTATTCATGGTAATTTTATCCTTGGCAGCTACTAACTAACTGAGGCAGAATGATAGAGGGTCTTATTTAAATGACAAATGCAAGGCTCTTAGGGAGCCTCCTTAGCTAAAAATTTAAAGTAGGAGAGATTCAGTAGCAAAGATTTTTAAAGCAGAGGAAACTGGGGCTTCATTTCATCCCAGATTCCTCACAAATATACCCTGGATGTTCATTCAGTTACAATTTTTAAAAATCCTCACCCAAGGATATATATGTGTATATATATACAATTTATTTTAGAGAGAGGAAGGGAGAGAGAGAGAGAAATATCGATTGGTTGCCTCCCATACCTGCCCCAACCAGGGCTTGAACCTGCAATCTGGGTATGTGCCCTGTGCCCTGACCAGGAGTTGAATCCACAGCCTTTTGGTGTATAGAACGATGCTCCAACCAACTGAGCCACCTGGCTAGGCATTCAGTTACTTTTAAAAATATACATATATTTTTTATTGATTTCAGAGAGAGGAAGGGAGAGGGAGAGAGAGATAGAAACACCAATGATGAGAGAGACCCCCTAGCTGGGAATCAAGCCCGCAACCCGGGCATGTGCCCTGACTGGGAATCGAACCATGATCTCCTAGATCATAGGCTGACGCTCAACCGCTGAGCCACACTGGCTGGGCCATTCAGTTACGCTTTTGAACCCATAAACTAGAACTTTCCACCCCACCCCCACCAAAGATAAAAGATGGTGAGGGGATTTCTCCGACTTTCCCATGTAACAGGAATTCACAGCAGATTTGGGAGATCACTCAGTAATACAGTCATTCAACTTGCACTTAGCCCTGGGCTCCCAGAGGCCAGGGCCTTACCAGGGTGTGTGGCTGGAGACACACACACGCTTGGCAATACTGCCTTGACCTCCAGCCCCTCACACTGAAGGGAGGGTGTTTTTCAGGGAGGCTGACATCTAAACAAACATGCACATGGTGTGTTATGTGCTATAATGGAAACACATGCAAAGTACTGTGGGAACAGAGTGAGAGAAAACAGAGCTTCAGATGGCCTCTGGAGCAGAATTCCTGGGGAAGATGAGGCCAGCACAGGCAGAGACTCACCTGGGAGGAGGCAGGTGTCACTCAGGAAAAGCGACAGCAGGGGCAAGTGAATGGGTTCTTAAGCCCGGCACCTGCAGGAAGGCGAAGCCTCTGAGTTTCTGCTTCCTATGGGCCTTGGTTTCCTAAGGGAAGGTGTATGGCCAGGAGCCTCTGATGGGCATCAGGAGACAACAAGCAGGTATACAGAAATGCGCTTCATCCCTAGCTTCGTCACGGCCCCTTGGAACAATATTGATTAGCCTCTTTTAATTAAAGTATTGTTTCATCTTAATCATAACTGTGCGTAAAGTGTCAGAAGATACCAGTCTCCCTGGTCAGGTCGTGCATCATGGCCATAGCCACGGGATGCCATCCAGACCAACTGCCAGTTGACAGAATGAGAGGAAACCTACCTGGGCGCTATGCAGGATATCGGCCTAGAGCAACATCTGGCCTGACTAAGGCAAGACACGTGGAAGAAAGACCAGTGAAACTTAAATATCCCGTGAACCTACCTCTGTCGCCAGCTGTGCTGGAAGGCCAAGACGATCGTGTTTCCCCTGTGGTGGGACCTTGGCCACAGAGGAAACAGGGAAAGCAGGGGACACTCCTGATGTCGGTCAGTCCTGAAAGCTTGTCAGTGCTGAAGCTCCCTAAAGTTTGTCTCTTTCTGTCCAGGCAGAGAAAGGCACACTCTTGGAGGCTCCTCAGCGAAATGCCATGACCAGAACCTCAGGCTGTGACTTGCAACTCAGGAAGAAGTAGGAGACGCCTGTCTGCAGACGTCTGCTTATGGTTTCCCGGCCTGCTTTGTTTGCTTGTTGACAAAAGATAGCTTTACCACACACTAGAGGGGTTTGGAGGACACAATAGCGCTGGAATGAGATTTGCTCCTTGATTGCTCGTACTGATCACAGAGGAAATAGCTTTTGCTCTATGAATTGATGCTATTTAATGTCTATCTGCTACTTGAAACCATATTTGGAAACCGCCGGGAGCATGCCTTGCCCTCTCTGTGAAACCCTGGACTCATTTACACTTGCATTTGATACCAGCTCAGCCTGGGAACCCTGCAGATCCCAAATATCTATGCTGGTCCTTGTCTTAGGGCTGCCCCAAAATGCATGCCGTAGGACAATTTTATAATGAGGTCTTTTTCACATGTCAGTGTCAGATTAGTCTTTTCATGGGCTCCAAAGTGTTTCGTGCTGATTCTTGTTCAGATCTGTGTGTCTATGTAGTTATATATGTACGTACGTATGTATGTATGTATCTATCATACAGTTTTGTGATCTGGTATGTAAATTGACTTTCAGTATTTCCATTGTTTTTCTAGATGTTGTTGGGAGCCACTCACTCTTCTTTCTACCTCCTTTCTGCTCAACATATCCGACGGCCGTTGACACTTAAGGCGAGAGCTATATGAGTTTAAATTTTTTTTTAGCTGGTTTCTCATTTCTCTACTTAAAATATGACAATGAATAGATATTTGCTTCTAGGCAGATTTAAAATATCAGAAAAGTAATGTATTTAGAGCATTTAAAAAATGATAGTCTTATATAAATGCAAATGCTTTTCCAGCAAAAAAAGAAAGAAAAAGAAAAAATATAAATTTGACTGCGCTGCTGAATCTCTAAAGGCCTATACATTATTTTTCCTTATTTCGCTATTTTCACCCTCATAGTTTTTTGCACTACTGATAATTTAAAAAATAAAACTGAAATGTGTTTGGCATTTGAAGAATTAACATTTAAATGATAAAAGTGATAGAATGCATCAAGTAGGTTTATTAAGAGTTCTAAATCGTTATAGATGTTTATATTTGACAGAGCATCCTGATTTAGTTCATTGTTGGGCACCAACACTAGTCATGCCCTACAGGTGACCACATCGACGTGTTTTTTAGGATAGACACATGGAAAGGGTGGTTACAGGTCACAGTTTGCCTATTGGTTCATGTGCTGGGTGTTCCTATTATATTTTGACTATAATTCCAGTTTATGTACACTGTGCGGAATGCTAGGTAGAGGCAAAACACTTGGAAACATAGCGATGTAACAACATCAACAAACAGACCCGTAAGCAGCTGGATACTTGCCAGTACTTTCTATGGTAAAAGTATAATGTACACTTTATATTTTTCAGTGAGGCCTTGCAAAATGAAAACACACATTTATCTATTTATTTATTTGCGCATACGCGAGTCAACACTGCTCAGGGAAAACAGTCTCTCTGTCTCTTTGTCTCTCTGTCTCTGTGTCTCTCCGTCTCAAGGTAAAATGGTTTATAAACTGGTGAAATGGCTGCCCCTTAAGACTTTTGCCAGCAAATTGATGCATTGCTTATAAAAGTTGGAAACATAGCATATGTCCATGGCAGGTACATTCAAGCATAGCCTATGTAATAGGTCTAACTCAGCTGTTCTGTCATTGATTTTTATTTTAGGTCTCATGACAGACAACGGCCAAGTAATGAAGCAGATCACTACCCAGCTCATCTGAATCTGTTTTTACAGCGACAGGAACAATTCAGATATGTCATGGTTTTAGCTCTTTCAGTCACTTCCAGGAGCAAATCAAATCCTCCATATTTCAGTCCAGTTGATATGGCAAAGATCAGTGATTATTTCAGTTAAGACAGTGAAGTTACCATGACTCAGGGCTGTCGATCATTCTAGCATAGTTTATCTGTCCTTGCATGGTTGCCATGAAATCAGAGAGAAAAGTATAATTAAGAAATAAAGAAGATTTGGAAGGAGAGCCAGTGCAGGTGCCCCCTACTGGACACTTGGGGTAGTGATTTTTTCTTTGCTTTTCTGGGGAATCTGGAGATTTTAGAGAATGGTAAGGTGTCTGCCCGTTTTGAGTGATGAAATCCAAGTGAAAGCCAAGGAAGTCAGTAGAGAGTGACAGAGTCTCTGCAAGGCCGCCTCATTTATGGCCCCAGCTCAGGGTTTCAGGCACTTCAGAGCTCTCCGGCCAAACTCAGCCCAGCGGAACGATTTTGGTTGCTGAACAAGGACATTTTGTTCGCATGGGTTGTCAACTAATCTAGAATAATCGAGTGATCATTTCCCTTTTGAATATGTAATGAAAACTGATCATCTGAGGTTATTTTTCCTTTCCACCCTTTTAATTTCTAACCGTGTTCTTCTGAAATAGATGACAAAGAGGAACTTATCTCAAATGAGAGGGCTCAGCAGTGTCTTCAGTAGGTCAATTTGAAGTAATAGAGCCACACATACGTGGACACCGTCTGTCTCCAAGGGGAGAAACCACAGAAACAGTTACATAATGGAGTGAAACGAATACCCTTAGTAGTGTAACCAGTAGGGCTTGGGCTTCTACCTAGTTTAACTGGAGAGTGACTGTACCATTCTAGGCTGTGTTCTGACTTCTCACAAGTTCTTTCCCACATCCATACCCAGGGGCAGAATGCCAAAACTGGTGTGATTTCTAAACTGCTGGCAGGTAGAGGTGGGCAAGGGAGGGAGAAGTGAAGGAAGAGATGTGGGGGGAGCTCTCTAATAGAGTTTTTCACACAGGCATGGGATGACTGTCCACACAGCTCGCTGCAGGGGATTTTTGGAAAGGAAGTAAAGAAGTTAAGTGTTTACTCTCAGCTCAGCGTGTTCACTGTCCCCGGAAGATAGACTCTCCCAAACATTTGTCTGGGAAGGGCATGCCTTAATGGCTGATGGGAAGAGGGGAGCTCACTTTTGAATGGTTGGAGCCCCACTTCTCTCTTGCAGCTGTAGGAATGTCAGCTGTTCTATTACCCACCCCCACCCCCCCACATGAGAGGGAGCTTACTCATATGCTGGCTCCTCCGAGGGCAGGTTTCTCTGCTTCCTGAAGGTAAAGTAATTTCTTGCTGGTTGAGGTTGGTGAGGCTGGATCTCTGGCTGGCTCTTGTGAACCTCCTGGAAACTTCTGCCGACCACCCATCTCACGGACAAGGCTCATCTTACTTAGTAATACACTTACACATTGTGTCTTGGCCTGAGTCTGAGGCAATGTGCAGTGGACTTTTATTGCTAGAGTCATATTGTCCACCCCAGGGCAGCTGAACAGCCCTAAACTTTCCTACTGCTCTCCTAATTCCTGGAACAGCACATTCACTCATCCTGCGGTGCTAGGTGTCTGGTCCCTAAGGCTCTGGCTGTGGCAGAAGCCAGCCTGGCCAACCAAACTCATGCATATAGTCTAAATAAATACACATGACTGATACTCTGTGAAACAGAATTCCCTCTTAAATAGACTATAAGTCTTCATGACTCTCTCAACAACCTCTTACCACTCTTAGGCACAAACATCCCCTGGAGCATGGAGTCATCACCACGCAGTTCTCTTTTTTCTGGAGTCCTATTTTACAACTATCTGCACCCCCCTTTGTTTCTAAAGAGACACAGGAAATGAATTTCATCACCTTATACATTCCCACCAAAAAGTAGCTCAACAGAATGCTTCCTAGACACAACAGGACACAGGTTAATGCGTAATTCCTAGCATCTTAGTAACTCCACTCTGATTCCACCAGTTGTATTTGAGTAGTTGGGAATCTATGTTCTTGAACAATATTTCCCAAGCTTTAACATGATTATGAACCACCTAGGGAACTTGTTCCAATGCAGATTTTGACTCGGTGAGGTTTAAGAGTCTTCATTTCTCACCAGTTCACAGGTGATGCCAATGGTGCTGGTCCATGGACCACATTCGAGCAGCGAGGCTCTGGACATAGTCTGGCCTCTCTAGCTCTTGACCTTTCTGTCTCTGTATAGTCAGTATTTTGGAATTTTCAAAGCTGCCATTCACTGTGGCACTTGTCTCTGCATCCTGCAGGGTATCCCTTATGATAGGAACATCATTGTCACCACCATCCTCAGTCACTGTAAGAAGAAAAGATCCAGACCAGTAACGTTGTTGTGAACTTTTACCCCATTTTACTATCTATTTCTTCTTCCCTCATTTTTTCACATTTTCTGTTGTGCTTTCTGTAAGCATTAGATTATCATCTAAGAACTGGTGCAGTGACTGGCGTGTGGTAGAGGCTCAATAAGTGTTTACATGCTTTGGAACATCTCTGCAGGGCCCTTCAGACTAGGTGTCCCCAGAGAGCAGGGTCCCTCTAGTACTCCTGATCTTGGAGGCCACTCGTTCTCTGAACAGCAGGGCCTAGTGGAATGTTCTCCCAGCTCCCTCATCTGCTTTCTGACCATCACTTTCCCAACCTCATGTCAAAAGTCTTGGTCATTTGAGATTCATGCCACCTTGATACTGCCCTTTGGCCTTTCTTACTGTCCACTCTCTGGATTGTTCAAGTCATGCTATGATTCAGGCTCTTCCTTCTACTCAATCTCTTGCCATCATCAGGCATGTGGGTGACACACAATATCCAGCCTCAAAGATGATGACACTCGTCAACTCCAACTACTTTCACCTACTTCTCCTTCAGCCACCTGCTTGTATGGCCACAACTTCACTTAGGGAATATAGCGGAATCTACTGCATGGAGTCATTTAATTGATTTTTCTGATTACAAAATAATACAATTTTTTAATTCATAAAATAAAAGCCTGTCTTTATGAACTAGAAGGTGAAAACTACATGAATCTAGCCAGATACAATTTAACAGTTACAAACACTGACTTTTTCATAGATTATTTATTTACCTAAATTGAAATGTATTAAATATATAATACAGCATAGCGCTTTGTAAATATATTTCAATCTCCTTTTCAATTAATAATATATAATAGAATATTAACACATAATGATAAGTTCATCAATTTGAGCAGTTACCTAGCATTTCACTTTACAAGTAAACTATAATATATTTAACCCCCCCCCCATTCTCAGCATCTAAATTGTCTGCAGTATTGTAACAATCAATGATTCTTTAGAAATTTTTTGTATTTACTTTTTTGTACTCTTTCTTAATTTCCTTAGAATATTTTCCTAGAAGTGAAACTACTGGATCAAAAATATGTGCAATATATTAGATTGTACTTCCAAAAGTTGAGAATGTCACTCTTCTATAGTGGGCCCATTTCATCACTCTCCATTACGAAGAAATATTATTCATCTTAATTTTTACTGGTTTATTTAGATGTGTCTCATTGATTTACGTTTCATTTATTTGACTAGGTTTTATAGGTTTTCATGTATGCATTGACCATTTGAAAATACCAGTGTTTGACTGCAGCCTCTATGTTTTCTTTTATATAAAGGACAAGAGCTTGAGCTCTTTCGCCTCTTGCCTTCGGCTGTAGGGGTTTAATTTCCTTTGGCCTTGGGAGGCAAGTCCAGCCTCTGAATTTTAAATGCATAGGTTGTAATATGCAGGTCGAAGTAAAACTGTCACGTCTATGACTTTATGACTTCCCAGCCCATCCAAGGATATTAAGAAGCCAAATTTCTGTATACATCAATGTGTAATGACTCCTTTGTACTTCTCACTCTTGGATTCGCTCTCCCAATGCTGGGTTTAGATTTATACTTTAATCAACTGAGTCAACATTTAATTTTCACTTGCTTTAACTATTGTGTTCAATGAAGCAGAGAATTCATCCATCTTAACGAATACAGAGAAACACAAAGAGAGCAAATAAAGGACTTCAGACATGCTGTTTACCTCAGAACAAACATCCGCTTGATACAAGTTTCTCACGTGCCAGGAGTCTAGTTTGTGGGCCACTTGGACAACAAGATCAACTCTAGAGATCAGCCCTCTGTTTCTCCCCCAGTTGTTGCAATGATTGTTGGTGTTCTTCTGGCATCATAAATTCTTTATTAGGCTCTCAGTTACCTCCCTCTCTTAATTTTTTCTTTTACGTACAAATTAGAGTTCAGCATTAAATTTACCAAATCCAGCTTAGGATTTGGGTCTGATCATAATTCTACCTTATCGTTTGAGTCTTTTCTTTGTTTCTCAACACTCTCCCCTCTCCCTTTCTTCTCCAAAGAGCTGTTTTCCCTGTTAATCTCATGGGCACATTTTGCTGATGTCTTCCCTTAAATCACCTCCCTTATTAATGACGTGAACAAAGAAGCGAGGCACTTGAGTCTAAAATGTATCTGAAACCTTCACCTTCTAGCTTTTGGCTCAGCATTAAACCATATATCCTAACATCGACGCTTTTCTTACTTACCCAGGCTTATTTGGGTACAATTCCTTAACAAAAACACGACATTTTAGGCAGATCGGTGTCTTACACTATGCTACACAGACTTAACTCTTAAAAAAAACCTTTCACATTATTGCATTATTTATTACATGTGCTGTCTCTTCCCAGCATGTCTTCATCTCTTCTTCCCATCTTTCTTAACTTGATATATGTTTTCCACCATGAAGGCGGGATCAAATCCCATCTTCCCAATTTTCTAATCATTGACATCCAGCTCCACTTCTCACCTAATGGCACCAGTCCTACTATGACATTTCTATTATTCGATTGTGTCCTTTGCATAATTACTTCCAATGACAGGTTGCACAGCACATCAAGAGACAGGTCGTACCATTATAAACTAGCCGATATAGTCAATTTCCTTCTTATTTTAAGGTATTTCTGCCTCTTTGTAACTTACATTGACCCTAATTTGTAAAGCAGTACGCTTTCTCTTTCATATTTTGCAGTGCTTCAAATATTTGGAGGCCGCTACGACTTTCTTCCCCCTTTTAATCCGTGACATGTTTTGAAGCATCTCTCACAAGCTTTGTCTCTTTTACAGGTGTCCTTCTTGTGATCTGCCGCTCAAATTGTATGTGATATCTCAGGGGTGACCTGATTAATACAGATCTCAGTGAGGCTATAATTTGCAAGGTTCTAGATGTTTACTTTTCTTCATGTGGTCTGATATTACATGGAATCTTTAGTAATCACTTGGCAATCTGGTTGACTCACTTTGCAATAATATAATTGCAATAATATATGTTTGGATGTCTTCACTGTCCCCAAATATCCGTAAGGTTCCTTTTCTTTCAACAGCCTCTGAACCTCTGACCCCAGGCAACCACAGATCTGCTTTATTCTACTATAGATTAGTTTGCATTTTCTACAGTTTGATATAAATGGAATCATACCTGTTATTTGTGGAAAACATATGTTATTTTTTTCTTAAAGGAAGCCAGATTATTTCAAAACTACATTAGCATCATTGAATCTTTAAACCTAACTTCGAGTGATTTGTCATTTTTAAATTTCATCTTGTTGGTTTCAGTTCAGTGTTCCCCTATGTCAAAATGATTTTGAATCCTGAGTCTGTCATCCAAATTAGCTAGCTAGCTGGCCTTTCTAGCTGTAAGCATTCTGTAGCTTTGCTAAATCGATTCCAATACATTATTGCAGAACCCAGAATCATAAATATTAGAGCCGAAAGAACCTAGCTCACGGATAAAACAGTTGATCAGAACAACCAAGGAAAAAGGCCTGTGGCCAGGCCCTGGATATGTCCCATCAGCGTGATTCAGAGCCAAGGGCTGGCTTCCTCTTGCCTTTAACTTTACATAAAATGCTGTGGCAATTACTGTATCCACCACGAACTCCGACATGTTTTCAAAGGCAAATAAAGCTTGTTCTGGTCTCATTCCCTCACCATCTCCTCATTCCCCCCAAGTACCTTCTCTTCCTGTGCGTGTGCTTAAAACCTGTTTACAATTTTGTCCGGGTATAATTCACATTTAATACAATTCAATAAAACCTTAATTATTTTTTCTGAGATATGATTCACATTAAATAAAATTCACCCATCTTTTAAGTGTAAACTTGGATGAGTTTTGACTCATGTAAACGTTTATGTAACTATTATCGCGATCATCGTGCAGAGTCCAAAAGTTCCCTAATAATTCCTTTGCATCCAATAGCCCTTTACCTCTGTCCCAGGCAGCCACTGATCTACTTTATGTCTCTGGAGATCAGCTTGCATTTTGGGGGGAGTTTATGTTGCTGTACCAGCAGCTCACCCCTTTTATTAATGAGCAGCATTCCACGGAATGAATTTGCTCCTTCATTCATCTGTTCCCGGCCATTCGAGTTGTTTCCACTTTAGGCTGTTATGATTAAAGTTGCTCTGAATGTTGGCGTACAGGCCTTTCTATGGAGGCACGTTTTCATTTCTCCTGGGCGCATACATACCTCGGAGTGGAACCACTGAGTCATGTGTTTCATTTCACGGGACACAGTCCAAGCATTTTCCGAGTGGCGGCCCCCTTTGCCTTCCTAGCAGCAGCGGGTGAGGATCTGTTTGTTGTGCACCCTCGCCAGCATTTAGGCTTCCTTTTAGCCGTGCCATGGCTGTGCAGTAGTAACTCAGTGTGGTTTATATTAGCGTTCCCCTGATGACTAATGATGCTGAGCATCTTTTGATTTTTTTTTTTTTTTCTACTCATATATCTTCTGTGAAGTGTCTGCTCTCATCTCTTCCCAGGCATAATACACCTCTCGTGTGTCTCTCTCTCCATCTTCTCTCTCCTCTCCTCTCTTTCACTGAGTTGCTACCCCATCTTTCAATCCCTCTTTTTCTGTTGTTTCGAATGGGACATATCTGCTCGCAAATGTCCCCATGTCTCCTCTGAGCATGGGGACAGTTGCAGCTGTTTCCCCAACAGGAGCACCAAGCCAGGGATGCTACTGGGTGACTGTGCTCACCATTGGGAGAGAAGAAACACTCCGCAAAAATGTGTGGGAAATGCTTGTGGAAAATCTTCGTGGCATAATCTCTCATGTAAAACAAAATGAACCTATTTTTAAGAGGCAGTTGGAAATTCCTGCCACATAAATACTGGTGCTTTGAATCGAAGGAGGTCAATAAAGCTGAATTAAAGGGAGGGAAAAATCTCTCCTGTGGTTTCCTGGGCTGATTTTATTGAAGTTGTTAATAAAATGCAATTCGGTGTAGGAGATTTTCAGCATCTCTTCGTGAATTCTTCCTTTAGTTCCTAAAGGCTGCGACTCACCTTGACTGTAAACCATATTGAATGTTTTCTTTGATCAGATTAGGAAATTGCAATTTCTTAGAGATTTGTTTCACCAACTATCTCAGGTACTTGGAGCAGTTCGAAAAGCATTTTTCTTGGCATTTGCAGTATTAACACGTAGAAGAAAGACAGGCAGGTGGGTTAGTGAGGAAGACGGTTAACCCGTTAAAAGTCATCTCAGTGTGCTCAGCATCTGCAAGCTCGACAGACACAGAGGAACCTGCCCGCCTTGAAAGATGGCACAGTGGCTGCCCCTCAGGCAGGGGTTGCAGGAGGCCTGCCCTTGGCATGTTCCCTTCGGTGCTTTCCTCCCTGCACCCGCAGCCGTGGTGTCCCTGGTGTCCCTGGTCTTCAGGCTTCCCCCACGACACTGTGATTCCCACCCAGGACTGCCCTTCCAAGGATTCGGAGCTGAAAGCACCCCATTTCCAGGGTTAGGGGTAAGGAGACAAATACCCGTTCCTCTTTCACGAGGCATCAAATTCATTAAAATATATCTGCTTGGTTTTTCTCAATTTATTTTTTTAAATGTAAGCAAATTATACTCTTTCTGATTCCCTGCATTGTGTTCCATATGTACAACTTTAAACTGCCTGTATTAGTTTGGTTTGGCAGTTTGTGTCTTTGTATTTTTATCTGTTTCATTAATTTCTGCTCGCTCTCTCTTTATAAAAATCCCTGTCTTAGACCCTTCAGGCTGTTATGACAGAACACCACAGGCTGGAGGCTCATAAACAACAGGGGTTTATTTCCCTTTGCGCTGGAGGCTGGGGGCCCAGGTCAAGGTGCCAGCGTGGTAGCTTTCTAATGAGCCCGCTTCCTGGGCCACAGCCGGCGTCTTCTCCCGCGTCCTCGGGATCTGGAAGGGGGGCTCTCTGGAACCCCCTTTAAAGAGGCACGAATCCCATTCCGAAGCGTTTCACCACATGACCTAATCACTTCTCAAAGGTCTCCCCTACTAATACTATCATCTTTGGGAGTTGGGATTTCAATGTAAAAATTGGGGTCGGGGTTGGGGGGACACACAAACATTCAATTTAGAGCAATTAATTTCCTTTCCCTGCATTTGGGGTTTATACTATTATTTTAACTTTTAAAATTGGATGCATAGCTCACTATTTTTCAGCTTAAAAAAATTTTCAAATATGTTTGAAGACTAAATTTTTTTAAAGAACAACTTTACACTAATAGATTTTTAATATGCAATATTTTCATTATAATTCACTTTGAAGTAGTTATAGTTTACATTATGATTTCTTCATTGAAGATTTTTCTTTTCTTTTTAAATTTAAGTAATCTGCAGTTTTTTTTCTGCTCTATATTTTTTTCTGTTATGCTTTAAATTAATTGCCTTGGATTTAGAAAACACGGTCTATATTTTTTCCAATTCTTTTGCTGTGTGTATGTGTGATTTGTTACATGGCTTAGCAGGCAAGCAATTTCTGTAAATATCCTTTTGTGCTGACAAAGAATGCAGTCTATAACATTGATATGTGCTTCTATACAAATCCGTTGATCAAACTTCTTAATTGTGTGGTTCAAATTTTCTCAGTCTTAACTGATCTCATTTTTACTTGGCTGATCTGCTAATTACCGAGATTCATCCACCTTAGCAGTGGATTTATCAGTTTCCTTCTATGTTTTGTTCAGTTTTTGCCTTATTGATTTTGAAGCTGTATTATTTGGTGCCAACAGATTTCAAATTGATATATGTTTTTGGCAAATTGCATTCTTTACTTCTACTAATGCCTTCCCCCTTAGGTTTTATTTATCTGAAAGTAATAGTGTTTCATTTTAGTTAGTACTTGCTTGGTACATAATTTCTCACCCTTTCTGTCTTAATGATATATGTGTGTCTTTTGTAAGCAATACAGTGTAAGAAATTAAAAAAATTTTTAAAGTGTGTTCTTTCAATGAATAATCTTAATTCATTTAAATTATTTGCATACTAATTTTATCTATATCATTTTGTAGCACATTTTCTTGTTTAATTTGAGATTAAATGATTATATTTTTTCATTTTTCTTTTCTGCTTGTTTGGAAGTTATCTACTTTTAGGTTGTTAATGGTTACTCTTAAAATTTTAATGTACATATAACTCAACCTATTTCTTAAATATTGTCGTATTATCTGGTATTTTAATATAACTTTATGTTGATAATCCTACAAATTATACATTATTATTTCTATACATATCCATGTTGACAAATTTATCCACACGTTCACAATTATAAATTATATTTTGCTTGTCATTGTTGCTTTTATAGTAGTCCTTTCTTCTGGGATTATTTTCTTTCTTCTCAAAGTATATTTTTTAAGTGTGTGTTTTTGTGTGTGTGTGTGTGGTATGTGTGTGTGGGGGGTTGTTTGTGGTTTTTTTATTTTGTTTTTTGAGGTCTGTTGGTGGTAAAATTCCTCAGGATCATTAAAAAAATTTTTTTTAACCTGAAAGTATTTTTCTTTTGCTTTCATTTTTGAAGTACAGCTTTTCTGTGTATACAATTTTAAGCTGACAGTTACTTTCTGTCAACTCTGAATATATTATTTCCCTTTGCTTCTAGTTTCCATTGTTGCCGTTGGGAAAGCAGCTGTCAGAATAAATGAGGCTGTTCTGCAGGTCATTTCTTTTCTGTCAGTCTCCTTTTAGATCTTTGCTTTTGGCCTCTGCAATTTTACTATCATGTGTCTAGTAGGGACTTCCTTTAATTACACTCATAGATTTGTGTACCAACTCTGATGACTTATTTTTTCATTGTTTTAAATATTATCAACCATCAACTCTTTAACTATTGCTTTCCCCCCAGACTTATATCATCTCCTCTGTAACTCTCATCACCAATGTCACTTTTTCATCGATTCTCTCTGTTTTTTATCTTTTCTTTCATATTTTCCATTTTTTTGGCTCCTTGTTGCATTTCATATAGTTGAGCAGATTTATATCCTAATTCACTAGTCTGTCTTCAGAAGTGGTTACCTATTTTTTTAAATTTACACATTGATTTTTAATTTTAATTGTTCTATTTCTTTTTATATCTGCAAGTTCTATTTTATTCTTTATCCAAAGAACCTTGTCAAAACAACAATAAAAACCTATAAAAAGACTGGGCTTCTCACTGGAGCATTATTGTAATGGCAAAAAAATGGAAACAGACAAATGCCATCAGTAGTGGACAGGTTGTCTAGTGTGGTATGTCCATGTAATGAAGTACTGCCCAGCTTTATAAATGAATGTTGAATCTACACAATGCTATGAACTGGTACTAGGAAAATGAAATACAAAACAAAACAGAACAAAAACCACTCCAACCATGATGGCGTTAAGTGAATATACTATATTGAAATTAAATATAATTCTATTTTTAAAAATCAAAATTTACTGTCTTAGAACAAAACTTATTTATTATTTTCTTGTGTTCCTGTGGGTTGTTGTCTGGGTGGTTCCTTTACTTTTTTGTTTTTCTAGAAAGTGTCACGGCAACGGACAGTTATTTGCATGGCTGCTCTCGCATGTCTGAGCCTCAGCTGGGACAGATAAAATCAAGAAAACCTTCATTTAAAAACTCTTTAAAAAGTGTTTCGTTTTTAGAAAACTAAACAGCAAGGATGATTTGAAAGATTATTAGGGCATGTCACAGAGATTCAGGAGTCAATTTGACGAAGCTGTCACTGGCCAAAGTTAGGACAACCTGATAATCAATAAGTGAAACAAATACAGTAGGTTAAAATACATCAGACAGGTATTAAATCAAATACGTATTAAATCTATGAGTTAATAATTCTAATTTTTAAAAGAATGGTGTTATTGAACACCTTTGGAGAATGCTAGGGACCCAATAGGTTGTTTTGAAAACCAGCAAATAAAGGGATAGAGTGAAACTTCTATCCTGTTTTTCTTTCTGGATTATGTCAGGGTAATCGAATGCTGACGCAAAAACATTTTCTTTAGGGATGCATTTCAGTAATGAGAAGAACCAGTGCCAGAACTGGATGTTACTATTTCTGTAGCCCCCACTGAAACGACGAACCTGGGCAGCAATTATGAATTATTAACATCAAAGAAGACAGACGGACGTTCACCGCCTCCCGATGGAAGTGAGCAAACCACTCGTAAAACATTATTGCCAAAAGTGAACAAATAAAAACAGCCAAACCTTGAATCAGGCCTGGAGATCTAACTACCAACTTACAGCTCGCACGGGAGACAGAGGAGCGGATGAAATGACACCACGGAGAGACGATTAATAACGTTCAGTTTTTAACAAACCAAATACAGCGCTCTTCAGTCTGTAAGATAAATGGCCTAGTGGCTTCAACGAGCAGGTTACAAGGAAAGGAAACAAGATGAAGGAGCCGTCTATGGACTAAAACAGACGTAAGGGACCTAAAAACAATTACAATGTACATTCGAATCCTGATGAAAACAAACTGTCAAATGACATTAGAATATATTTTAGAGGGAAATACAGAAATGTTTACAGATTAAATAAAACGCTGTCTGGGATTTAGTTCAAAATCCACTAGGGATAGTGGGGAAGGGGCTGTGGCTGAACAAAAGTGTCTGTGGGTTAACCTCTGCTGAAGACTGTTGGTGGGTAAATGGATATTTGTTATATTATTACTCGTTATATTATTCTCCCACTTTTGTATATATTTGAATATTTTGATTTTTTTAAAAGTGAAGAGAAAATAGTTTTCTATGACGAGGTTGAGCTTGGAACAGAGATAAAAATAAAATCACACTGAACCAGAAGAGGGAAAAAAAATCTGATAAATCTCTGTGGTTTCATCTCTCTGTCATCAGCTCATATTTTTGGTTGCCTATTTCACTGCTTTAAACATATTAAATCTTTTTTAAAAATTATATTCTGTATTTGACAATGATAATAAATTTGGTATTTTAGGGTCTAATTCTGCTCTGTTGCTTCTGTAACTCAGGCCCCTCAATTATTTGCTTATTAGGTTCTCAAAAACTTATTGAAATCAGGAAATAAGTTAAAAGAACACCACTTTATAGCAAAATGTTGAAAAGGAAATAAGATGGCTTTCAAGTCTCAGAAAAAAAGTGAGGCTACAAATTCCCACTTAACCATTTGAACTTGGAAAGATTATTTAAATTTTTGCATCCAGGTTTTCTCATCTACAAACATAGATGATAATACCTACTTCACAGAATTCTCCAGATAACTAATGAATAATTCATGGGAAGTAGCACAATTCCTAACATGCTTAAACACACTAAATATGGTACCTTCAATTTCTGAATTGGGGAGTAGTATAGGTAAGTTTTATATTTGGATGTAAAACTACTTAAAGGACTTTTCCTTTATTTATACCAACCTCACATCTAACCTGTGGACTAGGAAATCAGATATATATAAACAAAAATACTACATTTAAAGCTGGGCTTGGATTGTACAACTGGCAACAGATACCCTTTAAAACCATACCTAACATTTTGGACCAATAACATTGAGTAGCAGGAATGAAATACACTTACTCTTCCTATTAACCTTTCTTAAGTAGATTACTTCTCTGTGAAAAGTAGATAGCTAGGGATTGCCAAACTGTTGATGAATTTGTGTTGTTTGGTTTAATGCTTGGCAAGATGATTTAATTCGGGGCATGCGTAGAGTGTTTTGTTGGTTTCTGAATGATGGTCTTACATGTGGTCTAAACATTAGAAATTAAATCATTGTGCATTTTTATTGGGTTGAAATTAGAGCTGTCTTCTAACCCCAAAGGACTATAGTGAAATGTGATTCAGTTATCAACTCTTTCATACACCAACGCTGCCTTGGCACCCAGAAGATACGATTCCGCATACATACTTCACCAAAACAGCACAGGAAGAATTTCCTCCTTGGGAGTTTACTTTGTATGATAAATTCCAAAGACCATTTTTCAGAATCTCAAGGGCAGGTGTCTTATTTTTGTTTCACTCAAAGGTTTCATCTACAAAGAAGACATAAAGAATGACAGTGTCTTTCTGTTTGTCGAGCTCAGTGACAACTGTACTAAAGATTCATGGTCGAGAATCTAGCCCATCATAAATCGTTGTGTTTTTGTTTTGTTTTGTTTTGTTTTGTCTGAAGACTTGGAAGGTATCTCACTCTTGTGAGTTAGTATGGAAACTGGGACTTCTCTAAGTAAAACTATAATTCAAGTTCATACACACGTTGTCTGGGTTACCAGCATGAAATTCATTCTGGCCACCAGCTATTTGGCCCCTTCCTCCTTTGGAAGGCTAAGATTGTATTTGGACCCAAGTAAGTTTTCCTATGGCCCCTTTACTTGTGTGTGCTCAGACAGACCAGCAAATCAAATAGTTCAGTTGGACTTTTCTTGTTATTGGTTTATTTTACAATCATTCAATATGCACTTGTTAGTCATGCTACAGGACCCAATCTAAAACTCATTAAAGAATATCCTAACAAAATGCATCAGGTCTCCAGCGGTATTCCAGTACGCACATGCGGAAAACATAGGAGGTCAAACGTAAAATGAGCGTGTGCTCATGGCATTCCCGGAGTGTATGCACAATCTTCTTTCTCTCCCTCCACTAATCCTGTTGTGTCGATTAAAATGGTGAAGATTTACTTTGTCTTCCACATATTTACAATCACCCTTTATATTGTATGCTGAATTTTACCTCCTTGGGAGACAGGCAGATTAGGAAGATCCCATTGCAGGGCTCTAAGCTACTGGTGGCTGCTCAGTGACTCTTGGATGTGTCTTCAGGAAGGGACAGTTTTATCATCTGGGGCTTTTCTCAGATTTGAGCTTAAAAAACAAACATATACTGTGCATGTATGTATGTATGTGTAAGGATAATTCTTTGTTTCTTGCCCCAGCAAGAAGAACTGAGGCAAAATTGTCAGAGCTCTCTCCCCTGCCATACACATCACTTTGAGTTGCTGCCTTTTGGTAACATTTTCTCCCTTTCAGAACTAGCCCAGGTTTGAAACCAGGAGAGCACCTGGAACGTGTGGTGGTGGGAAGAACACTGCAATTTTTTCTGGGTTCTTCACCCGTTAAAGAATATGTGTAAAGATGGATTTCTGAGTCTCTGTTAAAGGAATTAAAAATAGGCAAAGGCTGGACAGATACTTTTTCTGGGGAGCCCTGGGACCTCTTTACAGCACTGTGGTGACAAGACTGGCCTTTGGAGACCATTGGTTTTTTCCTGGATACTTCTGCTTGCTCCTTGTTACATGGAACTCTGAAGACACTGTAGCCGGACCATGTTTTCACATGATGAGATAGTTAGATTCTACACTAAGGGCTAATTCCTGGCTACTCAGAGATAATGCTCTGATATTGGGAACTCACAGTGGCTGCTTGCCTATGGAGTTCAGGGGAGAGGAGGCTGGAAGCCAGGCCATAGGACACACCAGCTGTCTGTCTAGAGTTTTCTAGCTAACGAGCTATTTGGACTAGAAAGCACACCAGCCAGGGGAGAATGGGGCCTCACCTGACCAAGGATCAATTCGATGAAATAATTGTATTGATTTGTTCTGGAGGTATATCAAGACATTGTCTCCCAGATTCAATACATGAGATTTCCCTCTCCACGTACTTTTTGTTCAATGTTTAGACTTATTTAAATGTATTTGAAGCTTATGCTTGGAGATATAATTTTATATGTTTAAGAAAAGTCAACCCCTGGGAACTGATAAAAAGTTTGAGCATTAAAATATGGTAAGCCATGAGCCTCTGAAATTATATTACATATATTTATTGAATCGCGAAGGGGAAGAATTGCAAAAACCCAGCCATACAACCTCCCTCGGAAAATTGTCCATCTTTGTTGGAGCTGGAAGGTGCGTTCATAGTCCAGTTGCCTTGAAAACTGCAGTCGGCTAACACATGTCATGGAATCAAATCTTAGAAAGATTTGTTAGAAAGAGCACTGAGTTAGAAGCTCAGTGTTAGAAAGAGCACTGAACCATTGCAGGTTTACGATCTTGGGAGAGGCCAAGTCACAATGTAATTTTAAAGGTAAATCTAGTTCCTACTTTTAAAAACTTCTTTCACCTTAATATGTGTGTAGCCTACAATACAGGCCTTGGAGTAATCTTCCTACAAGTCTTAGGCACTTAGTCTTTGCTGAACATTGGAGAAAGGCTGAGACTATGAAACGCAATACATTTGTTGCCTTGCTCTCAAGATCCTACCTCTTTGAGGAAACCAAACTAAAAAGCCCCAGAAAATAAGTAGCAGAGAGCGAGGTATCACAAAGCTGCGTAAGAGAGCACATGCTTGGCGCAGACCTTCGGAGGAATTTTCCATTCTTTAGCGGATGCAAGTAAGTGTCCTAGTTATGACTCAGTCAGTGTGCCTCCCACCTTCCCGGCTTCGGCCCTTATAGAGCACAAGTCGCCTTGACTTACTCTTGCTTTATGCGAAAGATAGTGGAGCTTGACAGCACAGTCATTTACAACCATGGAAATCTGGATTTAACTGAAATGTCCAAAAATATGTTACTAATAAAGGGTTATGGAATATCTATCCAAAAGAATATTCTGTAGCTATTAAAATGATTTTGTAGTGCTACATTGATTGATCTGAAAAAAGGTTACGATATCTAGTGGGAAAAAACGGGTTATAGAATTTTTGTGAAACTACTACATGGATAGGATTTTTTTACTCCACATTTTGGATATCAGAAATGTCACATTTTATTTTTATTTTTTATTTTTTTAGATTTCATTTTATTATTTTTTATATATTTTTTGTTCAAAATATTACAGATGTCCCTTTTTCTCCCCAATGACCCATTCCACCCCATTCCATGCCCCCCCCCCCCCGGTCCCTCTCCCCACCATTATCCATGTCCTTAGGTTGTGCATATATGCATATAAGTTCTTTGGTTAATCTCTCCCCCCCTTCCTTCCCTCTAAGATTCGTCAGTCTGACCCATGCTCCCATGCCATTGAATGATTTCTGTTCATCAGTTTATTAAGGTCTTTAGATTCTGCATATAAGTGAGATCATGTGATATTTGTCTTTCTCTGCCTGGCTTATTTCACTTAGCATAATTTTCTCCAGGTCCATCCATGCTGTCCCAAAGGATACGAGATCCTTCTTTTTTATAGCTGCATAGTATTCCGTGGTGTAAATGTCCCACAGCTTTTTTATCCACTCATCTTCTGATGGGCACTTGGGCTGGTTCCAGATCTTGGCTATTGTAAATTGAAGAAATGGCACATTTTAAAATTTCACTATGGTATGTACATAGATAGCAGGTGATCTGACCATGGGGTTTGTACAGGTGTAGAATCTTTCCTGAGCCTGATTTTAGAACTTCTCAGAGGTCATTGAAGCTGTTTTCCTTGGACACCCTGCCTTGCCCTCTTGGATTACCCAGGAGGATCCCCATCCCAAGGGACCTATGTGACCCTCTCTTTCCAGTCAAGGGAAATTTCTCCCCTGTAGGGGATGGGAAGAGAAGCCCCTGGTGTGGAAAATTAAGTCTGTGAAACACAATTTCCCTGGGAAAGTTACCCTGGGAAAGAAAAGGTAAACCCATTCTCACTCTTTCTGATCTCTGTATAGTGGTGAAAATGAAGGAAAAACATCATTAGGTTTCCCTGCCATACTATATATATGCTTTGTTTACTACATGTACATTATATGGTGCAAAAATAGAATGTTGGAAAGGATATGTATACCAAAATATTGACGGGATTTATTCTAAAATGTCAAATTATGCTTTTATCTTGTTTCTTTTTTTAAAAAATGATTTGTCTCATCTGGTTTTTCTCATTTGTTTTGCAGTAAGTATAGATTGTTTGTGTAGTAACAAAATAATGAATTTAGGTAATAGAGTCTATCCTTTTGTATTTAAAAAGTCATTTAAAAAATTTTCATAAGGAATACATTAAAAAAAACCCCACATTTTAATCCTCACAATGATACTGTGATGTTGGTATATCTCCACACATTTACCCAGATGGAAACTACGTTTAAGGGATTAAAGATGTGCCCCAAGTCACATAAACTTGTAAACGGCAGCGTGAGAATGTGGAGCCATGCCTTCTCAATATTAGCGTGTGCTTGTTCCTTTTACCAGTCAGATTTTAGAGAAAAATACTAATTTGAATAATTTGTTCTTAGCAAATTTAAATTTGTGGGATGCATCTGCAAAGCGTAGCTTTTCTCTCTTGTGGATCCTTTGAAAACTGCTTTTGCTACTTTAGAGGGGGAGGAAATAGAGGGAGTAGAAAAGATAAGGAGTTTTGTTTTTTTAAGTACTAGATGAGTGTTGTATTGCTGTATTGTTGTAACAAATTATCACAAATTCAGCAGCTTAAAATCACCCTGATTTACTATAGTATAGTCAGGAACTCGGAGGCCCGAAGGGCCCTGCTTTGGGTCCCACAAGGCTGCAGGCAAGGTTCTGGTTGCCCTAGGCTTTGGGTCAGGAGGCTGTGGGAGAACATACTTTCAGACTCTCAGGTTGCTGGCAGAATTTAGTTCTGCGTGGTTGTAGGACTGAGGTCTCGGTTGCCTTGCTGGCTGCTTGCTGGGGGTCATTGTCAGCTTTGAGAGGCTGACTGGCTCCCTTCCAGTGTCTCTGCCTCATCTTTTCTGCCTCATCTCTTCTGTGACTCCAGCTGGAAAACCTTCTCTGCTTTAACGGGTTCAAGTGATTAGATTGGTCCCACCTGGATAATACAGGATATGTCCCCTCATTTCAGGTCTACAACCTCAATTACATCTGCAGAATCACTTCACAGCCCTACCTAGATAGTGTTTGATTGAGTAACCAGGTGACAGCATCTTGGGGCAAACATCTTTAGAATTCTGCCCACCACAACTATGTTTTCCCTCAAAACTTGGGGATAAAAGTATTCACTCTTTTTAAAATGTTAATATAGCATTGATAACCTTCAATGCTTATGACTAAACACTTGTCACATTTCAGATATTCAAAGAGAATGTCCCCCCAAATCTAATCTACACCTTGAATAGTTTTGTCTGTAGATATTTCAAAGGAGATTTTTTAAAGTCTCATTTTCATCCTTGCTGGTAAAATGGAACACAAATATGCTATTTCACTGAGAGTTTAGTTTTTGTAGAGGACTCAGAAATAAAGTCCAAGGTCACAGGACCTTGTTAATACACACTCGACCTGGTTACTACACAGGCTTAAATTACCAAACTCTGGTTTCCACTTCAAAGTACAGTTGTCCTGTTATGTCTCAGTTCTATGCACTCATCTTAATCTAAACTGTTTTCATCACCTTTACCTTGATTGGAATGTACAGTTTTGCTATGAATTTGGTTTTAATGGAAATAGACTAGGTTCAAAGAGATAAACTCCCAGGGCTAGCAAACATTAAGTCCTCTTGTTAGCCCTCTTTGTGAGAGTAAGATGAAAAAAATTCCCAGTTTCTTTGTCTTTCTTTTTAATAATGTAATTTAATTTGACTTTATAAACTTTATCATGACCTACCATAGACCAGTTCCAAAAGAGTATTACTCTCTTTAAGGGATAGATATATTCCCACAAATTAGCTAAAAGGGCACCCGCTTTTTCCATTAGAAATTATAGATATGTTCCTCTGACAAGTTGCCTTCTTTCTTAGGCAAAAACGATAAAACAAAGCCCTAAATAGAGAGGCAACACTTGGCAATATACCAGAAGATGGATAGATAGGTGCGTGGATAGATTAATAGATTAATGGCAGGAGGTAATGGAGAACCTAAGAGGTTAGATGATACATTTTGACAAGGGAGGCTGAATGAAACCCAAAATGGAGATAAAATAAGTGGGTATTATTAAGTTAGATATATATATATTTTGGGGAAATTAGTAAATAAGGCTTTAAACTCAGGTATTGCAAAGACTAAATTGTCCTTCTAAGGGAGAGAATGAGAGTGGTAGGTTATGGCTCTGGTTCTCAAGGAAGGTACACAGAAATTACTTTTTTTTATCCACTGGCAAGGGGCACACCTGGTGGGAGCAGAACATACTGGTATAAAGGGCCATGATACTAATATCACATATGCCAACTGCTGTCATGGTCCAACACATGACATGCTTTTTCTGCCTGAGATGGTGTATTGTTCAGGGTTCTAGAGGAACAGAACAAATAGTGTACGTATATATGTAGAAGAGGTTTATTTTAAGGATTTGGCTCAGGCGATTATGGAGACTGGCAAGTCCAAAATCTGCAGGATAAGCCAATAGACTGGCAGACCCTTCAAATCTGAAGGCTGCCCATTGGCAGAATCCCTTCTTGCTCAGGGGAGCTTAGTCTTTTATTATAGTTAGGCCTTCAACTGATTGGATGAGGCCCACCTACAGTATGTAGAGCAATCTGCTTCACTCAAAGTCCATTCATTTAAATGTCAATTTCATCCAAAAACATCCTCACGGAAACATCCAGAATAATAGTTCCCATATATCTAAGCGCTGTGCCTAACCAGGTTGAACACATAAAATTACCCGTCACAGGAGATTCTAAGTTTGATCTTTTGGATGTTGTGTTCTGAATTCTTACCCAGTTAAAGAACTTAATTTACCTGGCTATAAAAATAATGTTAATGCTACATGTGTTTCTAGGTTTAGATTATTTAGCCTAATAGCAGCAGGTATATGCAGGTAATTTCAAATCCATTGTAAATACTGATATCTATTATCCCAACCACTTACTATATGCCAGACACTGTCCTGGGGGTTTTATACAACAAATCTGCACAACGGGTAATATGACCACCACTTCATAGATGAACAGACAGTTTGAAAGTAATTGAGTAATTGACAGAATTAGGTAGCAGAGATGAAGATTATAGTCAAGTCTTCTCTTATGGAATCTCTGTCTTCCATATACCATGAACACTACCTGGAAAATCTGCCTCCTTTATCTCTTTAGGCAATCCACACATTGGCTCTTAACATTATAGTTGCAAAAGTATAGAAACATCATATATTTTAATTATAAGAGATTTAATTAATATGGTCAATGGAAATTGAAATGTTTAAATAAAATGCTTCAAGAGCCTGATTATTATGCAATAGTCTTTAATTATTAGCTAAAAATAGGATATATTTTAGCATTCTCAGATGGTTCTTATCTAATTAATATGAATAACATCACTGCCAACATTTCTCGAATAATTGTGTATATTCTACATAAACGGTTGCAGCAAAGGGGCCGGCAGAACAGCAAAATGATTCTCTCTTGTGTTGGCAGAAGCACATCTAGTTTAAACCTCAGGATAGGCTGGCCAGGCTACTGTCTTCTGAAATTCTATTAAAGTCAATGCTCTGTATCTGCCCCTCTATGTTCGCTGGCAAGGACCATGTGACAGTTCCCAAGGAACTGAATCTGAGTAGTCCTGTAATTTATTTGTTCATTTCACCCATTTATGAAAGGAAACAAGAACACCAGCCATTTGGGAAAGGATTTACATAATTTAATTAAATGTGATCACTGCCTTCCTATCTTAAGCTGCTGATGCAGCTGATAACATCCAAATGTTTTTTAGTCTCTATCTCCTCTCTACCTTGAAGTCCCCAGGCACACATGGGGGAGGGAGATGTAGCTTTAATTGGATATGAGAAGTGAGCCTACATTCTACCAAGAAGAACATATTTTTGCATTACCCATCAATTTGGACTGGTATGTGTAACAGACACGGTTGGTTACCAGCCCAATAGGCTTCCCTCCTTCCTTGCTGGTAAGTGATTTTCCATTGTAACTCAGGTATAGAATCTGATTCATACTGACTCCATTACCTTTATTCCTGGATAGGTTTAGGGAAAGGACCATGAGGAAGTCCTGGCTGATATGTAAGAAGTTGGCTGAGGGATTTGGGGTGAAGGATCTATTGTTCTGATAAAAGAACACATAGGAAGAGGTGTGCCTCTCTTTTCCCACTGAATCTTCTCATGTCTCTGTGGATGAGATGCTTGGAGCAGTGGTAATCACTTAGTGACCTTGAGTAATTTGACATGTTGATATTAGGTAAAAAAGATCCTGAGTTCTTGATATAGAAATGAACCACCTGAATAAATCAACCCTGGAGCAGTCCCCTCTATGTTATTGTTTGAGATAAAAATGCTTCTTAATTTTTTAAAAAAATATATCTTTATTGATTTCAGAGAGAGGAAAGGAGAGGGAGAGAGAGAGAGAGAAACATCAACGATGAGAGAGTCATTGATCGAGCCCGCAACCCAGGCATGTGCCCTGACCGGGAATTGAACTCCGATCGCCTGGATCCCAGGTTGACGTTCAACCGCTGAGCCATGCCAGGCTGGTCAAAAATGCTTCTTAATTTTTTAACCTGTTGAGTCAAGGTGTTTCTGTGATTTTGCCTGGAAGTTTCTTTACTGATAGGACTAACCCTTTGAATTCTCCTTGGTGGCTGTGTCCTTTCCTTGAAGGATGTGTGCCTTAGTTACTCATTTTTTCCACTAGTGACCTTACGGTTGAATATTGGTGAGTCATGCACAGAGCCTCTGATTTCTAAAGAAGCAAGTGTTGTGGAGGATGTGTTGCATGAAAGGCAGGCTCGTGCTACACTGTTGGATTGCTGCCCATGAATGCCTGTGGGGGGGGGGGTGCGCAGAATACTAGAGCCAAGTATAGTTATGGATGAGCCACTGCCACCAATTTCCCCTCCAACACAAACACACACGCACACGTTTTCATAAGGAGGGAAAATACCCTCCAAGAATCTAAGTTCTTTTTTTTTTTTTTTTTTAAATATGTCTTTATTGATTTCAGAGAGAGGAAAGGAGAGGGAGAGAGAGAGCTAGAAACATCATCAATGATGAGAGAGTCATTGATCGGCTGCAGCCCGCAACCCGGGCATGTGCCCTGACCGGGAATCGAACCCCGATCGCCTGGATCCTAGGTCGACGCTTAACCACTGAGCCACGCTTGGCCGGGCAAGAATCTTAAGTTCTTTGCTTAATTGGAGCATATGGCTAAAGACATTCATAATTCTCTCTGTGTGGAGCAGGGGTGGAAAACATCTGGCCCACGGGCCATATACTGCCTGTGAAATCATTCGGTCTGGCTCTGCCAAGGCAATCACAGGTGGGACTCAAAATTCAATAAATCTAGGAGCTTTTTTCCATAGCTAATTTGTAAATTGATCCTTTTGTATGGCCTGCGAGTGATGTTATAAATATCCAAATGGCAGTTAGGAGAAAAAAGGTTCCCCACCCCACACTGTGGAGGAAGGGGGATTTTGTGGTGGAGGTTAATTGAACCACAAAAAGTGCAATATGTCCAGAATATCACCTTTATTGTAGATAAAGACCAGGGTAGAGGACTGGCCTTAGGTTTATAAACCAAGTGGAATCTGTTAATACCAAACTCAAGAATCAGGAAGCTTCTCTCTCTTGCCCAGTGGGGCTTACAGCATGGAAAAGCAAAAGAGGACTTGTGATGCTGGTGGGCAGGCTCACTCCTAAGATCAGAAAGAGGATTTGACCCAGTGATCCCACTCCTAGGAATATATCCTAAGAATTCTGAAACACCAATCAGAAAGAATATATGCACCCCTGTGTTCATAGCAGCACAGTTTACAATAGCTAAGATCTGGAAACAGCCCAAGTGCCCATCAGCAGATGAGTGGATAAAAAAGCTGTGGGACATTTACACCACGGAATACTAGGCAGCTGTAAAGAAGAAGGATCTTGTACCCTCTGAGCCAGAGTGGAGGGACCTGGAGAATATTATGCTAAGTGAAATAAGCCAGGCAGAGAAAGACAAGTATCTCATGATTTCACTTATATGTGGAATCTAAAGAACATAATAATCTGAGGAACAAAATAGATTCAGTGATGTAGAAGCATGGGTCAGGCTGACGAATCTCAGAGGGTGGAGGGGGTGGGGGAGTGAGTGGGGAGAGATTAACCTAAAAACTTATATGATTATATGCATAACCCAAGGACATGGACAATAGTGAGGTGAAGGCCTGGGATGGGGAGTAGGTGTGGGGTGGAAGGGGTCGATGGGGAAAAAAGGGGACATCTGTAATATTTTTGACAATAAAGATAAATTTAAAAATAAATAAATAAATAAATAAATAAATAAATGGAAAAAAAAGAAAGAAGATTGAACTGAGCATACTGCTATGGATAAATTGTGTCCCCCTGCATTGTAACGGCATTTGAAGTTGGGGCCTTTGGGAAATAATTAGGTTTAGAAAGGTCATGACAAAGGGAAAACAACATCTTTTTTTGTTTTATTTTTTTAAAAAAACTTAATTTTATTGTATTATTTTATTTTATTTTCTATTTTTATTGTTCAAAATATTACAGATGTCCCCTTCTTTCCCCATTGACCCCTTCCACCTCCCTCCCCCATCCTATACCACACCATTGTCTGTGCCCATGGGTTATGCATATATACATACAAATTCTTTGGTTAATCTCTCCCCACCCACCCCCACCTTCCTTCTGAGATTCGTCAGTCTGATCCATGCTCCTGTGTCACTGAATCTATTTTGTTCATCAGTTTATTATGTTCTTTAGATTCCACATATAAGTGAGATCATGTGATATTTGTCTTTCTCTGCCTGGCTTATTTCGCTCAGCATAATAATCTCCAGGTCCCTCCACGCTGTCCCAAAGGGTACGAGATCCTTTTTTTTTTTACAGCTGTGTAATATTCCATGGTGTGACTGTGGGAAAGCACCATCTTATAAGAGACATAAGACAGTTTAATCTCCATCCCTCCCCTGCCGTGTAAGGACATGGTGAGAAGGTGGCCATCTGCAAGCCAGGAAGAAAATTCTCTCCAGGAGCCAAAGAGGCCGGCACCTTGATCTTGAACTTCCCAGCCTCCAGAACTGTGAGAAGGAAACACCTGGTGTTTAAGCCACCGAGTTTACAGTATTTTGTTATAACAGCCGGAGCAGACACATACTCAGTTGTTCTAGGCTTACCGACCATGTAAGGACAGCCCTGATGAGTTAGCAGGTGGAGAACGCCCAAGCGTTATATTATTTTGACCTTTCACAAGAAGGAAACTTTAGGAGAGAAAAAGGTGCATCCATTATTAAAATGGTAGTTTTCTCACCTCCTCTCCACGTGAATCTTTGTGGGAGCAAGCACATGGTTAGTGGGTGGGTGAGCGGACCCATGATCTCCCTCCCACAGTTCAGTGATTCCTCGGCAGATTTTTCTTCTGGATGCTTGTTTTCTTTCTGCCCTGGAGAAAGCGGCCCAGTTGGTAGACAAGAAAGGGTGGTGGTGTTTGTCTGAGGGTGCTCGGGTGAAGGAGGGAGACTGACAGAGGGCCCTGTCTGGTGTTGGTGGTGCATTAGTGTCATCTAGATACATGGGGTTTCAGACCTGTGAAGTCTAACATGGACTTTGTGCTAGAAAGCTGAGACCTGGGTCTTCAGTAGTTTGACAACCCTTGTTATTGATGGTGGAGCTGGGGCTTCGTGGTAACCTTCCCCCAGGAGTCAGAGATGTGTGCTTCAACTTCTACACAGCAGGCTCGGTCTTCGTGATTATATTTTGAGCTCTTTGAAGCTGCCAACCACAGGAACAAAATGTCCTAAGCCTGAAATATATTTTGTCCCTTCTGCTCTCATGTGTCTCTTAGCCTTTGAAGAATTAATCTGAACTTCTTTTTGTTGGTCGGGAGATTTATATGTGAAAGCACTTTACATCTTTGGTTTAAAACTTATCTGAATTTCTTAATGAAGTCTTCAGAAAATTCTCCATATAGTATATTCCAAGTTAAGTGGGAAAACAGAGAAACCCACATTTATGTTTTCTTCTTCAAATTTTTCTGTAATTATAAGCGAGATTTTGTCAACAGCATTTACCTCTGGGAAGGAGACTGGGGTAACTGAGAATAGGATCTGAGGGAAACTTACATTTTTGACTTTAGATACTTCTAGCTAAGTTTTCTTTGAATTATGTCATAAGTGATCTGTTCTTCAGGAAGAGAGCTGTATGGGCACTTTTAGGAAACAGGTTTGTTATACATGGGGATTTGAATAACTTCATTTTTTCTATTTTAGGAAGATATTAGTTGTTAAGGAAGGCACCTATCTGAAGAAAATTTGAAAATGAAAACCAAACAGGTCAGGGTTTCACTTCTGATTCTAGCTCTTTCTGTCTGTAAAAGGTTCTGCAAGCTATTGAATTTCTCTGCATCTCCTCCGATGTAAGATAAGGGTGGAAATAAGAGATTGGGTAACTCTGTACTAATTAGAAATGATCGAGTCAACTCTTAAATGATGCAGGGTGGGTTAGGGGGAGCTGCCCCTACTCCCCCCAGTTGAAATATACAACTTTGGACTCCCCTCAAACTTAACTACTACTAGCCTACTGTTGACCGGAAGCCTTACTGATTGCACTGACTGCCAATGAACACATATTTGGGATATTATAAGTTTCATATACTTCATTCTTGACAATAAAGTAAGGTAGGGAAAAGAAAATGTTATAAAGAAAATCACAATGAAGAAAAAATACATTTACAGCATTTCTTGAAAAAATCTGTTATAAGTGGTCCCGCTTGTGGTTCAAACCCATGTTGTCCAAGGGTCGCCTGTAGAATCATCGCATCTGCCACAAGGTGGGCATGAATGAGGGGCTGGCTAGGTAACTAGGGCCTGGATCCTGAGCTGCCACATATGGAGGCTAATGGAGATCCCTGTTTGACTGGGGCTGTCTCAATTTACCCAATTGTCCCCCAGTAATTATGATTAGCACCCTTTTCATGCTCAGAGAATAGATTTGGATGATAAAGTGTGTCACCGATTTTAAGGAGTTTGGACTCTATGGTGGAACCTGCGGGGAGGCTCTGAGGGAGGAGAGGATGCCCCGGGGGCAGCGTGGCTTCTGAGTTTTTCACCAAGCCCTGGGAAAGTAGTTCCATCTGCATGTTTCTCGAGTGACCGCGGTGTGGGCCTAGAAGGCACAAGTGGCCTCAGGAGGCGCTGAAAGATGAAGCTGGTGATGGAAGGAGACGGGTATGAAATGAGGCCCCCCGGAGCTAAGCCCGGCGCGGCGGCCGCCCCTCTTCTCTCGCTGCTTTGTTTGCTTTCTGAGGTTCAGTCCTGACAGGTGTCAAACTGTTTCTCCATCCCCACGAATTCAGGTCAGATGAATTCACCAGCTAACACGGCGTTATTATTAGGGACTGAGTCATTAACTCCGAAACCGTTATCGGATGCCTTTCGGAAATAAACATTTAGTGGACGTGCCACTTGTCCCGAGTTTATCTGCTGGAGGGACACAGGCATCCAGAGGTCATAGTGGCCTGTGGTTAGAGGGCAGGCCCGTCCCTGTGCACACGGGCACATCTGCCAGGACGCCCCAGGTAAAGAGTGAGACTTGGCCACAGGATCAGGTGCAGACGTTAGCGGGTTACTCTTTCGGGGTTTTCTGAAGCAGGCGAGACCTGGAGCAGGAGTAAAAACCAGATCAGAGTCCATTTTCTGTTCCAGTTGTTCTTAATTAGGGCAGATATCAGCATTACCCAGGGAGCTCCTAAAAATACACCTGCTGAAGCGCTGCGCGGACCTGCTCAACTGAAATGGGTGGGTGGAGCGGAAACGAATCTTAACCTTTCAGGTGAGCCTAACAGGTATGTTGGGCTAAAAACTAACGCTCCAGGCCTGTGGTTCTTAAACTTGTATGAATCAGAATGACCTGCAGGCATCGGTAAAACTCACTTCGGGGCCGCACTCCTACGGCTGTTGATTCATATGCCTGGAGGAGGGCCTGAAGTACGCATTTCTCACAGGTGCCAGGGGACACTGATGCCATCACCCTGCCCACACTTTGTGGACCACTTCTCTAAGTCACACTCTCCTTCACCCCGTCCTTACTTTCAGGAGGTCTTAATCATGTCTTGTGTCACTATCTTCTCCCCCAACTGTTGCTAAAAGTGAATTTTGTAAATAAAAATCTCAGCATGACTCAACACTGTCAACGGGTCCCCACTTAGTCAAGTCCAAACGTCCTTTGTGGAGTGACATGCTGGTCCCTGGTGGTATACCAGCCTCATTTCTCCCGTCTGTGCCCTGAGGCTTGCCTTCAGAGGAGAGCGGAGTCTCCAAGAAGAGAGAGCTTTCATTACTGCTGCTGCAAAGCAGTTAGAATCACGGACTTCCAGAATGCCTGTTCAGATTTCTACATTTCTACTTCTAGCTGTGGCCTTGGCAAGTTACCACTGTGTCTATTTCCTCATTTGTAAACTAGAGTTGACAATATAGTCCTATCTTTTAGAATGATGTGAAGATTAAATATGTATTTATAACAAGCATTTGGAATGTATCTAGCAAGTAGTAGTTGAATGATCACTTGCTTTATTGAACAATCAACTGATAGCCCCTCACCATTGGGTCCTGGGATCTTCAAAACTTGAGAATAATGGTTGTGAAACAAGAGAAAACCTGAAGCAAGGGGACCAATGCCACACAGAAGAGAAGCTGGTAGCCAGTTACCCTCTTCTTTTTTGTTTCTTTCAAATCAAAAATTAGTCATTCACAAAGCCTATTACTTATCTTGTTTCAAAAAAAATCTAAGAAAGCCTTAAACAACAAAGAGAGGAAGAACCACAGATAGTTAATGTTTGTGTAGGGAGCTGAAATAAATAAAAGAGGTATGTGTTTTATTTTAAAGCACAGAAGATACACAGTAAATGCATGAATCTAAGTGTACAGCTTGATAAATTTCTATCAAGTGGACACATCCTTGTAACCAATACTCAGACCAAAATATAACATTTCTCCTACCTCAGAAGCCTCCTTTATGGCCTTTATAAGTCATTCTCCCTAAAAGGTAACCGCTGACTTTACTGCTATAACCACTTTTGGCTCTTTTTGAATTGTACATAAATGAAATTACGGGAGTACTGGAAAAAAGATGTTTCCTATTATCATTGAATGGACTTGGCAAAAAAATCCCTATATCCACTGGATGCCAGTCCTTGTTAGGTCTCTTCAAAGTACTGCACATTCAAAATTTGAGTTTTATTAAAAAAGTTTTAAACTATGAGTTTTTGTTTCAGGAGGATCTGGATTCAAATTATAACTGCGTAGACTAAGGAAGATATTTCATCTCTTTTTACCTCAACTGCTCAGCTGTGAAATGTCCATCGTAGTAACACTGGAGTGAGTGTGAAGACCGGTGGAATGAACCCTATAAAGCACCTTGCCTGGAGTTAGGCGCATGTTAACAGCTTAATACATATGAAACGATCATCATTTGATTTCCTGGAAGCGGGAGTAGTAATGCATGTGAGGTGTGAAACAGCTGACTTTGTATGCCCATCTCATCCTTTCAACTTGAACTCCTCTGTAAAAGTTTTCATGGTGAAAAACACAGATTTACAGAATGGGCTACCACTGTCCAGAGAACTGGAACTTTCTTTTCCTTGTGAGGGTGAATTATGCTTTCTCACCCTTTGTTTTAGTTATCTACTGCTGCATAACAAAAATACCCCGAATCTTAGTGTCCTAAAGCAGCAATTTGTCCTCATAGTTCCTATCGGTCAAGAATCGGGATGCAGCTTAGCTGAGTCCTATGGTTTTGAGTCTCTCATAGGATGTAATCAAAAAGTGTCATCTGGACCAAGGTCATTTCTGCACTCAAGGTGAATCCCCAGTCCAAGCTCCCTAACATGGCTGTGAATGGGCCCCAGGCCATTACTGACAGCTGGCCAGAGCTCGGGCCCCTGACATCGTGTGGGCGTCTCTATAGGATTCATCACAACATGGCAGTTTGCTTCCTCCAAGTGACACCCCATCACTTTTACTAGTCTATTAATTGGCAGGAAGTGACTAGGTTCAGCCCACACCCAACACACTCAAGGGTCGGGGTTGCACAAGGTCAGGTCCTGGGAGGCGAGGATCGTTGGATGCCGTCTTAGAATCTGCCTACGGCACCCCAGGAATGAAATCCCAATCTTTCCACCCGTTTAGTCTTCCATTTCAAGGCAGTGCGGGGAGGGAGTAACACCAAGTACACACCAAATGGAAGTTGTTTTGCATGTGTCTGCATGAAACACTCATCCTCTTCATGTATTAAATACTTTGATCATATTGAAAATTTTGAAGTAACGTAGCCCTCTTCTAAAAAAAAACACAACCCTACCCAAAACCTCTCTACTTAACTCTGAAAACTAACAGCTCATATGTTCATGGAATTACTATTTTAAAAAATAAACCAGTAGTTTTTTTTCTGAAAGACTTTGAATTTTAGAAAGGAGATAGACGCCAAGCTCTAAGCTTCCCCAGGTTAGGAGGGTAGGGCAGCACCTTGCCACACCTGGGCAATTCAGCATCGCAACAGCTTCCTATTAATCCAGGAAACAGAATTGTCTCTGAAAAACAGAAGAACTGATTAAAATTTCTGTCTCTGTGATTACTTACAACATCTGCTTTGTGCCCTGGGGTCCTCCCTTATCCTTAATCTGTCTAGAGTCTCAGCGATTTCTCTCTGCACCTGGTATCAGATGAATCTGTGACTCTCATCAGAGAAAAATGTTAATTTATTCCACAGAAAGGTGGAGACGTCTATGCTCCTTGAAGGTAACTAACACTGAAGGAGGAGCACAGACGTTTCTGTTCTTTTGTTCTCTGCTTGTATAAGGCAAATAGCATGGGGAGTTTAGAATGCAGGCACTTAATTCAAATTAGTCCAAGAATGCTGAATTATTAAGGACCGAAATGCAGACAAATAAGGCCGTTTAACTGTACTTAGTTATACTTTAGGTGCCCAAAGAAGTTTTTGAGAACAAATCAGTCTGTTTGGATGGACGTTATATTCTCATTTTGCAACTCCAAGAACGGTTTGGGTTGTGGAACCCTGTGGGAATCTTGGAATCTATGGACAGTCTTTCTGGAAATGTGCACACATTCACGTGCATGCAAAACTGAATAGCTCTTGGAGGTTTCACAGACCCTTGTTAGTCTATACATGGGCTTCCAGCTAAGAACACTACTGAGAGGGGGGATGGAAATTTATAAAAGTAATACGCATTTGCTGGAAGGGGTATGCACTGGAGGAGGGCTTTTGAGCCTACCCTGTGAGATTCCCAGTGCTCTTACGTGAGGACAGTGGGGAAGAGCCAGGGGAATGTTTTTGTTGTAGTAGTTCTCCAGCTTTGCTATTAAAAAAGAACAGCCTGAGAAGCTTGCTAAATACGTGCATCGCTGGGCCCTACTACAAATATTGATTTAGTGGATCCTAGGTGAGGCTTGAGAATTTGACTTAAAAGAAATGCGCAGGAGTAACTAAGACAGGTGGCCCAGGAACAAGCTTGGGGAAATGCCTTGGAGCAGCTGTCATTAAACCCAGTAGCAGGGTCTCTCTCTCTCACTCAGATAAGCCAGGAGCTCTGTGTCACCGCACCCTTCTGTCTCTCAGTCGTTCCGGAGGTTTTCTATACTCCATATGAACTATATCCCCCAAAAAGCCCAGTGTAATGAAACATCAAAAAGAGAACAGATAAAAAAATAGCAAGTGTTGAAACCTGCTCCCTCAATGGCTTACTAATCCTGGACTCTAGAGGGAATCAGGATGACCCACAGTGCACACAGACTTCCAGCATGTAGAAGCAGTGGGATCTCCCAGGATAGCCTCTCTCAAGCGGTCAAAGCTGGGTGTGCAAGCTCGCTCAGGTTTCATCCTCAGGTTTCATAAGAAGTCTTTGCGCAGGGGCCAAGAGTGGGGCTAGAAGAAATTACTCCCCTTGGAAAGGAAGAGCAGGGAAAAAGTGTTCCACCCAGACGTCCTTGCTTCTGTCAGTGCTCTGGCTTTTTACTGATTATTGTATTTTGATGGTTATGGTGTTATTAGTAATAATATGGCATATTTTTCCTTCTTAGAAGGTCTCAATTTTAAAAAGACCCAACGCTGACTCTCTCTTTCTGTCATAAACACACACACACTCACACACACAAGTACACACACACTACAGACATACAAGACAAAGTTGGGCTGGACTTACTGTTTACATGTGGCCTGGTGCATATAGCAGTAGACATACTTTTTTACAAGAAAACTGACCTTTTAGGGGAGGAAGGGGGGGCTGGTGGACTGCTTTCAAAGCATTGCTTATTTGAGGGCTAGGAGAGCAAAAATCAAAATGTGATTCCACAGCTGAGACATATAGCTTTGAATAGTACTAGTTTTATTCTTTTAAATTTCTTCATTCTTATGCATATTTTTATTAAGAAAAAAGCCATCTGAAAATATCTAAAATATCAGGAATGCTCATCAAAAATGACCCCAACTCTGCTTGACAGTAGAGCAGCACACAGTCATTAAAGCGTCTGAGGCTAGGTGGGGGCTTCTCTAGAATTCTGATCCTGAACACAGGGGGGGTGCTGATTACCCTCCTCAGATCCTGGCCCTCAGTTTTTCCTATGTTATGTTGTGAGGTAGACTATAGCTTCTTTCAGGAAAAAACATAGCAAATTGGTTTCATAGTCATAATGCTCCCTTGTTATGTTGGGATCAATCTATGTTGGGGTTGGAGTGGAACCAACAAGACAAATTGGCTACAGACCTAGGAAAGCCAAGGATCAATAATAGTTTTCAGAGTTTCTACTCCCCCCCACCATACACACACTCACACATACACACACACACAGACACCATCCATGGAAAGAGATCAGCCACCTAGATTGTATCCTCAGAAATGTAACTAACCACTACTAATGCATTTACCATGATTTGATTATTTCGTTTCTCTAGGTTTTTGATTTTCTGACCTATAAGTTCTAAATTATCTCTAAGGTCCCACCTAGTGTTGTGATCAAATGTTTATTCTGGTATAGCCACCTCTGTTTTAAATTCCTGGGGCCATCAAAACTTCCTAGAGAGCATTCCAAGAGTCCCAAGAATTAAATGGCTTCCAGGATCTGGAGTGACTTGGATCTGACCTTCCTTGGTGAAAATGCTGACATCCTTTTAGGGAATATTACATCTACCAGGTTTTGCCTTCCTTTCTGTGTATTAATATGTCCTGGAATTCTTTTTAATAAAAGATTCCTAGTTTCTCATGTAGTCCCTGCAGCATGGGGATTGGAAAAGCAGGTGGATTGAGGTGTAGGGTACATAAGAAATAGTGATGGTGGAGGGCGGAGAAGTGAGAGAACAGAAACACTGGGACTAGGAAGCAGCTCAACTGTGTCAAATCGCCTGGAAGACCTGCCAAAAATGTATATTCTGGTCCAACTGAAACCTAATGATCAAGGTTGGAGGTAGCAGCGGGGACAATCTGTGTTTTAAACAGTTTGGCCAAATGTAAGTCAAGCATGTTGATGTTTGAGAAGGATCAGGCAAGAAGTTCAGGAGTCATAGAATTAAAATATTGGGAAGCATGAAAAAGGTACCTACAGGAATAAATAGAGTATTAAAAATAAAGCCAGCATAACACGGAAGGGGTGTCCTCCAGCTTTGCTTGTTTGGAGCCCTTTATTGCCCTCCAGGGCCCCTGCTTTCTTCTGCTGGGCTCCTCTACCTCGTCGATCCTCTTGGCTGCTGTTGAAAAAGGCTAGTGGCCCATTGCAGGGGTGACTGTGTCTTCCTTTAACACGTTTAGCTCCGTGCTTGTTTCAAAGTCCTTCTCTGTGAGTGAAAATGCTGGCAGGGTTAAAAATTCAGCACAGCTGCCTGTTAACTTCAGTAGAACAAGAATAGTTCCTAATTAAACTCTTATGTCTTTGATTTAAAACTCCATTTAATCAAATTATTCACCAACTTAAGGCAGTTGTTGATTACAGGGAAAGTATACCTTGAATCTTTGTGAGTTATAACCCCCTTCAAGGCCTCATCAACCTTCCCAAAAGGAATACAACACGTGCCTTCTTAAGGAAAGCTGAAAATCTTTCAACATTTGGTTCCTTCCTCCTTGTGGCTCTTTCTTAAATTACAGAGAGGCTGGCTGAATTCCAGGTATAGACTATCATTCTTGCTTCCACAATTTCCAACCTGACTTTAGGGCCTGCAATAGTGCCCCAGTGATTTAAGGATGGATATAAAAGCCACAGCCTCTGGGTTTCTAGGAACCTAGGTGTAGCGGGCAGGTGGGACAGGCCAGCAGCACCTGATGGGGCTTCTACTGGTCTGGATGGCAGTGAATTCTTCAGGTTCTGTTGCTCTTTGGGGTTTTCCTGTCTCAGGTCCTCCTCCTACCAAGTCCTTGAGTAAAGACAGGAAGACCACTTATGATTCCCCTTTTGTCCATTCTCTTTCTCGGGCCCCATCTGGAGATGACCTTCTTAGGGAAGTGTCAGAAAGAGAAGATGGTGGTGACTGTTCAGAGAGAGTTGTTTGGAAAAAGGCAGTTGGTGAACCTGGTCCATTTGAGTCTTGGCCCAGCTGGCTGCCTTTACAACTGTTTAGACTCAGAAAAACAGTGCGGCCACCTTTGAAGTTGGGCTCCGTGAATGTGGGAGGACAATACAGGTAAGACTCCTCATTGGGCTTTTGCCAAGATGCCGTAGTCTGACTAAGAAGCTAATAGTGGGAAGCATAAAGTTCTTTTGTTTAAAATTTTTGTGCCTTTTACTAGTTGCTTCTAAGATTCATTTTGAGAGGTTGGTCAAGCTACCTATCTACCTTACCTATCAAATCACCTATCAGGTCATCTTTTTTATCTTTGTACAAAAGTTAATGCAAACTGCGTGGCTGACATTCATCAACACTAATTCTTGGTTTGTTTTTAGGCGAGAGGGCTTATGCTATTAAGGCAAGTGACAGAATGATAGAGCGATGTCATGGGGTTTAGAGATCCTCTTTTGCTATAAGGAAGCACATAGACTTTAGTTGAGAATTGAGACTAGATTTGCCAAGTGTGATAAGCCATACTTGTGTGAAAACACAAGTTATGGCATTCTGACCTATATTAATGGTATTTGAACCAAAGTAGGAGACCTAAATTCTTGTCCTGCCTCTGTCAGCATCATTTTCAGTATTCTGAGTAATATCCGGCTTCTATAATTTTAATTAAATGGTGGAGAATGTGTAGATAATATTCAGGTTGCTTCATTTTTTGTGTTTTCTATCCTTGAAAAAGAGCCAATGATCTTATGCTAGAACAATCTATAAGAAGTAGTTGTTTTTATAAGCTCACCAATCTAATAATGAGAATAAATCACCCATAGGACAGCGTGGGAGGCAGTGTGCCAACAATGACTTTTCCTTAGCCTTTACAGGTAAATTCTTTTCTTCACCATGTTATAGGTGAAGAAACTGAAGTTTAGAGAGTTCGAGTAACTTGAAGCCATAACACTAATAACTAGCAGTGTTAAGATTAGAATCTAGATTTGTCTTAATTTATGACCTTAACCTTGATCTATGCCACAAGTTATTTTCCATGGGTTCCTAGAGAAACCAGTCTGCAATGTACATTTCATATGGCATTGACATGTAGACACCAGCTGGCTATATGTTAGCTTCTTTAGTTTAAGAGTTGGTGGAAAACGCCACCAACAGTATTGACATAGTGTGCCAACTCCAAGAATTCATCCTGCCAAGGTGACAGTATTTGTCTGATTGCTCCTAGAGGACTCCTGACACATTGATGTATGCCGTAATTCTATACCACAACCCACTGCCTGCCAACAACTCTGGTATCCTGAGAATGAATCTGACTGTCATTCCAGTAAAATGTTCTCATCCCAGATGAGGTGTCTCGTAGCTGCTACTGCCCTGCGGTGACTCCCCGTTACCTTCCTCAGCTAGTTTCCTATTAATATCTCGTTCAGGGGAGCAGTGTGAGCAGCAAAGCCATCCCACCCACCTGCATTCCACTTAGTTCTGCTCAGCGAGACTCAAGTTCACCGTGAGACTGATGACTGGTAGATGGAGACTCAAGTTCACCGTGAGACTGATGGCTGGTAGGTGGAGACTCAAGTTCACTGTGAGACTGATGGCTGGTAGGTGGAGACTCAAGTTCACCATGAGACTGATGACTGGTAGATGGAGACTCAAGTTCACTGTGAGACTGATGGCTGGTAGGTGGAGACTCAAGTTCACCATGAGACTGATGACTGGTAGATGGAGGCTTGAGTAAACTAGAGGCTACTCTTCACCCCCAGTTGCTATATGGCTGATATCTCAATACAGACTCTTGGAGTGCTGAGAGGAATTATACTAGCTTCTGACTTGGGGATGTTCTTTCAATTCAAGCAGATGTCCACACTGGGAGTCACCTTCCCCTAAGGCTCTCGTGGACTCTTGTGTAGCCAAACTATCTCCCAACACAGAATCTACCCCTCGATATGTCAATATCGATCTTAATGGGTAAGTTACATGAAGCTCCCCTGTCCATTCCCAACTGCAAAGTAATTCACTAACTAGCACCCTTTAAACATCTAGTTGCTGGTGGATGGTCAGTCGGAAGATGCTGCTTCCATCTTCATGTCACCAAGGCTCAAACTACATGCTCTTCTGTTCAGAATTGATGCTTTTAGTTTTTTTTCTGGTGACATCTGCAATCTGGTGAGTTACTTTGCTTGCTCTTCTGTGGCTATGCAGTGTTAACATCCTAAAGGTCCGAGTCTAAGTTTCAACTACAGATTATTTCCTATATCTATGCCGCATGCCATCTGAAGGCTGCTGAAGTGTCAGCTAAGTGAGATTCTTCAAACAAGGGCTGCTCTTTCAATAAGTCGAACAGTGTGTGAAGATAGTTGTTGGAGCATCTGTAGGTTTTGACCTGCATGCCAATGGAGCTAGATAACGTTAGGTATAAACTACTGTGACCAAGTAGATACAAGTTCAGTACAAATACAGAGTTGTTAGGGAGAGAGCAGTAGCCCTTTGAAGCTACATAGAACAAGTTATAGTTATCATGTGCTAGGACAGGCAGGGGCAGAAGAGAGTATAACTTGTGACCATACATTTAAGTTAACTGTTTAACAACTGTGCCAAAGAACCAAGCACTTCACATTAGAATTTTAGTATGAGGCAGATCTTTTCTTTAAAGTGAGGTAATTATCAGCTATTAACAATGACGAAGACAACTGGCGTATTAGCTTTTTAATCAATGTCCGTGTCTCTTAAGCCATTTTTTTCCTAATGAAAGAATCTAGGAGAGTTCTCAACCTTGGCTGCTTGGTAGATCATCTGGGAAGCCCTCAAATTCTAATATACAGGCGCTAACCCACAACAATTAAATCATAAACTCTGTGGTGTCGAACCCAAATATTAACAATGCTGACACTTCCCAGGTGACTTCAATGTGCATCTAAGGTTGACAGACTGGCCTAGAATAAATACCATTAGCAAGCAGTTTAAGGAAAGGCTAAACTAACATACGCTTTTACTCACTAAGTCAGATCTTACTTTATTCAGAAACACTAAACTTTGAAATAACAATCAAAGCTTGTTAGTATACTTTCTTAATACATAAACCTCATATTGCAGGAGCCATCTGACACCTGTATTACAAGTGACTTCAGTAACTTAGTTCCAGTGTAACCTTATTTTAAGTTCTCATAAGTTTTGTTTCTTTAGAGATGACAGTTAGGCTTCAGTAATTTCTCCGAAAAAGTTGCCTTCTACAGATATAGAAAAAAGGAAGACCAACTTAGTAAAAGATTAAAGTTAGCTGTAATGGAAACAGAGCTGTGAGTATGAGGAGTAGACTTCAGATATGCTTTCTCAAATTTATCTTGGAAAACTCTCCGTTTCTACTCTAACTTAGGGAGAAAGGCATGCATTCCTACTTTGAACTCGGTTTGCTGTCGGCCCCCTCATTAGGCACTGAGCCCTACAATCAACTCAGTGTCTAACACCGGCCATGCTTTAGTATCTGTAGGGTTTTATTTTGTTCAGAGGAACTTCAGGCTCTAAGTAACTTGGAGAGCACTTTGGAGCGCTCTTGAACTTTGACTATCTATGCCTTTGGGGATAAATGTAACTTGTGTTCATTTAAATATCATGATGGTCTTTTTTCTCTTAGGAAAGCAAGAGACTCTTTCTCATACTAAATTTTTTTCCCCACTTCTTATCCCAAACTTAGCATGCTTGCTTTCTTCTTTCTTTCTTTCTTTCTTTCTTTCTTTCTTTCTTTCTTTCTTTCTTTCTTTCTTTCTTTCTTTCTTTCTTTCTTTCTTTCTTTCTTTCTTTCTTTCTTTCTTTCTTTCTTCTTCCTTCCTTCCTTCCTTCCTTCCTTCCTTCCTTCCTTCCTTCCTTCCTTCCTTCCTTCCTTCCTCCCTCCCTCCCTCCCTCCCTCCCTCCCTCCCTCCCTCCCTCCTTCCTTCCTTCCTTCCTTCCTTCCTTCCGTCCCCTCCCTCCCTCCCTCCCTCCCTCCCTCCCTCCCTCCCTCCCTCCCTCCCTCCTTCTTTCCTTCCTTCCTTCCTTCCTTCCTTCCTTCCTTCCTTCCTTCCTTCCTTCCTTCCTTCCTTCCTTCCTTCCTTCTTTCTTTCTTCTTTCATTCTGGCCCCATCATTTGATATAAACCTAGTCTATTTGCTCCTTTTAGAAACTATAATTTGAAACTTATAATCTGAGGCTATTAAAGACTTTTCTTAAAACTTGGATGTAGGCTCTGCTTGCTTTAGGGATTTGGCCTTACAAAGTCGCAAGTAACCAGTAAATGACTGATGTCATTCCCAGGTTCCATTTTTGTTACTATATGTTTTCTGTCACTTCTGTGAATGTTCTAGATGAGTATTGTCATAGTTGACTAGTCATCTGCTGGAGCTATGTTAAGGATTATAAACTTTTAACTGTTATCTTCTAGGTGGTTTCCTCTAGAAAGTTACACTGACTTTGTAACTGCTATGAGACTCGAGCCTGCAGAAAGTCACATCCCTCCCCAAAGCTGGTCCAAACCAATGGGAGAAAGGTGAGTGGTCAAGGCCGGGTAGGGATCTGATAAGTCAATCAGCAAAGATGTGGGAGTCTCTAAGCCAGTGTCTCGCAACCATTTTTTTCCCCATTTTAGAATCACCTTCTTAGGGATAAACATTACATTTAAATTCTCACTAAGAAGAGACATTAAATACTAAGGAATACAATATTGCCAGGTATGGTTAAACCTGTGAGAGTTGTAACTATTATAATATCTAAGATTTTTATTCCAAGAACCAATTTTTACCCTTTGGGTATGATATTGCCTTTATCAAATTTCATGCCCTAAGCTAAAGATGGCTTGAGCTATGTTCCATTAAAAGATGTTATCTGACTTGTCTAATTACCAAATTCAGGAAGCTCTAGGAGAGAGATGGAGGCTGTTATGTTAATGGAGGCTGTTGTGTTAGTAGAGGCTGTTGTGTTGTGTCATCACTATGACTCATGACACCAACAGTAGTACTGGCCAAATGGAATTAGCTTCATCTCAAGGAATGATTGACCACAGAGTGCAGGTAACAAAAGTGCTAAGCATTCTGGCGGCCCTAATTGAGCAGAAGGAACCAGAAACTGTATTGCTATTGGCTTTTGTAGTTGGAATCATAATTATTGCTCTTTTCTTTACCTCATTACTGTACAGAAGACTGAAAAATTCTACTTGAAATAGTTTTATCACCATCCTAATAAATTGATGCATGTAATCAGTGGCAGCTTTGTTTCAGTGTTTGCAAAAACATAACAGATCAGAACAGTTCTGGGCTATAGGTCAATCCATCTGCAATTATGTCATAGCTTCAATAACTCCCATTTTAGCTAGAATGACACCATCTTTTTTCCTGGTATTCCACCCCCTTCTCTCCCCTTTCCTTCAGTCAGTTCCTGCTTTCAGTCAACTTTGTTTTCAGTGGAAGCCCTTGGGTCTTGGTTCTCTCCCCATCCCTCTTCCCACATTCCAAACCTTAGCTCCTTTAGTGCTCATCTACTGCCTCCTAGAGGCGGATATGGATTTTTGTGGGTTTACCTAGTAGTATAGATTTTGTACACAATACATTGTTTTTAAATTCCTTAGACTGTAAGAAATATGACCTTTGATTCTCAAATTTTGTTTTTGGATGGGACTCACCATCTCCACTCTGCATGGCTTCCTGGCACAGTGTTGGGGCCTGGGTTTCTCAGAACACCGTGTGTTTGCCCAGAGACTGTGGTCTACTAGATATACAATAACAAGTAGATGGGGGAAGGTGTAGAAAAATAGGAAGAGATGGAAGTCAGGACATCAAAATTACTTAAAGAGCTTTTCCTAAACACCATCTTTATCTGCCAGACCCACACCCAGAGCTGTCTCTCAAAAACAAATAGTTATGAAATAGGAATATTTGAAATAGGAAAATAGCAAAGAGAAGCAATGCTGAAATTTTCACACTTTTAGGGGTGCATTTTATATCTGAGTTGTAGGAAAGTTTATTGCCTTTAAAAATTCTAGATTTGAGAATGGGGGAGGAAGTAAGCTTTGTAACAAGTAAGTACTTACTTTAACTAATTGTCCTTGTCTTGAGGCATTGTTATTAGAAGAGGAAAACTAGATTTCCCTAACTATGGCTCTTTTGGAAAACAGCATAAATCTGGTTCTGATGATAGCCTTGGTTTATGCTCTCCTGGGGCAAGGAGATAAGCACAGCATCTCCCTTCTACAGCATGGCCAAGAGCTCACGTGGGAATGCTTTGAAGAGACAGGATAGCTGGACATATGTTTCGTAAACAATCTTATGAAGAAAATTCAGGAAATTCAAGTTCATCTGTTTCTGCTGAACAGGGAAAACCAGTTTGTGGTGACAGGGCTCTGGGTGTTATCTAATTTGTATTGGCCATTTTTAGGTTTTTGACACCTCAGTGATTTCTGGGAGTAGAACAGAAGCTCATTTTAATGTAAAAGCTTTCCTTTTTAAGTCAAGGCTGTAGTTCATCTCTACATTCAGTCTACAAGTATAGTGGCTGGTCACTGCAAAAGCAGCTTAGTGATAGGACGATTCATTAGGAACTGGCTATATGGCCAGAAATGAGACCCAAAAAAGAAATCGAGAACCTAGAACAAACAAAAAAAATCAGCTCAACTCTCTAATTCTGGCTTATGTATCAAGAATAGATTAAAATACCAGAAACTTTGTGGGTGGCTCTAAAATATTAGCAGGCACCAGAAAAATCATTTGGAATGCTGTTAAATCTCAGATTGCTAGGCCCCATCCACAGAGTTTCTGATTTAGGAGTGCCAACAAAAATTCCCAAAGTGGTATGAAAAAAGGAGAAACTATTCAGGTGAATAGTTTACACATCAGGAAAACACAGCCTGTGGGGGGAAACCCAAAGTGTGCTCCACAGAGTCAAAGGGGAGGCTGCCTTTTAGAGAGAAAGTTCCCACCCAGGTTCCCGATTGGTCCAATTTTATGCAAGTAAGATTCCTACAGGTCTTATTAGTCCAAATCATGCACTTCTCATTGGTTGGCAGTGTGTGCTATGATTGTTTTTTATAGAGTAGTTCTGATTGGCCAGCCTAGATGCAAATGAGGGTGTAATTATGCAGTTCTGATTAGATGGGGGCAGGTCTCAGTCCATTGATTGAAAGATGAAACCAGGAACACCCTTATAATAGTTGACTCAGCTGGGAGGAGCGTAGAACAGGAGGTTGAAAGCTCAGTCTAGCTTTTCCCTGAAATGTAGCAATGGTGCTAGACTCTGGTTATGGATTTGGGCCCAATTAACCAGGAGAAGAACTTCTTGGCAGATATATTTCTTCTTGGGGTTCACAGAAGGCCTGAGCATCTGCCTTTCTAACAGGTTCCCAGATGTTCACATGGCCGGTCTGGGGACCACACTTGGAGACCATTGGTTTAGAGAACTGCGACCGTTATGAAGCCTGGTTTCAGTAAGAACACAGGTCGCCCTTGGTGAAGAAAGTGTTTGCTAAAATTCTCTCAACACGATTACTGCTGTTTGGAAATTCCTGCATCATGTACCTTTCTATTCATCGTTCAATGAGACGCTGTACTCTTTCTCCTTTTACTCTAGCTCAGAATTTCTTAGCCACTGATATGAGAGTTGGATATGGAAGTAAGTTCCCCCTTCCAGTTCTTATTTTCATACCAAGTTTTGGGAGTTGGTGCTTCATCTTCCTCTACCCTGATACCTTCTGGACTGAACAACACTGAGGCTCTCTGGCGCCTTCTCTGCTGAGGTAAGCTAGCATGCCCCCACAGGCTTCTCTTATCTTGTAGCATCTAGATATTTTCAATAAAATAACTTCTCCTCTCCTGGAAACTCTGGGACCCTACACTCTCTAAGGTGTCTGTAGTTAATGGAAATAAAGTTTCATTAGGGTCTTCTTCTAAATGCAAATTTTGGCACCCTACTATTTGTATTCCTAACACAGCAGGACCCTAAAAACTGTTTCTGGTGAGTCTACCTCAACATACCAGTGGTACACACTTTATTTACTTCAAATACCGTAAAACCTAGGCTAGCACTTAACAATTGTTGATGCCAACTAAATGGCGCACATAGCATCCCTTTCTGAACCACATCAGGTGGAGGGCACTGCTTTGCTAATTATATAGATATTATTTTCCTACAGAGGGGACATTGCCCAATTAGTGCTTGCTTTAGAATCAAGATTATAAGCCACAGGGTATGGAATGTAACTGATTTAAACTAATTATGGTGTTTATATTCTTATTTGCCACTGATGTATCTATGGGAGGAAATGTGGCTAATTCTCACTAGTGACATAAGGAAATCTTTTGGGAATAATTTTCCTCCCTCAGAAAGAGGGTACAAAAACAGTTCTTTTCTCTCCACCCTCTTTATTTCTACTTTGTATACTGCTCTATTAAAACATGTTGCTTGGGGCCTCTGCGACCATCTTGTGACCATGAAGAAAAGCAGAGGTACTTTCAGAGATGCTCACTCATAGCTCTGACATTGCTGAGCCACTGAGTCATCTCTAGGGCTGCCTAAGTTTGGACTTCTTTTCACTTGAGAAAATATCCTTTACTTAATTCACTCTTAGATTTTTGTTCTTGTTTTTTGTTTTGTTGTGTTTAATAATTGAATTGGAATCGGTTCTAACTGGTCACTAATGGAAGGCATATCAGGCCTTTGTTAAATAGCGAGGGCCCTGGCCACCTATTTTCCAGGTTTGTTTTGGAGTGTGGCCACTGCTTTTCCAAAGGAATAACACTCAGCCTTATGTTTTGATAGGGAAGCAGCTGAATGGCTCTTGGCCCGAACTCAGCAAAGAACAGAGCAGACAGACAGTCTGGTTTTCTTTTCTTTTTTTTTTAAAAATATCTTTATTGATTTCAGAGAGAGGAAAGGAGAGGGAGAGAGAGAGAGCTAGAAACATCAATGATGAGAGAGTCATTGATCAGCTGCAGCCCACAACCCGGGCATGTGCCCTGACCGGGAATCGAGCCCTGATCGCCTGGATCCCAGGTCGATGCTTAACCACTGAGCCACGCCCGGCCGGGCCAGTCTGTTTTTCTTAAGCCCTAATAATCTCACCTGGTTCACAGCCTCCAGAAAAATTGCCTAACTGATTTTTTTTAAATCAAGTGCTATGGCAATTACCATAGTATTTTGACAGTGCTTCGAGAGTACAACCCAGCTGAAATACTAAGCACCCTGGAGAGAAAAGCAGAGAGGCTTTGGTTGAGCTAATTCCGAACTTTCTGTCCTGTTTGACAGATGGGGCGTGAGCAGGGGAAAGGGAGCCTCAGCATGCTGTCTGGTCCCAACATCAATCTGCAGCTATAGTGCTGGACACCGTGATTCTTGGAAGATGCAGCCCATGGGCTGGGGGAAAGCAGTGTGATTTCCCCATGTTATTACAATGAGCAGGGACAATATGTGTGCTATGTTGGATTTTCTCATCACCGACTGACTCCTAGGCTCCCAGGCCCCCAGGCCAATCACCTTTGTGCTGAGGACCACAGTTCCTATACCTGTCTGATCAATAGAAACAATTAGTAATCTTGTTGAACTACAGATATAGGTTCCACCCTTGAGCTACTAAATCAGAGGAATTACTTTTTAGAATTTAACTTCCCTTTTCTGTGGTTCTAAAGTCTAGATGAATCCTAGGGAATGCATGAGCTCATGGGACCCCTCTTTATGGGAATCTCAGTTTGGATGATGGCTGAGCAAGTCAGGAATAGTCTCCCAGTCTCATGGCTGCACTTTCCTCTCCTCCAAAGGCCCTTCAGAGGCAGAGGGAGAGACAATAGGCAAAGTTAGGATCCGGGAAGGAAAGGCACGTTCAGGGAAAGGTAAACAGATAACTGAGGTCAGTTTACATAAACTAGGGAGAGGTGATCAGGTAGCAAATGTACCATTTTATTGGCTACACAGAGATTTCAAGCCGAGGCTGAAGTTTTAGCAGTAGGAAGTAGAGTGTTGGTGAATGAGAAGTGTCCATTAATTAGGACGATTACTCAGGAGCAATGTATATATATCGTCTCTTCAAAGAGGCTTTGATTGGTGAAAAACCAGCGCAGGCCCAGCCACCTAGGTTAGGAGGCAGCTGTAATGGGTAAAAGCAGAGGACACATGAAAGGGTGTCAACCGCAAGACAATGACTGGTGGTAGGAAACAAGGAAGGGAGCCATCCAAAAATGACAGGACTTCTAACCCTTGTGCTTTAAGGACAACAGAGGACTATTAAGTGAATTGGAAAAGATATTTTATTTGGGAGGGAGAGAAGTTGGGTTTTGAACATTATTAAAAAGATATTAGCAGTATGCAGGTAAGCACGTCATGTCTAACCAAGGCTGTGGAAGGAGGTTACACATGGAGGACAAGTTTCGTTCCATTTTCCCCAGGGCTGAGATGTTGCCTGGCTCATATGTCGGGGTGGGGTGGGGAGGCAAGTGCTTTTAATAAGCTTATTTAATAGGTTGAATTTTGGCATAAATAAAAATGGTTTTATTTTTTCAAAACACCATATTTAAACATTCCCTGGATCTTATTTCCATGTGCTTGATGACATCTGGTTATAGATTCCATGGTTTCTTGATCACTTTCATTATTAGAATGGCCTCATTTTGATCATTAAAACTCTTGCAGGTACTGCCCTGGCCGGGTGGCTCAGTTGGTTGGAGCATCATAATGTACACCAAAAGGTTGAGGGTTCAAATCCCAGTCAGGGCACATAACTAGGTTGTGGTTCATTCCTTGGTTGGGGCATGTTCGGGAGGCAACCAATGATGTCTCTCTCTTTCCTTCTCTCCCTCTCTCCCTCTCTCCTTTCCTTCTCTTCTCTCCCTCCCTTCCCCTTTCTCTAAAATCAATGAACATATCCTTGGGTAAGGATCAGAAAACAAACAAACAAAAAAACACTAGTAGGTACTAAAATCCAATCCTATATGACTTAAAAGTGGAATCTCATATTCAGATCACTTCTCCCCTCCTCTGATCCTCAAGGATGCTTGGGAAAGGGGTATAATCTGCTGGTTTACATTTTTAGATCTTTTGCTCTTCCTCTCACTGCCTGGCTCCCGAGTCTGTGAGACCATCAGCGTTGGGGCAGGAGGACAGATGAGTAAAAGAAAAAGTTCGCTAGTGTCTTACCTGACTGATGCTTTGTGTAGTTATCAGCACAGCAGGCCTTGAAAAGGCGGTTGTCCTTTGAACACAATTTTAGGGGTTATGTGGCCAGCCCTTTTCAAAGTTCTTTCCTCTAAACAGTTTATCACATGGAAAATACATCTCTGGCTGTCTGCAGTGTCCGCCCTACTCAGGTTCTGCCCAAGCAAAGCAGAGCTGGACCAAAAGCAAGCCAAGGTCCAGCCCGTGTTTCCTCATTTCTCACCATCACCAGCCAACATCTTCACAAGGTTTGTTTAAGGGGTGCTGAGCCTGACCTTATGCATTTGTTGTTTTAAGCAGCAGAAGTGTGCAAGTGACCTCTCTTCTTGTCTTTTCATCAGGGTGCTCCAGTAGCCTCCGCCCCTCAGGATACTCCGGGCTAGAAAGGGACACTAGTCTCTATGATAGTCTTTGTCCACATGTTTTAATGTCATGTGTCCAGTTCTCATGAGCATGGTCTTAGGTCTATGACTTGCTGAAGCTCAGTAAGCAGCCACTTGGGAAATAAGATTCAGTTCCCTTTTCTTTCAGACCTACTATCTTGAAGGACAGGTCTCTTGGAGCTGCTGTCACTTTGGAAGAAAAGTAAGAAATGGAGCAAATACACTCTCTCCACCCTGCACCTCCCCTCCCCCCCAGCATACAGTTCCTTGATTCTGTGACTTTCCATTGAATATCTAGTCTTCTCTCCATATAGGCTGAGGGTAGTAGGGGGGTGAAGTTAGTGCACACTACTAAGTCCCATAAGGATACATCTACTATTTTTCTTTAGAATGCAGTTATATTAATTACCTACTGTCCAGAGCTTTAGTTAAATAAAAATCTGAGATAACAGGAAAGTCTCCCTCAATGGCCCAGAATAGGTTTATCCAACAAATGTCATGTACTGGCCCTACTAAGTGCCAGGTGATGTTCTAGGTACTAAGGATCACAGACAAAGTCTTTGCCTTCACTGAGCTTACGTGGAGAGTGGGGGAAGCAATAGGAAACAGACAGTAAACAAACAGAAAAGTAACAGATTCGAATCCATGTTAACTATGCAGATTAAACCAGGATCCATCAGGTGACCGGATGATTCATCGAGGTGGGGGTGGCGTGGGGGTGCAAGTAACAAAAAAGAGGCAAAGCTATTAATCGTCCAACATTCGCTTGATACGCTCAGGTCTTGGGCATAGTTAGGTTTACACAGTAGCCCTGTGTGGTCAGCAAACTACAAGAAGCCAAAAGCACCCTGCCATTTGTTTGTGTAAATAAAGTTTTATTGGGACACAGTCACACACCCATTTATTAACATCATCTGTGGCTGTTTTTACACAGCAACCCCAGAGCTGAGTGGGTGAGAGTCTGCAAGCCTAGAATGACTGCTCTCTGGTCTGTTACAGAAGAAATTTGCTGCCTCCCCGCAATAAGAATAAAATGTGCGGTGTGTGAGGCTACGTCAAGCATCTGAGTAACCTACGGAATGTAAGTTATTTTGTTCTCCGGTAAACTGCAGTCGTATTGATTTCTGTCCCACATATCAGAGGACCACTGAGTTCCTACACACAGCTCCTTCATGCTGATTACAATCACTTACTAAGCCTGTTTATTGAGTAAGCAGCTGGCAAGCATGGGGCTTTGCCCGGCCCGCCCACTGGATGCAGTTTGTTCCTCGGCGAGGTGGAGTTTATTCCTTGAGATGATCCTGAGCCTGTCACAAACACCGAGGCCCCCCGCAGCGAGGTCTGTGCTCCCGCTTAGGGTGCGAGCACACCAGCGCCTGGGCCAGGCGGTGCCTCTGGGCCTGCTTCCCTGCATATTTCCTTCCTGCTGTCTGGCTGGCTCCTGTGCAATATTTTTAAGTGTTTTGCCTTTCCCATTCGTGTCCTTTGCAAAATGTTTGTCAAATATTGATTCCCTCCCACAACGGGGCTTGAATGCAGCTGACGGTCGCTGTGTCGCAGGGCTTCGATTCACGCAGCCCTTGCTGCCCAAGTCCTTCTCTGCGTACCAGCTTCATCCGCTGCCCTCGGCTCTGAGCTGGGGACAGGGTCTGCTTCCTGGTCGCAGCTGGGGACCACACACCCTCTTCTTGATTTCGCAAGCTGGTGCTGCTGGAGAGCTTTTCAGCTGCGGGCTCAAAGCCCTTTCCCACTGTTGTGATTGAGGTCACACAACAGCCCTGCTGTAGAAGACATAATTATGTGCATTCTTTTGTGCAGAAGCAAACAACAAGGTAAAGGAATTTGTCCAAGTTCATGTAGGGAGTTCTCAGTGACCCACAGGCCCAAGCATATGGTGCTACTGTTTCTTTTCTGCCAAATATGCAAATTGATTGGCTCTTGATTTGTGATGGCAGTTGTCTCTCTCGTTATTTCCCAGTTCCCACCGTTTCACCTCTTGTTCATGGCTTTCCTGTTTGGATTCACCAATTCCCTCCCGCACCTTCTGGATCTTTTTTCCTGATATGACCTCAAATTCTGTTGTTTATACCAATCCCCGTGCTTTTTAAACCCTCTCCACAGGGGTTCCTAGCTGCATTCAAACAGGCGTAGCTGTCCATTCTCCAGCATGCTGCAAATCTGAGCCCTGGGGACCCTGTCTTTGCTGCTACTGTTCAGTGTGGGACCAGACTCACTTGACACAGAATTCATTTCTCTGGTCTGACTTCCTCCCTGTCATTGTCCTTTTTTTGTCTTGCTCTTTTACTGCTCTTGGCCTTTATTTGTATTCTCTGAAAACATGAGTTTTGTATATTTTCCCCCACTCTTCTTGCTTCTGGTTGATTTCATCATTACCCCTTTTGTCACCTATATGCCTTCAGATAGGTTGGAACCTTCCTTGTCTCCAAGACTTCTCTACATTGGATGTTGCATCCCAACCATACAGAGTAAAAGAGTTTTCCTGGCCTTCAGAATCATCTAAATGACAACAGATTATTCCATTTTCTCATATGTTCTCATCATTCTTGGGATTTAAGGGAACAGAAGAACAGGAGATCTTTTCTCAATGAGTTTTCTTAATATTATAATACACTTTGGAAACTCGTGCTTTACAGAAAACCAATTCCAGCATGGAATGATGGGGTCAGGTGAATATATTCTGGAAGTCTAACACAATGCAATAAAATGTTTATTAGATATTTTCCAGTTAATATGAACTTTCAGTTTAGAAATCAACACCATGAGAAGAGTATTCAATTGAACCTCGGGTTTACTTTTTAATATCTCACATTTTATTTTGTTAGTTTTTTCCTCTCTCCCCCCAATCCTGTATCTACACTGCTTGTCATAGAAATCTTTGTAAAACGTGGGTCTGGATCTGGCACTGCCTCGAAATAGTCCTCTGGCCCGTTGCCTAGGTGTGAAGTTCACACTCTAAGGTGGTCGATGCAAACTCTTCATAGCCTGACTATTATCGTGTGACCTGTCCCTGTTTGGAGCTCTGTCTCCATCCCTGCCTCGCCCTCCTGCCCTTTCCCTGCTGTAGGAAGGAGATGCCACTCATCTTCCAGGCCACAGTACAAGCATCACACCCTCTGTCACTTCTGTTATGACCCACCTTTCTATCAGAAGAACTGGCCATCTTTTCCCTTTGGCTATGGCAACATGAAGGCTTATTACCAGCCTCTTCCTGCATCCACCTGTAGGGAATTGTGCCTTATTGAATGGCGTATTTGGAACCAAGTCCTGGACCGCAGACATGAGCAGAGAAACTTTCACACCCTGGCTAAATATTTTAATGAATAAAATCACGTTTAGCCAACCCCCATGATGAACTTGCGTGTTGTCTGGGTTATAGACACAGATGTTACAAGTCAAACCTATTTATTGGTTTATTGATTTTAATCTAGCAAAACACCTTAAGCTGGAACTTAAGTGATTGCAACTATGACATAAAATACTGTGATATTTAAACGACGTGTTTGCTTCATTCTAGTCCTTGATCCTTATCTGCTGTTCATAACTAGACCAATGATACATTAAAATATTTAGCTGGGGTGTGAAAAGTTTCTATGCTCATGTCTGCGGTCCAGGACTTGGTTCCAAATATGCCATTTAACAAATGACGATGGCTGCACTGCTCTATTTGGGACCTTATCCTAAACAAGGGGCACATGTAGGCAAATCTTAATTTCTGTGCTGACAATATTTGATGTATCGCACCCCTAGGCAAAGTAGTGGCCTGAGATAAATATTGCTTTTAAATGTTGATAAGGTATCTGTTCCCCCAAATTATATTATCACATAGTGATTTAGAAACCCTTTCATTTGCATTTTCCTAATTACTAACGAGGTTGAACATCTTTTGATATATCTGTTGGCTGTTTGCGTGTGTTCTTGGGAGAAATGTCTGTTCGGGCCCTCTGCCCATTTTTTAATTGGTTTGTTTGGTTGCTTGGTGTTGAGTTATATGAGTTCTTTATATATTTTGGATATTAAACCTTTGTCAGACCTAATATTTGCAAATCTCTCCTCCCATTTGGTTTGCTGCCTCTTTGTTTTATTGTCTGTTTCTTTTGTTGTGAAGAAATTTTTAGTTTGATGTAGTCCCAAGAAAAATAAATTAACACAAATTATTTCCTTTCCTTCTCTCAAAAGACAGAAAATTATCCTTTGGGTACATTCTAATATCTTTCTACAAATTGTATTTCCATGAATTAAAAAAAATTTAAAACATAAGATATATATATATTTTAGCTTTAATTTCTCAATTCAGACTCAAGGGCTAATGAAACCAGAAGTAACCAACAAGGTGATCTCATTCTGAATATTTCATTCCACTAATTGGGAAACTGAGACTTCACAAATTTCACATCCCTAATAAAGCATGGAGCCAGAGCTTGGATTCTCATGTCTCTGTATAAAACTAAATTCTGCTATGAAATTGAAACACATTTATAAAACCCAATAGTTGTTTGTATTGCTTATTTTGGCTTATTTTAGTTTTAGTGATAGCATGATGTGATTATAGAAATAGCTCTCCATTAGCATACATAAATAGAAGTCTAATATTTGCTTTCAGTGTACATTAGGTTTTATTAGACTTAGTCATGTCATACATTCCTAAAATATAGCCAAATATGTAGGTAATATGAAAGCAGAATGTATGTTACTTGGGAGGAAAGCTCTTGACATTTATCATTTCAACAGACTGCTCAGTTTAGCATATTGGGGAAAATAATACTCAACTGTGATGCTACATATTTTGAAACAGAATTCAAGTAGCTTCAATCATGTCAGAACAGAATCAATATTAGTCAATATCATTAATAGTATTTTTTGGTTTTGGGGTGCCGAAAGCAGTCACACCTTATCTGTAGGTCCAGGAGTGACAGGAAATAATGCCGGATGCCGAACAGACATAGACAAAGCATGCCCACTGGCTCCAAGTGCCCGGTGTTGTGTGAATTAGCAACCTAAATCTACAGAGCAGCTGCCACTTAGACACACAGCAGTATAAACGTTTTATTTCCCCTCAAAAACTTTCAAAGTAATGGCTACAATTTACTTGCCATGTTCTTTATCTTGATCCCCCCTTGCCCGTCGTTTATGCTTAGGTGTGTATATATAGCAGTTTGTTCCTTGCAAGTCACCCATCTGCTCCTCGCTGAGCTCAAACTAGGTAACAGCCGCCTCTCCGCGATCAAATGCCACACTCCCAGCCACGTGTCATGACAACCGCGAGCACGCAGGCAGGGGGAGGGAAGAGGGGCTAATTTTAAAGAATGGAAGCTGTGATTTGGACACAAATAGGTTGGTAATGATCCCTGAAAGTACCTGCCATTTAGAACAAGGGGCAGGGGGGAAGCCAAACAAGCAGAGTGCTTATGATAAAGCATGGGTCTGATTTCAGACTCTCGGGCTCGTAAGGAACTGGAAATCATTCCTTTGATGACACAACACGAAGGTTGTCCAGTATGTGAGCGCCTTCCTCCAGGGAGGGACAACCTCCGATGCCTCTGGCAATCAACTATATAGTTGAAAGTTAGTTTTCTGTGGTCCCTGGATTTGAGCTGCCTGAAATCCGTTCCCATTGGGCCTACCAGGGAGGAACTACTCATTTCATATGACAGCCCTTCCATTCCCCGCATAGACCGATCAGGACCCCTCCCCCACTCAAACTCTCCTGATGTGGTGGATCTTTACGGTTTCTAACCGTCTAATTCTAGAACCTTCCCAACGTGACAAGCTACCCTTACTGAGGATGATGCTGTGTTCTGACAGAGAGCAGGTTGGGACTAACACTTACCTTGTCCTGGTACATGGCTATGAATCCACTGACATACCTACTTTCTTCTTGGTAGCCAAACTATATGATTGACTTCCCTACAGCTTGCTGTCTCCTGAACTGTCTCATGGTTATGTGTTATGTCCAAAAATCCATTATTTTGACTTAAGATTATACAGAAGTAAATTTTCTTAGATTTCTATTAATTTTGTTTTGATAGATTTTATTAATCATTCCATCTTATTAAAGATAACTTGGGATCAAAAAATGAGCATTGAATGCTCCCGGATGACATGAGGGGATACTCAGCAGAAGACATATTGATGATCTGGTGTTTGCAGTCATTTTAGGAGGAAATGTTGATTTTTTTTCTGGTTTTCATTAATGTGCCAAAAATAGGATATTTAACTAAGGGTCATGAACTAGAAGGCTCTTCTTAGAATCATCAAGTCTATTTCCCACAACTCTGTAGGTTTACAAAGTTGTACCTGGAGATTTTTTTTTAAAACATATTTTACTGTGGGCAATTTTAAATGTATATAAAAGTAAAAAGAACAGTATAATCAATTCAATGCACTCCTCTTTTTTAATTCATTTATACGCAACCAGTATCAATACCTAGCCAGCCTTGTTTATGTCCCTACTCACTCTGCCTGCATTATTTTTGAGGCAATCTCAGAAATTGTATTCTTTATAAATATTTCATTATATATATTTAAAGATAAGGCCTCTTTGTTCTAACAGCAATATCATTATGACAACTAAAAAACAAACATCAATATAATAAAAACATTATCCTTGGTATCATTGGGCATTCAGGCAGTGTTCACATTTCAAGAATTATCTTTTCAATTTATTTCTTAGCTGTGCTTTTTCCTCTTGTTTTCATTTCATTTGTTTGAATCAGTACATACAGCATGGGGCAAAAGTAAGCTTACAGTTATTCATATGGAAAATAATACAATAATTAGTAAATAATAATACAAGAATAACTGTGTTTCATGTACTCATAATTGTAAACCTACTTTTGCCCCACCCTGTACGTTGAGACAGTTTTGCATGTCTATCGTTTCTCAAAGCTCTTTTCATCTCTATCAATTTGTGGTTTTTCTTTTCTTTTTTTTACATATTGTTTTTGAAGAAACCATATATATGTGGCTAGTGATTGTATCCATCTGGTGTCACTTAATATGTTTTTCATGTTTCTCTGTCTTTTGAGCTTCCTGTAGTTTATCAGATCTAGAGACTTGATAAGATTCAGGTTCCTATTTATTTACTTACTTTTGCAAGACTGCTTCCCAGGTGGTGCGGTGCTGTGTTCTCCCATTAGGAGGTATGTATATATGATGTTTGGCTGCTTCTCTTTCTGTGACATTAGCAGCCATTGGTAATCATCGCATAGATTCATTAGTCCTCCAGAGGTTGTGTGATGGTCATAGCCCAATTCTGTCATTCATTTTCCATTTATTAGCTGGAATATTTATAAAAAAGGAACATCTCTTCTTCAAATATTATGTTACCATGATGTTCAGATTTTATAAGAAAAGCAGGGTAAACACTTCCTTCCTTTTATATTTAAGTTTTTAAATAATAAGGCAATCCTCTAGCATCTTCCAATGGTGACCAGTGGGGCGTGTGTGTGTGTGTGTGTGTGTGTGTGTGTATCATAATGCTCTCATGGACTTAAGACTTAAATATATTAAATGCATTTAATCTATAGCACTTATTATCTTTATGGCTTGAGTTTGGCTTCTCACTCATTTTGATAGAACCCTACTAGTCTCTGATAACTCTATTGCTTCCTGATATTCCAGGGTCATCTTTGAAGGAGTTGTAAACATAGAGACCAATCGTCCACAGGGTCAGATGTTCCAAGTATCTTCCTTGACTGAACAAGAGGAGGCATTTTCATGGCCAAATGAATTCTAGATTTTGCTTTTTAAAGAAAATCAACAAGTTGAATAAAAACCAGAGAGAGAACTACAGTGTAAAACTTGGTTTCATATCCAAAGATGAAGCATGGAAGTGTCCTCACGGACTTTCCTTGGATTATAAAATAGGTTGTGCCACTAAGAAATAATAATAAAGAACTCCAGCCAACCAACATACTGCTTTTAGATTAAATGTTTGTTTCTGTTTTCAGTGACCCTATATTCAAAGTCCACAATAGTGCCAAGATCATGTAATCAGAGAGACAAGTAGAAATGTAAATTATGATCAAAATATCATCTCACATTTGTATAACATTTCAAACTCCCTCCAGTGCTTTAACATACATTATCTCCACTTGATTGCAGTCTTCATGACAGATGTTTAGGGGAAAGAATTAACCCAAGGATTATGCTAGTAGATTGTTACTTTTTGGGAAAATCTCAATGGATATTGCTTCTCTGTGGTTTAAACAATGATGAAATTTGTGAAATAGTGGACAGATACCCTCTGACTTCATTCTGGTAGTGTTGGTGTTGCAGTACTGAAAAAATTTGAAGTTAGTTAAGATTATAAAATTGAAATTAAGTTAGTTTTGATTTTCATCAAAGTGACTTATTTTCTAGAAAAAAATTAATACTTAAAAAGTCTTTGTTAGACACCTTTTTCAAAAAAGAGACTAAAACAATGTAGAGGAGCTAGAACCATCATCTATGTTGATTTTGGGATCTGAGAGCATCTTTCACCCTTTTGGTACCCATGGTTGATGCAGCTAATTTCATTAACTTATGTTACTCTTCCTCCCTTACCACACTCCCAGATGCCATAGATGTGACCATCAAATAATGTTTTGAACAATTAAGAGTTTCTTTTATTTCTGAAAAATTTCTGGAAGTGATTCTAAGTTGCAGACCAAGGGCCAGGTGCTAGAATCTTCATGGCTCAAACACCACCAAGCTGGACAAGATAAGGTCAGCTGCTCTTCTTACTATTCTGTTACTCTCCACTAAACACGTGATATGGAAAACTAACCTTTTTAAATCTTCTTTTCAAAAGGCATTGCTGATAAAAAACAACACAACTTCCCATTAAACAGATGAGATACTGACCTTAACCAAAGGGTCTAATGTTGACATGCTACATCTAAGCCACTAAATCTTAATGGTCTCTGCCTACAATGCCCTTTGATACAGCTTTTATCTTCAAATGTACATAAACCTTAATAGGTTTAGAATCTGCTAAGGTGGCCTGATTACCATTAGTTGCATTTATGGCTACCTTTAGCAACATTTTTCAAATTAGATTTTCTTATTTGAAAGCTGGTAATTTCAGAAACTCCGAGACCCTAAAGGCATATCACAGATCTAATATTTGACTAACAGTTGGCACTTGTTTATTGATTAATGAAGTCAGTAAGTTATCTGGTATCTTGTACCTTTACAGCAGCTGATGCTTTTACATGATGAAGTATTTGAGGTCTAGAGCATCCTCAAGGCCCATCAAGGAATACAAAGAGGGCCCAGATGGCGTGACTCAGCGGTTGAGCATCAACCCAGGATCCAGGAGATGGCGGTTCTATTCCAGGTCAGGGCACATGCCCGGGTTGCGGGCTCGATCCCCAGTGGGGAACATGCAGGAGGCAGCTAATCAATGACTTTCTCATCATTGATGTTTCTATCTCTCTCTTCCTCTCCTTTCCTCTCTCTGAAATCAATAAAGATATATTTTTTAAAAATAGAGAGGAAAATAAGTCTCCATCATTGAGATCATTGACTGACAGGTTTTAGGAACTTGACATTTTACTGATTAATTTACTCATATTTTTTCTAAGCCTCTGCTTTGCTGTCTTCTTTCTAGTTTTACTTTTAGGTGAATAAATTCCTCTTTGCTGCAGGTCTCTGTGTATGCTCCCATGGATTGTACACAGCATGTTTCTTACTCCATGTCTTGTGTGAATAAAAGTCACATACAGATCAGGCTTTACTTAGATAAATATGAGCCTCTACCCATCTGGGATATGATGGAGTTAGATCAACAATATTCAGTATGTCCTCTTGTAACTCCTCATTAAAATATTCATGGCTAATAGAAGAGAATATTTTAAAAATTGGAAACTATGGATAAGCCAACAATTTTACTGTAGGGAAAAAAATTTCTACTCTTTGTTACATGGATAAATTTATACCAAAAATCAAAATCAGTTGATTAAATTAATCTAATTATTAGCTTCAGCCAACAGAATCTTGCAAACACCTGGCTTAAAAACAAACTCCAATGCCAAGGGGCCTCTTGATAAAAATTTAGGAATTGTCTTCTGAGTTTGTTCAAGTCATGTTTTCTCTTTACACCCTGTATACCATTTATACTTCATTGGAAATGCTATTTCTGTGTATAGTAAGAAAATACAGTTCCTGGTACAAAATTGGGCATGTGTGGGGGTAAATGAGTAGTTGGGAACCTTACACAATGACATAGACTCTCCCTGGAAACCTATGTTGATGAAGGAGCTATCGGAGAATGGGAGGGACCAGAACAAAGGACTTGTTGGAGGGCAAACTATATATGAGCCACAAGACCTACAATTACTTAAATTTCTTTAAAATAAAAATTCCTAGCACAGTTAGATAACCATGAGATTTAAAAATAGATGAATGGTGTTACGATTGTGTTAAGAACTTTTTAGCTAGTATAAGGAACAGTAACTTGACTATTTGAGAGAAATCATACTTCTTTGAAATACATTTCCATCAAACAAGAAACAACAAAAAATTAAAGTGCATCTTCGTTGTAATCCCATAATGTTACAGGGAGCTCAAATACACATTTGAAAGTCCTTAAGTCGGTAATTGATAATTTTTAAATTTTATATTTAAAAAAATTATATCAAGATTTCTAATTACTAAACAATAAAAGCAAACAAAACCTAGACCAGGATGCAAGATAGATACAAAGGAAAAACCAAAAGAGGGTAAATATTTAAATCATAAAATATGAGCAAGGTTAGCTGTTATGATAACATATTTAATGGCAAAAGCTGCTTTTTTTACAAAAGCAGTGTTTGGAATTGTATTGAAATCAATAGCACAATCTGACACTTTCAAGACATACACCACAATAGGAAAAGAGCTTAAAAAAGGGTCAATAATATAAACAGGAAAAAGATATGAATATTATTAATCAGGCACTATAGATGTCAAAATGGGGAAGAGTCACTGCATGTCAATAAAAGTGCTATGATAAAACAGTTTTAATTTCTACTGTGTTACCATCCAAAATACATGACATAAAACCTGTTAGTTATGCTTTGAGGCAATATCAGGAATCTATTTGTGGAAGATTTTCATTCCTATTGTTTTGTGCAGATCAACAAGATGTAACAATGCTTTAGATAAGGTAAATAAAGCTCAGAACACGCACACACTTCTTTTCATAGAAGACAGTTATGACTCAATAACTGAGTTGCATAAATATAACTTTAATTGGATAAAATCTTCAGTTTGGGAACTTACTTGATTTTAATTTAGAAGATGGGAAAACTTTAGATAAATAAACTGGTGGCACTTTAAGGAAAAACACAACCAAGTATTTTCTGGGTGTACCATCATTATAGAAGGTTAATTTGAGCCTGGAGTCATGAGATGCTTAATCCATGCAGCTGACATTAATTGTCTCCTTCAAAGATTAGTGGCACTTACTCAGGAATTTTGGTTTTCTGTTTATCTTGACCCACCTTCCATGTTACACTATGTCCTTGCCCTGGCCGGTGTGGCTCAGTTGGTTGAGCATCGGCCCCTGCACTGAAACAGAAAGGTCACTGGTTCGATTCTCAGTCAGGTCACATACCCAGGTTGTGGGTTCAATCCCTGGTCTGGTGTGTGGGAGAGGCAACAAATGGACTCTCTCTCTCTCCCCCTCTCCATTCCTCTCTAAAGTCAATAAAAACATATTTAAACAAAAAAGAAAAGAAAAAATACACACTGACTTAATGTATAATTCAGTGCCTTAGTGTTTCCTTCAAAATAATAGGTCAGTGGTTCTCAAAGTGTGCCCTTGGGTCCCCTGAATCCCCTTAAAAAACAAAAAGAGATTTCTAAAGGTGACTGGAAATTTTTATAATTTTCTTAGGAGATAAATCATTTATCTATTTTGATGCCTCACTTTAGAACATGAGGATATTAGTACTCCCCCCTCTCTTCTCCTTCAGTTCACCTCCTAACTTTGGTCGTCTGTACTTTCACTTTAATATTCCTAACGCTGAACTTCATGGGAATTTTAAAGACAATATGGAATATAAAAAATAGTAGCAAGTGAATGATGATGTAGTAGAATCAAAGCAGAATCAGCTGGGAGATATTAAGATCTCTGTGCCCAAATAGTGAGAAGGCATCAGTCTGCAAGCCAGGAAGGGCCTGAAACCAGTCAGTTTTAAGCCACCTTGTCGATAGCATCTTTTTTTTTTTTTTACTTTATTTTTATTGTTGACACTAATGCAGATGTCCCCATCCCCCTGCCCCTTTGCCCACCTCCACCCAGCCCCTGCCCCCACCTCCCTCTGGCCATCACCATACTGTTTTCTGTGCCTGTGGGTTATGCATATACGTTTTTTGGCTAATTCCTTCACCTCCCCTCTAAAATATAGTATTTTGTTATGGTAGGTGGAGCAGACTAATACAAGTACCTGGAAATAAATCCCACACAAGATATGCAATGTCTTTATTTAGAAAATTAGGAAACTTCATCAAAAGACATTGGAAAAAATTAAATATGTTCTTGAAAGACTCTACATTATAAAGAAGTTGGTTGCCCTTGAAAATATGAATGAATTCAGTGTAATTCTAATCAAAATCAAGACAGAGTTACAAAATTTTTATCCAAAGCTAAGGTCTAAGAATGATGAAGACACACCAGGTGAGGGGACTTGCTTTAGCGGGTTCCAAAGCTTATCACTGGGTTTTGAGAAGCAAGTGCTCTACTGCTAGGGAGCTGGTCACACAGGTCACGGGGAGTGAGCGACAGCTCAGAAACAGGTCTGTGCCTGCTGATGGACTTGACGCCTGACCAGGCTTACTGTAGATTATGGGGAAAGGATGGACACCTAGCAAGTGCTGCTGAGAAAATGCGTCATGCACATAGCATAAAAACATGATATATACTTCACACTACACACAAAAGAGAGTCCATGTTAATCAGATACCTAAATGAGAAGAACAAAAATTAAGTTTTTAAAAGGATAACATAGGTGTTTATTTTTATTTTATTTTTTACCTTAGGGGAAATAAGAGTGTCCTTAATCAGGAGGAGCTATATAGCCAATTATATATATATAATATATATATATATATATATATATATATATATATATATGCATATATATATGGAAATCACACAGAACTACAGATCAAGAAGGAAAGTAGATGGAAAAGTGGATAGAATATATGTACAATCATTTCACAGAAGAAAAAACACAACTGGTTGATGAACATATGGAGTGACCGACAATTTCAGAAATCTCACATAAGCAAAAATGAAGATTATAATGAGATCTGATTTTACATCTCACTGTACCTGCAATAAGTAAACACACACATACCATGACAAGGAATGATATCAAGTATTTAGGGAAGAGGTCATGAAACTGTTGGTCGTAGTGTAAATTTGGATACCACTTTGGAAGATACATATTGGCATTGGCTAGTAAATTTGGACAAATCTTTTTATCTGGAAATCATACCCCTAGAACAAAAACTTTTACGTATGTTCACCAGAAAACTGAGCAAGAATGTGCATAGTTGAATTGTTTCTGCGAATAAAATATACTAAGCAAATCAAGTACTCATCAACAGGAGAATGAATAAATTGTGGTCTATTAATATAATTTGATACCATAGAGCTATGACATTTGTTCAACTAGCACTATATGGACATATCTCATAAATATAGTATTTAAACAAAAAGAAGAATGTTAGAGAAGACTGTATAAGTATAACCCTATTTCTTACAATATGCATATAAAGACCAAAACAAGTAAACCTAAAAAATAAATTAAGCGTTTAAATGTAAAAAAATTATAAAGAAAGGAAATATTAAACATAACATTCAGAATAAAACCTACATCACGGGGAGATGTGATTGGTGAAAAGTACTTGGGGAGGTTCAACTGAACAGATAATATTCTATTTACTAAGCTGGGTTGTGGGTACACATGTCTATATTTACTTTATTTTCATCACAATTTATAGAAGTAGAATATAATCTTCAAGATTTTTGCATACTTTCTATGCTATACATACTTTCAAAATATATAAAATACCACAAAATAGATAATAAAATATACTTATTTTTATTTATCAAGTCTATACGGCATCTTCTGACCCCCCATTTTGAAAGGTTTTGTGCAATTCGGTGACATTTCCTGCCATCACCTCTCTCTCTGACCCCTAGTTTTTATTCCACTGGCCAGTGTGCTGGGCAGCGTCGCTCTATTAAGTGGATGCTGGTCCTCTTGGAGTGCTTGTCTCTCACTTTTTCAGGATCTGGTTTTGTTTCTGTTTGTTTGTTTGTTTTCAGCTCTAGGATCATAAATTTACAAATTTTAACTTTCCAATGGCCAGCTTGCGCTTTAGTGCTATCCGTTTTATTATTTAGTTTATTCACTGATTTTTCTTTTTTGTCTTCGCTCCCTTTCCCTGTCTTCACTCCTACCTTCTCTCTCTCTCCCTTCCCCCTCCCCTCTCCTGCCCTCTCTTCCCTCCTCTCCTCTGCCCTCCCCCCTCCTGTCTTCTGCCCCCTCATATATTCATTTGCCAAGAATTATGTCACAGCATCCTGTCTTGTTTATGGACGCAATTCTGCCTTAAATGTATGTGAAGGTGACAATTAGATTTGTTGTTGTTGCTAATCTTCACGCAAGGATATTTTTTCCAGTGATTATTTTAGAGAGAGTGGGGGGGGGGGAGAGAGAGAGAAACATCGATGTGAGACAGACACATCAATTGGCCGGGCCGGGGATCAAACCTGCAACTCAGGTATGTGGCCTTGATTGGGAATCAAACCCAGGACCCTTTGGTGCACAGGCCGATGCTCTAACCTCTGAGCCACACCAGCCAGGGGTAATTAGGTTTTTTTTTTTTTAGAATTTCCATTTGTGCTCTAAATTATCTATTTTACCTGGGATTAATTTTGCTTAGCTTGCTATTTATTTCGCATGTGGGTGGTTTTTCTTAAATATTCATGAATTTTTGTTTCCAGTTTATATTTATGAATTGTTAAAGAGAAAACACAGGCCCAAAGGGCAGTGACTCCTGATAAAAGGCCATGACACCAAACCTCAGTTTAATACCTGATCTAATTGCAGCTTCAGCTCCTCCCAGAAATATAATCTTATTGAACCAGCCTGGAATTTTCTGGTCAACACTGATGAGGTGCTCTGCCCTGTGGGCAGCCCCTACCCACTTCCCCCTAGAAGGAAGAGGGAATCTGTATGATAAAAACCTTCTCCCCTCCCCCAGAAAGATGTCTCAGCCTCCAAATAGTCCTTTCTTTGCTTTTGTTAATAGTCCCACCCTTCTTCCTATAAAAACCTTCCATTTTGTACAATCCTGCCTGACTTAAGAACTGCTTAATAGCACCAATTAGATTTTCAAATTTTCCCCAATGCTTCAAAGGAGGGTGAAAAGGCACAGTCTGCAAAGCACTGAAGATTTAAATCTGAAATCTCGCGCGTGTGTGTGTGTGTGTAAGCATGTGTAAGCATGAGCTCTTGGACTATTAAATTCCCTGGGGACAAAGATTAATGCTACCCAGATATTTTACCCAGTGCCTGCTGACACATAGTAGGTATTCAATAGTTTGAATTAATAAGTTGATTGTTTATTTTTATTGTCTTTTTTTTTTTTTTTTTTTTAGTTTTTCTAACCTTTGTTACTTGATTTTTGCCTTTACGTTATCTTATTCGGAAGCTATATAATTCTAATAACAGTTACCTTTATAACTTAAGAAAGAGATGGGTTTAAAGCTATATGTCAAATATAAATGTGCTTATACACGTGTATATGATTCTATATGTTTAATGTCAAATGTAAAAGCAAATATACTGACTTCCTTTGTGATGATACCATTCTAATAACCTGGTCATTAAGTAGCAGGAAAGGAGCAGACTGGACACTATAGACATGCCATTTATGCAGCTTTGCCAGGACGCTGCAGCTAAACTGCACAATAGGCTCATGCCCTGGGAGGTCTGGGTGGCTCGGGAAGGTGCTTCCCTGTCAGTCACTCCTGGGGACAAGTCAGTGGCCAGAAGAGGCATGGTCAGTGGGAGGGCAGGAAACCTGAATATTTAAACTCCTGGACAAAGGAGCCTCTTGTTCCCTCTCTTGCAGCTGAGCCCTGCCCCCTGGCTTGTGGGGCTCTCGCCCTGCACTCGCCCACGTGGCCCACAGCGCGTGGGACCCACTCACTGGGCTGATGGGCCCGGCTCCAGCATGGAAGGGGGCTCTGGACACTGTCCCTGCTCTGGCTCTGCTGGATCCACAGCTGTCCCTTCTCCAAGGCTGGATTAAGGGACATGGGACTCAAGGAATGTACCTCCATGCAAATAAAATCTTTCACTACATCTCATTCTCCCGTGGGGGCTTCTGCAAATGCTTATTTCAGCCACAGCCCAAGGACCCCTCTCCCATGAGCGACAGGGACATTCGGCCCACTCATTTCTCCCGTGACAATACACATAATAAAGTTAATTCACTTGTGTTACCTTTCTTCTCTTATTTTTCCACTTCCTCTAAGCATGTCTATGATCCTACTTCTAGTCCACTATTAACAATTTATTATTACCATTAAAAAGGTAGATTTCTTCCAGAATTTATAAAATATCCACCTATTTGTCCTCATTAGGTATATTGTTATTGACCTTTTTAGACACTTATTCAGATTTAATGCTCGCTGCCTGGCCTTTCTTTCCATAATTTAACCACTTAACCAATTAGGGCTTCTTTATTCTAATTCAGCTTTTGGTTCCCAGGATTTTTCGTCTTCGTGTGGTGTGAAATGAAGGAAATATTATTGCTATATTTCTTGTGTGTGTGTTTTTTTGTTGTTTGCTTAGGAAAATGTCTTCCAGTTCATGAAAATATCTTCCAACTGGACGTGTGTAGAATTTTCGAGTTGTACACCTGGCATTATTAGTTCCATAAAATACTTGGTCCATGGCTTGAAAGGCCCTTTCTCAGTTTCGACAAGATGAACTCAGGTTTTAGAATATACTATTTTGAAATTTATGTCGTGCTATGGCGAAGCTGAAGAAAGTTTCCTAACCTTCCCGCTCAATCCTGGCACTCAGAAGGTATTGAACTCTAATAACCACTGTGGTTATTAAAACAACAGCTAACTTTTATGTGTAACAAGCAGAACACTGGAGAAGGAGGGGGAGGGAGGGAGAATTTCATTGAACTCTTCTGACCACTCCTAGCTGTTTAAATGCTAATTTCTATAAAGCAACTAGTGACTTCAAAGAATGGGCAGAGGAAACAGGGGGCAATTAAGGTTTGGTTCTTACTACTCACGGCAGCCTGATAGGACTGGAGGCCAATTATGTGACTGGAAGTGAAAAGAAACTAACTGCAGCAAGCACCATCCCACGGATTCAGAGGGTATGAAAAGGAAGGAAAAATGATCGACAGTGTTTTATTCCAGAAAGACATCTTTGAAGAGATGAAGATGAAAGGACCTCGGACAGCAGGGTTCCCATTTCCAGAAATACAGCTCCTTTACCAAATGAGGGGACACCTGAACGTCCTGGTGGCCTTTCCATTCATTCATTCATCCAACGACTACTTTAATAGCTTGATTCAGATATAAGTCACCTACCATAATGTCCAACCATTTAAAGTGTACATTTCAGTGGGTTTTTATTATGTTTACATTTGTGCTAATATCCCCTCAGCCTAGTTTTTTAATAGTTTTGTTATCACAAAAAGGAATCCAGTATCCATTAGTAGTCACCCCCATTTCCCATTCCTCTCTTCTGTCTTCCCTGCTAATAACACAGTCATATTAGTCATATTTACACATATTACTCATAGGCAATCACTCATCTTTGCACCTCTATAGCTTTGTCTATTATGGACATTTGATATAAATGAAATTATCTGATATGTGGTCTTTTGTGACTGGCTTTTTTCACTTAACGTAATGATTTTAAGGGTCATCCATATTGTACCAAGTATCAGTAATGGATTCAAAGCTTTTTTTGAGTGTGAATTATGTACCAGGCTCAGTAAGACATTAGGGAGACAACTATAAATGGGGGACAGACACATGGCGCTTATCCTCATAAAGCTTTTTGCCTGGTGGGTGAAGATTTTAAACAAAGCATTATATAGGTATAATTACAATTATGATAAAACTACTATGAAAATCCTCCCAAGGATATCGAAGTAACCTGAGGTTTTAAGAAAAGCCTTTTGATAAAGGTCATATTTAAATTGAGGCCTCAGCTCTGAGAAAGAGTTGGACAAATAAACAGGCATCAACTCATAATTATTGAGCTCCTGCTATATACAAGGCCAAATACAAGGTCAGGAATCAGAGAAATAAAGGACATGTATTATTTTGAATCAGCTGATGACATAGTGAGGCATCATAATATATAATCACACAGTACCAACATTGTGATAAATCTTACAAGTACTATACTCAGTATGATTAGGAGCTCAGAGCAGTGTTTTTCAACATTTTTCATCTAATGGCACACATAATTTAATTACTAAAATTCTGCAGCACACCAAAAAATGTTATATTTTTTGTTGATCTAACCAAAAAATAGGAATAATTTTGATTTACAAAAAATAATAATAGTAATTACCTACCCTTTTTGCTTCAAAGTGACTTTTTAAAAAATCAGTTGTCTGTACTTATATGTAAGGATTTCTGGTACCAAGAATTAATCAATTAGATGCAACCTTATTATGTGACATGATCAATAAGCTTCAACTCTATTATATGACCTATATATTTATGGCTCAAGAGAGGGCATTCACATCTGACAGCTATTATGTTGGCTGTTGTGATATTTTATTTGACAATCTAAGGGAAAAGAGGTCAGTGCCCCTGCCTAAATAGTCAGGTATTGCATGTTTTAAAAGTTCTTGCAGCACACTTATTGAAAATTGCTGCTGTAGGTCCATCAATATTGTTGCAAATGACAAGATTTTATTCTTTTTTTATGGCTGAGTAATATTCCATTGTATATATGTATCACATCTCTATCCACTCATCTGTTGGTAGACCCTTAGGTTGCTTCCCTATCTTGGCTCTTGTAAATAACACTGCAGTGAACATAGGGGTGCATATATCTTTTTGAATTAATGTTTTGGATTTCTTCAGATAAATACCTAGAAGTAAGGTTGCTGGGCCATGTGGTAGTACTATTTTTAATGGTTTAAGGAACCTCTATACTGTTTTCCATAGTGGCTTCTCCAAATTGCAATCCCAACAACAGTGTGTGAGGGTTTCCTTTTTTCTATTTCCTTGCCAGCACTTGTTTGTTGATTTATTGATGATAACCATTCTGACAGGTATGAGGTAATATCTTATTGTGATTTTAATTATTTCCCTGATGATTAGTGGTGCTGAGAGTCTTTTCATATGTCTACTGCCATCTGTGTGTCCTCTTTGGAGAAGTGTCTGTTCAGATCCTTTGCCTACTTTTAAATTGGACTGTTTTTTTGGTGTGTGAGTTCCTTATATATTTTGGATATTAACCCCTTATTGGATGTATCATTGGTGTATGCCTTCCCTCATTCAGTGGGTTGTCTTTTTTAAAGTCTAGAAACCATTTCTCTCTTTCGGTGATAGTATTTCCTTTCCATGTAGGTTGTTCAAACACTCTTGGCTACCTGTGGAATGTTTTAGTAACTTAGATGATTTCAAATACATGGGTTGATGTTCTTTTTTCAAATATTAGGGAAGATTCTTAGAGCTGGAAGAAATCGTAGGGACTTCTAATCTGACCACACAGTTAGGAATCATTGACAACAGGGCTTTTCAGGAGAACTTTCTGCAGTGATGAGATGTGTTATCTTTGCTTTGTTCAGTATGGGAGCCAATAGCCATACTGAACAATGTGGCTTTTGAGCACTTTAAATGTGGCTCAGGTTTCGAGTGATAGAACCATGGCTTTTAAAGTGTGTGTGTAGGACTTGTTTTCAAGTGCAACTTATATATATATAAGTGTATATACTTATATACAGTTGACCCTTGAACAACACAGATTTGAACTACATGGGTCCACTTATATACAGAGCTTTTTCAGTAAATGCAGTGCTGTAAAAGTATTTTCTCTTCCTCCTGATTTTCTTAATAACATTTTCTCTAGTTCATTTTATTGCAAGAGCACAGAGCATAATACATATAACATACAAAGCTTGCTATTGATAAGGGTTTGGTCAGCTCAGTTTTGGGGGAGTCAAAAGTTATATGCAGATTTTTGTGCAGAGGGTTGGCGCCCCTGACCCCTACATTGTTCAAGGGTCAACTGTATACGTGCCAGAAGATCAAGTCAGAGCTCCTTCACCCTGTTTAGCCTGTGCCTTTATTCAACTTCTATCCTGGCTGCTAAGACACCTCTGTGCAACCCTGGAAACATAATTCTGGAAACATAGTTCTACAAAGCACTAATTCAGTGCAGCTCCTTTGTTTTATAGCTTCTTGATTGTAGCTGGGAGACGTAAAGCTCAGGCATTAAGCTGGTTAAGTCTCATTTAATGACAGAGCCTGGGCTAATAGGTCTCTGACATTCATTGTATTGTACCTCATGGTAGAATGTGTGTTTATCATTGTGAACAACTGATACTTTTAGAAATAACAAATTTAGATGAATTTGTCATTAGTGTATCACTTGAGCCAAAGGATAAAAATGGAAACCGTAAGTCATTGTTTAACTCTATGTCTCAGAATCTCTGTAGAGTTTTATTTTATTTTACAAATACAGAGTTCCTGAAGCCACCCCAAACTTCCTGGATCAGATTATCTAAGTATCTCATGGCACACATAAACTAATTACTAAAATTCTGTGGCACACTCACTCATGTGGAATCTAATGAACAAAATAAACTGGTGAACAAAATAGATCCAGAGACATAGAAGCATGGGACAGACGGACATATTTCAGAGGGAAGGGTGGGGTGGGGAGGAGATTAACCAATGAACTTCTATGCATATATGCATAACCCATGGACAGGCAATAGTGTGGGGAAGGCCTGGGGAGGGGGTAGGAGCAGGGTGGAGGGAGTCAATGGGGGGGGGCGGAATGACATCTGTAATACTTTCAACAATAAAGAAATTTTAAGAAATAAAAATAAATAAAATACAAAAAGAGGTGTAATTTTGATTAATTCACACTTGAAGGCTATTGTTGTGCTGGCTGTTGTCATTTTTTTATTTGACAATCTAAGGGAAAAGCGGTCAGGGCCCCTGACTAAATAGTTGGGTATTGCATGTTTTACAAATTCTTGGTGCAGAGCAGTGTGCTGTGGCACAGGGGTTGAAAAGCACTGGCCTAGATAGAGGAGAGGCATCTGGCATGGCCCCAGGACTGAGGCCTAGATAAAACTTCCCGTGAAAGTTGATGTATCAGCTGAGTTCTAAGAGAGAGAAGGAACCATCCACTTGAAGAATGACCAGAAGGCTGTTGCAAGCAGAAACAGCCAAATCGGCAGAGCTGTGAGATGACAAGAGAGCAGGCTGCTTCCAGGGTGTGCGCCCTGTAGCCAAGCTTCTGGAGAGTGCTTTGATTAATTCCAGGGTCTTTAATGTATTGTAATCTTTTATCTATTTTCTAACACTGGACAGCTTTGGATTGCCACCGGTCATGAGAGACGCAGCTCCATATTTTGCTGTGTTCATTTTATACAAAGCATTTTAATAAATGCTGCAGGATTCTGAGAACGTAACTGCCTCGTCACGTGAGATTGTTCTGCACCATGACGTGTTGAAATGAATCACTGTGTGCAGCACTCACACGGGCGATTACTCTGCAGATCCATATTTAGTTGGCCTTATTGAGTTTGGCTCTTACTATTAACATTATTATGGAGCTAATAACGGATGTGTGTTTCACTCTCCACTGGCAGGCTATTCTGGTTATAATGCTCTAGCAATACCTCAAGAGATATTTTCTATTAAATATCCCACTTACAGTCTCTAGTGGAAAAATAAAACATACCTCTGGCATAAAAATTTAAGTTTATTGAAGTGAATTTAACTCGATGAGTAGAGGGATCCTTCATTGAGTCCTGCCAGCTAGATCTTTGAAGAAAAGTTCAGAGGAGGAGAGAACTTGGGGTTGGGACCAGCAACTATTGATCATCACTCAGCTTCCAGGCAGCTTTAGGGTCACAAAGAGGGCCTAATATATCAGCTGAATAAGAAAACTCATGAGCCTGAGATTCACATGAGGATTTTGTCAGGGATGAACACGGATCCTAGCTCTACTTCTGGGCTTTATGTCTAGAGTGTAACATGGAGCAGGATTGGGAGACAACTGTGAATGGTCAGCAGAGAGAATGTTCCTCACAGAAAACTGCTTTGGAATTTGTGGCTCAGAACATGTTCAACATGAGGAGGTATGGATTCTATTATTTTTATTTGAATGACTTAAGATCTCTGAAATAAGCTTTTTCTCCAACATACCTGATATACAATTAGGGAATCCTTGCAGTTCATCTGAAATGTTGGTAAAATCTATAGATCTCTGGGCTGTAATGGAGAAAGCCAGTCCCCTAGGGTAAACCTTGTCTCTGTTTTCGTCCCAGTTGTCAATGCATTTTGCTCAAAGTTTTCTACATTTTTTGGTTGTTAGTTTATCTGTGTGTTTGGTTTTTTTTTAGCTTATTGCTTCAGAGAGCCTCAGAATAATAAATCATGTTTAGCAACAAAAATTACTAAAATATATCTTCATAAACTGGGATCTTATGGGATTTAATTATCCAATAAATATTTGTTGAGCAGCTACTCTGCACCAGATTCTGTATTAAATCCATGCAGTAAGAAATTAAAAAGAGAAACAGGGTCCCTAAATTCATGAAACTATATCCCAGTGTTTCATCACAATATAGATAGGTCACAGGATCAAGAAGGGCGGGGTGGGTCTTGACAAGGTGAGTCTCCTTTGAACACCTGGATCCCTTGCTCCCTTGCATTAGATGTTCAGAGCATGCAGAGGTTAGAGCAGTTGCATTTAGGGGGCAAGTACTGAAGGAAGTGTCTGCCACAGGACATAGCTAAAGTGTAAACTCTTCTCTGTAGGAAAGATCATCCAACTTCAAGTTACTTTACATGCTTATCTTTTTAAAATTTTTTTATTTATCTTTATTGTTGAGAGTATTACAGGTGTCCCATTTTTCCCTCCACCTCGCTCCCACCCCCTCCCCAGGCCTTCACTCCATCATTGTCCGTGTCCATGGGTTATGCATATATGCACATAACTTCTTTGGTTAATCTCTTCCCACCCTCCACCATCCTTCCCTTTCCTCTGAAATATGATCGTCTGTTGCATTCATCAATGTCTCTGGATCTATTTAGTTCATCAGATTCTTTTGTTCATTAGCTTCTTCTTAAAGAAGACCCTTCAACATTTCCTATAGTGCTGGTCTGGTGGTGATGAACTCCTTTAGCTTTTTCTTATCTGTGAAGCTCTGTTATCTGACCTTCAGTTCTAAATGATAGCTTTGCTGGGTAGAGCAATCTTGTTTTTAGTTCCATGTTTTTCATCACTTTGAATATTTCTTGCCACTCCCTTCTGGCCTGCAAGGTTTCTGTTGAGAAATCAGCTGACAGTCGCATGGGGGCTCCCTTGTAGGTAACTAACTGCTTTTCTCTTGCTGCTTTTATGATTCTCTCTTTGTCTTTAACCTTTGGCATTTTAATTATGATGTGTCTGGCTGTGGGCCTCTTTGGGTTCCTCTTGTTTGGGACCCTCTGTGTTTCCTGGACTTGTAAGTCTATTTCTTTCCCCAGGTAGGGGAAGTTTTCTGTAATTATTTTTTCAAATAGGTTTTCAATTTCTTGCTCTCTGTCTTCCCGTCTGGCACCCCAATAATACAAATGTTGGGCCTCTTGAAATTGTCCCAGAGGCTCCTTATACTATCTTCATATTTCTGGATTCTTTTTTCTTTTTGCTCTTCTGGTTGGGTGTTTTTTGTTTCCTCTTGTTCCAAATTGCTGATTTGATTTTCAGTGTCCTCTGCTCTACTGTTGATTCCCTGTAAATTATTCTTCATTTCAGTTTGTGTGGCTTTCATTTCAAATTGGTACTTTATTATGTCATCGATTTTCTCAGTTATTTCGTGAAACTCTTACTAATATGGTTGAGCATCCTTATAAACAAAATTCTGAACTCTGTATCTGTTAGCTTGCTTGGATCTATTTCATTTAGTTCCTCCTCTAGAGATTTCTTCTGTTCTTTCCTTTGTGCCATGTTTCTTTGCCTCCACATTTTGGCTGCTTCCAGGTGTTTGTTTCTATGTATTAGGTAGAGCTGCTATGTCTCCTGGAATTTGTAGAGTGGCTTTGTGTAGTCGGTGTCCTGTAGGGTCCAGTGGCTCAGCCTCCCCCGTCACCTGAGCTGGGCCTTCCAGGTGCTCCCCTGTGTGGGCTGTGTGCACTGTCCTGTTGTAGTTGAGCCTTGGTTGCTGTTGGCATCACTGGGAGGAACTGACCCCCAGGCCAATCGGCTGTGAGGACCAGCTGCAGCTACAGCCAGAGAGCTGCTGTGCTGGAGACTCCCCTATGGAGCAGGATTTACTTCAGTGAGGCTTTGGTGTTCACCAAGTGCGCCCCTTGAGTGTGTCCCTCGTGGATGTGGTAGGGTTGTAATCCAGCGTGGTTGAGTTTGACCACCAGGTGCACTGTCTCTGGGGCCTCCTGGAAGGTGCAAAGTCAGCCTCTGCCAGTGCCTTGCCCAGGGCCACCCAGCATGAGCTACACAGCAAACCATAGATGCTGCTCCTTGTGCTGGGCTTGGAGGTGCCCAGGAGAGGCCCAGCTATGAGCCAATGCAGCTGCCGCTAGTGCCAGGCCTGGGGCCGCTTATCAAGCCGTACGGGGCCCGCTGCTGGTTGTCTGAGAGATTTTAGGAAAGTCCTAAGCATGAGGCTCGAGAGGCCACTTGCACAGAAAAGCCCCTGGAAATAGCCTGGATGAGTGGCAGGTGGGAGGGGCGGGGCCTCCGGGAATCACGGGGCGGGGCCAAAGGTGAGAGTCACGTGCTGGCGATTCAAACATGGCGCCTGCCTGCCGGCTGTGTGCGGGGAGGACTCGCCACAGGAGCCATGGCCTCCGCCAGCCCTTCTGCCCGGGAGGAAGCCGCCCTCCGCCTCTCGCCCCGACTTCAGGCAGGTTAGTTCCTCCCGAGTGTCCCGGGTCCTTTCCGGCTGCTCCCGGCGCTGGGCTCAGAGGGAACGTCCGAGTGAGTCCGCGCCGGGCCCTTTGGAGGAGCTGCTGGGGCTCCCGCAGCCTCCGCGACCCTCAGGGACAGTCCCCGCTGGTTTCACAGCCTGAGGTTGTGGGACTTCTCTTCTCAGCCCTGGAGTCGTGGGCTGGGGGCCTGCTGTGGGCTGGGACCCCTCCCTCCTCCGGGAAACCCCACCGCCGAGATTCCCTCCTGGTTTTAACCTGCAGCACCGGGTGTGGGCCCGCGGCTGTGTCTCCTCGATTCAGCCCCACCTGCCCGCGTCTCCGTCCTTCCTACCGGTCTCGGTGCTTCCTCAGCTCCCTGGTTTTAGAGCTTCTGTTCAGCCAGATCTCAGGAGGCTCTGAGCGATGGTGGTTCTGCATTTTAGTTGTGATTCTGATGTGGTTGCGGGAGGCGGCGGGCGCAGCTGCTACCAACGCCGCCATCTTGTTTTCTACGTGCTCATCTTATTTTTGCTATTCTCTAGCCTTTCTTAAAGTTTCATTTTCAATTATTTTCTTCTGCATTTAACTAATTGACCTTCCACCATTAAAGTAGCTCAGTTGTTCTATGTTCCTTGTCTCTAGGGATAGATAAAATGACATGACTCAAAATAAAAAGGGATTTTCTCTTTAAGCCTTGTTGCAAAAGCTTAGGTCCCGAGGTAAAATAAAATCCCATGCAACAAAGGTAAGAGAATGAGGGGCATCCAGTGGAAGCAATGGAGCAGAATGGTCAGTTTCTCCAGCTTGGCTGTTGCTCTGGATCTGCCCTGGGATGAAGAAGGAGCTTCAGGATAGGTCTGTGGGGTCTGACAAGGCTCTAATCAGTGTCTGAGAGCAGACAGCTCCCAGGGGAGGGTCAAGACCCTGGAGAAGAAACGGCTGAATGATGCCTCAGGGCAGAGGGAGTCTTAGATAATCTCACAGTTCCCTAAGCCCTAGCACATCGTCAGAGCTGATTGCTTTGCACTTGAGATGGTGGAGCCGTAGTTGAAAGGCTGTCAGGCCTGAAGGTGCCATGTGAACAGACATGAGTGCCATCTCTCGATATCTCGAGCAGCCTGGGTGGTCAGCTCTCCAACGACTAGGAATGGTGGCAGGTGCCTTCATGGATTTATGTTTGGTCAAGTTGTATTGACCATCTGGCACTACTTCCTCAATACTGTTGGAGGCGGTTATAGAGAGGGTGGGACCTGTGAGCTGGACCCCAGGGAATCAGTCACTCCTTGGAACTTCTCTTGTTCTTGGAATGTGCGTTTCACCCACCATTCCCACAGCGGTGTTGACGTAAGAACATCCAAGCCTATAAAAAGTTTTATAAGAGTTCATTAGCGTTTATTTGAGCCAAACTGAGGACATGCCTGGAAGCAAGTTCTCAATGGACTAAGAAAATGCTCCAGATGATGGCAGTTATGTGGTTCTTTATATGCATTTGGGATCACAGGAGGGAACATAAGGAAGATTACATGGAATCCATCAAAGAGGTGAGAGAAAGCAAGGTGTTGAAACCTCTCTGATTGGATACAGGAGAGTTATGTGCTCACTTGAAGTGGTTACCCCTCCAAGGTGTCTGGAAAAGAGGATCACTCTGGCATTTCAAAAGGTGCGTTAACCCAGATACACAGGAACAATGGGCAGGGCTTGTTTAAGGCAAAGACAAACCTTTTACTAAGGAAGCTATAGGCCTGGGGCATGACTGCCCACCATGACCTGCCCAGTGAGGAATTATGATCAGAGCATCCTGTGAGGTTACTTTTGGTCACTGAGCTTGTCAGATGTACTACATAGCCCCTCTCTCATCCAAAGTGGGAACCATTTGCAAGGATACATCCTTGAGGGGGTCGGTGTTGTTGAGACCATCTGGTCTGAATGTGTGACTAAACCTCATTAAGGCTTCTACATAAACTTCTGAGATTCTGCCTTGTGAGTAGAGAGGCTGACTCGTCTTGAGGCCCCATGAGACAAGCCTCATAAGCAACTTCCCTTGCTTATTAGAAACTACTACCTTCTAATCTGTCTCTTCCTTTGGTCTCTCCTGCCCTCTCTGTATGGGAGTCAATTTCAGATTTCACCTGGGAAACTCCCAGGTTTGCAAAGCAATAAGTGCATACATGCAAGCTCTTCCATCTGATATCTGTGCAGACACCCTCTCCTCACCCCTACCCGTGGCAGAGACACAAACTCTAGCTGGATAAAGGTCTTAAGTAAAAACAAAGAGAAGAAAGGAAAGGAGGAAGGGAGGGAGGGGGAAGGAGAGCAGGAAAAGAAGGAAAACAGTTTGTGGACTGAGATTCCTCCCTGCAGTACTTGCTTTACCGTTTCAGCCCCATCTCAGTGAAGCCAAGGCATCATGGGAAGGTCTGTGGACCTGTTTGGACCCGAGTTTTCTACAGCAGCAGAGGCACCTCCTTCCCCCCTGGGCAATTGTAGTGAGAGATGCCCTGAGAGGGGGAACGGTGGGAAATGCACGCTCCTTCTAGTGTAGGTCACTTTCCCCTTGTGAAGGATGTCCCTTTATTTGCAGGTTTGGTGGGTCTGGATTTTAATTTAAAAAGTAGTGATTTGTTTTCCTATAGGGCGTCACTCTCTCATTACTATAATTCTGTAATATTTGCAAGTTTGCAGTTGCTGCCTATTGTGCTTTGTTTCCTCCAGACTCATCCCCTAGTCCCACCCTCATTTCAATAACACACATATGCATGAAAATAATGTAAAGTAAATTTAAGCTGCTTTCCATCTACTTTCCATATTTGTGTATTTTATCACTCAGTATAAACATATCCTTGACCTATTTATACAACATCAGAGAATCTGGGTCCTGGGGTATGGAACTGTAGTCACCTTGAATTGTCACCTCTTACTTTCCTCTAGCTTCCCAAGTCAGTATCTCAAATTAGATTTCCTTTATTTATAAGTAAAGAAGACTTTCTTTTTTAGCCATACAAGGATTTGGGGGTGGGTGGGTGGTGGGAAGCTCTACAATGGAAAAATTGGTAATTTTAGCTTCCATTGATACCATAAGAATTACCTTTCAGATTCCTTACCGGGAAGATTTGTCTCATAAAAAGTGGGTATTAAACTTTTCCAACATTATCTCAGTTTAAACATATTTCTAGCACCTCTCTGTTTAATTGAGTTTTTGGTATTGCTCTCCCTTTTGGAATAATTAAGATCTGTTCACGCTCGGTGAAAACTAATCTGTAAAGGCACTGATGGGTTTCATTTCAAAGATGCAAGAAGGAACATGGGACACTGTTATCAAAAGCTTTGTTAGATTGTTCAGTGGAATGGAAGGTTAAATAGGAAATCTGCTGGATTGAAGCTATTGGGAAGATATGCAGTTGTAGCAGCGTTGAGTAATTTTACCTTCCCTTTTGGATTTTCTATTTAAAAATGTCTGCGTGAACCTGAAACCTATGTGATCCTATTGACCAATGTCGCCCCAATAAATTTAATTTAAAAGTATCTGTGTGGCCTGACCGGATGTGGCTCAGATGTTGAGCATAGACCTAGGGTCCAGGAGATTGCGGTTCGATTCCCGGTCAGGGCACATGCTCAGGTTGCGGGCTCGATCCCCAGAGAGGGGCATGCAAGAGGCAGCTGATCAATGACTCTCATCATTGATGTTTCTATCCCTCTCTCTTTCTCTTTCCCTTCTTCTCTCTGAAATCAATAAAGATATATTTTAAAATATATATATATATCTGTGCGACTAATGAGATGTTTGGGCTGATAAAGCCTGCTGAGGCCACAGGGAGAGACAGTGACTGTTTTCTATGTGATGTGGAAGAGGGAGTGAAGCTGGTGTTAGTTATCTGGATTCGTCCGTGACGTGAATCATGAATCGTGGATTCTGCATGAGAAAGCAGGAGGGAAACCCAGCTGGGGAGCTACTCTGCCCAGGGCTACGTTGACGTGTCTGTTTTATTTCAGTGGGAGGGAATATGCAGTGTGTGTGCTAGAAGTGTGACTACCAAGTAATCAGAAGAGGTTTGATAAGGAAAGGATGGTGGTGGCATCAGCTTCGTGACTTTCTGTTTTATTAAAGGGACACCCGTGTGCATTTTCCCTCAGCTCGAAGCATAGACAAGTCACCCTAAGGCAGGCTCTGTGTCTGATAGTGCTTTTCTGGAGGTTCCTGATGCTACTGCAGAGGCTTCCCCTCCTGTGGACAGTTCTTTGCCTTTTTTTGCTCCACAGCATCAGCCTCACACAGTGTATCACTAATAACAAGGGGTGGGGGCCAGAAGGGTAAATGCCAGCATGAAAACTTCCTAATGGGAGTGGTAGGTTGACTCAAACGTTCCCTCTTAAATTGGAAAACATTGTTTAAGGGATAGACAAGTCGGTGCCTTTAAGAGATTTAGTGGTAATAAAGAATGTAATGGGAGGAAAATTAAGCTAATTCTCAAGGAAAGTAATAAAAGGAATGAAGTTCATTTTCCCTCAGTTTACCATGATAGAGCTGACCCTCTCTGATGTCAACATTCAAAAGATGAAAAGTTTCAGTATCTTACACGAACTGCCAATGCTGGCTTCAATCTCCACGCTCACACGCAGTCGCAGTGCAAATTCAGGACAGTGGAGATAACATTTCATCTTAATTAAAGCCCCTATATGACAGAGCATCTCTAACAAGCACCTGCTCCAACACAGGGTCTTGGCTGCTCCCTCTCACTCCTCTTCTTGCTGGAGACCGACACCCACATTCTATGCCACCCCTTGGGTTTGTAGCTATTTACGGTAAAAGTTTTTTATCAAGCTTGATGCTACTGTTGAATATCCACAGCCATATTTTGGCAAGGCAACCAGAGCCTGGCAGCCCTTTTCAATCATTTCCTATAATGCGAAAGGGCTTAATGCTCCTGTTATAGAACTGATTCTATTATACTCTCCTCTCCAGAACTAATGGAGCACTCGACTCGCTCCTGTTAAAGAAGATGATTGAACGTGAAAAGCTTCCAGACCTTGCTTCTTGCCAGAGCTGAAACTGTTCTGTCCTTTACACAGATCAGGAAAGTCACCCCTTAATTAAGTTTATTGTTGTTTTTCACCTGCCAGGAAGTCCCATCCAAAGCACACAAAAGCGCATGTGTTGGAAACTATTTTAGATAGCTCATTTAAAACCTTTATTTTTGTGTTATAATATACAATAATAATAGCTAATATTTATTGAGTGCTTAAGACAGATACTTTTTCAGTTTTTTGCATGAATTGATTCAAATAATCCTCACAAAACCCCGAGAGATAGGTACTGTTATTATCACCATTTTATGGATGACAAAAGGAAGGCTCGGAGAGTTTAAGTAGACAGTAGAATAATAGGAATTTAAATACTCACCATCGGAGCTCTTACCTGATATGCTAAATTATTTTCCATTTAGCTAAAGACTGATGCAAGTCAATTCAGCTAGTGAGTTGAGAATCAACTCTTTTATTAAAAATTCACCAAGTAGCTATTGTTTGCAACATAATCTGATAGCAAAGTGGCTGCCTAGTAAACTGGATAAAATGCAGTTGTTTAACTAAGTGAACTTTTCATCTAGTGAGTAAGATGGGAATGGACAAAGCTAATTTAGATGTAAGATAGTGTCTATTGCACCATAATGTGGATATAAATTGAATAGCAGGTGCCGAGGGATGCGTTTATTATAATTGTTCTTATGGTGCAAGACAAAAGCCTTATGGAGAAAGTGGCACTTGAACATGCCCTTGAAGATGTGTGAAAGATTTGGACAAGTAAGGTCATGAGGTACGATTTCTGGGTAGAGGGTAATGTATGAGCCAAAGAAAAGAGAGTTCAGCTTTGTTTATTGTTTCTTATTTAAGTAAGGCTGAGGCATTAGTTCGAGATGTTTATAGTATGAAAAGTAGTATAGAATCATATAATATATTTGGACAGGCCCACAGAGATTATTTACTCTATGCAACTTTCACTGATGTAGAAATTCAAGTCCTAAGAAATTTTCTGCACGTATTTTAGTTATATGAGCTCTTATTATAGAGAGAATGAAGGTTGTGAAGAGAAACATTCACTTGAAAAGATGACTGTTACTCATTTTATGGATAGAATTGCATGCCCAATTTAGGAATTTAAATTTCAGTGGAGGGCCAATATGTTTGGCAGTCCGTGTCGGTCTCTGGTTTTTATATTGTACCTCTCATTTCTGTTACTCACTAACACTATGATCATGATACTATTTTCAGATTGTTTCTATAGTCTCCATAAAAAAAAGTAACTTCATTAACAACTTCTTTATTCTCTGTAAAATAAAAAATAAATTCAATGTAAGGAGTGAAAGACTTGAAAACAGAAGGAAATGTGTACAATAGTTATTCAGGGGAGTGAGAAACTAGATGGCCTAGGGAAATATTGTGGAATTGCTGTTGGCCTCTTGGGCCTGCTTGGTATAATTATTAGTGATCAGGAATTTAAAGTGAGACCCGTCAGATTGATTGTGTCTTTTCTGGCTGACTTCAGACATTCAGGGACTAGAAAAACAGCACATAAAGAGTTTATTAGAACCAAGATTGGGGAATTTCCAGACATGGTCAATGGAGAGAGAGGAATATGAGAGCTGAGAGTGAACCCAGGCTATGACTAGGATGGTCGAGCTGGAATTTAACCTGGGGGTAAAAGGCAGTAACAGTGCCAAAAAGAGTGAACTAGAAAATGGAAAGTGATGGGTGGAGAAGGTGATACCTGAGATTTGGATACTAGAGAGTTTAAGTGTCATACCAAGAGCTCAGACCACAACCAAGGGAATTGGTGGCGGGGGTGAGGTGGGTGAAGGAAAAGGGGAGGAGTTCAATGAATCAAGAGACAAAGGCATTGGAAAGATCACTTATCTGGATATTAAAAGTACCAATATTTATGAAGAAAGTTTTTTTTGGGGGGGGGTGGTACAGTGATCCATGTGCTATCCTCTTTAAATATTGAAGTAATGGATTTCTGTGGATATTTGTGAAAAGTAAAAAGAAATGGTTTTAGGGAGAAATGAAGGACAATCCCTGAAAGAATTGCATGGAAAGAAATATCCCCAGGGGCAGCCACATTTGGGGAATGTTCACAGAAGAAGCTGAGGATACAGGGGACTTTTCAGGTGACTGACCATGGGGTCCAGAGGGCAGTGACTCAGTTTGGAGTTTGGGACGGAATGTGAGATTGCGTCAATTCAGGGACTTAGTAAGCCAAGTGGACAGGAGGAATTGTGATGAGAGAGAACCTGGGAGGTGGCGGAGGTGGGCGGTGGGCTGTATTTCCTGACATTAACTGGGACGAAGGGCTTGATGGGATTACTTCTGCTGGTCTTAGAGGCGGATTTGGATGTTGACGCTGGGCTGTTGGGGAGGGAGGAGGGCTGCACATAAAGTTCTGTTTTCAAACTTTGGGATCCTCTTCAAAGGCAATTTTAAGAACCCAAAAGGGGTCACAACACACAGAGCTCTGTGAGAGCTCCATTCCCTTTGATGGCATTGAAGCTGAACATTTTATTTTAAGAAAGGAAAGGAAGTCATGAGGAAAACTATTCTGTACATTATTCTGAACATCAATGAAAAGATGCTTTGTGCAGCGGATTGAAATCTTAGCAAATGTGCTCAAGCAATAGCCTAGGTTCAAATATCAGAGCAAGTTAAATACTAGACTTAATCAGAGGTGTCTCACAGACTTTAGGAAACGATGAAAAATGCTCAGAGAGCTTACAAATCAACAAGAATAATAGGAGCGCTCAAATATGAGTAAAAATCATAAATAAGGATCAGAAACCAAAAAATTCAATAAAAAATAAGCAGCATAGGAGAGAATATTCAGCTCAACTGTTACGGAAAGAAATGCACAGTAAAATGTAATAACGCACTTCCTTTAACATACTGCAAGCTTGCAATGAAATTGTATGTAACATATATATATTAATACATACATATATTATGTTTTTGTGTATATATTCATCCCAGTATTTGATGTGAGGCAGAAAAATAAAATCTCTCATATATTTCTGAGGCTAGTACAGAGTTAATTTGTAAAATGTTCACAACAGACAATCTGGATCAATATTTAAAATGTTTATGTACTTTGACCCCTTAATTCCATTTTAGAATATATCCTAAGGAAGCCATCAGATGTATACTCATTTATTTATGTGCATGCTAATTGCAGCACCATCAGATGAAATATTGTAAGTACTCTATGTATCCAAATAAGAATAGAAAGCTATGAAGTCTCTAAACCTCAAAGTCTACTAAAGGATATTGGATAATGCTGACAGTTTTATAAATTAGTTTTATTATATAATATTGAATCCCATATCAAAGAATATTTGTCCCATGCATATAAAATTTGAAGTGTAATTAAAAGAACATGCACGAACCACCTAACCTCCTCAGCACAACCACCTTCTCTAATATCACCACAGCTACCTGTAGGACACTTGGCTATCCCACTAAGACACACAAAACTAGTCCTAATTTTTTATTATGTCTATGGTTTTATCAAAGTATAACATACAACAGAAACATGCCCAAACCATACACATACACGTAATGCAATATTTTGATAGAGTATACCTGAGTTACCAGCATCCAGATCATCAACTGAAAGTAGGACGCCTCGGAGAAGCCCTCCTGTGCTTTCTTCCCACCCTTCTTCCCAAAAGACGACCACTGTCCTTACTTCTAACATCAGAATTAGTTAGGCCTGATTTTGACCTTTATGTAAGTGAATTTGCACAGTGTGCATTTGTGTGTGTGTGGTTTCTTCCCAAGCCTACCACGTGTGATATCTCACTTTCAGAAGGGGGGTGTAAGGTACTTTGATATCTGCTCCTCCGTATCAGCAACAAGAATGGTCCAATCAAGAGTTTCAGAGCCCTGGTCATTAACTAGAGACGTGAAACAATTTGAGGAATGTTTTTACTCAAGATGGATGAACAGTGGGATCTTGGTAAGAATAGAGAGGCTTTTAGCTTTTTAAATTGCCCTGATCACATCCCCTCCTCCCCACATCCATAAGCTTTAAAAACTAACAACCTCACAACTATGGTAGGTGTTCAAACAACAGCCCAGTACCCACAGGAGGGGGAAGAATGGGTTTGGAGTACCCAAAAGCCCCATTCCCACAGATGGGTCACTGATTGACCTGCCTGGAGAAGCTTCATGCTCAGAGCATGTCTTTTTAAAAATATATATATTTCTATTGATTTCAGAGAGAGGAAGGGAGAGGGAGAGAGAGATAGAAACATCAATTATGAGAGAGACTTGTTGATCAGCTGCCTCCTGCACGCCCCCTGCTGGGGATTGAGCCCAGAACATGGGCATCTGTCCTGACTGGGAATCGAACCATGATCTCCTCGATCATAGGTCCATGCTCAACCACTGAGCCATTTGACCTGACTTGGAGCTTTCTCTGTGTGGACCACCTACAGGGCTTTTTTTTTTTTTTTTTTACAACCACTAAAAAATCAGTAGCAAATGTTTAACACTGTAGCTGCTTGAGATAGCATTACTAGTTGGGGTTAAGAAGAGGCCTACCATAAACTTTAACAAGAAAAGATGTTCTTGAGAGGCTTTGAAAAGCTTTCTTATATTCCTGGGAATCTAAAAAGCTACATACAAAAAATAAAAATAAATGAAAAGCTACATGCATATGCAGTGCTGGGTGCATGTGCAAGGCTGTGCACATGCCCAGGAAAACCTGAGAAGGCCCCAAGCTGTCACCCCTGGATGACCTTGAGGCTCTGTATGAGCAGGGAGTAAAGGCCAAGGCAGAGTTATAAACTGCCTAATGAAGCATTAAAAACATGCTTTGACTTTGGGTGGTGGGCACACAGTGCAATATGCAGATCTTGTAATATAGAAGTTTACACCTGAAACCTATGTGACCCTACTAACCAATGTCACCCAATAAATTTATTGTAAAAAAACAAGTCCTAACGTGTTTTATATGTATTAGACATATAATAAACAAGTTCAGCAAGGGTGCAGGACACAAAATCAATAGACAAATATCAAATGTATTTCTGTACACTAGCAATGAATAATCTGAAAATAAAATTAGAAAACTAGAAAAAAAACTCCATTTTAAGAACATAAAAATTAAAATACTTAAGGAATAAGTTTAACACAAGGCGTGCACTGAAAACTACAAAACATAATGGAAAGAAATTATAGATCTATATAAATAGAAGAACTTCCCACAGTCATTGATCTGATGAATTAAAACTATCAGATGAAAATAATTCCCAAGTTGATCTATGGGTCAGTGTAATCCATCGTCAAATGCATCATTCCTGGCTAATTTCATATCTCCTACTGAGAGAAAAATGTAGTGATGTCCTTAGTACTTACAATGCCATGGGTCTTAGACGTCTGTAGGATCCAATATGGATCTTCTCACGTCTGTGCTTTTCTAAGACCAGTTGTTTGGTCTGGTTGCATCATTACCCGTGCCACTGCATCTTCCATTGTGCAGCCCATGAATACTGGTTCCCAGGGGTGGGGGGTGGGAGGTGGGGGTGGGTGCAGGGTAGAAGGGGTCAATGGGGAAAAAAAGGGGACATCTGTAATCCTTTCAACGATAAAGATAAATTTTAAAAAATCTGATTTGAAACATTTAACAACACATATTCAACCACATCTTCTAAACACGTTCTGTGAATGTGATCTCGCCCAGTGCTGTTCACCCCTCTGCCTTCCACGTGCTGCCACCAGTGGAGAAGAGGGCCAGGAGCCTGTGTTCAAAGCACGAAGAATGGTTTCAGTCATTCAAGGAACATGCATCGCTCATCCACATGGCTCGCTCCTGACTCAGGAGAGCGCAGCCTCAAATAGTTATTGGAGGCCAGAGGACATTAACCAAGAGGTCCCTTTGGCATTGTGGAGTAAAATGTAGGGATATCTGAAGTATGGGGCCTCAGAGCAGGAGGCCCTCTAGCGCAGATCTGAGAGTGAGAGTGGCAGAGACTGGTATTCGTTTACTACAGTCTGTTTCCTTTTCTTCTGGGCAGACAGCAAGATTTTATTTTCCTGGCTTCCTTAAAGTTAGGTGTGACCGTGTGGGTTCTAACTAGGGAAATGTGGGCTGTAGATGATGTATGTTGTTTTCTGACCCAACCCATAAAGCTTCCTGTGTGACCTTCTGCTCTCATTTACCTGACTTTATTGGATGTATGTCAGTAGCAGGGTGGGCTTGGGGACCTACGTATTGAAGATGACCTAGCTTACGAGGCTGCCTGAATCACTCAGTGAAGCAGGACCCATCCCGTCCCTCTCGCAGGTTGAACTTTGAGTAAGAGAAGCACTTCTATTGTGTTAGGTCACTGAGAGCCTAGCTGTTATAGCAACTAAACTAATATAGTAATATTTTAACACTGTGTATATTATATCAGAATTCTTTTTTTTTTTAAATTCTGATCCGAGGATATGTTTTCATTGATTTTAGAGAAAGAGGGTGTGTGTGTGTGAGAAAGAGAAACATTGATGTGAGAGGGAAACAGTGATTGGTTGCCTGACTGGGGATTGAACCCGAATCCACAACCTAGGTATGTGCCCTGACCAGGTATCAAACCCACAACCTTTTGGTGCATGGAGTGATGCTCCAACCAACAGAGCCACCTGGCCAGGCCTGTCAGAATTCTTAATGGTATTACAAAAATTTGTCATGCAAAATAATTTAGAAAGGTGCACTACTGCTGCTAAAGGCAAAACAGGTTTATGGAGTGAGCATTTTCCCCTACAATTAGATGTGAATAGTAGTGTTGCTAACTTCACACATAAGAAAAATACTATCTATAGTTTATCTTAGTTTTAGCAGGGCTGTGGACCACATCTCTCAAGGATCCCTTTCAGCTGTATACTTATTAATGCCAGGGTGATGTATAATGAGCTATGTTCACATGGAGGGAAATTGCAAGTCAAGTTCACACTTCTCTGTCATTGTGTCTTATTTCTCATTTTTAGTAGCTATTTGGATAAAGGCAGATGAGATGCTTATCTAATTTTCAGGTGATGGAAATCAGGAAGAGAAAATATGATATGTCAGAATCAAGATTCAAAATGATAGACTGAGAAGATGAACTGAAACAAAGAAAATTAAATTTAGCAAAAATAAACGTAAGATACAGAACTTAGTCTTAACATAAAATTACATCAATGACAGACATGGCTTATTTTAAAAGGTAAAGTTGAGAACATTTTTAAAAGAAGTAGCCCTGATTCAGAATCCAAACCGTGCAGATATGCTACCAAATGATCCTATTGTAGTTTCTTTAAAAAATGGTTTGAATTAAGAGTAAGAATACAGGTAGATTTGGAACCCTCGGAACAGTGATTCTCAGTGGACGTCTTTTGTAAATTCACGGGTTTATTTTTTTATTGTCACAGTCCTTTCGCTATGATGAGCATTACTAGCCAGCGATGCTAGACATCCTACAATGCACAAGCTAAGTCCAGGCTTCAGAGAACTGTCAGATATCATTTATGACCTTCAAATGTCCTGCAGGATGTTCTTATAGGAGAAAATTATTTGTAATAATCTAAGCTTAATACCCATCTTTATGTAACATAAAATCTCAGTGTCTTTTGCAAGGTATTAATAATATAGTGAATTTTCCAAGTATATAACTAAGTCTAAAAGAAAAGATTGTACTTTGGTTTTTGTTCAGAACTTTACCAGGAGCTTGTTTACAATTTCAAAAAATTATGTCCCTGTAGCCATGCTAAGCGCTCCTGTATCGGCCAGCATTTTGTTGGTGCCGTAATGGAAATTTTATGTGTAGGTACAATCATCTCTTCTTACTGGTATACCTGCCATTGTAGTTCTGTGCAAGCATTTGCAATGACAATACACATTTTTTATTACATATTACTTTTAAAAAGTCTCATTTATATTATGCTTAGAATGTTATATTAATTTTTGAAATTATTTTTGTAGCTAAATTGATTTTCTATTAATGTATTTTGAAGCTCGTAAAGAGAGCATTGCAGAATATTTATTATAGAAAGAGGTGTTGAATCATATAGGGTTGAAAACCACTGCTATAAATGTGTGCATTTCACCTATAAAAATTTGATGTTCTCTGGAATTTAGAATTAAAGTGGGCTAATGGTTTGTGATATGATAACAAAGAATCTAGAATATAGGCGATGTAAGTGAAATGTGAGGTATCTGGAAATAAAGAGGATATGAAGGGAAATGATTGAACATATATTATGCACCAAGTATTATGCTTACTTACTGTCTTTATTTTGTATCATTTGTTAATGTTCACAATTACCTGTTTAGGTGGCTATGATGTCCCCATTCAAAACTGAGGAAATAAGCCTGTAAGTAACTTGTCCAAAAGCAAAAGTGATTGTGCTGTGAATAGAGGATTCAGACCCAGCTCCATTTGGCTTCAAAGCCCGAGCTCTTCACCACTGTGCAAGAGAAGGTTCGCAGGAGTTGAATAGCTGTCTCCAGTGACTGAAAGGGCTGCTTTCAAAGGGAGCAGGTTTCACCTGGGCCATCTAGAGGCTGTAAAGCTCAGAATAGTGAAGAGAGGTAGATTTTAGTTCACCTGAAAGGACTTTATCACAGCCTTTATCCCTCAGCAGAATGGGCTGCCCTAGCAGGCATTGACACGATTACCATATGTCAGGATTATTGAAGAAAGATTTTCTGCATTTGGGTAAGATATTTGGCCCAGCATTTACCTCACTGTTAACTCTAAGATTCAGTGACTCTCCTGCATTATTTAGTTCAACCTTGTACATGGAACTCTCTTCTACGACACCCTGGGCTGTGATCATGGAGCCACTAGGAGCCTACTTTCTCCTGTATGTTCTTGTCTACATTTAATTCATATAACTCCTCAATTCCACCTTGAATACCACCTTAAATTATTTTGGGAGCAAGGGGACAGGGAATCATATTTTCCCAAAGAGTTCATGCCGTCATAAGACAGTACAAGGGAGCAGAAGGATTTTTCTTACACAGACCTTTTTATTTCTCGAAATATTTGAAGATGAAGGTCATGTTTTCAGATCATTTTGATAAGGAGCCATTGATAATTTGAACTGTGTTTCTATTTGTTGGCCAACCCTATCTGGAAGATATTTTAATTTTTAAAAAATGCCTTTTATGCCATGGACACCAGGCAATTGTACACACCATCTTTGCACAAAGTGCAAGGCGCTTATCAGTGCAGGTCAGCACTTTGGCCCTTCTGTCAGGGAACTGAGAGAACCTAAGGGGTCCTACTTTGAAGTATAAGAAAAAAATCCCTTACACCAAATCAAGTATATATCACATGTTGACAGGTATAATTTAAAATGTTTTAATGATCACTCTCATGATGGATCATTACCCAATGCAGCTACCAAAGTTTTGGGCAGATGGAGGTCATTCTTCAAAATATGTTTTTATTGATTTTTTTTTTTTAGAGAGAAAGGAAGGGAGAGGGAGAGATAGAAGCATCAATTGGCTACCTCTTGCACGTGCCCTGCTGAGGACTGAGCCCACAACCTGGGCATGTGCCCTGACCCAGAATTGGACTGGCGACCTCTCGGTGCACGGTGTGATGTTCAACCAACTGAGCCACACCGGCCAGGTTGGAGATCATTTTCTTCTCTCCAAGTGGATCAGAACAGAAATTTAACGAGGTTAGAGCCTTTTCCATTCCAGGAGGGCCACCTGCAGTCATGCCTTGTAGCCATAATAGTAAAAGCAAATGAAAAGAAATTTTTGACAAAAAAGTCAGTGATGGGTTGCTACTGAGTTACCCTGGGTGCTGGTCTGGAGATTTGACCTCGGATTTTATATTTCATTGCCTTGAACTTCGTTGACCTTTGTTTTTTGTTTTTGAGGATGCTTCTACACAATATAGTGGAAAGAAACATAAACTTTCTTTCCATTAATAAATAGATCTAAGCCATATAAGGGACATTTGTGGGAGGTTAAGCAGTATGGATCACTCATTTGAAGAAATGTTTTTTGTAGGCCAAATATTTAGGTTGAAAGTCATCAGTGTCTTGAGTTCCTAACTCGTTACTGCCGCTCCCCAAATCAGTGGAGCACGGTGTAGTGGTCAGAGATGGTGGCTATCTGACGGCAGTAGGGAGCAACTATGTTTGTATGATGACAGGACGTCTTTTAGAATTTAAAAAGAATTAGTTTAATATGAATATATTATACCCTGGGAAGAGAAGATAATTTTAAAGCCTTTATAAATGTGTGATCATTAATTATGTCCTTGCCATTGAATGGCCAGAACCATTAAGTGCCAAGGCCACACACCTCTAGGTCAATATAGACTGACCTAGGCATGACGTCTGTTGACAGCCTGCCCCATTCTCATTCTGTGATTCCCTACAATGATGCGATGTCAGAGCATAGGATTCACATATATTAGTCTTTCTATACACTTCATATGCCTAGCGAGGTGTCTTAAGTTAAAAAAGACTGTGCTATGTATGTGTTGAATTGGATAGATAACCAGTGTTCCCCCGACCTACACTTTATTCCCTGTGGGCCTCCCATAACATTAGTCTGTTTCTTATCTTTTTACTCCCATGGTGAAGTTACTTCTGTAGAAAAACGGTAAAAATGCCAACTGAGAGAAAAATGAGGGCTCGGAGGGGCTCTTCTCGTTAGGATCATAGCATGGATTTCTTAGTACAGTTACACCCTTTCTTAATGTTGTCCACAGGCTCTGGGAACTGGGATGTTGAGGGAAACCACATACGAGAACAATTTTACCACCGGAGTTAAGTTCCTACAGCATATTTCCTGCTCACAGAAACATCACCAAGCTTCTAAATAAAGACCCCAAACACTTCACACTTCTTCTGTTGTTGTTGAGAGTGTTACACACGTCCCCCGTTTCCTCCATTTGCCCCCCTCCACCAGCTCCCTCCCCGCCAGGCCTTCGCCTCACTACTCTCCGTGTCCATGGGTCATGCATATGTGCACATACGTTCTTTGGTTAAACTCTTCCTGCACTCCCACCCCCCTTCCCTCTGAGATCCGTCAGCCTGTTGCATGTTTCCATGTCTCTGGACCTATTTTGTTCCTCAGTTTATTTTGTTCATTAGCTTCCACATATGAGTGAGATCCTGTGGTGCTTGTCTTTCTCTGCCTGGCTTATTATGCTAACCCCAAACACTTGTAATACTAAACATTGAAATCAACGTGAGCTATACATACTTTTAAGAAAGGTGAATGAAAACAAAGATGAGAATTCTTTTCCAACCTGCTGATTCCAGTCCAGGGTTGTGGGCGGCCAGAGCCTGTCCTGGCAGCTCGGGGTGCAGGTAGGACCCCACCCTGGACGGGACACCCTTCCATGGCAGGGGCGCTCACACACACCTGCTCACTCAGACCGGGGCAGTACAGGCACACCATTCACCTCGCGTGCACAGCTTTGGGACGTGGGAGGAAACCAGAGTCTCGGAGAAGACCCACGTAGACATGGGAGAGCATGCAGACTCCACACGCACGGTGGCCCCTGCTAGGAATTGATTTCCCCCCATCAACATTGTAACTGAGTGAAACAGCTTTATTTGAGGATCTGCTGTAATTTAGTGAACTGAACACAGTAAACGCTGTGAGATATGTAAGCCTCATTTGAAGGGTGACAAAATATTATTATTTCTGATAGGCTGCTGAGGTGGAGGTGCAGACAGCACACGAAATAGGGACATGTTGAGAATTACCAACAGATGTAAACCAACATCCTCAGAAAATTAGATATTTTATCACATTAGGCATATGAGCGACGTGAAGGGGATCTCAGGCTTTTGACAATGCAAAACCAAAAAATTAGTGTCCCAAAGGCTGCCCTAGGACACCGGGGTGTGTGTTTGAAACTGCAAAATAGGAGAGCAGCTGATTTAGGCAGTGAAAAATTTACTAAATCCACAATGTTGCCCAGAAAGCACCTTGGATTTTCACAGCCAGATTTATGAAACAAAGAAATCAACACAAAACAGGTAGATGAAATAGCCGAGAAACACTTTGCTTACATCCATAAACATCAGGGCAAAGTCTGAGCTTCAACCTCCAGACTTCTTGCAAATGATGTCATTATGCAGCGCTAGCTTTGGCATGAAGACATAATTAGTATTCAGTCGGACAGAAAGCCATTTCGTTTAATTCCACTGGCTGAGGTCCAACCGGCAGTATATATATGATAGCATACGGAGCGGGCACTTTGGGTGAAAGCAGGCTTGGCATTAGTATGCTGAGCAGTGACCTGGAATGGGAGCAGGGACAGAGCAAGGTTGCAAGGACCAAAGAAGCAGAGGGACTTGTCATTGCAGTCCAGAAACCCCCTGGATTTGTGTTTCAGATGCAAAGAACCAGGCTTATTTAATAAAGATTCTTATGCCCTATTAGTCATGCTGTCTGACAAATTTATGAACATAGTCATGATTAACTTTTAACCTGAAGAAATTGCAGAAATCCTCCCAGGGATTTACCTGGAATGAGAATCCGATCCCACATAGCAAATGTCTTTTGCAGTGTGAACTGGAAGATGAATGCCGTTTCTTCAACATGCTCATTCTTTCTCTGTGACCCTGAGTATTTTGGTTGATCTGGGAACCGTCTGTGAAAAGTACTCCACTCAGAGATTGCAGTTAACCGAGGGTTGCATTTAATGCTCCGGCTCACTCTCTACTTGGAAAGTGCTCTGTATGGACTATATCGGCAGTCTTTCTTGTCCTGTGGCTTCTGATTGGAGTTTGTCAATGGGAGGCACCTAGGAGACATCTGGAGTCTGGAAGGAAGTTCCTTCAGGTTCCCTGTGGGTAGAGTCTGACCTCTTCTGAAGGATACAATTCCTCTTGGATGGCCTTCTCCGCTGCCATCACTCCGGTCCTTTGTCTTTCTCTAACCCTGGGGCACTGCATCATTGCATTTTCCCTCCTAAACCTTACCCATGTGTTTGAACGTGGGATTTTATTAAACTCACCTCAGATTGTCTAATTTTAGTTTGTCATCTGTCTCGTGATGATTATTATTGACAGTGACAGCTTCTGATACTGCTGGACAAAAGTTAGAATCATCCAGAGGAAGAAAAATAGAATGGCCAGGAGATTTCAATTCACAGGAATAGAAAGTAGTAGAATTAATTGGTGGGATTATGAATGGAAAGGAGTCTCAGATTTCTGAGGTGAGCTGATAATTTACTGTCCTGAAATTCATGGTCAAAGATGTTTCTATAAACTCATCATTAATAGAGTGTGTGTTTTGATGATTGTTACAAAAGTGAGGGCAAATTGAGGTTGATTTATTTTATATTTACATAATTAAGGAGTTGATAGTCGTGGATGAAAATAACGTTTTTACTTGGTTGATACGAGGATCGAGCTCTCTGTGTGACCTTACTAACATCTTTATTATGATCAGGGCATCAGCATCTGTGGCAGCACCTTTATGCAGGGTGGTTGGTGATGGTCATAAGTGGGAGTGGCTGCCGGGCTCACTTTTCTGATCTTTTACTCACTTTTTCATGAATTTACTCTATTTTCTAGCTTTTAAGTCTGAATCTTTAACTTAGAAAGTAAAGTATCTTGTCTCTTTTTTACTTTAGTTAGTTCTTTTATTCTCTCTCACTTTCAGAAATATTTTTGAAATAAAAGGGAGAGGAAGTGAACAGGGGAAAGAAGGGCAAAGAGATTTGTGAGTAGAAGGGCAGTTTATTGTTAAGATTAGAAAGGCAAGCAGTTACTGATAAGCGTAATAAAACATTCTACTTTTGCCTAGCAGTGCCTGCTGAGAATCCCTGCCTCTTATACTGGGTTCAACTCAGGTAAATACTAGAATGACTCTTATGATAATAACAATAAACACAACCAAAATACATTGCAAATCAAGAGACTACTTTGGCAATTTCACTTATTAACCTTAGCTGCAAAACTGCAAAGAATATACATATTTATATGATCAAAACCTAACAGAGTTCAAAATATATTAATTCTTTGGTTCAGCAAATACTTTTTGAGCCCCTACGACATGTAAGGCACTATCATATATGCTGGGTACATAGATGCAAATAAATTGAACATACATCCCTGTTCTCAGGGATCTTGCATTCTAGTTGGGGGAAGACAGTCAATACAACATGAGTTAAACATCCGTATGCTAAATAGTGATTGTTGGAGGAAGTCACCAGCAGGACATTGCCAAGGGCTGACCCAAGAGCTGGATCCAGCCAGTTGGAGGCTCTTCCCCACTCACCGTCCTTGGAATGTATGTTCTGCTCATGGTTCCCACAGAAGGAGCTATTTTCAAGGATGCAACCTTGAAAGAACAATGTATTGGTGGGATCATCTGGGCAGTGTATGCTACTGAACCTCCTAAAGGCCTTTACATACAGTTTTGAGGTTCTGGAAGGTGCGGGTGGAGGTCAAATTATTTTGCAGACACCCAAGACAAGCCTCATGTGTAGTAAGCTCCCTTGCTTATTAGAACTGCCACCTAGCAATCTGGACCGGTCTGCCTGTTTCTTCAGTCTCTCCTTGCTCTCCCTGTATGGGGGTCAGTTTTTAAACCACCAGTGGTGTCTAGAGAAAAAAAATGAAGCATGGAAAAAACACAGGAAGTCTAGGGAGGAGAAATGTTATATTTTTTTAAAGAGGCAGTCAACCAAGGTCTCATGGAAAGAGTGGCATTTGAACAAAGACCAGAAATAGGTGAGCTGCCCATGGATGGATGGATATCTAGGGAAGGCATAGCATTGGGAATAGCTGATGCAAAAGCCTTGAGACAGACCTTGTTGTAACATCGGGAAGAGGAAGCAAGAATGTTCATATGGTTAAAGAAGAGGTCAGAGAGAGAGAGACAGCTTGTGTAGGTCAGGGGATGGCAAATGAAGACCCGGGTGGTAAATGCTATGGGCTCTCCAGGATGCCGAAGCTCTCTGTTGCATATTTTCCAGCCTCTGATTCTGCTTCTCCCCCCTCCTCTTCCTCTTCTTCCACTTCTGCTCCTGCACCCCCTTAAAAACATAACAATGGTTCTTGGCTTGTTTGATGCAGCCTAATGCCTGGCTTTGACATGTAGGCAGCAGTGTGATGACCTCTGGTACAGGTTACTTTGAGGGGGTGGAAGTCGATTATGTTGCACAAGAGTCAAGGTCACTGCTGTCTGGAGAACAGACGCTAAAGGACAAAGACAGAAGCAAGGAGATAGTCAGAAAGTTTTACCAGTTATCCCGCCACAGGTGATGCTGGCACGGCCTCGGGTGGTTGCCATGGATGCGGTGAGTTAGATTCCAGGTATCTTTTGGAAGAACTGCTGACCGGACTTAATGATGAATTGGCTGTGGGGGTTGAGGAAGTCGCTATTTACTGAGTTGGGGCGTCCTAACGATAAGTCACCTGGGGGGAGGGCCTAGCAAAAAGAGATCATTGCTAACTTTGAAATTTGTAGTGGTGTTTTGAGGGTCAAAACCCTGATTTAAATAGGCTTTTGAGAGACAAGGAAGATAAAGAATTAGAGACAGTGAACAGAGACAATTTTTTTTTTGATGAATTTGTTCTTTCAAAGTATCATAGAAACAAGATGGTAAATAAAAAGGGACATAGGATTAGGAAAGATTCTTTTTTTTAATTTGTTTTACATTAAATTTTTTTTTCCAATGACAGTTTACATTCAATATTATTTTGTATTAGTTTCAGATGAACAGCATAGTGGTTAGACAATTAAGTGCTTTACAGAGTGGTCCCACGGATATTTCCTTTCCCACCGGCCCCATACATAGTCATTACAATGTTATTGACTGTACTCCCTACGCCATAACTTACATTTCTGTGACTACCAATTTGCACTTCTTAATCCCTTCACCTTTTTACTCAGTCTCCCAACCATACTTCCCTCTGTGTGCGTACTGGGGTGTTGCTCTAACGAAGGGGCAATTGATGATGGGGAGAAGAGGGAGTGGGTGGAATGCTGTCTGATTAGGTGAGAGAGGGTGGGCTCTAATGAACAGATAGGATGGGAAGCCTTAGCTAGGGTTTTAGGCCCTTCAGTCAAAACCTGGAGGAAAGCAAGGCATAGACACAGGCGGGTGAATAGATGTGCTACAGGAAATTGTGGAAATCCTCCTTGATTTACTCTGTTTCCTAATTGAAAGGGAAGCCAGGTCATCATCGGAACATAAATACTGGGGAGGAGGCGTAGGGGTCTGGTTGTATCTGAGGAAGTGTTGAAAGATTACCAAGAAGGGTCCATTTGGGATTAGTAGGTATCAGTTGAATATGACACTAGCTATATGGCTGCATTTTTCTCCCGCCCTTTTACCTGTAGAACAGCAAAAGCACTGGATTTAACCAAGGAGGTTGGGGCAAGAGAGGGACAAAAGGTTTGACATGGATACAAGGGGTGATTATAGTTTGGACCATATTATTTCAACTGGTTAGAAAGGAAAGTGGAAAACAAATGAGGAAAATAAAGGGCAGTGCAAAGGAGGCAGGATTAATGAACTGTAGGTGCTGAGGGGGTTGAGTAACTGTAGAAGTTGAGGCATCAGATGGGAAGAGCTAGAAAGACAGGTTTGGGTGGAAAGTAAGATACTTGAAAACAAGATTTGTGGGGGTTATAGTTTTAGGCAATAACAAAGTCTGGGATATGACCATGATGTTCTGGCAGCGGTAGGGTGGAAAATAAACTCATTTTAGAGAATTAAGGAATTAAGAATCTAGGTTTAAGAATAATCATACATAAAAATTTAAACTTATGATGAGTTTTCACAGGTATGCTGTTGTGGACAATGTCAACCGGGAGCTAAAATCTTCAAGGAACGAGTATGAATGACACCTTGGCAATGAATTGATAAATGATTCTAGCAAGAAGAGATGGTGGTAGTGTAGCTAAACTACAAGAGATTTAGAGTTTTTTGTTTTGTTTTGTTTCTGTTTTGGGGGAGGAAGGAAAAAGATGTTCTAGAAGCAGCAAGGAGTATATTGATCCGGTAATAGGGCCAAATGAAAGACCAAACAAATATTAATTGGTAGGGCTGCCAGAAAAGTCAGGTTTCAGTAGAGAAGAAAACTGGGAGAGAAATACAGAAAAAAGATAGAGTATATATGGAATTTTGTTGATAGCCCACTAGGAATTTCAGAGGGAAGAGTGGGTGGGTTTTAGGAGTTGGGCAGAAATGAGAGATGAAGGTAAAGAATTTCTAGGGAACTAGAGTTGCAAGTTGACGGATAACCTGGAAGTTGTGGGCTTCATTTGGTGACTGAGGAAAACAGGTATAAAAGTCACAATAATCTTGGTGTTGTCAGCCTCAAGGCAATCTGGACGGGTTGCTGGGAAGGAGCATACGGTTTTGGGCCTCATTTTGCTCCTGCCAGAGAGGGATAAGGGTGGACGATGGTGGGGGTGGGGAGTGGTCTATGAAATAATAATCTAATAAATAAAAATTATTGTCATGGAAATATATTAAAAGCCGTTCACGGAACTATATTTAAAACAGTCATCATCATTATCATCACATCTATAACTGATACATCAAGTATTTATTCTCTGCTAGGAATTATAATTGGAATTTACATAAACGTATTGTTAACTTCCCACAAAAGTCCTAGGAAGTAGAAATTGTGAACTTTAAGGAAGTTTTAAACAACTGAGATGCAAAGAGCTTAAGGAACTGTCTGAGGTCTCAGGGAGAGTGGGGAAGTGAAACTCACACCTGGGCCCAAATAGCTCCCAAATCACTTTTTCTGGTCATAGTAATTGCCTCTCCACTAACACACATACCTATTGTCTCTCTTTTTCAGTATCTCACTTGGGTTTTTCTCTTCTGTGACACCAGCTAGGAATCTACACACTGGAAAAGTGTAGGCTTTTCTATTGATGGATGATTTTTTTCTGAGATGATATTCTTTGGAGAGAAAAAAAATGTTAACTGACAAACTGTTTTATTAGTAGTGTCAACGTAATGATTTCCCCTGGGCTTGGTATAGTCTGACATTTCCAAATATAGACTAATTGATTTTTGTCATAACTAAAACAAGTAGAGATTCCCATGAACTTTGCTTAAAATAGGATGCAATTGTCCTCACTTTTATTTATATGCCCTGCCCCCTATAATCTTCAAATGTCCCATTTCATTTCAATACCCTCCTCAGTAATTTGTCTCTGGACTTTATCTGGTGATTAAGGTTGGGTTAATTTAATATGTTAGTTTGAATTTGATCATCCAAGGGACCAGTACCCCAGAGAGTTCCAAATTGGAGAGTATCTGACCATACAAAGGCATTTCTCATCATAGCTTAATAAATAACATACCTCCACTGTCTTGGGCAAGAGTGAGTATCTGCTTTAGAACCTGGCTTTATCATTCCCCTCTTTCAAGCACAGGTTGACAGAGTACTCGCTAAAACCAAGATGTGAAAAGACTTTCTTGTAGAATATGAAAGGTTTTGTGAGTTTCATACAACATTTCAAAACCTTCTGTATTCTATTGGGATAGAGTTCCTTTGTTTATCTAGGTTTCCCCTTGCTGATCTCTCCATATTCAGGTCTCTCACATTCATTCTAATTCTTCCCCTGAAACACCCTATATCAGTTAAATAAATTTTAAAATTTCAGAAGAAAATATAGTCCTGTGCATATTATCTTTTCTACTTATCTTACTTAAAAATCTACATGATGGGAATAGTATCCCCAATCTAACAAGATCATCTCCATCAAGCCAAACATGACAAACTGTGAGCAGCAAACTGTGAGCAAAACACTCCACTGGCTCTTTCCTGAAAGGGGAATAACTGTCTCCTCTAAGACTGTAGCATGATTTTCCTTGTTTGGTGTGTGAGATGATGATTTATAACAAGAAATATTGTATATATTTGGCCTTTGACCTCATTCTCGGCACTGAGCTCCTATAACCCTTGAAATTTTCTGATAAGAGTGATGAGGGTGACTTTTGGAAAGCCCTCAGGTAACCTAAGGATAAGGGCTGGTTGCTAGGGAAACTTGCCTTGTGATTAGAGGGTTGGAACTTTCAGTACCCTGCACCCCAACCTCTGGGAAGGAGAGAAGGGATACAGGTTGAATCAATCACCAATGGCAAATGATTCATTCAATCAAGACTAGTAACAAAGCTTCCATAAAAACAAAGAGGACAGGGTTGGGGGAGCTCCTGGGTTGGCAGATACATGGAGATTTGGGGAGGGTGGCATGCCTAAAGAGAGCATGGAAACACCAAGCTTTACACATCTCTTCCATCTGGCTGTTCCTGAGTTATATCCTATAATAAACTGGTAATCTAGTAAGTAAAATGTTTCTCTGAGTTCTGTGAGCCACCCTGACAAATTCATTGAACACAGGAGGGGGTCATTGGAACCTACAATCTGAGCCAGCTGGTCAGCACAGGTGATAACTGTGGCTGGCATCTGAAGCAGGAGGGCAGGGCAGCCTTGTGGAGCTGAATCTTTAACATGTAGAATTTGATGCTATCTTCAAATTAGGGTAAAAACTGAGTTGGATTCTTGGATGCCCTACTGGTGCTGTAGAATTTCCCCACACATGCCTCCAGTTTGGAACTTAGCCAATGTCTTGGCTCCCAGGACATTGGATCCAATATTAGAGGAGAGCCGTAGCCATCACTAGGTCTTCCAACCATTCCTTCAATCATGTTTTCATTTATCAATGTTTCATTTATTCATGTACTTATCCTTTCAGCAATAATTGTGTAGCTGCTGTGGGTGTGTGGCTGTGTGTATCAGGCTCTGTGCTACATCTAGAAGGAGAAAGGGAACAAATTCATGGGTCTGGTTCTCATTTTCTCATTCATTTGTTTATGCTTTGATTTAACAAATATTTATCACAAGGTCACTATTTGTCAGGTATTGCTTTAGGTGATCAGAATACATCAGTAACTAAAACTGAAAGTAAATAAAACAGAAATCCTGCTGCTGTGAAGTTTATATTTCAGAAGAGGGAGGAAGAAAATACACAAATGATACAATAAACACAATGTCAGAGGTAGTAAGTTCCATGGAAAAAAATGAGTAGGTCAGTGTGAAGGGGCTAAGAGGGCCAGTATTGGACAGGGGCTGCGGGCTGGTAATGTGAGTAGGCTCCACTGAGAAGGTGACACGTGGACACAGACTTGATGTTGGTGAAGGTGTTGCCTGTATGGTTCTATAGGGCAAGAATATTCACATAAGAGAAATTGCCAGTACAAAAGCCCTGAGGTGTTATGATCCTGTAATGTAAAGAAACCAAAGGTGGTGGCAGGTGGAGTGAGACCCTGGGGAATGGTAGAGTTGAGGTCGGGGGGCATTCAGGGAACTTGATCATGTAGGCGCTTGCAGGGTTTGGTGTTTTCTGCATGTGAAGTAGGGAGTCATGACAGAGTTGTGGGCATAGAAATTTAAGCTGACAACATTTTAAAAAAATCAGTCTGGCTGCTGTGTTGAGAATGGACTATTTAGTGTCAGGAAAAGACATGGAGAGACCAGGTGGAAAATTATTGCAGAAATCCAGACTCATGTTGGTCACTTGGACCAAGAAAGCAGAGAAGAGGTAGCAGGAAATGACCAGATTCCACATATACTTTGAAGGCAGAGCCAACTGAATTTCTTGATGGACTGTGTGTAGGTTAAGAGAGAAAGAGAGGAGCCAAAGATGACTCTAAGGTTCCATAGATTATTCAGACAAATGAATGAGAAATCCAATGGTTACCATACAGTGCTTATAGTAAAGGTAGAAATAGAGACTTGAATGGGTAGATTGAAATTACATAGTGTTAGGGAAAATGCCCTAGAAGAGGTAATGCTTGGATTGACTTTTGCTAAAATGAGTAGTATTTGTGAAGTCAAGATGGGAAGATAGTAATGCAGATTGGAGAGAGGTAAAGAAGTAAAAAGGCAGGAAAGAGCGAGGAATACAGGTGGGCAGCTGGTGAGAGAGGAGAGAGAGAAGTAGACGGTAGGAAACTACACAATACTTATGTACTAAGGAACATTCTTCAGCTTCATCATGTTTGTTGAGGGGAGCCTCAGGAGCGTATTAAGCACAGTGTGACAGAATTATTTAATAAAAGGGATGATTTTGGAAATACTAGTGTCAGAGGAGATATTCCATTGGATCGGCCTTATGAGCGTAATTAGTGACATCCCAAAAACTTTTCCATGGTTTCTGATTCTAGAAAAAGATGTAGAAACTTCTAAACAAAGGGTATGAGAGGCAATAGTGTTGAGAAAATGTGAAAATAGACTCACAGTTCAGAAAATGGATCAACGTTTGCAACTCTAGGTACATTATATTAATTAGGTACAGGAATTCAATATGCCTGGTTTCTTTCATCTTTGCCTCTAAGAATGGCTTCTCTCTGTTTTTATATGTGTGCAATTTTATTAAAAATATGCAGGTTAGTATAGTCAGAACCTGGGAATTATTTCCCTGGCTTCATGTGGAAGAGATTTGCTTCCCACTTGCTCTGTGCCTTTGTCTATTTTTCAATTTTTATTTATTTTTCTGTGGCAGAAACCCAATTTGAGGAGTGCCTGTCATATAGAAAGCATTCACTCAACGTGAGTGTATAAAAGTCAAAACAATCTCTGTTCCAAAGAGATGACTATTTGCTTTAAATCTTGTCAATTGGTGGCAAGTGTCGTATATTTAGAGTAGGAACTTTTCCACAGACAGATCTCCTTCATTTCCAAGCATGGCTGTCTATACACAAATAATGCCTTTGGATATGTAGAGTAGGGTGACTAAAGGTGAGTGGTTCAGAATGACGCACTTTCCTCTTAGAAAACCAACTCAAAATAGAATTTCCTGCTGATGGCTGGGTCAGGAGGGCCACACCAGTGTTTCAGAAATACAATGTCCAGAAATATATTTGTTGCTGTGCCCCGCTAATCGCTTTGTCCAACTCATGTCCTTGTTTCCTTCCTTTTCAATTTACACTTCACATCCATAGTTTTAAAATAAGTGTTATTATAATTTTTCCAAAAGTAGGAATAATTCTGAGAATAGGCCAATGGAATACAGAAAAAATATCTCAACTACTTGCCCAGCAGGAGGATTGGTCCAAGTTAACATTCTGCATGAAAAAAGATAATGAATGCCTGCAGTACAAAGCAGTGGAGCTTAAATGAAATCTGACTTAACTTGAAAAATGTGTGAGAGAGATGGCTCTGTCAGGGACCTCAAAAATACCAAGTATCCCTAAAGAGACGTGCCTAAGGGTAGATTTTCATGAGTATGTAATCCAAGTGATCCCTATTTAACTAATACTTGGAAATGATGGAAACAAACATCTACTCTACACATGGATTTAAAAAAAATTTTAAGGCAAAGAAAGTTCTAGGGATAGTGTGTAAAGCTACCCCTTAGATAAATGGTGGTCCTCCACCTCAGTTATTTCCCTATGTACACACACCCTGACAAACACTCTTTCTGACCATGAAGATAAAGAATCATCAAGATCTGTTTTCTCTTACTGTTGTGAACACCTTGTCCCTACACTTTTTTTTTCTTTCAAGTCTACAACACGTTTTGTGCTTGAATTGCATGTTCCAGCAGCCTCATGTAACCCATAACTTCTTGTGCTCTCCTACTAGGATTTTTAGGGAGGACACTGCAGGGTTAAGACCATGACATTGGGATTGTGAGGTGTTTATGCATCTAGCCAGAGGCCACATGTCCAATTCTTGCACCCTTGTAATTTCCAATCTTGGAGACACTGTAGTTTGCCTGGACATGGAGGACAGGCTTAGACTCTGGAGGTCCAACAGTACCAAGTCTGGGGCGAGGGTCCAGCAAGACTTAAACTTAGAGTAAGCATAGACCTGTAAGTCCCTGCTCCACTTTTGTTTCCAATGATTCCTGATTCCTACAGCCTCTTTCATCATTCATTTTTATGTGCACAATACTTCACTTATTCATTCAAAATGTACTGAATGCTAGCTCTGTACCTGGCTCTATTTTTGTGCTAAGATGACAGCGGTGAGCCAGATACCCATGCATAACCTTAAAGAATGTTCAACCTAGTGAGAAGGACAGACTATTAGTCCTGTCTTATAGGGAAAGACATGGGGAGTTGTGTGCTACAGACCAAGGGCTAACCTATACTACTTTTGTGTTTATCTGGGTGGTCAATATCCACAGATATTCCATGGTCTGGAACACTTCTCATACAATCATTTTATTTATTTTTTCCCTGTAGGTTGTTCCTATGGTCTGGGATCCTAGGTATGGTTAAATTTCAGCCCAATATTGTATAGTTTTGCTGTTCAGTCTATTTTCAGCCTGTTTTCAAACCTCCCCCAATAATGATCTACCAATCAAAGATAATCTGATTTTAAAGGCCCTTCTCTACTGTCATATCCCCCAAGAAGGCTTTCCTGTTTCCACATTAATTCTTCCCTTTAGAAATTCACATAGCATTTTGATTTCCTTCTATAGTGAATTTTCTTATTCTAAATTCTACAATGGATGTTTGTGTGCTATTCTTGCTTTAATGATTTTGAGAATGTAATACAATACTTTTCTTTAACAGTAACTAAAAACCTCACAAATGGGACATCCCTCTGAAGCTATTTCCTTCTGCCTTTCCACACCACATTTACTCTGATTGCTGGAAGAAAGGCTATAACCAGCCCAGCCTTTCAAAGGACCAATCTTCGTAAATCATATGACAGAGTTCTCCTTACACTCAACACAGTTGTCCGGTGTTAAGCTGGGACTCATTGTGAAGCTTAGTTGGGTAGGAAGGTAGGATTTTTGGATTTGATCTCCCAACTACTGCAGGGCAAAAATAGTGAAATAATTGAAGGGACCTAAGAAAGTCAGAGAATAACACACATATTAGGTAGGGGGAGTGTCTTACTGGGATCCCCAAGGGGTGAGTCCACTGTAAGATCTGTTTGGTTGATCACAGGCCAAGGCATGTCTGGAGGATTAGGCCTTTCCTATAGAGCCATGGTCTTGCCTCTCACATTGGTGGTACAATGGATGGCTGTTGAAGGTTTTGCTCCTGCTCTATAATATCCTTGAACATTTCTCCTCCCACCTCCACACTTCTTACATATGGACAATTGACATTTTCTCTATCTTATGTTATGTCCTATACACAGTGAAAGACAGTCCTCTAGCTGAAGCCTCTCTCCCAGTACAATTCCTTAGGCAAATATTACCCCAGGTAGACATACTGACCCCACCATTGGCCTCAGAAATTCACCTGAAAAGCTGTGTGTGCATTTATCATTATTGACTGTGACATGAGATAGACATTGATAGAGCCTTATGAACAATGTGTTGTAGGGATCAATCCTAAATTAATTCCATCACCTTAAAAAGCCTATAGGTTCTCCTTTGTCTCATAAGGGTAACTGTGCACAGATCACTTAATCTCTGAAATGGGGTCTATATAATATTTACTTCCCTTATAGAGTTATGGTGATAATAAATAATACATGTTAAGTGCTTAGCATAGTGGCTAACACATACCAAATGCTGAATGAATTAATGTAGTCTCTGATAATGATGACCACTATGATGCCGTGAATCTATTTGTTCTCAGTTAGATATTACCAATAACCGTCATTCATTATAAATCTCTCTCCTGCCCCTCTCAACAATATATTGGAATAGATCCCATATTTCACAAATTAAAATATGCCTATTCTTTGCCCAGGCTGTGCCAGGGGATTTCTGAACTAACCAAATTTAAGTTATTTGTTCTATAAGGGACAAGAGCCCTTTTCAATGGCCTCAAATTGGCTTTAAAGCCATTCAAGTGGACCATCAAGTCTACAGGAAAAATGAGGAACATTTTATGCTCCAGCTAGTCCTGAGGAATATGGGAAGTTATTTCCATTTGAGAAATATATAAACATCCTCCCCCACTTTTCTGAGATCTTTTAAATTCTAACTATTAAATTTGTAGGTTTGATATTCAGAGAAGGTGTTTATAGTATAAAATTATACTCTAAGCTGGAGGTTTGGTTTCAACTTCATAAAGTAGGGACAGGTAGCTTGTTGGTGTTGGCACTTAGAAAGGGGTTAAATCTGTGGCGGAGATGGGGGAAGGCGAGGGGTGGCATTACATTGCAACAAGCATTTGGAAATCTTTGCAGCTTAAGCCCATACAGATAGAATCGACCAAAAATGGAAGAGCCTTGGCTATTTTTGATGGATATTGCAGCAGTGATAGATTATGTTCTTTTGCGTTTTTGTTTATTAAGCTTGACAGAGGGTATAAGAAAGGTGCTTTTGATTAAGCACTTTAATATCTTACATTTATATAGTACCTTTCACCCCAAAGGGCATAATAAGCTCTGTTTATACAGCTTTGTAAATATACAGCGTGGGCCTTTCCTTCACCGGGGCTGGTAGAAAACCATCTGTGGCAGACATTTGCCCCAGTGAAGGCGGCGGGGAATTCGGGCCAAGTTCACCAAGGTAGACTCGCTGGTGCAGACCCATGTGCTAAAATCCCAACTATGGGCAAACCCTGGCTCGGCAGATAAGTTTGATGGAAGAAATCCACACATAATTAAATCTATGTTTAATTAGTTAATCTACTGTTTAGACAGCTGGTGTTACATTGCCTTCTTGCTAGTGTGTGAAGGGAGTTTCATGAATGTTTGGCATATCCTGCCTAAGACCATCAGCTGGATTAAAAAGTAACAATAAATACTTCAATTATTTACTTAAGCTTTTCAAAAGTATTTTGTTTGGGACCCATTTTTCCTGTGGTTAGAATGCAGAGTAATGGTGCCTATGTATGTCTGGGTCATTATAAAGATAATAAATATGTAATAATATTTTTTTCTTTTTGTTGTTTGTTTTCTTTATTTTATTTTGTATTTTTCCATCGCCATTTTTCTCCCCTATACCCTCTACCACCTTCACCCATCCCCCACTCCCCCCACAATCACCACACCGTTGTCAATGTCCATGAGTTCTTTCTCTTTTTTTTCATTTTTGCTCAATTAGGCCACCCTCCCAGCACCCCGCCCCCACCCCCTGAGAGCCGTCAGCTTGCACTCTATCTATGAGTCTGTCTCCATTTAGTTTGTAGTTCAGTTCATTCATTAGATTCCACAATATTTGTTATCTAGACTGAAGCTGATTTTAAATGATAAACACTTTCTTGATTATAGGTATTAGTTTTAAGTAAAATGGAAACTATTATTGGATTTTATATTGGGGTCACTGGGGTCATATTTTAAGGGTTCTTCTCTTACAATAGTTTTAGGTACTTATTTTTGACAACTAAAACAACCAAAATATAGCTGATTAGATGTAAGAATGAAAGTAATATTGCAATCCATAAGCAATAAATTTATTATATGTTCTTGAGACTTTAGGTAGCATTTGACCCTTAATATTCAATGTGAAGTCTCTCTGTCTCATGCACGCACATGTGTGCGCACTCTTGTGCGCACACACACACACACACACACATACACATCCCTAATTGATAGAATCCTAAGTCAGGATTCAAGAAACCTCTAGGTTTATTGTGAATTTTGTCACTAATTAATTTTCTGGTCAACCTCTCTCTAACCTCAATTTTTTAGTTTATATTTCTTTCTACAGAATGCAGTAGTGGAGAAAATTCATGTATTATGATAAGTGTACTAGATGTATGATTCCTCTGAGGAATTTATATGACTCTTCAAAATATCATATATCAAGTTAAAAATCACCAAATTCTTCTAAGTCCTACAAAAATCCTTTAACAGTATAAATTTTACAACTTTATTAACACTTTAGGCTACTATGTTATTTCTTACTGCCTGAAATCAGGCATGAATGGATTTATGAAGTTTTAAAGAATGCCTGCAGCTGGGAACATTAAAATTTTGATTTATTTGTTACATATCTATGATATAGTCAGTTGAATCGAAGAAGACAGCAAACTCAATATATTATTTTATAAGCACTGTAAAACACTTTATGAATATCCATATCTTAGAAGGACAAGATTAAGACCTACCTTGAAATATATCTAGGTTGTAGCTATACTGTCTCTTAGTCAATGCTTCAAGCTTTATGTATTCAGATTTTATGTAAACAACTCTGTTGCATTTGGGATATGCCATATTTGTTTAATTTGTAGTGATGACTTTCCTCCCCCCCAATTTTATTATTTTATTTTACAATAATTAGCAACATGACCAAGCTCAGGAATTCGGAAGTCCCTATTTTAAATCAAGGCATTAGAGCTGTGTTCATAAAGAAGTAAAGAAATTAAGTATCTAAGTCTGGAAGAAAAACCCATGTGTGCTATTTCATTATATTGTGACAGGTATAATTTCAGATGCCATGTATGTTTATCTTGTTCCAGAAGGTATAAAAATCTCGTGCCTTCTTTACATTTAGAAACAATCACCTTTGCTTTCTTGGTAGCCTGTTATATTTCTCAGAAAGCTGCTTGCGTAAGGAACTCCCCCACATTAAATTGCTGTGCGTCAGAAAATGGATTATACATGTGCTCTTGGAAACAATTGATCCTGTAGGCTGGATTTCATGGGAAAATAAAAACCATAAAGAAATGCATTTCACAATGTTCACTGGCTAATTCAATTTCTCAGTCATCTGCCTGCTGGTTTTTGCTGGGTGCCATGATGGCAAACAATTGGATTGCAAACAATAAAGGCATTTTACCCTAATATCCATCTTATTGAAAATGCCTGTGTTTATGAAAATAATTAGAGCTAAAATAGTTAGTTGAGCTAAACTCTACTGAGCCCCTATTTAAAGAGTTCCATATTACATAATATATAGACAACAGAGACCCTGCTTATACTGTCCTACCTAACATTTTATTCTGAGTTGTAGTAAACCTAGCTAGTTTATATAAATTATTATTTTTTCCCAGAGGTCAGGGACTACATCATGATCATTTTTGTTTCTCACTCAAATACCATAATTTGTGCAGTAGATGGAATGAATGTCTGAAATATAAAGCACTTAGGAGACTAATAGAACCAAAGAATATATTTGCCCTTGATTTTTACATTTATAGAAAGAAAAACATTGATATGGCATCTAATACATTAAAGTAATAGATCTGTAGAATGGTTTCCCAACATCTCTAGAGAAAGTCTAAGTATCTTTGAGTGGCACTCAAGACCCTTCACAATTTGCCACTGATGCACCCCTAGTCTCAATTCTGTGACATCCTCTTACATACTCCACAGCTGAAGTATGCTTGGATGGTAGGACATCCTGATTTTCCCAGAATAGACATGGCTTATACCTGTTGTCTTAGCATTTTTTTTTTTAAATATATATCTTTATTGATTTCAGAGAGAGGAAGGAAGAGAGAGAGATAGAAACATCAATGGTGAGAGAATCACTGATAGACTGCCTCCTGCACACCCCCCACTGAGGATCAAACCCGAAACCCGGGCATGCGCCCTGACCGGGAATTGAACCCCGATCGCCTGGATCCTAGGTGAACGCTCAACCGCTGAGCCATGCCCAGCCGGGCAGCATCATTATTAATAACCCCACTTTTCACCTTTATAAGTGTATTGGTTTCAATCAAGTGCATGGTGACCTTAATTTATATACTTATTTTATAGATCTGTGGTGTTTCATGCTTCCGCATATTTTGGAAAACTATCTTAAGAGCTTCTATCTGTCCATGAGTCACAGATGTTTGGGTACATGTTCAACCTTTAGGTTTTCTCACACGCAACTTAAGAGTTGAGTTGGCTCAAAGTTTCTGGGAACTTCAAGTTTCTCAAGAGCTGTGTAAAACTAGAAGAATCATGGAGGCCTGATTGGTTAGGCAAATTCCCTAGAGCAATTCTGTTGATTCCGCAGGGGCCATTTAAACACTGAGCCTCTCTTTGAATAATGCTGGGAATATGCTGGATCTAACTTAGTTGTTAGTTTAGGGCTACAGTGACCCCTTCTCAGACTGTCCCACAAGCTCCCCAAAACATGGCAGAGCCACCCAATTTATTTATACTACACCCTATATGATGTGTTCAGTAGTCCAGCAATTCCTTCATTTATTATAGAAGTGTTTCCAGAATAATTCTGGTCTTTTAGGGGGGATCAAAGAAATTCAAACCAGGAAGTTTTAAGGGACCAAAGGATATACATTTGAAGAATTAGTAACTTTGGTAAAGCAGTTGTTTCTGTCCATGTCTTCAGATAAAATGCTCGACACCCAACAGGAACAAATCCAGAGCATCTGCCTGGCTGAGCTACTTTGGTTTATAAGAACATGGATGTGCTCAGATTTACTGAACCGACCTCCATGGCAATGCCTTCATCCATGATTTTCCGTCTATTTGCCTCCCACCCCCTGTCTTTGGTTTTCAGCTTTCCAGTTGGATAGCAGACATTTATTTTCTCCTTTGGCTTAGGACATGCAACTTCTGTCACAGTTAATATAAGGCACCAGCATCTGCTAAAATAGCAGTGTTGCATTGAAAGCCAGTAGATCAAAGAACAGTTCCAATTCTTCTTTTTTCTCGGCCTTTATATTTAGTCATGAGCATATAGGAGGGGGGCAAAGCACACGGTTGTTAAGGTTCTAGGAAAATAATTTACTTTACCTCTGTCTGTAGAACTAAGAGAGCTGGAGGAGACCTGGGATGGTTTTATAGGCCCCAAAGGCACCTGTGGCTACTAGAGGTGTCTCCTCTGTGTCTCATAATAGGAATGTGAAAAAGACTGAAAAATATTTATAGGATAAATTGGCTTTATTGTAAAGTAAGAGTGAGCACCAATGAATAAGATCACTTAGGAAACTCATCAGAGCTATTCTTATAGTCCTGTGACCCAAGGCATGTGTGAATGTAAGTGTATGTGATCATATACTGTTCCCAGAAAAGTATTCCTCAAAGCATTTTCCAGGTACAAGAAGAACAGTTAAATTTTCAAATCAGATAAGATATGGAAAATTTAAAAAAATGACCCTTTTTTTCAAACCCATGATGTTTCTGTTTCTATATTTACTGCTTCTCAATAGAAAAACTAACAAATAATAAGAAATCACAAAGAGGGAATATAAATAATCTGAGTGATAGAAGAATCCTGAATGAAAATTAAATGTTAGATATGTACAAGATGAGGGGAAACATTCTTATTATTCATAAAATTATGAAGCTTATATCTACCGAAACTCCAAATAACAAAATTAACTGGGTCTTGCTTTTACTAGTGCTATTTTTGGAATGAAAATGTGATTTTCTAACATGCTGGCAGTGTTAGGAAATGAATGATGTTGAGGTACCTAGAGTCTAGCAATAGGAGGGTGCTGTTACCACTTCTAGACTTACAGGGGCAAGGAAAGGAAGTGGTGTAATTGGAATCCAAGAAGATCAGCTGTGATCCAGAGGAGAGCTTCCATTAGGAGCTGGAGAAGTCACGGGCCATGAGCCCAGCTGGAGCCACAGCATTGAATTAGGGTTGGAGAGGGTGTTTTAGTCAGTTTGGGCACCTCTAACAGAATACCATAGAGTGGGTGGCTTATAAATAACAGAAATTTGTTTATCATAGTTCTGGAGGCTGGAAAATCCAATATCAAGGTACTGTCAGATTCAGTGCCTGGTGAGGACCTGCCTCCTGGTTCATAGATGGCCACCTTCTTGCTTCACATTGGTAGAAATAAGGGAGCTCTCTGGAGTCTCTTTTATAAGGGCACTAATCCCATTCATGAGGGCTCCACTCTCATGACCTAATGATACCCTAAAAGTTTTCCCACCAAATATGATCACATTGGGGTTTAGAACTCCAACATACAAATTTGAGGGGCACAAACATTCAGTTTGTAGCAGAAGAGGAAGTACTCTGATCTGTCTTTTTACATTCTTAGATGCCCTGTTAGTTCTCTCCTTAACTGAATTCAGTTAAAAGACAGAGAGCAAGGGATTTCACATAATTGAGTCCTTGGGAATCAATTCTTTTGAGTTCAGACCAGAACCAAGAAGACTGAAAAATCCTTCTGTGAGTGAAGGAAGGGGAAGTGAGGTGGAGAACTCTCAGTATAAATTTATACAATGATGTTATGACAAGTATTATTATAGTTCCCATTTTACAAATGCAGAGCTTGAGTCTAGGATTGTTTAAATAATTTTGCCCAAGGTCCCACAGCTAGTGGAGGTCAGACCATTGCCTTGAATTTATCTTTCTTGTTCAATAACCAATGCTATTTACTATGTTATATTACCATCGCAATGTTTATACTTTTCAGCCTATTGCCGTTGTCAAAAATAAATATTCAAAGAAAAGTTATATATATATATAAAATTTATGAATGGATAAATTAAATTGAAAGCAAAATGTAAGAAAAACAAAACTAGGTATTATATGGAGGCAATATAGGGAAAGTCAGTAAATACTGCTCTACTCCTTTCCATTCTTTGCTTCTATTGCCTGGTTTATTTCTACATTTCCAGCAAAAGCTTAGAATTCCTGTCACATCAATCCCAAATTAGCTTTTCAGGCTAAAGGCCTTAGGCATGAGTGTTTTTGCAAATTGGATAGAAGAGCATTGCAGTGGTCCAAAGGCTCCCAAGTCAGCTTGAATTTATGGCATAGCTTGGACCATAGCCTAAACTGGCAGCCTGGGATGTGTGAGTGTGAAGGAAAGAAGTTGAAACTGCCTCTTATTTCATATTTTCCACATTAAACAGAAACCAAGAGGGAAATGGTCCCAATATTTTATTGTGTATATTACTTATCCATTCTAGGCTGACAGTGTCATGTAAATGGACTGTGGCAAATGAAATTTTCTCCAATCCAAGTGAGAAACAAACCTTCAAGATGTTGATTATAAGATATAAACCATTACATGGTACTGTTTCCATAAATAAATATTTTTCCATAAAATATAAGAGTAGTCAATTCCACTACTGCATAGAATTAAAATTTCAGATTATTTTAACTCCAATAAAAGGAGACACCATGACAAACCATAGTCCAGAGGTGAGTTTAGTTTGTTTAGATTTTCTTTCCAATACCCAGTGTTGAATAGTTGAGGCCTAAAAAGATGATGGAACCAGTGCCGATCACTAAGCATTGAACAAGGAGTTCATTAACCCACAGAGACAAATAGGAAGTAGGGGCCATCCACGTGGCAGCCTCTCTGTTAAGGGAAGTAGGAAATGCATTATCAAACAAAGGAGAGCAAAGTAGAAGGTATAAACAAGTCACTAATGTTTTAAAAGGAGGAAAATACCATGTTTACAGGGGTAAAAGCAGAACACTTTTTAAAAAATGATCAAGTATGAGAAATGCGACATGAAAAATGGAGAAGTCAGTTGTCAATTTGGGAAGGGATGTGTTCTAGCCAGAAGGACTGGCGTGAGCAAACACGTAGTTTGGGAGGTGCTGGGTAATATGGTTTACTTGTAGTGTGAAATGAGAACCAGTGGTTTTTGGTTAAGGGCAGACAAAGAAGAATAGTGGGAGAACATGGGGGTTTCCAATCCAAATCAAAAGACTGGCAAAGGAAAATAGGAACTCCCTAGGCACTTGGGGTGTGGCATTACATTTCCTGGAAATGAATTCAGTCTTAAATGATACATGAACTTTCACAAATTAATTTTACAAAATTTATGAATAGGTTGCATGGAACCTCCCAGGCCTTCCTATTTTTACTGCTATATAGATACCTACACGAAAAAACATAGGTGTCTACTGTTGCCTTATATGTGCATTTGCTTGAATGCATATTGCAAATGCCTTCTTCCTTCACTACCTTTCTGTATCAATCTTTTTGCATTAGAAGATGCATTTCTGAAATCTACTAATTTTATATGCATATAAACATACTTTATTTAGTTCTTTTTATCGGCATATTAACATATTTTATTCATGTCATATTTCATATAGCTTTGTTACAGTTTCTTTACCCATATATATTGATGTTTTGTCCAGTAGTGCCCGGTTAAGAGCAATGCTTCAGGCCCTTACATCCCAAAATGTGCCCATGCCCTTGTTACACTCTATCATGGGAGACACCATGAAGTGGTTTTTGGATCCTGCAGAGGTTTCTTGCTTTGCTCAGGAGAGAAGACAGCATCAAAGAGGCCTGCTCCCCCCCGATGAGAAAAAAAGCTGGGCGAACTGCAATTCAAAGACTATTCTTGACCCATCAGAGAACTTAAGTCACTGGGCAAAACCTCACACAAAATCTGGAGAGCTGGGCATCTACATGGAGAAACAGTCTCAGCATTTGCTCATTCAGGGCAAGCACTGCCTACGATCACTGAGGTCTGCGGAAAGACTTTGGTGGAAACTTCGAACGAATCGTGCAGGATAGCAAGAAGGTCTGAATGCCCTGCGGGACACAGGCCGGGGGCTTCACGCTCCTCTCAGACGTTTCCTCCAAGAACCACATCGAGCACGCAGGGAAGAGCAGGCAGAATAGTGAGAAACCTTCCCAGGGGCGCTGGCTGGGGGAGGGGAAACGCAGCCTCTGCCCCAATCCAACCAGGCTCATCTCCTCTATCTACCTTAAAGAAAAAAAGCCTTAATCTGAGGGGGAAGGGTAACCAAATTGTCACCAGAGCGAGCTGGTGACAACTACTTCCAGCTTGGGGGGAGGAACAGGAAAAATAAAATAATAAAATAAATAAAATGAATAAAATAAAAAATAATAATAAAATAAAATATAAAATAAAATAAATAGTTCTACACCGGGGGAAGGCCAGGACTCCCTGGTGATCCCATCTCCAGGAAGGGCGGAACAGGTGAATACCAGGCCCCTGAGATCCAGGTGACTGCCTAAGGCTGAGGCTTAATCAAAACATCAGAAAACACTGGCCCCTGCTACACTCCTCTCACCCAAGCACTGTCACCGCCACACTAAGAAGCACTGAGTGAAAATAACAGTGCAAACATCTTGGAGATCTGGAAGAGAGAAATTCTCAAAGACGACTCATCGTCAGGTGAAGAGGCCCATAGCCAAGCAAGGGCCAGACACAGAGAAATCCTTTGGCTAATTCGCCCACACCCTAAACACAAGATATTGCATGAGAAATGGGAGGCCTGCGTGGAGCTGAGGCTAATCACAGGAATAGCCATCTTCAGTCTAAGCTCTGCTCTTGACTAGCCTGACCAAACCCTCACAATAAGGAGAGGCGTGTTTATCGCCAAGATTAAAAATTGTGTGCTTCAACATCTTGTCTTCTATATAACATACTATGTTTTCAACAAAAAATTTGAAGTCGTACAAAAGCCATTAAAAACAGAAGAGACAGTATTATCATCAGAACAAGATTTATGATATAGACTACTTTTACCATATCAAGTAGCCTTTATATCTTTTATTTATTAAAAAAATGTTTTTAGTTTTTCAATTATAGTTGATATACCACATTACGTTAGTTTCGGGTGTTCAACATAGTGATTAGACATTTATATAGCTTACAGAGAGATCACCCCTGTAAGTCTAGTACCCATCTGACACCATACCTTTTATATCTTTTGAATAAAGAATACCATATACTGGAATGTCATATTTTTAATAATACTTCTATCCCATTAAAACTGTAGATAGCTCTAATTCTGAGAGCCTCTCGTTCCTCTGATGGACCTGGGGAAAAGAGTTGAATATGAACTTTACCTTTGCATAGCTAATGAGATTGGCGTACCAGAGAGCTCCATACCATTAAAATACATTCAGCATTCTCTAAACGGAACAAAAAGGCAGAATTAGGTTGAGAGCCATCTTCCAATATAAAGAATGTGGTGGAGATTGGAAGGGTTTAATAGATAGCTGATTTCCATGCAAACCTATAGAAATCTGTATCTTGCCAACATCCCTATAAGGAGATGGCAAGAGCTCCTTATAAAATGTGGATGAGAAGAGGGGAAAAATACCTCTGACATACAAAGCAATTCATACTGTAAAGGCATTTTTTTCCCCTGAACTGTTTTAATACCACTTTCCTGATCTCTTGCCATTGATACAAAGCCAATAATTTCAGACTTAACAAGATGCAGGTAGGCCAAAAATAGGGTCTGTATATCTCCTAGGCCCGAAGATGGGAAATTACAAAATGTATGACTCATGGTTTTCATTCTTGCAATCCATTCGACAAAGTTGGATTTAGAATAAGTGCCAATAGGCTTTGTTTGTTCTATGGTTTTTCAAAAGTATAAATAAAAAAAAAATCTCAATTTATAAAACTCAACAAATTCTTGTTCTCTAGTCTCTTCTCAGGCAAGCTTGAGATTGCTCGTATTGCCAACGCTATTTACCTTTCAAAGTTGATTTCATGCTCTCTCTTATAGAAATTAAACAGTGTCACTGAGAAATGTGTGACAAATGATCCTGGCCTTAACTCCAGTAGTGACCTTTAGCACGCTAACCATGAAAGAACCAAGAACAAAGCCAACCTATTTGTAACCTGTGAGTCGGTTTGAAAGATTTCAAGTTCTACCTTAGAAAGTGCTTCACCCTTGTTAATGCATCCAATAAACTCTGACCAAGCTTCGGGGAAATACTTTAATATCTTTATTCTTAGGTCTGTTCCTCCACTTACTAGTGTCTGTCTTGGAAGTTAAGTTGCAGGAAAATTGTCTTCTCTATTTATTCTTATGCTTAATCTTAACTGAATTGATACTGGCAGTAGATTGTTCTTTGCATCCTCAATTCTCTAGAAAGACCACCATTTTTCTATTTAAAAAATTCACCCTCTCTATGAAATATTCTTGCTAAAAATTGACAACAGCAGCAACAAAACCCCAAAGTGATCATGGTTCTAGAATTAACTACAGAAAGTACAAACCATGCTGGGTACAGAGGGATCTGTTGAAAATATACCACGGTGATATAATCTGTAAAATACAAATTGGAGGAGATGCTACATGTCCACAGTGAGCATTTTCTTGAACAAATGAATTGCAAAAAAACAGTAAGGATGGAAGGAAAATCTATAGATTAAGAGATGCATTAACAAATTGCAATGTATGGACCTTATTTGGATTCTGACCCAAACAGTCAGAAGAAAAATGAAACTCTCAGGGAATTGTGAACACTAATTATACATTTGATGATATTAAAGAAGTATTATTGATTGTAGGTATTGTAGGAGTATTGAGAATATATTAAAAGGGCCTCTATCTTTAAAACATACATAATTGTTTATGGAGTAATTATAGGATATCAATGAGCTCTGAGATTTGGATTAACATATTCAAGGGGGAGTGAAAGGTGTTATGAATGAAGCAAGGTAGGTGGTGAGTTGGTGGTCGTTGAGGCTGGATGGTGGATAAATGGTGGCTCAGGGGACTGCTCTCTCTTTGCATGTGTGTGTGCTTGAAAATTTACTTACACTTCAATTCAGTAGAAAATAACAGCTGGTTTTTTTTTATCTTTCAATTATTTTGATTGCTTTCGGTTTTCTTTTTCAATCTACTTGTTCAATGTTTAAATTTTTAAAAATAATTTAAAATGTGCTTAATTGTGACTGAGCAAATGATGGCTCTGTGCCTCAGTTTCTTCAGCTGTAAAATGGAGACCAAAATAGGACTTCCTCAATGTGTTTCTGGGAATATTAAATAATAGAGAACACATAAATTGCTTAGAAGAGTAAATGCAAGCCCTTATTTTTAATATTACATTGTGCTAAGTGGTTACCTATTTAATCCTGCACATCTAAATACAGATTTTTATCAATTGTGCTTATTCTATTTTATCTTTTTGACTGACAAAATGAAGTCAGGGCTATTTATTTATTGTAGTAAACTGATGTCTGACATAAAACCACTCATGTGAATAAAAGGATATTAAAAAGAAGAAGACAACTTCTTGAAAACGGAATGATTTGCACAAGGATGTCCTGTGTGCACGATTGGTAGCTATCAGAGCAAAGAACAGAAATGACAGAATTTTTATTTGTGGAAATTAGATGGGAGGTAAAAACCAAGATAAAAATAAGGAATTAATCAAGATAATTTCTGGAGTGACTTTGGAGCACTGCGGTTTTCAGCTCTAATGTTGTTTGTCTTCATAATAATAGTAAAGCCCATGGATGATAATGTTGAAATTGTGACAGTTTGGTGTGAGATGAGAACTGCTGAGCATTACCACTCTAGTGGAGGGGGGAGGAGACAGACTTCTAAAGGAAATTGGAGGCTGGCTTAATAGCGAGGGATTTTCTTGTAGGATATTATTATTATTACCTTACTGGTGTGAATATAAATAAGCAAATATATTCAAATCTGGCAAAAGGAACACGAATAAAAAGTCATAACAAAAGAAAAAGCATTTAATTCAAGAAAAACACATAGTTGCCCAAAAGGAGAGAGTATCTTCTGTGATTTTTGGTAACTTAAAAGTATAAAAAATATGATCATAAAGTAATTAATTTAATCTACTGCTAACTACAGTAAGTGAGTACTTCAGGTTTTGTTTTTTTTCTATTTTGAAGCTGTTTTTCTTACAGAATTTCTATACTGATGTAGGAAAATTTCCCTCAGTAAGGTCGCAGCATGGGGATGCACTTACGGAGGACACGGCCGGGGGCACGCACAGTCGCCCTGGGAGACGGTGGCTTTAGCAGGGTTCTTGACCCCGTCTCTGCCGGTATCCACCTAGCTGCTGGCCTTCATTAATTGCTAAGTAATTGCTCTATTGTTTGTAATAATGCCTTGGGCTTTAAATGGCTCCACAGCCTGGCCCAATCAAATTCATGTTCCTTTGTATGGGTAATCTTTGAGGCCCGTCTTTGAGATCTCTTCTGACCCCATTCCGGCTCTTCTTAGACGTCTCCATCCTGCTTCACTCAGGTAAACATTTAGCTGGTCTGTGGTTTAACTTGTTGCTCTCACAGCTACTATCCTCCTCTTCGCTGCTCAGGGCACGGCCACCTTGGCGACCTGCCGTCTTCACCGGGAGGGTGTTCCACCACCAGGACGGCTGTTAGAGCTCATTCCTTTCTTAAGACCACATGGCTATAAAATGTGCTGCGTCCACTGTGGTCAGCGGCGGCTGTGCGAGGGCCGCAGGCACACACATACTGAGCAGGCTGAGAGTAATGGGCCCTGCTCATCTTTCTCAAGAGCCTCTGGCCTGTGAATGAGGCCTGGGTGGAAGAAGTCTCTAAACCCTTAGAATCTCAAAAGCTCTTTTCTGAATAGAGTTTCTGCAACACAGAGCGGAGAAAGGTGAGAAATGCTGGTGGCTGGCCCCTCCTAAGGAGACACTGCGGTCCTTGCTTGAGATCCAGAGGGAGCCTGTGCTCTTAGCTGCACTTGCCCAGAGCGGCCCTCCCGTAACGCTGAGCTGGGCGGAGGGAGAGCCGGCCTGGATCATGGCTGAAAGGTCACAGCCTTTGGCTTTTCTTACCAACACTTATTAGATTTTCTTGAATAAGTATTTCTTCATTAGCTGTGTGCTCTTAGGGCAATTTCTAGAGATTTTAACTGGTTATTGTTTTTAAAAATGCTTACCAGTCATTTCATTGTGGAGAGTCCATGACCCTCTTCACACTGCACTTCCAGAAGCCACCTCTCCCTGTCCTCACTGTGCCTCACTGCATGCGTTACCTGTACCTGTGCTGATATTCACGTAGTCAGTCCTTTCAGTATATCTTGTTTTACTCTAAGTAATTGTTCTGCCTTGTTCATTCATTCACACGGGGGCCAGCATAGCCATCAAGACTTACGGCTTGTCTTATAGTAGGAACTTCATTATAATATACAAATAAAATAACTACCAGTGCTGGGATCCATGGTAAGCCTTTTTACTATGACATTTCATTTAATCCTAGAACAGATTATGAAGTAGAATTAGGATTCTGATTTTACGCTGAAGACACTTCGGTGTGAGAGATTAAATAACATCTCAGGATTGAAACCAGATCTACCTGAACAGAACGTGATCTGATTATAACCAAGTAGAATATTTTTTTCTCGAGCTGTTTAGTTAAAAAGTTGTAAGCTAAACATAGATATTCTCGGTTACACTGAGACACACCATAGAGGATGCTGAAAAACTGTTCTCTCTTTTTTCTCTCTGTCTCTCTTTGTCCCTCTCTGTCTCTGTCTTTCTCTCTCTCTCATCCTTGCTCCCACTCTTTCTCTCTCCCTGTGCACTACCTCGCCCCTCACACACACACTCCCTCTCTCCTTTACTCATGCATATTAACCAAAATATGAATCTTTGAATAGCTAATATATTTCAACACTAAAAAATTTACATAATCTTGAATTCTTATACAAGCCTTATTTGTTTTCCTGCCGCCAACAATTTAAAGATTCTGACTCTGTCTAACTTTAAAGAAAATACCTTTGTTACATTTTAAGACCATGATCTTATTATGAGTTAGTTATGTAAAGGCTTAGATTGTTAGAGCCTTTTTCACTGTTCATAGAGTTAAAACTCACCTAAAACATCATTTCAATATCTACACAAGACAGCAGATGTCCAAATAAGACCCACAAAACATATATCAAATATCAAAGTCATGTTAAACAATTCAAGTGTAATTTTGGCCAAAGATTTTAAGGTTTATTTATTTATTTTTAAGACACCAAAGAAAGGCAGTGATGTTACCTGAGGTGTTTTTTTTTCTTGTTTTTTAGAAAGTCTGCAGCAATATGCTATTCCCTAGAATGTCTCCTCAGAGCTTCTTTAAAAATGATCAGAAGCTAGAAGGAAGAAAACAATTGATAGCATTTATAGGCTTTGTTCAGAAGGGAGTTCAAGCAAATATTTTGTAGGTAGGGCAACATAGGACACCAAAGCTCTGTTTTCTGGGTTTTCATTCTCAAAGGCCATTTCTTTTTTCTTCAACATGCTCAGTGTTTCTCTACAACAGTCACAGTCAGAGTGGGATCGTTCTAAGAGGTGTCGTATGAAGGTAATGAAAATATTTAGAGACACTTAACTGCTTCCTTTAGAAAACATTGAGCAGAGCGTTAAATCATAGACCCTGGCCAAGAAGAGATGGGATGTTAGCTGAATATTGTTGAAGAAGGGTAGATAGATATAATTCACTGAATTAATAACCAAGTTGATTGATAAAAAAACTTTTTTAAAACTATATTTTTATTAATTTTAGAGAGAGGGAGAGAGAGATAGAAACATCAACGATGAGAGAGAATCATTGATTGGCTGCCTCATGCACGCCTCCTACTGGAGGTTGAGCCCACAATCTGGGCCTGTGCCCTGACCAGGAATCAAACTCTTGGTTCATGGGTCAATGTTCAACCACTGAGCCATGTGAGCCAGGCTTAACTTTTTTCTTATTGGGAAGAAATCATCATAGAATTGAAAACAGACATTAAAAAAAAAAGGTATATATTTTTTTGTCTTGGAAAAGATCAAGAAATATAGAACATAAAGAGTGAAAGAAAGTATCAGATTAATTCCTCTCACATAACAGAGCAGGCTAATTAAGTGGACATGAAAACCAGTAAGAAGCCCTGACATTAGTGATTTTCAATTAAGCAAGAAGACAAAGTGTGATAGGACTTTCAAAACATAAACTACAAGCGACTAACGGGTCAGGCATATGTGTTCCCAAAGCCTCTGGTGAGAGAAAGTGAAAGTTTCACTAGAAAGAGAAAGAAAACTGAAGTTCAGTTAAGAGATGATGTATAAGTGATAGCAAGGAGATTTAGTATCAAAGGTATCAGTTTATACTATGTGTTTTGTTTTGTTTAATAAATATATCTTCATTGATTTCAGAGAAAGGAAGGGAGAGGGAGAGAGAGAGATAGAAACATCAATGATGAGAGTCATTGATCGGCTGCCTCCTGCACACCCCACGCTGGGGATGAGCCCGCAACCCGGGTCTGTGCCCTGACGGGGAATCGAACCGCAATCTCCTGGGTCCTAGGTCATGCTCAACCGCTGAGCCATGCTAAGTATATGGGCCAAACATATACTTACGTTTTATGCTTGTTTCAGTGTTTCTCTAAATGACATTTTTTAAAAGTGCTCTTACAGTTTATTACAAATGTCCAATAAAAATGTTCATGCTACTTACTTAACAAGAAGTTATATATATAAAACCCATTGGGAATGAAATTGTTTTATTGTCACTCATGCTCCACGTGGCCCACACCTAAGGAAAATCCCTATCGTAGGGAGGTTCTGATTTCCCTGACTTCTCCCCGCGCTGCAGGCACAGGACTCAGGAAGAACATGATTGGTATTTGTGGGGTGAGTCCTACCTTTCCAAATACGTTGAGTGACAGTGAACATCAAAATTCCCTTTCAAAGAGACCACCTTTTCTCACTATGCTTTGGAAGAAAAGAGAGAGATAACAGGAGCCTGTTCTTTTAAATACAGTCTCATTGCCAGAGAGGTGGTGCGTCTGAAATCAGCGCTGTGGCAAGTGTTAAACTCATCTGCCCAAACAGCACAAGCACAGCTGCTTCCCTAAGGTCCATTGTCAGGCTTTCTGATTTTCAAAGAACCGTCGGAGCTAAGATACCTGTAACCCTTTTCAGGGCCACTCATCTGCGTGTTCAAGCCAGCTGTGCAGTCCCTCTCTCCTGCCAGGCAATTCGGATGGTCCTGAGCTTTGCAAAGCAATGATACAGATCGTTTTTACCTTTAAGTCCTGATTGCACAGGGCTCGAAGGGAAATGCTTCTAAAAGAGGTTAAGATATACAAAGATCTCTTACAAAGCTGCGGTGAGGCCCCAAACGTGGCCTCCTGCAGCGAGTCAGATGAAAGAAAGCAGGATGGACAATTTGACAAAATGATATCTTCGATTCAACAAATGTTTCTGCCGCCTCCTACTTAGAATAGCTGGGTCTATTTTCAGCATTGTTATCTGTGCTTTCCATACAGTATTTCATTGAGTCTTTATAACAAACCAGCGAGGAAGGGATCTGTTAACTTCTAAGGAAAGGCATGCAAGGCTCTCTCTGCTCCTTTTTTCGACCCTCTGGTCAAAAAATGAGCTGAGATTAAGGTCAGGTTACCTCACCTCAAGAGGGAAGTGTCCAGATTTGGACCCATTAAATTTTAGGCTTTGTGCTGGGCCTCAGCCTTAATGCATAAGCCTCTGCACACAGCACAGAAACAGTAACAGCTGGAAATGCTCTGCCCGCTCTCATGAGGTAACCAGGCCTCGGACAGTGCCTCCAGCTGACTCCATTCCAAGCTGTGGGACAACTGGACTTATCTCTCTTGTTCTCTTTTGTCACTAGGAGGTGTAGTTTTATTTATTTATTTATTTATTTATTTTCACCATTGAAAAGAAATTTGAATTGAAATGAAATTTAGACTTTGAGGTAGATATGAATGAAATAGTTCTGATCTGCTTTTGTCTGAGGTCAGAAAGAAAACAGCACACTTCCCTCCTGCACCGCCAGGTTCCGCCGTGGAGTCTGGGCTCAGAGCCCCAGGGCTCTGTGCCACCTTCAAGGACTCTGTGGGCAGAGGTGACTGCAGTAAGGGAGGATCTGAGCTTGTGTTTCTGGTTAAATACCGTGATGTTATCTTCATCACAACACAGCTCACACATCCTCAACAGTATTACTAATACAATTTTACACATGAAGAAACTCAGCAGCAGGGAGTTGAAATAATTTGTCTAAACTCATAGGGCGTTAATACATGGCAGAGACAGGCTTTGAACCCAGGCTCATCTGACTCCAGTGCCTTTATCTTTTTAAAATTTTTATTGATTTTAGTGAGAGAGGAAGGAAGAGAGGAAGAGAGAGAGAAACAAACATCCATTGGCTGCTTCCTTCGTGGCCCCTACTGGAGACTGAGCCTGCAACCCAGGCATGTGTCCTGACCAGAGTAGAATCAGCAACCTCTTGGTGTGTGGGGTGACACTCAACCAACCGAGCCACACCTGGCAGAGCATTTGCCCCCTCCTTTTTTTTTAAAGTCATGTTTATTGAGGTAAACTTGACATATAATAAAATCCACACAGCTTCTAGGTATGCAATGCTATGAGATTTTCTTTTTGAACAATTTATTTTTAATTTTCCATGATGTGAAATTCACGTGACATAAAATTAACCATTTCAAAGTGAATAGTTGAGTGGCATTTAGTTCATTCACAATCCCAAGCAAACACCACTACTATCTAGTTCTCGATTCTTTTCAATACTATGAACTTTGGCAAACTCATGCAAAAAGAAGGATATTCTTCAATATGTAACAGTATGGATGGGCCTTGAAGACACTGTGCTAAGTGATATAAGTCATTCACCGAATGACAGATACTGCACAATTCCACTCATGTGAAGCATCTAAAAGAGTCAGATTCATAGAGTCAAAGCATGGCATAGTGTGGTTTCCATGGACCAGAGGGAAGGGAAATGGAGTTCCTGGTCGGTGGGTATAAGTTAGCAGTTAGAAGGATGAGTAAGCTCTGGAGATGTGCTCTATAGCATGGTACCTGTAGTCAAGAATAGTGTATTGTGCCCAAAGCCTTGAGTCTTAATGATTAAACTAAAATGACATTCAAAAGGAATAGCAATTCAGACCATGTATAAACACCAAATAAATGGGACAGTGGTCAGTTGTAAAGGAGTTAAAATGAAGCAGTTGTTGCAGTGGGCAATGAGCCTTCATTAAGGAGCCCCTGATCCATAATGAAGCCCAAACACTGCAAAGTAGGAAAAAGTAAGCAGGAGACAGAAACAAGAAAGGAGGAAGCCAGCCCAGTTCAATACAACATGCTCTCAGTGGACACATTTATGCTGGTGCCCAGGTAGGGTTCCCAACAAAATAAACCATCAGGTGATCAGAAGGTGGGAGTCACACCCCACCTCCATTCCAAGTGTCCCTTCTTTCTGCTCCACCACTGACCCTGCCCATTGGAAGAGCTCAATGTTTATTTTTGCTTGTTTCTCCAACCAATACAATGAAAACACATGACCTGGCATGTTCAAATATACTTAAGAAAAACGTGAAACAGAATATTAGCATTTAGAAAAATCTGACATTGTATTTGATGCACCAAGATTACCACTTTGATTATAAGGAATGGTCCCCAAATCAAGATTCTCTCTTCTCAGTTTGTTTAACACAGTGAGTGATCATTCTGAATATTTGCTTTTTAAATTAAGGTGTTCTTAAACCAAATAAAGGAAGGTCTACATGATGTGAATTATGCAGAAGTTATAAAGCCACAGGAATTTAAAGATATGTAATAGAAGATATATTTTTATATTTGATAAAAATTTGTTAGAACTCTGTAAATAGTATTATATTTATAGAGAGAGGCCATTATAATGTTTGTGTGTGTGTGTGTGTGTGTGTGTTTAGGTAAACATTTAAAATGTCCTCTGGCAGGCATTTGTTTGAATTTTACAAAGCTTTTCTGTTTAACATTTCTTTGTTATGTTTCTCACATAGTGCATGTTATCTCTGTATTCTAAGCACTAAGCATCATTAGGAAATAAATTCAAAGACAGAGATTCTTGTCTGAGAATGGAAAATAAATACTTAAACTAGATTTTTGGAGCTGGAGGTATTTTCCTATGAAGAATTTATCGGCCAACATTTTTTTTTAAAAAAAGTGTCTGTCACCGCAAATTTGTGACTTCAGGGAATTTCCCATAGTGCTTCATGCCCACACACAAAATTTTTCTTCTTCAGGATGTCTTATTTGTCTTGGTGGAGAAAAACCTGGTGGTGATGCTGATGATGGTGGTGATGATGATGATGATAATAATAATGTTATATTTCAGAAACAAATGAATGAAATTCAGCCTTTGGTTTGCCATTCAGTTGAAGATGTATATGTATCTTTGTGGTAGGCAGAGAGTTCTGAACTCAAATTCAGCGTATTTGTCCTGTGGTGTGCTACTCTGTTAAAGAAACCTGTGGCACTCTCATTCTACCTCCTTCAAAGCTTAACAATAGCCTCCCTTATCTGTGGTTTTACTTTCCATGGCTACAGTTCCTGAGGTCGACCTCTATCCAAAAATATTAAATGAAAAATTCCAGCAATAAACAATTCATAAGCTTTAAGTTGTGTGCCCTCCTGAGCAGCATGATGACATCCCATGGCATCCTGCTTTGTTCCCTCTGCGATGTGGGTCAATCCTTTGTCCAGCGTCTCCACACTGCATATGCTCCCTGCCTGTTAGTCACTTAGTAGCCCTCTTGGTTATCAGGTGGGCATCTTGGTATCACAGGGCATGTTCAGGTCACCCTTATTTTATTTAATAATGGCCCAAAATGCAAGGGTAGTGATGCTGGCAATTCGGATATGCCAAAGAGAAGTCGAAAGTGTATGGATGTACATATGGGGTTTAGCACTGTCGCTGGTTTCAGGCATCCACTGGGGGCCTTGGAACATGCCCCCGCAGGGAAGGGGAACTACGATATTTGACATGTTTGTTACAGTTTGTAGGGAGAGAACATACATTTTTAAGCTGATGAGTTTGAATTTTTTTAAAGAAGAGGACACTTCTTTTTTCAGATAAAGCCTCGAAATAACCAAGCTATATATGAAACCTTCCAAAAATAACCTATTTTGAGTAAAAATGGGCTGAGGTCCAGATTGCTGCCCAATCAGGGTCTCCTGATGGGACTGGAACATGAAGCAGCTCATGGAACTCTAAGGCTTTTCTGAAAACAGTTTGAAAATCCCTGCTTTTAATCACCTGTGAGGCTTATGTGAAACTGGGGGATTTCAAGAATGTCTTCTTAAAGTGGAGGAAGTGAAAAGGGAAAAATATTCCAGGCAGGAAATGAGCACAATATGGTTGTCTTTTAAAAAGCTAATTTGGAAAATCTAATTGGAATTCATTGTATTTAATGCTGTTAAAATGATGTATAGGTTCCCAACCCAATCCTCCCCATATTCAAATGCCCATCAAAATAATAATGTGGCTGAAATGAATCTATTAAGACCCTTAAGACCATCTGAGACTTTCAGACTAAACTACTAATCTTACCTCTTAGTTTTATGACCCTTTTGGTTCATGTTGATCCTTAAATCTTTCAGTGCTTGAGTCAAGAAACCCTCTTTGACATCATGAGCTAAAAATATAACCAGGTAGAGAATATAAAGAGAATTAAAGTCCAAAAATGACATATTCCTGATTTGGAGAGGTAGTGTAAATTTAAAATAGTTGGCCCTGTGGTCAGATCACTCATCCCAATTTTTGGTTCAGAAAAATATGGTATCCCTAAATATGTGAAGTTTTCATGTGAATAATATCTATCTATCTATGCACCTCTCTGGTCCATGGCTTTTCAGTAATCCATTACAAAGAGATAGTTCCTGTCATTCTGTATCTCCAATGGTTCTCTTGGTTAAGGGTTAATAGGCAATATTTATGGTAAAATAAAGATACTTTTGGACAGCCAAAACCTGAGAGGTCAATATTAAATTCTTGCTAAAGGATTGCTAAATGAAATACTTACATAAGAATTGAACTCAAAAGAAAGAAGGGAGTACAAGAAACAAAGTTGAGGAAAGAAAAGTAATTTTAAAATATATTTTTCATTCTATGATTTTGATACCAAGTACAGATATTCACAAAATAATACTTTTAAAAAAAAATTTATATAAATGTCATACTGTCTTGGTCAACATAAAATTTGTTTATTTTCACTCAACATTAGGTTTTAGTTTGTCTCTATTAAGCAAGAACATAAAATAGTATAGTAACATAGAAGGAATATCAACTTAATGGGCAATATTTTTATTATAATTTTTAAAATACCTGGAACAAAAATGACTAATTTTTAAAACATTGAAATCTGAATAGTAGGTATACAAGTGTAGTCATGTTTCCTGTAACTTATTCACTTAATTGTTTTTTACTTATTTTTAATTTAATGTAATTTTATTTTTTCCATCACCATTTATCCCCTCTCTGCCCTCTTCCACCTCTACCCCTCCTCACTCCACCCTCTGCCCCCCGCTATCACACACTGTGGTCTGTGTCCATGAGTTCACTCTCTCTCTCTTTTTTTTCTTGTTTGCCCAACCCCTCCACCCCCCCCCCCAACACTCCCACACACACCAGAGCTGCCTGCCTGCTCTCTATCTATGTCTGTCTCTATTTTGCTTTTTCATTAAAAACAAACAAACAAACAAATGAGTTACACACCCAAAGAGTAGAGCAGGGAAAGGGAAAATGATCTCTACAGAGACCTGACAAGCACCAGCTGGTCAAAGTGATAAAGTTTAACATCATCAGTGATGCCTTGTGGATGTCATGCTCCCCCTGATTTGATGTGACAAGATCACATGTATCATATTGTTTCCCCAAACCCATATCTTGAATCTAATCATGAGAAAAGTATTAGATTAAACTCAGATTAGGGACATTTTATAATGTCCCTGGCCAGTACTCTTCAAGAGTTTGTCCCTGACAAACTGATGAGAAACAAATAAATGCTGAGAAATTGTCATAGGCCAGAGATTGGGGAGATACGACAACTGAAAACAATATGACATGTTAAAGTCAATCCTAGAAAAGAAAGAGAGCATTAATGGAAAAACCTGTGAAGCTCAAATAGTCTCAAGTTTACTTAATAATAGTAATAATAATAATAATGCACCAGTGTCAATTTCTTAGTTTTGACCAATGAAACAAAATAATTTAAAATGTTAGCAATAAGGGAACAAGGTAAGAAATATACAGAAACTCTCCAAACTATGTTCACAACTATTCTATAAACCTGAAATTAATCCCAAAAAAGTTTGTTCAAAAAAATGTTCAAAAGAATTTTTTAAAAATTGAATCATTTTAAACTTAGGTAAACAGTATCCCGTTATATAAATGGAATGGCAATCTTTTATACCTGCAGCAAACCCGATACGTTGACGAGCAGGAGCACGCTCTCCCGTTTTGCTAACATATTCACTAGTCAGCCTCAACTGTTTAAGTAATGAATCTTCAGAAAACTGTGGTCACTGGGATTTTTCACAGGACAACACAGAGATTCCATGATTTTGCTTCCTGTGGAGTATCTTTTAATCTTGGATTCACTTAGGAAGTTAGATTTTCCTTCACTGGGTCCGAGGATGTTAAACTGTTTCCGCCGGCAGGCACTGTGCTGGGCAGGTCCAGAGGGCATTCAGACACACAAAAGGCCCTGAATGCTGACGGAGCAGAACGCCACACATGACATCAGCAGACGCCTCTTCTGGAGTCAGGCAGGCAGCTGGCATCTCACCGAGTATGTGGGGAAAGAACAATCTTCTTAGCAGTCTCGTGGAAAACTGTATTTACAATCTAAACTGTGAATAATAGTTGATACAGAGACTAAGAATGCCCATGAAGGGAAGCGCTGACTCAGCACAAGCTTGCCAGGTCTGTGGGGCATAAAGAAGAAAATTTGCGAAGCTTGGGTGACAAAGCAGAAGAGAACAGAGAATATTACATAGGTAATCTCACTCTAAGGTTTTCACCATTTTCTTAGGAAAAAAAATTCAATTCAAAATGAGGACCTAAAGTTGAATCTGTGTGTGAATATTTGTGGTAAGCTTTATGCCATTCTCATTCACTTGGCTCTTTAAATTTTTAATTGAGTAATATCTTCAAGTATAATGATCCATAGATATTTTTTCCCCACTAACATATCCCAGCACCTGGAACAGTGCATGGTACAAAATAGCTGCTAAGTAAATATTTGTTGAATGACTAAATGAAGGATACCCTTTGTGTGCCAACAGCCACTGATGTCTCTCAATGGTGGCAGGGAGTCTGAGTGTCAGCAGGGGGGGAAAGTGTGTCTCCTGGCCAAATGCTATTATTTGAGCTTCTGATCAGTCCCCCTTGCTGGTGCCACCAGTCTCTCTTGGTGTTGTCAGCAGACCTCCTATATCATCCGGGGAAGAATGACCTACCTAGGCCACTGTTTTAGCTCGATTTTCTCTCGCAAACCCTAGACTGAGTGTCTTAAGCAAGTCCAAGATCAGGTGCCAGCATGGGTAGGGTCTGAGCCTTCTTACGGATGTCTGCCCTCTCTTCTCAAGCTCTCATGCCTTTTCCTCTGTGTATGACATGGAGAGAGAGAGAGACCTCTCTTTCTTCCTCCTCTTAGAAAGGCACTAATCACGTCATTAGGGTCCCACCCTCATGACTTCATCCAAACCTAGTTATCTCCCAAAGGCTCTGCTAACAAATGCCATTACCTTGGCCTTTCTGTCTTCAACATATGAAATTTGGGGAGGGCATAGACATTCAGCTCATAATAGTCACCTCTGTTGCCAGCTTGTGGGTCCTGGAGACACAGGGTTGGGGCCACCTTCTTTGGTTGGGTGGGATGCCCCGAGGAGTGATTGATTCTATGTTGTGCCTCAGTCCTAAGGTCTCAACCAGTTTGCTTTCTTCTTTCCATTTTTTCAAGCTTCTCTTTTGATTGCCTCTTATATTTTTTTCAGGTCTTTGGTTGTACTTAGTGAGACAGAGTAGGGCAAAATGAACCTATGCTATCTCGTTTCCACCGAAAGCACATTTAATTTTGAAGTCCATGGAAAGTTCAGCCAAATCAAGTCTCGATTTTCCTGTTGTGATTCTGCTAGCACCAAAACCAACTACCAGAGGCTCACTCAGCTGCCTATTATCTGGTTATAAAACCAATTTACCAGCTCTGCTTTTAAACTATTTGATTACCGTGAGAGTGGACTCACTATATTGGGGAACAAGGAGTGGAAAATTGCTTTTAAAAGTCAATTTTAGTCATCTCTCTCATAATCAGAAATAGAAACTGAGTTGCCTTATTATGAGATTTCCCCTGTCTCTTGTTGGCTTGGCTGAGTGTCTCTTAATTCTGGTTTCTTTTCATTTTATCCAGTGAATTAAGTCATCATTTGTGTATTTTCGAAAATGTTTTCACTGAGCTTATTATGCTTGAAAAGGAGTGACGAGAGCTATTTTGACTTATTACTTTCTGTACGGTTAGGATAATCAAACATTCAGCAAGGAAGAATAGAAGCACCGTGGGAGGTATGCATGAGCATGAAAAGAGCGCCCCCAAACCTCTTCCAAATAGAGAGCGCTTCCCGCTCCTTCCCCCTTCTGCCCACCCCACCTCCGTCTTTTCCCTGCTCTAGACGGTTCCTGAGCCGGGAAGTAAAAGTTGTGAGTGGGAAGGGCTGGGGAGGGTGGATGTGCAGCCAACAAGGGGATTTACTCTCTGGATGAATCATAACGATTGTACTATAATCCCACGTTCCCACGTACGGCCCCGAGTTCCTGTGCCAGCACTCGCCTGCCTTTGCAACAAGGCAAACGGGCTCCTTCTGCTACCTCCTCCAGCTTTTCAAGCGAGATCATATAATCAGAAAATGAGAGCTATAAAGAGCCTCGGGACCACCAAATTCCAGCCTCTCGTGAGCAGGAGAGAACTGGAGGGCCTAGGACGCGGTGAGAATCATCCACGTTCACGTACCGGTGAGAGCTGGAGGTAGGGGGAGACGGTGGCTTTCGGCCGCCGCTGCTTTTATGAGACCAGGTTGCCTCATTTCCGCTGTGGCCACTAGGAGCTGTCGTGCTTTAATGCATAGTGTTTGGTAAGGGCAGGAGTACATAAGAGCTATCCCACTGCTGCTCAGGACTCTAAAAACGTCAGAAAAACAAGCTGCTGTGACAATTTACAACTTGAGACGTACAGTCAATATCTCTGTATTACTACATCTGTCTTATCTTTATCTTTTCTTCCCTTTGCTTATAAAGGAATAGAGACATTATGAAGGTTATAGGGATATTTTTGTCTTAATATCAAAACTATTGGAATAGGACAGAGTGTCTTATGACTAAAGCGCAGGCACTTAAAGAAAGAGAAGAGCCCAGCAGTCAGACCAAGGGGCCGTTCTCATTTTCTTTTGTGTGCCCAGCCTGAGCAGAGGACCTAGCATGTAGGAAATACTCACTACCTATTTTTTAATGAATCCTTGAATGAACATTTCCTACAATCAAGTTATGTTTTATTCTAAGCTTTATATATTGGAACAAAGCAATCGATGCAGGTATTATCAGAGAGTTTAACAGAAACTGGAAATGGGCCATAAAGTCTGTTTGATTAACCATAGATAAGAGGATAGTCAGAACCAGATATCTGCTGAAGTGGGAATCCCACCTCTCAAACCCTCATTGGTGCCAGAGAAATGTGCGGTATTGTTAATGGATCGATTATTTGGGGGAAAGGTATCCCCTACAAAGCTAGGGTAACAGAAAAGGGAATGGACAAGACCAAGCACTTCTCTCCCACTTCTGTATGGACCTGGATAGAATCCTCTGGATGAATGAAGTATGATCAAATTCAAGTGTAATTAACTTCATGTTGAACTTGGCAAGACGTGGCTACTGGCCATCTGTGTCTGCAGAGCAATGGCTGGAACATGTGAGGTGAATGAAAAGCTTGTGCAGAAATACAAAAGCTTTTGAAGAGAGTATCAGAGAGCAGGGTGGCTCGATGCAGGTGGCCTCACAGGTAAGTCTGTGCAAGAGTGTTGCAAATGAGTAAGTTCTGATAAGAAGATCTACAGAAATAGAAATAAATTAATTCTCAGTCCTGTCTGATCATAAAACTAGGAAGGGGTTTGGCAAGCTGTTGGAAAAGTTAGTTGAAAAGAGAAAATTCAATAAAGGCATAGTAACCAGTATATTCCATTTCTGAAAGATAATCTTGTAGCAATGAGATTCGATATATTGAGAATGGCACTGAAGGGCAGAACTGGGACCAGTGGGGGAAGTTATGAGGATAGTATTTCTATGAACACAAAGATAAAGTTTTCGATAGCTAAAACTGTCCAAATCTGTAATGGCCTAGCTTTACTTTTATCACAGGTAGTGTTCAAATACATGCTTAATCACCAGTTACAGACAACACAAGGGGAATCCCAGAATATAACAGATTCATAACTATAAGGGCCTTAATGAACTCCTGTACACCAAAATCCAGCCTGCTGTGATTTTATGATTCTTCTAAAACCACTCTGGCTGGTAAGCATTAGGAACAGAAAAAGAACCTGGTTGGCCCTTTTGACATCCATCCCAGAAACAGTGGCTCAGTACCTTTTAGAACCATGTACTTATTTTGACACCAATGTTCCATATCAACATGACTCTCTTGATGTCTCAGAGTCAGTCAGTCTGTATTCCCTCAGGTAGGTTACAGACAAACACATTAAAGGTTAAGAGACAGATTGTTCAAGACTTTGTTGTTGTTGTTTTTAATTTATCTTTAGTGTTGAAAGTATTACAAATGTCCCTCCCCCCCATTGATCTCCTTCACCCTGCACCCCCCCTCCAGGCCTTCACCACACTTATTGTCTGCGTCCGTGGGTTATGCATATATGCATATAAGTTCTTATGTTAATCTCTCCCCACCCACTCATCCACTCCTCCCCCCCTCCTTCCCTCTGAGATCCCTCAGTCTGTTCCATGCTTCTGTGTCTCTGGATCTATTTTGTTCATCAGTTTATTTTGTTCATTAGATTCAGCATTTGAGTAAGATCATGTGATACTTGTCTTTCTCTGACTGGTTTATTTCGCTCAGCATAATACTCTCCAGGTCCCACTGTGCTGTCTCAAGACTTTTTATTTAGCTCCAAAGTAGGCAGGCCTAAGTCTGGCAAAGACATTGAATGCCATTTAAAGGCAGGATCTTCTTTAATGCTTCAAAGAAGCAGCTTTGGGTTACTTGTTTGAGAACGGGGGGGAGAAATGATATTATAACTGTAGATATAGATTCAGATCTCTAACCAAAACCAAAACCAAAATAATTTTGTGTCCCTTGGCAGGAGTTGCAGAAAGAGAATTTAGGAAATTTTTGTTTTAATATGTTACCATCATTTTTTTCTTTGTGATGCTTGATATCGCTGCTTATAAACCCAGGACATCCACAATATGGAACTGTTAGAACTCACAGTAAAGGCAACAGGAGATATAGCAGGAAAGGCCCAGTTAGGAAAAAACACTCTATAAATGTCTAGAGGACTCAACCAAGAAATGATGGTCCCATTTGGAGACACCTAAGGTTCTAATGGTGGAAGTTACGGCTGCCATGCTACTCTTTGATGGTGATGTGCTTGGAGACCTGATTTCTGTCACTTATCATGGGAGCTGATACTGTTCTCTGAAATTTTATGGCCCCTACAGAAGAAGGTTGTATAAAGCTAGAGTTGGAGTTAGAGAAAATGTCTGTTTTATGTGGGCTACTACTGTGTGTTACATTTCCATTGCTTCTCCAACCCAGTATGCTCTACTAAAAACTAAAACATACACAGAACCAGTTCCTTGTTTCAAGGCAGGAAGAGGCTCTTCCTCATTGAATATATAGTTAGGCCACTAAATCTTTGCTCATTTGGACTAGCCCTTGATGCCCTAGAAATGTAACACTCTTATATAAAGCTGTTCTGTGGTGAGAAAGACAATATTTTATCTATCTTAAGATGAATTGTCCATGTTTCCACCCTTAAGAAATAAGAATGCAACTTATAATGGAAGGTATTTTAAAATATCGGTAGGTTAGATATTGATATAGTTGTCATTTCTTCACACGTTCAAAATTGTTTGTTTGTTTGTTTGTTTTCTGGTGGCATGACTAAACAAATGTCTCTAGTTAACATACCAGTTATACACTTATTATGCCTCACCCAGCCGGTGTGGCTCAGTGGTTGAACGTCCACCCATGAACCAGGAGGTCACGGTTTGATTCCTGGTCAGAGCCCATGCCCGGGTTGTGGGCTTGATCCTCAGTAAGGGATGTGCAGGAGGCAGCTGATCAATGACTCTCATCATTGATGTTTCTATCTCTCCCTCTCCCTTCCTCTCTCTGAAATCAATAAAAACATATCTAAAAATAAAAAATAATTATTTTGGCCCATTTGAGGACAGAATATATGTCTTGTTTGTTGTCTGAAATCATCTATTGTTACCTTCTGGTATCAATAAAAAAAGAGCCAATATAAAAATGTACATATGGGGCCAACAGCTTGTTAGAAAATTGCACAAAAATACAGAGCATTCTTTTTAAGAAATATTGCATCGTTAAAGCTCTGGGTAGTGCATAAATTTATATTGCATGGAAAAATACAGATATTGATGATACCAATGCCATGATGAATTGTCCTTGTCTTTCCACCATAAACGACTAAAAACCTGGACTACTTTCAGATGTTGGACAACTGAGCCTTTTTTTTTAAGTTGATTTTTAGAGAGAAGGGAAGGGAGAAGGAGAGAGAGAAACATCGATGTGAGAGCAAAACATTAATTGGCTGCCTCCTGCACACCTCCTACTGGGGATGGAGACAGCAAAGGACGACACCCAACCAGCTGAGTCACACTGGTCACAACTGGCAACACAGGACTATGATCCTTAAGAGAGGAGAAACAGAGAGATAGCCTATACCGGTACCAGATTTCCACATGGAGCCACTCTTTGCTGGTGCAGACGGGGGAACCCAAGCAGAGCACTAGGTACCTGCTGAGTTGAGAAAACAAAGCTCTGGTTTCAGGAAAATAAGTCAGTGAGAATTCTCAAAGCTGATTACTGCAAAAGAAGCAGTTATGAAGAAAAATGTTTTAAAAATCTGCAGTTTTGAGCTTGCTGCTAAATAAGAAGTTTGCATGCCTAGGGTGACAGCCCATGAAGCCAGACAAAGAATGTCAGTGACCCTGAAAGCTTAACAATTCCCAGAGCTCACACAAAGTGGGGACTCATTCAAGTTCATAGAGAGTAAAAAAAAAAACCCCTAACACAGGGCCATTTAATAGATATCTCAGAAAAGTAAAGCCTTAGAAGTATGGATAAAATAGTTGTGGGTTGAAAGATCCTAGAGATCTTTCCAGACAAACCTGGAAAATATTAAGCTAATTTTCAAGTAACATAATTGTTAGCCAAAGCACCTCCATACGCTATAAAGAAAACAATAAAATCCAGACACTCAACAGCGTGACATCTGCAAGTCAAGCATCAATTAAAAAATCACCCAACATATAAATAAACAAGAAAATGTGACACATAGCTGGGAGAAAATTCAGTCAATAGAAATAGACTCAGAAAGGAGAGAAATAAAGCAATTGGCAGATAAAATTTTAAAAGTGCTAAATATATGACTAAGAATTAAAAGAAGAGATGACAATAACAAGAAGAAAACTAGAAAATATATATATAAAAAAGAGATAAATGCTACTTCTGGTGATCAAAAATACAGTATTCAAAATAAAATATTCACTGGATGAGCTTAATAGCAGATTAGACACTGCAGAAAAAAATACCAATAAGCTTAAAGATCTAGCAACAGAACTACCCAAATGAAGAAGTGAGAGAGAAAAGTATAGAAAAAATAGAACAGCAACTCAGCAAACTGGGGGAAAATATCATCATTTAACGAATAAGTTGGAATTGGGAGGAGGATGGAAAAGTATTTATAGAATGAATGGCTAAAACTTTTTCAAATTTTATAAAATCTCTAAGTACACAAATCCAAGGACTTCAAAGAAACAATATTCAAATAGAATATTCAAAAATTCAAACAGAACAGACACAAAATTACACCATGGTAAACCATAATAGATGGCTGAAAATCAGCGATGAAGAGAGTAACTATTAAAGACAGCCAGAGAAAAAAGGGAGACAAAGAATCCCCACTAACTATCATAAATGCAAGCCATAAAACAATGGAGTATGTCGTTAAAGTGATGAGAGAGAGAAACACACACTTGTCAACTGAAAATTCTGTGTCCAGAGAAGATATCCTTCAAAAACAAAAGTAAAATACCTTGTGAGACACATAAAACCTGAGAGAATTCATAGCTGGTAGACATCCTGGCCCACTTATAAATCAGCCCAAAGATGTGCAGACTCCTCAGGGTGGGTTGGGTTTTGTCTTTGCTTTGGTTTTTAAGAAAGGAAATGCGGATCCCAGAAATGACATGAAAACTTCCTGCTCCTCACTAAAAAATGAAAGTTTTAGAATTGATTTTTAGCGAGTTGCCTGTAGCACTTAGAAGAGAAAGTGGCAAGAGGAGCAGCCAGCGCAAACTTAGACAGAATGCAGGCACGGCAAACGCGCCTCATTATTTCCCCTGTTGGTTTACTTCAGAGGCAGACTAAGGATAGGGAAGAGCACGGCTTATCTTGATTTCCACACCCACCCTAACAAATTCGCTCACCATCCCCTCTGGGCGAGCTGGGAAATTGAATATATGATGACAATACACTTGAGTGTTTTCTTAGCTGACTAAGGATTATAGTCTACAGGTTGATAACAAAGAGGAAAACATTTAACAATGAAACTCGTTTTTTGATAAGAGTTTTCAATTATTGAGAGGACACAGAAAGTTAGTTCATATTAAGATAGCAAATATTCTTTTATAATATAAAAATATTTTTTGACTAATTAAAATATAGATTCAGGTAAAATAAAATTATGGAAAAAGCGTTGACTATAGAGTGAAGTGTACAAACACTGTCCTTCAGTAACTTATAAACTTTTCGTATGTCACTATATTTTCCTGTGGTTTTATGTTTTCACATTTTGAAGAAAAAAAAAAGTATACTTTTTGGACTTTAAAATCTCTGGAACCTTTGTAGCTTCAATAGTCTCTTTTTCTTAATTGCCATAAATAGTCACAAATCTATTTTGGTCGTTCAAATACTCTAAAGTGGAGAAGTAGGACCCCAGATAAACCTGGGAACTGCAATATCATAGCTCCAGATACTTTGTTTAAATTTGAAACTCAATTTAGAATTTTACAACTTGTTTTTGCACGTTTTTTCTGAAGTGGTTAAAAAAAAAATTTACAAACTCTAGATAAAGGCAAATCCTTTAATTAAACATGCTGGGTCTGCCTAGGTACACACTAGATGGAAAATTGGAAGGCTTTTAAATATTTAAGAGGGAGGAATATAAATTGGTAAGAGAATATTATTAGAGAAGACAGGATGCATAACAAATAGTCAAACAGAGATTAATTATTTCTCTCCTCCCCAAAAATAGTAGACATGATTACCAATGATGATGAAGTTGACGGCATGAGCAGTGCTTCGTCTTCCGCTTACGTCTCTCCTTCCAAGAACTCCTTTCATTGACTATGTGATATTTTCCGGTAAAATATAAAAGATGGGAGGTCTGACCCCACAGTGGTGCCTGGCTCAAGCACTCCTCCCTGTGGGATAGCGAAGGCCTCGAGGGTTACCTACTCTTAGCTTTTTCTGCCTGTAAATTTCAATAAACCTTACTGGTCGGTGTATTGCTAATAGTGTGTGTTCCTGCTGACCACATGGACATACCACATTTTACAGCCATATGGTTTTAAGAAATCGGGGAGTTATAATAGGCCATCCTGGTGGTGGAACATCCTCCTGGTGATGATTGCAGATCACCTAGATGGCTGGTGATCAGGTGACCATAATCGCCGCGAGCCACAACAGCCTCAGAGTGACCAGGTCACTCATCAGACTAAAATTCCTCATACCCGGTAATTGTGGCATTCATAAGCTATCATATCTTTAGATTCCCCATATCACTAAAGTCCAAAAGTCAAAAGTCAAAAGGGTTATTTGGAAATTTGAGAAGAGCAAATTAGTTTCAGGTTAAAAACAGACTGTAATAAGGCTGCTAGTAGCCAAGGGAAAGGGGTTGGCCTCGTCAGAGCCTGGGAAGATGCAGCAGGAGAGCTCTCATACGAGATCAACTCAGACGAAGAAAGAAACGTATTCTGTGCCAGCTACTCCTGTAGGCAGTCAGGTAGCTGGGAAAGCAGAGAAGAGTATGGCCTCTGCAGAGAAGCAGAACAGACTTAAGTGAGATACAGAAACAAGCTCAGCAAGAAATCAGAGCAGAGCTAGGGCCAGGTCCTCACCCCAGCATCTGTTCCCTGTTGTTCATCTCAGGCTCCATTTCCCACTCCCCACCCCAAGGGGAGGCCTTCTATGAGACTGTATGTATTGGAACTCATAGAGCCGTAGGCAGTTAGTTCATCGGGACTGCCTTGCTGGTCTTTTGTTCGACTGTATAATTGATTTGGACCTTCTGGGTTCCATATACTCAGCACTAGTGGGAAGGCAGGTTGGTTGGATGAAATCACTCTGACCCCTGCTGATGGGATTCTATTACATTTGGCCAGGGGCATTGCTGAGAAATGACTGTAATCCTGAAACTTTGCACAGTCATGCAATTGAAACAATACCATTTTCTCCGAGCAGAGAAATAAATTAGTCTCCATATAACACACTTAATATAGGCAGGGGTATTATACAACACTGCTTCCCAGTTTAACAACCTTGTTCATCTAGTTTAAAAAAGTCACTAGTGCCTCACTGTGGGTTGTCAGGCCTATACAGAAGAGTGTCCACTATTATTCTCACGGTGGCATGTGTCATAAAGGCATCTTAACAAATCATATTAGTTACTGGCACTTGGGTGCCGCCTTGGACCAGCTTTTCCCATTACGCCCCCACAAAGAAGAGTGGACTAAGTTTGCCTTTTTTAGGGAGCACCCAGTGACCGATGACCATCCAGAACTCCGTAGCAGTGATGGATCTTCAGTGGGCTGATGAAACCACAGCATAATGAGAATTGCTTGTTGGAATCCAAACATTCCATTATGCCGCCTTTAAAAAATTCTTAGTTTGAAATATTTAGACATACACAAAAGAGGAAGGTAGTATATTAAATCACCATATACACATCCTATAATATAAACATATATATTCTTAATATCAGCATTTATCAGCATTCTGACATTCTTGTTTCATTTATACTTCCATTTTTTTTACCCTGACAGTATTTTAAGCAAATTCCAGATTAATATTCATAATATTTTTAGAATGGCACCACTAAGGAAACTGCTTGCATTTGCATGCCATTTAGGCAGAGTCAACCAAAGATGGATGGGCTTTTTATCAGGACAAAAATCCAAGGCCCTCTTTTTAAAATATTTTTTAATTGACTTTTAGAGAGAGAGGGGAAGGGAGAGGGAAAGAAACATCAGTTGGATGCCTCCAGCATGCCCCCTATTGGGAATTGAGCCTGCAGCCCGGGCATGCGCCCCAACTGGGACTCAAACCAGCAACCCTTGGGTGCACAGGATGACGCCCAACCAACTGAGCCACACTGGCTGAGGCAAGGCCCTCTTGAGAATATATGGGCACTAGCTCAAAATGACATTCCCCAGCTTATTAAGTGCAACTCCTAGTTTTGTAACCGTCACCTGAAACAAAGCGGCTCAGTACCTGGTTGGCCTCCTAAGAGACTGGAGGCAGCGCACTCCATACTTGGGCGTTTCACCAGAGCCAAGTCACTGTGCAGGTCCAATGGGATCACTGAAGCCAGAACTCCTGGAAAGATTCCAGGCACCAGTAAAACAAGCTGTGTCCTTTCCCTCCACTGCACCTTTCAGAGCCCAGGTGATCGCCATTATCTAGGAACATTCTTAAAGAAAAGTGGTAGCCCTGGCTGGTTTGGCTCAGTGGTTGGAGTGTCAGCCCTCTGACCGAAAGGTCAAGGGTTCAGTTCCCAGTCAAGGGCACGTACCTCAGTTGTGGGTTCCCCGCCCTGCTCCTGGTGCCTGCGGGAGGCAATGAATTGATGTGCCTCTCTCACATCGATGTGTTTTTTTCCCCCCTCTCTTTCTTTTTCTCTCTTTGTCTCTCACTCTCTCCCCCCTTTCTCCCTCCCTTCCACTGTCTCCAGAAATTGATAGAGAAAATGTCCTAGGGTGAGGATTTTTTAAAAAGATGAATGGTGTGCTGGCCTGTGAGACTGCCAATACTCACTGGCCTTCGTTCTTTGAACTGGAGGGTTTCCTCCCACTGCTGACCAGTACCCACCCTCTGAACAGTGACTGCCAACCTATCCTGAAGTCGCATAGTCCCCCCTGATGGAAATTTCCTGGCTTCCTGACTTAACATTCCCACCCTTCAGTGGGACATCTCCCAACCTAAGGCCATACTTTGAAAGAGCTCCCCAAAAGCTCGATTTAAAAATGAGTGTCTATTAAGAGCAAAGCCTGATCTTGCTTTTGTCTTATATTTGTCATTATTACAATAATGCCATGACGTGCCCATTTTCATAGCTATGGGGATGAATTTGTACCTGAATGTTGACTGCGGATGTGGGTGAGCAAAATCTGGGACTTGATACACAAAGTTCTTCAGACCTAGAATTTAACCTCTCTTTTCAGTCCTGTCCCCTGAGATGCCTCTATCTGCTATGTCTGTGAGCTCCTGTAAAATGCCTGCTTTGGTTCACACTGATTCCTGTACATGGAATACCTCCCCACTCCATGTCTACATGTCAGATCTTATTGATTCTCTTAGGTCCCAGTCAGATGTCACCTCATACTCTCTTCCCTGACCTCCTATACAATTTATAGTTCTTTCAGGACACATTCTTCATTGTAGCAGAGTCATTTATACTCATGACAGACTTTTAACAGCCTAGTGTGAGGAACTGAAGTGTATGAGACTGAGCTCTGGGAAAGAAACATCGACAAGAAAATCTCTGCCCCTGTGGAGACCATGCCTGAGCAGGGTGCCAGACAATTAACAGCTGTGGGTGTAGGGCAAGCCAAGGTCTCTAATAGGAACGTGTCAGGGGTACTGTAGAGAGCAGGAGGGGCAGCTTCTAGTGTTGACCTTATCATTAAAGGCCTCAGAAAGAAGATGCCTGAACACAGACTGAAGGATGTGTGGAAGCTGCCACAGAGCTAAGAAGAAGAGAAGATATGCCAATCCAAGGGTGTTCCTATCTCCCTGTCTGTTATCAAATTGTGAGCTCCTGAAGGCAGGAATTATTCCAATATTTAAGGTCTCTGAGTGCTTTCATGCCTGTCACAAAGGACAGCTTCAATAAATATGTATTGTCTGAAGGAGATTTTTTAGGATAAGTGTGGTCAAGCAGCAAGTGGAATCTGAGTAACAGACAGGCAGCAATATGATGACAGGGTACCACTGAATACATGGTCACTTGGACTAGTCCTGCCGCTATGGAAATTGGTCAGGGAGGAGATTGCAGCTGTGCAAGTTCTGGGTGGAAACCTAGGAATACAGCACAGTTCTTGATGTCATATTTAGAATCTCTGCAGACTACCATGATTAAGAGAGAGCCCTATCCTTGTATGCAACGCAGAGGCTTCTGATCAGTGACCTCTAGTTTACCCAGGATGGTAAGGAGGTTTAAGAGCCTCCCACAGCTCCTCAGTTCTCTATTTAGTCAATAGGTGCACATTTACAAGGCCATCCGCTTGGTCAAGAGTGCAAGCGCCTGGCCAGCGTGGCTCAGCGGTTGAGCATCGACCTATGATCTAGGAGATCACAGTTCGATTCCCAGCCAGGGCACTTGCCTGGTTTCTGGGCTCGATCCCTAGCAGGGGGCGAGCAGGAGGCAGCCGATCAATCACTCTCTCATCATCGATGTTTCTCTCTCTCTCCTTCTCCCTTCCTCTCTCTGAAATCAATAAAGACATATTTAAAAAAAAAAAAAAAGAGTGCAAACTACCGTTGAGGGAGAACTGTCACCTCATTAACACCAAGCTCTCCCCAGCTGAACTGATCTGGAAAGAGAGTGATCTGAATAGGCTATGACAGTCACATTTCAGCATCCACCTAGTGGCTCAAGTCTGAACACTTGCAACGGTCCAGTGCTCTGTAGTGACCTTTGCATCTTTGGTGCCCTTCCTACTATCTCCACTGCACTTAATGGAGCTCCTGAAAGGCATCAGCCTCCTAACCCATTCACCAGCCTCCAGCCCTACTGTCTTCTAAACTCTTTCCCAACAGCTGCCAGAGAATTAAAAAATAAAAACCCCCACTAATGTAAGAATGTTATGTGCGTACTAAAATATCTTCATGGTTTCCCAATGCTTCGGGCTGCCTTCCAACCTTACGTAGACATCTCCCACAATCCTGCTGCTCACATCTGCAGTCTCATGTGTTGCCACTGGGCTCTTGGACCCTTTACACCAGGCATCTGATACCACTTTCTGATTTCTTGGTTCCATAAGCGTGCAGAAATGTGTCCCTTATTTTGTGCTCACGCTGCCTTGACTGCCTTGTGTAGGCCTTTACCCAACTAATGTCATTGGTCCTAAACATTTTAGTTATCTACTTTTTGGTAGCTCTTTCTAACACGTGCACACACACAGAGCTAAACTGGATTACCTGCCCCTTTGATGTAATTCACGGCATCCTGGACTTGCTTTCTTGCTAAGAACAATATTGCATTTGATCTGTTTATGATCTGTGTTCTGTTTCCCTTACTATTGGCACTCTTCCCTGGTTTTCTTTCTCCCCTGCCACCCAGCATCGCGCACAGCACACAATGGCTTTTCACACTCTTCTGAGTAAATGGATCTATGCTTTATGACCAGCTACACCCTTCGCTAAACTGCGACGAAATAACGACTCTCCTCATTGCAGGCTCTTCGGTTATCCCATAAGAGCCACAGCAATATCTACCTCGCAGGGTTGTGATGTTTAAATGAAATGTTGCCCAGGAACAGATTTTGAAACTATAAAGCACTTTAAAAAAAATCAAATCAGAGTTCAATCCTTGGTTATAGACTTCAGTCAATAACAAGTGCATTCACATTTCTCAAATATGTTTGGATTTCATAAAATTTGCATACCCTAGAAGACAGACCCAGCAATCACTTTTCATAGTCTGATGGTATGAATGAAAACAGAAGGCTCTTTTAGGTGAGCCATTACATTTGAGAACAGAAATACAAACAAAGCACGATACATTAATTTCCAGATATTAATGCCCAAGTGTGAGTGCTATTTTATATACCTGTGTGTGTGTGTTTATGAGGTTTGGATGTCTTCCCCTTGCAAATAAGATGTGAAAATAGCAGGCCAGAAGAGCAGTTTATACAGCTTCTTTTCTTACATCCATCTGTTTTTCTTCAGACTACCCAGCTCTTAAAGTGGAAAACAAAGCACACAGACTGCATTTGAACACTTTCTCTGCAGGATGACTCAGTCTTCTGGCTACTGTTCATTCTATTTCTTCTGCTTTATAGAGCCACTAGGAGGTCAGTTTAAAGTCTTCCAGAAGCCAGTGTGCTCACTTCTCAATTTACTGCTTAAATAAATAGACAGAGAGTTAAACGGTCATCCGCCAATTGCTGTTACATTCAGAAAATGACCAAGCAAAACACACTGTCACCTTTAGCACCGTATTGTGGCAGAGCTGGTACGTTTAAGGTAAAATGACTTTCTGTATTGGCTGGAGCAGGTTCCCGTCTCTCTGAGTGAAGTCGGGGAGTTGAAGCTGCGAACATTAGCTTCTTGAACCTGCCGTGTCATAGGGCATGTGGTCAGGCCCGTCAGACTGCAGAAGCTTTAGAGGCTCATTTCTGAGGGTCAGTCAACTCTCATGGCCTTGCACTATTCAGGAAAGAATTGTCTTTGAACTACAGTATTTCATTTTTTATTCTGAAGAAATAAGATTTTTTTTTTTAAGCCATCAAATTGAATGACAATTTCAGAGCCAGGCAAGTTAGATTTCATGAAAGTTTATGAGGGTGAACAGTGTCAACAGAAGAAACATCCAAACCTGTAGAGAATTTTTAAAAATTCTTATTGAATTTATTGGGGTGACATTGGTTAATAAAATTACATAGGTCTCAAGTGTACATTTCTATAATACATCACTGTATATTGTATTGTGAGCTCACCACCCAAAGTCAAGTCTCCTTTGTCACCATTTTACCGCCCCTTTCCCCCCTTCTCCCACCCCTCTTTCCCCCTGGTATTGACAGTACTGTCTTCTGTATCTATGAGGGTTGTTTTTGTTTTTTGCTTAGTCTCTTCATTTTTTTCTCCCATCTCCCCAACCCTCATTCCCTCTAACAGCTGTCAGTCTGTTCTCTATATCTATGAAAATTTTATTAAGAGTTTATTTGAACCTGTGGGGTGGGGAAGGGGCAGGTGGAGATGAAAGAGGGTGTAGGGGAGGGTAGATGGTGATGGAAAAAATAAAATATAAAATAAGATAAAATAAAATAATAAAATAAAATAAAATGGTTTATTTGAACCACTCTGACAACATATGCTGGGGAGAAAAAAATCTCAAATTTCGCAGAGAATACCAGTTTTGCAGCTTCTTTTATGCATTTGAAATTAAGGAAGGGGCGTGGGAGAAAGCAGGGTGGGGATTGGATTGCATTGCAGGGTAGTTAACAAGATTCTGTGCTTTCTTGAGGGTGGTCATACCTTTGAGGGTTACTTCTGGCGTCTCAAAGGAGTGCTAACCTAGATGTACAAGGACAGTGGGCAGAGCTGGCTTAAAACCTTTCACTAAAGAAGTTACAGGCCTGGGAGTGACACCCACCATGACCTGTCCCCTTAGGACTTTATGATCAGAACCCCCTGTGAGGTTACTTTCCTTAAAACTCCTTTTTTTTTTTTTTCATTCACAAGGGGAGAAAAAAGTTTTCCTCCACCTGAGATCTACAAATTAAACTGCCAAAGACAGGTTAGCAGGAGAAATGCTTTCTTATGTATGCATTTGGGGAGCCTTCAGAAAAAAATAGTGAAGACCAAGGAAGTGGTCAGACCCAGGGGCTTATATAACATTTTAAACAAGAGCAATAAATTTGAGGAGAGGTGTCAAGACAAAGGAAGCAGGGGTTTAGGCTTTTAGAGGCAGTAAATTGTGGGAAGGTAGAAGATAAGGCTTATTTAGTAAGGTTCTGTTTATGCAGGCTCATCTCCTGTGCTATTTCTGGTGATAAGGTCCAATCTCCCCTTCCTGGTACTGGGGGGGGGGGGCACCCTCACAAAGGGATTTTTATGCCCTGCTTTCAGGCAAAGAGTGGGAAGGCGGAGAGTTTTTCTTATACCTGCTTCTCCTCAATAGCCTTCAGCTCAGAATAATCCTCTTGTTAAAGGAGCGTATTTTGGGGTGGTGTCTCATGATCCCTGTAAGGGCACGTCTTATGATTCAGAGAGATATAATGTCAATCGGCAGGTATGGTATGGAGCTGTAGACCTTTTCAGTGTCCCCTCTTTCCCAACCCTGACATTATTGATTATTACCAGTTTCATTCAGTATGCTGGGACATTTTATTTATCAAACCTCTTTCTGTTCCAATTCTCTATCTGTTGTTTTTTTTCTCCTTACTCAAAAACTTCAAAACATACGCAGTGCAAAGCTCCTCTGGTATCATTATTACTTCATATTTATCTTTAAAATGTCCAGCTATTTTTCTTAAGAATTATTTCAAAAGAAAACTTTAAAATGATACTTATCATGGGAAAACTGTTATCACATATCACCTGTAGAAGGTTGCCGTAAAAACATAACACAATAAAAACATTTAATTTTATTCTTTCTTATACTTTTTATTTCTCTCCTAAAGTTACCCAAGTGGACTTGCATGCTATTACATTAGAACTATTAATGTATCAATCTTCGTTATTTTTAAATTCCCTATCAAAGAGCTCTAACAACTCTCATCTGAATCTACTTCTGTTGATTTCTTTATCTCTTGGGTGTGTATTGTGTGTTTTTCCTTCTATGTGCCTTATTATTGCTGTTAGTAGACAGGTATCTTTTGTAGCATAGTGAAGGGGTTCAGAGCAGGCTTCCCCAAGATGTAGGGCATTTGGCATGTAGATTATTTTTAACTGAAGACAACGAAGAAAATTTTACCTCTCCCTTAATGCATTTAATTTGTGGCCTTGCGCATATTAAGAGTTCTCATGAGAAATAACATTTTTTAATGACCTGTCTACAGGCCAAGCAAACTTCTAGTTACCAACCATTTGCCCTTCTTATCACCTTTCAAAGTACCCCCCTCCCCTCAGAAGCCTCAGGGTAGCTGACCTCACTCCTTACTCAGGAAGCCAGATATGTCTCCTTTCACTTTTCTGTCTCTGAACCTCTCGTGTAGGTGGGGTCTCTGACTCTTTCATGTACGTGGGGTTCCTGTATATACGTATATAATTAAATTTGCTTATTTCCTCTCGTTAATCTGTCTCATCCATTTAATTATTAAGGACCTAGAAGTGTAGAGGAAATTTTCCTCCCCCCCCACAATACTACGGTTGTGATTCAAGCCAGCAACCTGGGCATGTGCCCTGACCGGGGATCAAACTGGCGACCTCTAGGTGTGTGGGACGACACTCAACCAACTGAGCCACACAGAGTTGTGATTCTGAGAAACTGGCATGCTTTTCTTCTCCTGGGACTCTAATGTGGAGGTTTTGAAAAAGGTTGATAGTGAACAGGGAAAATAATTAGTGAAATTTCAATGTTAAGCTGCCACTGCCAAGAGGAGTGGAACCGACTGACTTAATTATCAGCAGTATCATCTGTCTCAGAAATCATGAACAGTTTTCAAAGCGGAAAGTATTTATGGACCAGGAGGAATTGCGGATTGTGCAAATGGACAGACTAACAGAACCTGGCAATGTCCCTGTTCACTGTAGCGAGAAAAACAAGGCCACAGCTAAACCCTAATTACAAGAGGGAGCCCGAGGCATACATTCAAGAATTAAACAAAACAGATATCAAATTGAGAGGTGTTATTAGCTGGGGGGTGGGGTGGGGGGGTGGGGGGGTAAATGCCCTACAAATTGAAATTCAAATGCTTTTTAAAACCACAAGAAATTGCATCTGCTTTTTCAACAGTCTAGAGCACCAGAAACAATACCAGCAAGGAAAAATATTAAAGAATGTGTAACATCTTTGCTATGGTCTGAATGTTTGCGCTCCCCTAAAATTCACATGTTGTATTCCTAACTTCCAAAGAGGATAGCATTAGGGGGTGGGGTCTTTGGGAGATGCTTAGGTCATGAGGGTAGAACCCTCATGAATGGCATTAGTGCCTTATAACAGATCCCACAGAGATCCCTCACAGCTTCCTCCATGTGAGGACACTGCCAGAAGGCTCTGGCTCTGAACCAGAAAGAGGGCTGTGTTCTTGAACTTCTAGCCTCTAGAACTGGGAAAATAAATTTCTGTTCTATGTTGGCATGGCCAGCCCAAATGAAATGGCAGTCTTTTCATCCAATACCACAATACAGATCCTTTTGCATGACTGAAAATGATATCACATCACAGTACTTTATAGTTACCAATGTTTAAGATTTGTTTGTTCATATTTATGATTTATCTTAGGCCAGAATAAATATTTCCTCTATTGACAGAAAGACTTGTTTTTGCTAAAGATATCATTTCAGTGGGAGAATTCTTCCAATTTTATTTCTTCTTACTGAATCATAAGCTCCCCAAAGTGAAATTTTGAATAGTTGAAAAGAAAAATTCCCCAATTTCGTTACAGTGCTCATGGAAAAAGGCATAATTCATTAAATCAAGTAAATCGAAAATTATAAATAATAATATAGTAGTTTCTTCAATACCCAATAATAGTTTTTTGCTAGTGCAAGAGCTTTATCCTGTTCCAATTGCACTGTAGAGGGAGAAAAGAGCCAAATGATTGAATCACTAAATGCTATTTTTCATTTGCCTAATCCCTCATAATTATGCCCTCTCAGTGTTTTTATCTTCTAATAATTGAAGAAATTTAATCGAATGTATTGGGAGTGACATTGGTTAATAAAATTATGTAGGTTTCTAGTGTACAATTCTGTAATACATCACCACCCAAAGTCAAATCTCCTTTTGCCACCATATATTTGACCTTTTATCTTTTACTATCTCCCACACCCCTCTCTCTGATAACCATCACACTGTTGTGTGTCTATGAGTTTTTGTTTGTTTGTTTGTCTTGATGTTCCTTTGTTGCTTTCACTTTTATATCCCACATATGAGTGAAATCCGGTGGTTTCTGACTTTTTCTCTGATTTATTTCACTTAGCATGATACTCTCAAGGTCCATCCACATTGCCGGGAATGGCAGTGTTTCATCTTTTCTTATGGCTGAGAGGTATTTCACTATATACATGTACCACACCTTCTTTATCCAATTACCTATCAAAGGACACTTCAGTTATTTCCATGTCCATATCAAAGGAACTTTCCATTATTTCCACCACGAATAATGCTGCAGTGAACATAGGGGTGCATATGTCTTTACAAAAAATAATTTTAGGCATCACACAATGAACTCACACACCAGAGAACCAAAGAAAGCCACGCGAAGATATGCACGTACTAGGATGTGATTAAGGTTGGCACATCCATAAAACTTTCTCAAAGCATAGATGCGAGTGATGGGGCTGGTAAAATAGGCACACGATGGCTTATCATGTATTATCTTGAGAAAAATGTGGTAAACTACATCAAAAATACAGGGACTAGTATAGTGAATACTTAGGTAGCCACATGCCAACTTGGCCAATTCTTGTTTTTTCTTTCCACATTTGCTATATATATATATATATTTAAAAATACAGAAAGGATTTAATTCCCATATGATGCCCTTCCCAATCTTATTGCCATCTTGTCATTGCAAGTATTCTCACCCAAATTTTCTTCTTATTCCAGAACTATTATTCTTCTTTTGCTGCATATGTTTGTGTTGATGAACAACTTATATTTAGTTTGTATTTATATTGATATATTTTAAATGAGTCACTAAAATAGAGAACCTTAACATTATTATTTCTTCATTAGAGGTGTGCATCCAATTGGGGAACACCATCGCCTCACCAGGAGGCGGACAGAGACCAGTGTGGGAGATCTGGCCTCGAAATCAAAAGGTGTAGTATTGGGCTGCGGCTAAAGCTATGTGTCTTTGGCAAGTTCCATGGACTCTCTGAATTGCAGAATTTAAGGGGAAAATGAAGGAAAATATGTACTTCTTGGGGTTTTGCGAATATTATATAAAATATAGCATGCAGAACTTTTGACCCTTAGGCACAACTATTGTTTTCTTAATGTATCAAGAAGCTAACTAGTTTTTAACAGTTCTGTAAAATTACCTGAGTTTATAAAATATTTTCTTAAACATTATTCCTGGACCAATGAGAACCCTACCTATTTTGGGCTAGTAAATGACATAGAGAAACACAATCAGATATATAGATATAATTAAACATTAAACAAATAAGCTCAATATTACGCAGAATGAAAGGGACCTTAACGATCTCAACTTCAGTAGTAGTCATTTAATACCCAAGAATGGAATACAGAGTCAGAGGTGACTATTTAGTCATATGCAGAGACTTTCAAGCAGAAAGTAAATATCGATTGAATTGTGATGATACCTCTTCCATTGGAAGAAATATAGTAATTATTTTTATCGTATCTGTTTCCAATGGTAAAAGAGAGCTAAGGCTTTCTCTATTGAAAATGATTCCTTTTGAAACTCTCGCTGCCTGAGCCAAGCGCTGATGGGAGATCGTCTCCCCTCCTGAAGAGCAGCCGGGCACTTGTTCACAGTCACTTAGTATATATGCAGACGTCTCTATCAACCATGTGGCCCTTTTTCACGGTCACAAACTGCTGCTGTGTGTGCGTCAGTGGCAGAGCCCTTACTGTTCACGCTGTTGCTTTCCTGGCCTTAGATCAGGGCCCAGGCCACTTGCTCATTCCAGGGGAGTGAAGGGGTGACAGAGATGGGCCCAGCAGCTGCCTGTCAGCCTGCAGATGAGGGGGTGCTCCGGGACGGGCTGGGGCTCCAGCAGCTGTTTCAGCTGCTATTTACTCTGGAGTTGGGGGCACGTGTCTCGCGCTACCTGTCTTTCAACTTCCTACGTGGAAAGATCTGTAAATCCCAAAGAATGCAAAGGTGAAAGAGAGCGGCGCACATTTATAAGTGTGCGGATTCTTCAGGGTGTGACAGAGTGTGAGGCTCGCTCTGATTTATTCCGCCTGTCCCCCTGGGCACATCCAAATTGCTTGCGTCTCAGCTACACACTTTGATGCCTGGCAGAACCGCCACGCATCTGCTGTGAAATGACTGGCGGCACATCGGGATGTCTCGCAGCGCTGAACTTGGTGCGTTTTAGTGGAAAGGATGCCAGACCAGAATCTCAATGATCTGAGATACAGTCCTGGCACTGTGATGGACCGGCAAGGTGACCTTGGGCAAATGCTTTCTGTCTAGATCTCAGTGTTTTCAACTGTGAAAGCAGGTGGTCATTGAGGTGATCCCTGAAGTCCCTTTCTGATGTGATTCTATGATTTCTAAATGGGCGATCGCAAGAACAGCGATCATGTATAGAATGCACACTGGTCAAAGTCATGTACAGGGACTAAATTGTTTACTCCTCAAACAGTCCTTTAACAAAGTAAGTGATGCCGTTGGTTCGCAAGGAGGAAAGTCGTACTAAATGACTTTTTCGAGATTAGTAGGAACCTTGTTAACGGGTTAGTAAGGGCAGAGCTGACACTCAGACCCATTTATATCTGGTATCAGAGTCAGTGCGTTAAGATGCCATGAAAAGAATTCTAAGAGCCCTGCAGAACTGGACCTCAAAGCACCCAGGTTGTCCTTGAATTAATTCCTTGTGTCTGTAATTTCCATAGTATTTCTGAAATATGAGGGGCCCTGTCCCACAACAAGATAGTATTGGGGCCCGGCCAGGCGTGGCTCAGGGGTTGAGTGTCGACCTAGGATCCAGGTGATCGGGCTTCGATTCCTGTCAGGGCACATGCCCGGGTTGCGGGCTCAATTCCCAGTTGGGGGGGGTGTAGGAGGCAGCCGATCAATGACTCTCATCATTGATGTTTCTCTCTCTCCCTCCCTCTCTTTTCTTCTCTGAAATCAATAAAGATATATTAAAAAAAAAAGATAGTATTGGGTTTGATGCATTGGAATTTTCAATGCACAATAGTTATTTATTGTTTCCTATCTTCCCTGGTGTCAATAATTTTTTCCTGTAAATATGAAGGAAGAAATTGTTCCTTGATATTTCTAAGAAATGAATCCAGCCCTGTATAGAATATTTTTGTATTGTTTAAAAATAATATATTTGTTTGTTTTGTGTTTTACTTCTTGGTTATTAAGGTAGCTGAAGAAAGCTGTGTTGAAGTACCTCGCATTCAACAACAAAATCATATAACCATGGTAATATTTTGGGATATCCAATTTAAAAATTATTCTCTTCAGAGTACAAGTTTCTTTTAGAAATTAGTTACTGCAGTAACTCTAATTAAAATGTCTTATTTACTTGAAAGAGGTGGATTATATGCTTATTTTTTCCATTTTCTGCCAGGTAGCAAACAACTAGCAGTAATTATTTTTGTCTGCAGTTGCTGACAGAGATGTAGCACAGAGAGAGCACTAAAGTAGAAGTGTCAGCTTAGCCATTTCCTTGTTTATTTATTCTAGCAGCAGTGGGTGGGCGGGCAAACCACAGTTTCCTTACAGGAACTTTCTTAGGGCTCTTCGTATTTTATGAGGGCTAATTACGGTAAATTATATGGTAGGATGGGTAAAGCCACTCAATCAGACATATACAGATGTCAATGTCTCGGTCCACTAATAGCAAATAAGTGAGGGTATGGCTTTCAATTTCTACCCAGTGTCCCTAAAGATGCTTCACTTTCAGGAGTGACGTGTGACTATATGGCCCATGTTCCAAGTGATGGGACTAATTTCTCTCTCTCTCTCTCTCTCTCCGTCTCTCTCTGTCTCTGTCTCTGTCTCTTTCTCTCTCTCTCTCTATATATATAGGGTGTCCCAAAAAATGTATACACACTTTGAATAATTATTAATTCCAATGTATTAAACCTGAAACAAAAAAATTTATGTGTATACATATTTTGGGACACTATATATATATATATATATATATATATATATATATATATATATATATAATGCAAAAGTAGATTTACACTTGTGAGTACATGAAACAAAGTTTATTCTTGTATTATTATTGATTAATTATTGTATTATTTTCCATAAGAACAATTTCATAAATATGCAGACATTCATATACATATATTGATACATATATATATATATAAATACATATATAATATTTATAAAACTTAATTGCTTTGTTATATTTCTGTTTTAAAAAAATCTTTCTACTGACTTCTCCATAGACCCTCTCACATAAGCCTGGAGAACACTTATCTGAAAGTCAGAGCAGATGTGGTAGAGCCCAGACTGAAAGAAGAGAGGTAAAGGGGCTTTTGGGCCTTCCATTGGGGTGGGATATAAAGAAACGCTCAGGACAGAAGCTCTATCTGGGATTAAGAATGGCAAAAATGAAAAGCGGGAAACTGCTAATAAAGAGCTCATTTTTGTTGAAAGCAGTCAGTTCTCCACTTGATTGTCCTTCGTCATTAACATCGTCAGGACTCATTATCCAAACTTGAGGAGCCCCGAGAGAGAGTGATGGGACTGCCCATGGCGCTAAGGAATGGGCCGCGACATTTCACACGCTCAGCACATATGTGGCTTTTAGGGACAAACGTGTACAAGTGCAAAAGCACCGCCTTGAAGCAGAAGGCTGAGCGCAGGTGACATGGGTCAGGACGTCCTTGGCTCTTCTGCTGGTGGCTTTTCTGCCCCGGCTCCATCGGCCGAGCCACACTCACGCTGACGCAGTTCTGAGTGACAGATGGGAGAGCCGCGGAGGAGCTGGGCTATCTGCTTCTTTCTTGTCTGTGTCTTTGTGTCGCTGGCCAAGTTGGGATACTGTGATTAATATGAGATACAGATGTCAGCTGCGCAATCAGCGGCTCACGCTGGCTGGCTGACAGGCTGCTTTGGCTGTGCAGGTGACAGCTTCCTTTCGCTTGGGCTTGTGTCAGTACCTTTTTCCTCCCAGGAAGGAGAGGGTCCCTGGGCGGCAGTCCAAGGATGAGTTCATTTCCCAGTTTGTAAGGGTGCAGAGGCCAGAGACCCAGCTATTGATTATGGGATTTTTTTGTAATGTCCCCAGAAACTAATGTAGATGTTTAAAGAAGACTTGTTAACACTAGACACATGGGAACCTGCTTCTACTTTCATTCCAACAAATTTCCAAATGAGATTCATGTGATTTATTAACAGTGGATACAGAGTCAGTTCCCAGTCCTGTATCTGCCACTTATAAGCTGCATGACTTTACGACAAGTTAGATGTAACATTTGGAACCTGACATTTTGCATCTGTTAAATAGGAATGATAATACCTTCCTGATACACTTTGAGGTGATTAAATGAGATGATACATAGTGATTCATATGACTCACAGTTGGTCCTTTAAATGGTAATTATCCTTGTCTCCTTTCTCTACTTTTCTAGATTGTTTACAAAACACAAACGTATATCCAAGTTTAAAGTAATAATAAATAATAACAACCACCATAAGATTATATATAATGAACCCATACTAGTATAGGTACATGTAATATTGTTTAATTTCCCCATAAACTCTATGAGATAGATATTATTATTATCTGCTTACTATAGATAAAAAAAGCGAACAATAAAAAATGAAGTGACAGGTAAATCCAGCTTTATCTAACTGTGTACTCTCAGTAGCTCTACAGATGCCAGTCATACTGCCTTATGTTAGGGCCAATAATAAACTTTTTAGCATCAAATAACAAATTAAAAACTGTGTCAAACTTATCTATTACTCTTACCAACACCTGGGCATGCATGAGAGTGCAAAGACCTCCATGCAAATACACACCTGTATACATAGCTGTTGAGTAACCCTAGGGTTACAAACCAGAGGCATCATGTATCAGTGTTATCTTTGTTCTCAATAGAAGATCTGAGAATCTCTCAAAGACGAGACTCGGTCACCGATTTTGCAGACAGTAATCCAGTTTGTTCGCAGATGTGAAATACAGTACTTCGCTTTCGGCTCTTGTCATCCATCCCCTAGAAAACTGGGTGATCGGCCATGAAGGTAGCGGGCCCTGGTGCCCAGCTCACCTTGGCTATACCGTGCGGTCACCTCAGAGGAGCTTTTAGTTTAAGGAAAGTCTGAAAAATTAGAGGCTGGTTAAAGAACTATAAAAAAATACATATCTTCTTCAGTCCTTAGCTGCCTCAGTTGTACGTATTCCTTCCTGCCATCTCTCTCACTAAACAACAGATTCTCCTCTCCAAAGTCAAAAACGCAAATGAATGAATGAATGAATAAATAAAATTAAGACACACAGTCAACCGCTCCCACTATTTGTCTTTCTCTTCTGAGCCTAAGCACCTCCATCAGTTTGCTGCATATCTTAGACCTTGAGTTCACCCCCTTTCAGGTGAGAGCCCAGCAGGTCTGTGCTAAAACAAACATATATCCACCCTAATTCTAAACTAACTCTCTCTTTGATCTGTCTCTTTGTTCTCGGTGTCCGCAAATACAGTTTAAAAGTGTTCAATTGAATGATTCCTGAGACCAAGTCTACTGTATCTTATGACTGAGGCCCTGACCCTTCTACACAGGCCCTTCCATTAATGCCCCTCTTCAAAACACCTGGCACCTTCCTCAACTCTGTACCCCCATCTCAGTCGCCAGTGTCCATCTGTCTTACTAAGTTGATGCCGTTGCCTTTCGTTCTCTCTAAGCTTCCGTTGTTTCATCTCTGTCACATTCTGGTTTTGGTTTTTCCACATAACTCTTTTTTTTTTTACCCTCACTCGAGGATATTTTTTCCATTGCTTTTCAGAGGGAGTGGAAGGGGGAGAGAGAGAGGGGAACATGGGTGTGAGAGAGACACGTTGATTGACTGCCTCCCACAGGCCCCGGACTGGGGCTGGGGCTGGGGCCTGCAACCGAGGCACGTGCCCTTGACCGGAATCAAACCTGGGATCCTTCAGGCCTGGGGCTGATGCTCTAACCACTGAGCAAAACTGGCCTAGGGCTCCACTTAACTCTATTTTATCCATGGTGCTTACTCATAAGCTTCTACGGTATTCTGGAAATTCTGGAGACTAAATGTTCAAGTATTGGCTATGAGGTGACACACGAAGGCTCAGTGGTGAAGAGAACTTTGACTTTTTGACAAGTTGTAATAGCGACGAGCAGTTCAGCATATGCTGAAGTTGAGGGAGCCAGAATGAAACCACCATGATCAAAAGATATCTTTGAAATTCACAATCTGCATAGCATGTTTAATATGTAGGTATACTTTAAAAAAATTTTTTTTGTTATAACTCTATAGAGTAATGAGAAAAGCACAGCACTAGTTATCAAAAAATCTGGACTCCAGCATTGGCTTGTTTTGTTCTAGCTGTGTGACTTGAGGCTATTTAATTCAATAAATTCAATAAGTATTTTTAATGCCCATCATGTACAAGAAACATGTGAGGTACTGCCAAAGATATAAAAAGAAGCTAATATAATTCTTCCCCTCAGAGCTTTTACACTAAATTGGAAGGAAGGGAGTTCCAGCCCCTTCCTGTGATGGTCGAAATGCATTATTTCAAAGATACCTTCTAGCATCTTCAATCTATTCTTCAATCTAAGAGACTAAACGTAGAAAAGAGAAAAGTGTTCTCGTTTTGCATTTTTATTTTGCCTTTATTATTCCTGAAGTGTGTTTTTATTTGTCTATGGCTTTTCTGGTTATATTATTAGAGAACTCAAAGGTTCTATAAGAGCCAGATAATTTTGTACTGAAAACCTGCCCTGACAGTCCTTCTTAACCTCTACCTAGCTACCTTGGCATTGTGTTATTGTTGATTACAGGAAGGTTTCATGTAAAGAAATGTGTGGTCTGCCCCAGACCCATCCTCATGCCTAGGAAAAGCTTGTGTCCCTGGTCACTGATGTATGTAGAGACACACCACTGGCCACTCTAACCAGGGCAGATGGGAGCCCAGACTGTGTTTTACGTCTAATTGCGGAGACAGGGACTCAGTGAAGCAACCATTCCATATGCCAGCGAGAGAAGCCAAAAACTGAAGGTTTCCAGTGTCCTCATTGCCGAAAACACAAAGCAGCATCTAATGCCCCCTTCACCGTTGGGTCTCAGTTAATTTGCAACACCCTATTTTTAAAATATTGCAACCTTAAAATAGTATTAATTCTGAAAGTGCCACTCTGACTTCAGAAATGGTACACTTGCTCTCTTCTTAAATTATACAACTTAGGAGAAAGAAATATGTGTTCAACAGACACACTGGGGTTGTAGAGGCAGGAGTGGGGTTGCAGAGAAAAACTGCCTTGCCTTCAAGCCTGGAAATTGGCCCTTGATGGTCCTGAGAAAAGAAACAAGAGAACATTTTCTCACTTTCATCTGCAGCCTCTGGGACTATACTTGGTGAGAAGTGAGATTTTTCCAGAACACAGACACCTCCTCAGATTATGCCATGACTTTTTCTGCCTGATGAAAATCTCCATCCCTCTGAGCAGAGGCACATCCTTGGAAGGAAGGTTCCGAAAGGCAGCCATCTGTCGGGGAAAGAGACGCCCGTGTTTACCCTGAAACTGCCTCCTCCCAGACTCGCCCTTGAGCTGGCTCCCGGGCTGCTGCGTGGCTGTGCTCAGGCTGCATTTCCCGCGAACTTGCAGGCCAAGGCTGGGCTGATTAACTCCTATGATTTTATGGTCGTCTTGGCCGGGTTTGAATCCATCCTGGTCCTGCCACATCCTAGCAAGATGGATGTTGTCTATTACCCAGGCTTTCTGAGCCTCAGTTTGCTCATACATAAAACGACCCTCAGAATGTCAGTTTGTTAGAAAGATTGTTAGAGCTCAGTGATATGCTGTCGGTGGAGTGACCAGCACCTTACCCAGCAAAGAGTTCACACTTATTAAATGTTCCTTAGTCCTGGCATTCTGCTGATGCCAGTGTCGGGGAGGATCTAGTGTATGAAGGAAGCCATCGCTGGTACAGTCATCGCAGGCCCCAGGAGAGTAGGAAGCAGATGGAAAATATAACTTCCCCTTGCCTTCCTTTCGCCAACTCATAGACTCATAGAGTCTTGGGGATGCATCAGGCCAGCCTCGGAGATGAGGGCAATTCATCACGTGGTGCCAGCTCTTCCACCTCTGTTTAACAGCGGAGGCCGGTTGAAAAATGATCCACGCAGGCAGGGGCAGTTCTCAAGAGGCCAGACCACTTGGCGCAGCTCCCTGAGTTAGCAGGCCACTGTATTTATCTTAAGCAAAGCCCTGAAAGCATGCCACACTGCTCCAGCAACATATCAGCTGTCCGAATGATGTTCTGTTCTGTCTTGCTTAAATCATTTAAGTCTGTGAGTCACCAACTATTCACTGTACGGGAATTCTCCCCAATGGCAAGGTGGTAGAATAACAAACATGGAGTTCTAGCGAAGAACTTTTCATTGGCGGGTAACTCCCGATTTATTTCAAATGGGACATTTACATCCCAGCTATGGGATATGCAGAGGTATTGAGTGGAATGTCAAGTGATGCTCCAGCCTAACAGGTGACCAGAGGCAAAGGAGCACTTGAAAGAGAAATGTGATTTATTGCTTTCAAGATCTTGCCATTCAAGGCTTAATGCATTTGCTATTAGGCCCCAAAGCATCATCTTCCATGGGACAGAAGGATTTCATCATTTTCTTAGGAAAATAGATAATCATGAGATGTAGTCTTTTCAAATTAAACGTCTCAATTGGTATCAGACAGCCAGCACCTGGGGAAGGCCAAGCATGACCGCATATGATGGCTCCGAATAGCTCAGATAAATTTAGAGTCTTCACTCATGAAAAGCAGTGTGATTTCTCTGGCTCCTACGACTGGTTCTGTTCACGCTCTAAGCTGAAACGTATCCCACAGCAGCATCCTCTGATCTCTGTGGAGCCCACTCACATTTCCTTTCCCTGTCTGTCATCTACCTTGATCCCCAGTCTCCTATCACCCCCCCCCTTGCTTCCCACCAAGCCCCCTGCTCACTCAGTCACCCGCATCTTTGATCACATCTGAACGCATGTAGGTGCTAGTAGTTATAGGCATGTGTGTTTGCAAGGGCATCTCTGTGGCTTTATATACCTGTGCCTGTGTTTTCATATATGTAAGTGGACTTAAGAAATCTCCGCCTAGAGTGGAGCAGCCACTTAAATCTGAATCCCCTTCCCTCGCTTTCCCATACATCTCTGGTATTGCCCCACATCAGGCGGGAGAGGAGTTCCTCTGGGGGGTTAGGTTGCATAATTCACTTCTGGTGGAATTTGGGGCCAGGTCCTTCCCTCCCCTGTTTTCTCTGCCTCCTCAGTAAAGGAAGCAATGAGAAGAGCAGACATGCACTTAGGAACAAAGAGCCACCTGAATTTTAATTTTAGTGATTATGTCTGAACAGCAGGAGTCCCGTGTGTCCCAGATGTATCGGGTATGGTCTCGCTACGCAGAACAGAGAGGGGACATGATCACTTATTACCTCCGCCATGAAGCAGGGCACAGCAGACCCCTGTGAGCTGGGCCTGGAGGAGTCGTCGCTCCGCTCCAGCTTCTCTGCCCAAAACGCAGCTCCTTCCCTTTAATCCTGTCGTCTCATGAAATCGGTGATATGTGTCAGGCCCAGCAAAACCAACTTAGTGATGTGAGACATAAAGTAATATTTTAGTTCTTAAACTGTTTGAATGTCTGTAATAATGTGAAGTCTAGTATTATCCAGAATAAAAGAGAAAGGACCACACTACGCTGTCTAAAAACTTAAACTGAGTACCTACCACGTAGCAGCAGGCACTTATATATACTTTTCTGCTCGATATTTAAACTTCATAGCCATTCTGCATGGGGGTATTGCTGCGGAAAGTTAGCACAGTTGAGTGACTTTCCTTATGCTACATACCTATTAAGTGGCCGAGCCGAATAATAGCTATAACCTTTCTATGAGCACTCGTCTATTAAGCTAGGAGTACAATGGGTACAAAAGTGAATTTCCTGTAATTTTCTTTCCTCCCTAGGCCTTAGTAACGTGTGGGTAGAAATGGAACCCTTTTTGTCTTTTAGTCTCAAGTTAGAACTCGAACTCTTTGAATTCAGGATCCATATAAAATTCAACCTGGTAGCAAATACAGTGTATAGTTCATAGTAGGTACTTAATAGCAGTGTGTTGATAGGGACTCTTTTTCCGTCTCTTGAAGAATGCCCTGTGTCTATGCTTTTTTCCCCCTTTTCTTGACTTTCTGCTCTTATTGCTTCTTATTTCTGTATAATCTCCCCTCCCTAACTCAGTGGATTAGAACCGCTTAATTGTATGACGTTTGTAAAGTTCTCAACTTTACAAAGTTTGAGAAAAGCATTAAATACATTGGAACAAAAGTTCTATAAGTTAAAAAGTAACTATTGAGAATAAGTTTTTTTGGTTCCTCTGAAAAATCTCCCTATAAAATAGAATGTATTAATAACAAAAATTGTGCTGATAAAATTCATTGTATATAGAGTATTTCTAGAATTACAGTCTATTTCTTGGGAACAGAGCTTTAAATTCTAGCTACTTATGTGCCCCACATATTTATAAAATGCCTACTGTGTGCCAGATTATGTGTTTGGGTCAGAATATAGAGAGAAAAGGCATGGTTTCTATCTTCAAGCAAATTATGATGGCATGACCTTAATTTGGGAGGATTAGGTATGTGATGTCTGGGTATGTGAGCCAACTATTGCACTGGCATGTGAGAAGTGCTATGATAGAGATTATGCTAGTACTTTGGAAGAACAGAATTATGGTATCTAATTGAGACCTCGAGTCAGGAAAGTTTTCCTAGAGAAGTTGGCGCATGAAAGGAGTTTTGAAGAACCAACAGTGGTTCCATAGAAAAAGGAAAGAGACTTTGAAGTTAGCCATTGGACAACCCTCAAGGTTCATTTTTTCTACAATTCACAGGGTTAAACTTGACTTAACTCAGTCTGTTCTTTTTCTAAACTATCTTCTGTAAAGATATACACAAACTATCTATATTACTACTCTTATTTTGTAACACTGTGAATGAATTCACAATATAATTTTTCAAAACTTGAGCCCAACCTTCTGGTTCTTTCTAACTAAATGAAATAATGGAGTGGGTTCTGAATTTGTAATTTCTTAATTTTTGACATTTTAAAATAAGGTTCTGCCCGGCCGGGCGTGGCTCAGCAGTTGAGCATTGACCTAGGATCCAGGAGATCGCGGTTCGATTCCCAGTCAGGGCACATGCCCGGGTTGCGGGCTCGATCCCCAGTTGAGGGCGTGCAGGAGGCAGCCGATCAATGACTCTCTCATCACTGATGTTTCTCTCTCTCCCCCTTTCCATGCCTCTCTCTGAAATCAATAAAGATATATTAAAAAATAAAATAAAAATAAAATAAAATATAAAATGAAGGTTCTGCTACCATGAAGTCTGAACCAGTTTAACAAACTTTTGCCTAGTGAATATCCACAACTCCCTTTACTGAAGATACAAAGATTTGTGACAGACATGTCAACTCTTGAAACAGATGCTCCATGGTGACTGAAAAGAGTTTCTTCTCTCACAGCGGTTAACCACGCTTCCTGAAGTTTGCATGTACCATCCAATCACTCAGAAATGCACTTTTCACAAATAGAATACAAGTGAACCCAGCTCACCCCAAATGATGGTACAAATGAGTGGAGTGGGGTCCAGGTCAGTGTGGCACTGAAGTCCATAGAAATAAGCATTCGCTACTGGAGTGTAACAGGATTTAGATTCATAATCTTTAAACTGCAAAACCAGCAAGAAATATTTGCGTCAACTTGATCTGGTTTAATACCATAGCAAGTGCAAGTAGAGCCTAAACGCTCATGTTAATGAGAAGCCTGGGATCAGATGATGGACGAGGAGATTGGAAGGTGGCAGAAAACTGTATAAGGACTGATCCCTTTGCCTGCCGATGTCCAGGTCCTGATTCATGCGCTTACACGAATCTTCACGTTTATCGAAACACTTCACATATTTTGCCTGGTACCAAACTGGGTCTTTGTCCATGTTCTGCCACCAACTGGATGCATGACTTTGGGTGGGTCATTTCTTTTTTCCCATTAGTGCATTTGGTGATCTCTTACGTCTCTTCCTCTGTTATGTACGTAATTCTGATATGTGTGTCCTGTCTAAATGATAATTGGACAGGGCCTGTAAAATACTGAGACACTACCAGAAAGTAATCCATAGACCTTGACAGATATTATCACTCTTTCGGGACATTATTCTTTATGCCTTACAAATACAGAGAGGTGGCAAATAGGTTTCTATCTGTATGCTGTGTTTGTGGTGCTGGTTGCCTAGAGTGTTGTGTTATCCATATCAATTCTAAGATCCGGATAATTCGCTTTTTAAATATTTTTGAAATTAACATCCTCAATGAATCTGATAATGTAGATACGATATAACACTTGGTCTTCTTCCGAAATAAATTTTAAAAAAGGTATACAAATAATGTAACAATAAATTAACAACGCTAATTGAATAGACCTGTATAGCACTGTATCAGCCATGACCCTAGCAGGAAACATTCAAATGTGTTAACTGAGCAGCACTGAGTAAAGGAACTATTACCTGAGCTGTTGTCAGAGTTAAGGGAAGCCAACAAGAAATATGAAGTTTTTCAGGAGCTCGCTACAGCATGGACCCATTAGCAGTTCTAAATGTAGAGGAGCAGGCGGTGGAGAGTGTCCCTGAACCCGGTGAATGGTGTAGTGACAATGGAGCTGTAGAAGGCAGCACCTGAGAGAAGCTGTGGCCTTCAGTGGAGAAATGTAGTCACTGCCAACGGTGGCCTCACAATGAGGGACTGTCAGGATCAAATGCCCTCCCCTTCCTCTCCTCATGCCCTAAAAGGTTAGCCTCCTCAGATGCAAAGGGGTAAAGAAGGTAGAGGTAAGGGGAAGGGATGTTAGAGGGTGCACAATCTAGATGGGGGAGATTATACAGCATAAGAACACCGTGCCCAACAGTTAGACAATATATATTCTTTATAAACAAGTTAGGGACATTTATAAAATTTATTGCATACTAGACCTTAAAAAGTCTCAATAAGAATTAGACTAGAACGACACGGAACCCATTTTCTTACTATCATGCAATTGTTAGGAAAATAAAAGAGGAATTAAAAGCTTTTGCAGAATTAAAAGTTTAATGTAGTCTTCTAAGACATTCATGGCCAAAGAAGACATTAACATGGTGACTTGATCAGATTAAGATGCTACATATGCAGATTTGTAGGACACGGCTAATGCAATGTTTAAAAGGATTCCAAAATAAAAGAAATCGTAAAAGTAATGAGTTAAGTGTCCAACCCAACAAGTTAGATAAAGATAAAACAGAATTTACCCAATGAAAGTAGAAGGAAGAAACTGATAAATGTAAGAACATAAGTTCGAGAAAGAGAAAACAAGCTAAAAAAGTAACCTACGAAACCAAATGTTAAGTTCTGTAAAGATAAAAAAGAAAAAAAAGTTAGATGTGAGTGTAATTTATTCTTAATCTTATGGTGCCCTTCCATGTGCAGGGTGTTTATTAACATAATCTTTCTTCTCTCTCATAATTTAGCCCTTGGAAAGCTGGAATTTTCTAGTGTGTTTAGAAGGAGTAGCTGGCCACAGTTAGGCAGTGTCTCTCTGTCTCTCTGTCTCTCATTCAGTTTTGTCCTAGATACAAAGTGGGAAAGGAAATTGAGTTGTGAGGATACTAGAAAGTAAAAAAAAAAGGTACCAAGTTCAAAATATCTGATAAGCAGAGCTGCTATTGCACAAATGTCAATTCTTTCACCTCCCCCCATCATTTATTGAAAATGCATGTGTCCAAATTTACATCTTGATGGGCATTTAAAATTCATAGGTCATAAATTCTGAATTAGTTGAATGATGACAAGGCTAAAGAAAGAATTTCTCTATTTATGTTTTCTCAATCAGTTACCATTGAGCTAGCACTGTGATCTTTGACCAGCTCCAAATATGGACTCTGGGAATGTAATTTTGGCTGGGATAACTGCTCTAGGCCCTGAAGATTTTATATTCTCTGGTGAGTGTGGAGTTGGTGTCTTCATACTCTTAGATGTCTTGTTAATGATATGGATTCCAAAAATGAGCAAACTCAGAGACCTACCACTGATTCATTTAAGTTCCAAGGACTCAGAGGAGTCCTAGTCATTACTATGGAAGACAGTCCAGATTAAAGCCACTGAAGAAACTATATTAAAACCATATGGAAAATTTATTGTTTCCCAGGCATTCTCTTAAGGACACTATATATATTACTTTATATAAAACTTACATCAACTTCATGTGATGGATATGATTATCATTTTTATTTTATATATTGGATATTTGAGAGACAAAGAGGTTCAATAGCTTGTCCATGGCCACCCAACTGTCAGGTAATGCCCACAGGATTTGAACCCAATCTGACTCAGATTCTACTTTTATCCACTTCTGATGACAAAAAGTAGTTGTATTTAGACAAATACACCTAAGCTTTCAAATTGATGAGACATAGAAATTGGAGTAGACTTAAATTTCTTTGGACTATTAACACTTAAGGACAATATAATTTATTTTGGATCAACAAGTCTTTTGATCTTTGGGCTTTGACTTTCAAGGGAGTTTAAAAGTTGGATCTCTTTTCTGCCAGGGAATTTGATGATGGCAAGAGATTTATTTTCATATCTGAAGTATCACTGCATTGCTGGAATTTTAATATTACAGCGTCTTTATGTAGTTTATTATTGAAACACATTTATGATGTCATTTGGTCTCTTTGAGGACCTTTTGAAAAAGTGGCTGGACATAATTGGAGAAGGGAAATAGAATAAAGAGTGACTTTTCAGCCTTGAGTACAGAGTGGCCTTGGAGACGATTTAATTAATGCACTCTTCTGACCCATATCCAAGAAGAAAGCCAAACAAGCAGTTGTTAAATGCAGAGTGGCATCGTGAAGGATTATTCTGATGGACATCTAATCTCTTTGCAAGAGGGAGGTAGCACATCATTCTCAACTGACCATAGCTTTAATGGTTAGGCCAATGAATTAAGAGAACAAAAACGTGGGGAATATTGGAAATGGTGGTGCTTCTATCTTACTCCTGATGATGATTACTCCATGTAAAGGGAGATCCTTTGGCACAATTCTCTTGGCCTCTCTCTGTCTAATTATTCACCCTGCCCAAGAGGAGGAGGAATGCCCTATCTGGTTGGTGAGATTGGAAGGGGGAAGTGGGCATGGATGGTCAGCAGATTCCTTTTTTTCTAAGGAGCCAGAAGACTGCACGTAATATGCATTGTGTCCTGGATGTCTAGGAGTAACCCTGTCTCAGAGATGGAGGCCTGTTCCCCTCCAGCACTGCTGGGTAGTAAGTCTTTTCATTCTAAGATCTAGTAATAGAAACTCCACTTTCTTATAGATAAAAGAAACACTGTTTAATATCATCATTAACATTTCAAAATCTTATTAGTCCTTCCTTTGTCTTATTCTTGGAGTGGTTTAGTACTCAGGCAAGAAAAAGAGAGCAATTTATTGCCTCCCTTTCAAATAACCCAACAACAAACTACTGCCACGATGGATGGATGGATGGATGGATGGATGGATGGATGGATGGATGGATGGATGGATGGATGGACAGATGAAGGGGAGAGGGAGAGAGAGAGAGAAAATTTATAAGAGGATAACTCAGAACCAGAATCATGCTGATTTGTACCATAGAATTCCAGAAAATTTTGGGAACCCTGAAACTGTTTTAACCTAAGAGTGAGGGTGCAGGATGGGGATTGAGACAATAGAATTGGTTGAAAATTTGTATATTTGTATAAAAATTTCAGCTTGGTAATGGCTCCTCAAATGACTGGACGATAAAGTTAATGAGAGAGAACTGGATAAACATTCCATGTCCCTGTCCCCTGCTTGGACTCAAGAAACTTCTGGTAGCTGAGCCTATTTCTTCCAAGTAAGAAACTAAGTGTTTTCTTTATGGGGAAATTATCAGGTTAAGGAAACAACAATAATAAAATTGTCAATTGGGAATTACCCAATTAAATGGCCCATCCAGGTGATCCTGCAATAAAACCAAGCATTGAAAAAAACTTGCTTCCAAATAGCTTTCTGATATTTTACTCTTAAATAAAAATGCAGTTAAGAATCATAAGATGGTCAAAATAAACTCATAACATGGCAACAGAGAGAAATCAAACAAAAGCAGGAAAAAGGAAGTAGGAGGAAAAAATAATGAAGGAGTAGGCAAAAATTCACGCCCCCCACACCCCGCTGCACGCACAGTCCCCCCAACCCTCCCCACATACCCCACACACACAGAGGGAAAGAGAGAAAAGGTAAATTACTTCCATAATTAACATTAATATTAATTATTTTCTAAAAAGAACTAAAATTACAAACCAGGATATTCAGAAAAAATAATCGGAAACAACCCTCTTCTCTTCCCCCCGAAACTTGGAAATTAAAAACATAAGGTCAGATATGAAAATGCTAATAGATATTTTGGAAAAAGCTTCAGAAATCTACCAGCAACTAGAAGAATAAAAATAAAAAGGGCAGACAATAGGAAAGGTAAGATCATAAAGTTCGAGGATCAGCAGTGAAGCCTAAATGTCCAACGAGAGGACATTTCTGGTGATGAGAGCAGAGAGCACTCGGGGTAGAAAATTACCAGTGATAATTCAAGAGAAGCACTAAAAACTGAAAACAGCCCTTTGCCCATTAAAAATGCCTACCACGAACTTAAATAAATAAAATAGGAATGCCTACCAATCCTATGAATGCCTACCAAGAAATAAAAATCAAGTAAAAATAAAAATCAAGTTTCTCCACAGCACTAGGAATTTGACTGTAATGAAACATTATTTGCCAATTTAAAAGACAGATTAATCCTACTAAAATTCTACCCTGTCACACTACTAGTCAATTAACAGTCTCAAAAATTGTATCTCCTAAGTGCCCTTCCCCGGGAAGCGATGGGCACAAACCATGGGAGAGGGAGCTGCAGAGCTCAGAATAAGGGCTGCGACCCAGAAGAGAGGAGAGAACTTTGCGCCATGGTGGCGAAGAGAGTGCCAGGTTGGCAGCTGTGCCATAGGCCTAGAGGAAAACCAGCACAGATGGGTCTCGGTACTGAAGGACTGAGGCCTCCAAGGAAAAGATGAGTTTGATATGACAGTTGATGTGGGGGATACATTCAGAGAGTACAGAGAACCATAAAAGTCACTTGAAAACTCACCCAGAAAACAGATTTCTGAATTGTTATCTGAATTTCTTTTTGACCGCCCCTAATCAAGTACTTTATGCCTGAATGCTTTGGATTTCTGCAATTGTAGTCAGAACCTGATGGACAGAATTTTTCCTATTCCTTGCCTTCCTTAACTCTGCACCAGAAAGTGTCTGCGCTTATCACCTTTTGCTATATGACAGGGAATTAGTCAGAAAAATAAGATAAGACAGCAAAGCCCTGCTACCAGCTAGCTCTCTAACAAGGTGCTAAGGTCAATATTGCGCTAGCTTAATTAGTGTCAATATTAAGAACCTTCAGACAACCTGTAGAGAGGGAACTGACTGCCGGTATTTGAAAGCTTCTCGGGACTATGAAGATGGGGGAGATACAACGAGGGTTTTGAGTACCTCTCAAATTCCAAAATATAGGTGATTACCTGTTGTACATCCGTGCAGGTAGAGAGCTATTTTTCTGGGAAGCTATGCCAGGCTCTCGAAGGGATCTCTATTAATGCCTAGGATAGCTTCACGACCATCTGTCCCAAGGTCCAAGAGGAATCACACAGTTACAGATGGGAACATCAAAGAAAATGAACACATGTATTTGGGGTGCCCTCGAGCAGTGTCGGTGTGAATGCGAGGTCTGGAGACACTTCCTCTCCGTCCGAGGAGGCAGGCTCATGGGGCTGAACATCTGTCTTCGTCTGTCCTTCCTCTGACAGATGCCCAGCGCAGCTCATCAAGTCTTCTCAAAGAACGACTCACCATACTTTTTATTATTTTCACAAAACCCAGGCTTGGTTATAGAATCTTTTCTGTACTAGCCATAGTTCTTAAAGCGCAATGGTCATTTTTTTTTTTTTTAATACCTGGGTGTGGTTGCCATGGGCTCTTAGAGACAGAAAGCACTTTTGGGCCTCCTGTTCCTGATGTGGATCCAGCCTTAGTAGCCCTTGGTGTTTCTTTCTTGAGCATTCCTGCTTTACCTTTCCATCTCAGCGTAAATACACACAGCCAGAACTTTTATCAGTTTTGTGTCAGATTTGCAGCCTCAAAGAGGGAAATAATGACCCACTCACACCTCTTCTTATTGAAAGAGGCCTTTATTTTCGGCGTGCAGGGCAAGGGTTGGTCACTAAAGGAATCGGCTGTCTATAAAACCTTTGTTAGAGCTGCAAGTCTAATGCTCAGAGAAACTTCGCTTGATTTCTGGAGGCCAGGGTTGCCAAGTTAACAAGACATTTTCACCTGTTTCACCCCATGCCAGGTATGGGATAATTTTGCACAAATACTGCATATTTCTATGTGAAGTAAAGCAAGAGGCAAAGTTCATATAAATAATCCCTTGTCTAGGTAGATGCAGAAGTTCTCGCTTTTTTCTTTAGTATCAGCGTTTGCCACTTGCTACGAGTTGACTTGACAATATTCTGATCCCCGCCTCCCTCCTCACCTGTCACAGGTTGCACGCAGAGTGGGGGAAGGGGGTAAAACCTCAGCTCCCTCCCTAAGTGCGACTGGTGGCCATGGGAGGAGGAAGCAGGAGGTGAACCACCCACCCTCTCCTTCTCCACAGGCAGGCTCTGCCGCCTGGACTGCCTTGTGAAAAAGCCCGAATTCCCCGTTCCTTGTGCGTCCCCCCCGCTTCATTCTCCGTCCCCTTCCCAGGCGGTCCTTGCTCCCGTTTGGCTGCTAACACCTGTCTGTGAGCTCTAACCATAGGTGGCCTTGTCAAATCAATTCCTTCATTTCGAAAAGCAAGATGACATCCGGGAGGAACAACACGGGGTGTGGTCCACCTGGGGGAGCCGGCTCTTCTGTCCCTGTTCTGTCCTGTCTGCTGGAGCTCTTGCCCTAAGGAGGCGACAGGGCCCCCCTCCCTTTCCTCCACCTCGCGTCTCCCCTCAGCACACGGAGCAGGATGTTCAGGAGCAGTTTCTCACCAGCCCAGAGGGTGGGTCAGAGGCTCTTTCACTCAATCTTTGCACTTTCCCAAGAGAAAACATGGGAGTGATGTATCAGGAGAGTCTACAAAGTTCACGGAAATAGGCCCCAGTTCATGCTAATTTTATAAGTGACGGCATGTCCCCAAATGGGGACTATTCCCACCTGCAGAGCGCCTAAGGCCAGGAAGCGTTAGGACTTCCAGGAAGACGGTGGAGAGTCTTCTCAGAATAAAGCATCGAGGAAAGTAAGCATCCTTCTAAATTCAGTTCTCAGAGGGTCACAGACTCTGCCTTCGATCTGTACAGCCCTTGCCCCTTGACTGAAAGTAAAACCGGGGTGAATCAGGGCATTTTCGTGAGATAGCGACTTCGTGTCTCCATCCTGGTGCCTTTTCCCCACCTTCGCCCCGCAGCCCTGCGCACCGAGGGAAATGGGAAAACCCGGCTCCTCGGAAGTCAGACCCGAGCAGATTATGAACAATAAGCAGATGTCAGCACCCCGATTGCACGGGGGACGCCTTCGCCTCTCCTGTGCAGAGGGACCAGCAGAGGTTGAAGGCTGAGCCACCCGACCAGCAAGGAGCCGGGATGCCACCCACACTCCCAGGGCCCCGAGGCGGGAGGAAGCCTTCATCCAGTGTGCTTTGAGAAAGCTGGAACACGGACAGCTGACCTGCCATAAATCCACAGCAAATGGACTGACAAAATCCCGAGGTGCAATGAAAGTAATAATCTCAGCTCCCGCAGAGGCTCCCCTTGTATCCTCAGGAGGCACCTAGTGGCCTCTCTCCTCGTCGCCACTCACTCAGTAGGACTTGTTCACTGCAGGGCGAAATTACCTCTGTGGACGTGTGAGTTGCCATTGTGTGAACATGTTATTTTTACTGTAAAATTAGTGTGTATTAGTTAGTGTAAATCTTCTGATTTACCTGGGCCTTAAAACTTCCCTGATGCAATTGAAAATTTTAATTCTGCTGAACCCTTGCATCTGAAAACACCTTCTATTTTTTCCTTTTTTTTTTTTTTACCCAGCAAAATGCTTCAGAAAAAAAAAAAATCTTTAAGCAACTTACTAACTGATGCTTATGTGCCTTTCTCTCTGTCTCACTAATGCAGCACATGTCTAATAGATGTCACCATGTGCCCGGCGCCGCTCAGAGGGGAGCCTACAGCAGCGAGAGTGAGAGGCAGGGAATCTCCCGCTAGAGCTAGAGATTCTGGGAGAAGAAGACGATAAAACAATAAAGTTCGCAGTAAGAAATTTAGGTGATGACCTAGGAGGGGGTGGGGTGCGGCCTGAGCTAGGTTAGTTTAGATGTTGAAAGAACATTTCACCGAAGCTTTGAGCTGAGGCTGGAATGAGGAAGAGGAGAAGCCGTGGGGATATTTGTGGGTAGACAGGCAGCCAGAGCAGGCTTTTTCCAACTTGGCACTAATGACTTTTAAGGGCAACTAATAACTTTTTATGGGGCTTGTTCTGGGATTATAGGAGGCGTAGCGGCATCCCTGGCCTCTACCCAGTAGATGCTGGTGAATGGCACCTCCCCACCCCATTTGTTAGAACCAAAATGTCTCCAGACTTGCAAGATTGCTTCCAGATGAGAACCGCTGGGATAAAGGCATTATAAAATGCAAAGGCCCTAAACAGCAACAAGCTGAAGCGGTATATAAGAAGTTAGTGTGTCTGGAAGGTAGAGATTTAAGGTAAGAGAGGGAGAAAAAAAGGTCTGGATACAGGCAGAGGCCAGCTCACACTAGAGCCTTGCACATTACTTATTACAGTAAGGACCTAGGATTTCACTGCAGGTACAGGTGGGAGACATTGGAAGACCAAGGAAAGGGAATTCTAATCTGAATTACATTTTGCCATCACTGTGGATGCTACATGTAATGCTGCCAATGCCTCGTTGTACTAACTTATTTTAATTAGTGGATTGGCTATCTGAGTTCAAAGATAAAACTTAGTTCAGATTTTTTGGTAATAAGTTTTACTTTCATTTTATGGATTTAAATTTGCTATGAACACTCTGGAGGCTATTCCCCCCAGAGACTATATAATTAATTTGGGTAGACATCAAGACATGCAAAAACGTACATAGCCACGTTAGAAGCTGACACCTTTTACTTAATTACTGCTCTAAATATAAAAAATAGGGAAAAACTGAATATTGCCACTTACCAATTACTAAATTATTACGTACTATTGAAAAAGAAGAAGACTCCGTTACTGATGTCATGCTCACACAGTTGGATTCTTTGTTTCCCAGCTTCCATTGGGCCCCTGGGCCCCGTAGATGTGGAATTTCAAAGCAGTGTGCCAGGCTGCTGAGTGGGCATCTCTCGGGAGGTGTCTGAACACGGTGAGAGCTCTCACATCCGCAGGGCAGACAGAAACAGGTCGAGAAGGGAGAGGCTCAGCCGTGGCTACGTGAAGCGTCGCTGCCACCTCAGGCTCTGAACTCCGGCCCACGACGAACAGGGAGGGGTGCTCCCTTCACTGTCAAGCTGAGCGACAGGCGCCCTCAGGACACCATTCCCTGGAGTCAGGACGCTCCGTCGGTAAAGTGTCTGACACAGGTCTGAGTTACGCGTTTTCTCAAGGAGAGAGACAGTGCTGTGGCCTGAAGCATTGAGAGAGGGAGAGAGAGACTGATACTGATTTGAAATCAGTGGAAACTGCACTCACCAAGCACTAAAGAATGCCTGCATTTTGCTCGTTAAGTTTCTCGGGGTCCAGAGTCGAAGGAGTGAGGTGACTTGGAGTCCTTTCAAACGGCGCCTCTTACCGTGCCTGGAGCAGTGGTGAGGATTTCCATAGAGGGTTCTGTGTGGAGTGAGTCCAACAAGGAAGGTGAGCGCAGCCCAACTGGGGGGGTCGGGTGAAGAGGGGAGGAGGCACCTGAGGGTTTCCAAGAAAGGAAGGTTTAAATATCAGGTGGGCTCAGCAGTTCATCGCTCGCTTCAAGAAGGGTGTATCGGCCCCCCCTTACCCCCTCAGTGCAATGCAAATTGGACCACAAGCCCTGATTTGCAAGGAGAGGGTGGAGCAGGGAAAGAAGGAGCCCGGGGGAGGGCGGTACTGTCTGAGTTGGTCAAGTTCAAGGTGCAGACGCAACAGAGACCACGCTTTCTCATTAGCAAGTGGACACTGAGTATTGTGACTTAGAGTAAGTCAGTTCATTGGAAAAGGACAGTGGAGAACAGAAATGCCCTTTCGTGTTATTGTGTCCTACTCACCCTGCCTGTTCAGCATCCCGGTTAGAATGTTCTCCAGCTGCGGGGATCACTCTTTATTCTAGAGTCTTCCCACGGTGTCGAGGGAAGCTCATCACGTTTGCTAACCTGGAACATTATCTGGACACATCTAAGACCAAGTATGTTTTTGTGTTATATTTTAGAGCGTTCATGTGTTTATTCATTCATTTAATATGTGTTTATTGAGTGCCTAATATTGGCCAGGTTTTTAGTAATCTTGGCTTGAGGTGTTAGACACTTACCTCACCAGAGGGAGGCTAGCAGGCTAAGGGAAGCAGGCCTCTGGGCTCAGAGGACCATGTTTCCAGGCCATGGGATGCTCAAGAGATGTTCAAGGAAACACGGTGCCCGGAGCTCCACTGTCCAGGGGACACAGTGGAGAATTACGCTGAGCTGGAGATGTGTCTACTCCTCACACAGTCTGCTTAGTCTTCGATTCTATCTCTAAAAACGGATGCATGTGTATTCTAACTTAATCTGCAGTAAAATAAAATACTAAGATGTATCAGTTTAGAAATATTCTAGAAGGAAGCCATACATAATAGCAAGCGTCACAGAACAATGTGGGTTGAACTGCATCTCCCAAAGAAATATGTTGAAGTTCCAACCTCCCCCCCTCCCCCCCATCATACCTGTGAAAGTGGCCTATTTGCAAATAGTCCTTGCAGATGCAATCAAGTTAAGATGGATCACCCTGGATTAGGGTGGGCCTAATCCAATGCCCAGCCTTCCCATGAGCAGAGGGAGATAAAGGTCTTCAGATATAGAGAGAATGCCAGGGGAAGACGGAGGCAGAAATTGGAGTGATTCGGCTACAAACCAAGAGATGCCAGGACTGCTGGCAACCGCAAGAAGCCAGGAGAGGGGCACGGAGCAGATTCCCACCTCGGATCCTTCAGAGGAGGTGGCCCTGCTGACACATTGATTTTCGGATTTCTAGCCTGCAGAACTGTGAGAAAAATACATTTCTGTTATTTTTAAGGCACCCAGTCTGTGCTCATTTGTTAGGGCAGCCCTGGGAAATAATACAAGTGGTAAATTCAGCCAGAGAGAGAGAGAGGGAGGGAGAACAGTGAGTGTGGACTGTACTAACTTTCTCTTGAAAATGCTGCCATCAAACATGTTATAAGATAACCTTGTTCTGTCAGATCCTAATAATATGTTCTAGAAATTGCAGGCCAGAGACAGATCACGTCGCAATTTAGTAGGCACTCGGAAAATAGCAGCAGGAGCAGTGACACCTAACTCCATATGCTTAAGTATAGAAGGGTGTTTGTAAACTGTGAGATGCTCTGAAAACAAAAAGAAAACAGCACTGCTGCTCCTCTGCTTTCATTGCTTGTGGTTATAAAAAATTAACTAGCGATTTATATATAATTAATTAATTTCACATTTGGGGATATTTTTATTCTCTTGTTTCTGGGCCCCAGTCAAGTTTTTTTACGACAGAGCAAATTCTTACACTACCTGAATTTTTATCATGACTGTGTGTGACTTTTCTAACCAGGACATAAAAATTACTTCTGTTTCAGAAATAAAAGGTTACAATCTACTAGAGTATACAGACTATTTCTATTTGTTCCCTTTTGTAAAGTGCCCCAAATTAATGTTAGCCAATAAGGTACTTAATATCTTTTCGGTGGTTAAGAAGGTATTATGGGTGAAAGGGTCATGACATGGCATACAGTGTTAATTCTGTGTAAAAATTATTTTAAATGTCTTTTTTAGGACTATTTAAGTGATGGGCATATAGAGAAAGGAAACATGAACCAGATTGACTGGAAATACATAGAAAATATTGAAGTGAGTGAATGCTAGCTGAGTGATACATTTTTTTGAAGACTGTGAAAAAAAGGTGATAAAATTTATTTTACAACGTCAGAGGCATTGAGCCTATCATCGTCACAGAAACTAAGTGAATCCCGTTTAAAGCTTTGGGTGGGAGGAAGGCACTATCCCTTTAGATGCTTTGTTTACAATTAAAATGTGCTCCTACCAGGTCTCCATAGGCAGGTTTTCATAGGTGTCGTAACCTGAGCCAGAGAGAAATGGAAGCCACTCAACCATCTGAGAGAATCGTCGCTAGTTTGATGATTGGAATCTGATGGTCTTTGCAGAGCCCCTGCTGTGCACCCCCCCCCCCCCCCAGCTCCTACGTGGCTCCCCTGGCAGGTCAAGGCTGTGTTTTCCTTCCTACCACATCTGTTATTCCTCCCATCTTTTTTTCGTGGACACGCCTCCTCTTTTTATCCCTGAAAATGCCTCGGCCCTCTGTGTGCGCCCCTCTTCTTTAAGTTCCCGCAGCCTGATTCAGGACTTCGCACTCCTCACTCAGTGCCCTGGGTGCCACGTGAAGTATGGAGGCGCCTGGGGGGGGAGGGGCAGGGACTCGTTCCATTTGCCTCCGTGTGGCACTGTGTCTACTGGAGGAAGGGTTGCCTCTTCCTTCCCACAGAGAATGTTAATTTCCCAAGGCAGGTGCTTATGGGTTGTATCTATCTACCTGGCGAGTGTACTTTTGTTCTTTCCTTTTTAAAAAAATTAATCTGCCCAGTAGAAGTGCATTTTTCTGATTTACCCAAAGACCTTTATAAGAGTAGAACTTAAACATTCTCACACACACAACATAGATAAATCTGCGAGGTGATGGATGTGTTAATTAACCAGGTGGGAGGAATCCTTTCACAATGTGTAGCAATAGCCAAGATATGGAAGCAACCCGTCACTAGACAAGTGGATAAAAAAGCTGTGGTACATATAGGCAGTGGAATATTACTTGGCCATAAAAAAGAACGAACTGAGCATTTGCAGTAGCGTGGATGGACCTAAAGGGTATTATGCTCAGTGAACTAGGTCAGTCAGAGAAAGACAGATACCATATGATTTCACTCATACCTGGAATCTAAAGAACAAAATAAATAAAATTAAAACAGACTCATAGATACGACACAGAGAGCAGACTGGTGGTTGCCCGTGGGGAGGTGGGTTGGGGGCTGGGTGGAAAATGTGACGGGATTAAGAAGTACTAATTGATAGTTACAGAATAGCCTCGGGGGTGTCAAGTTCAGCACAGGGAATATAGTCAGTACGGTTGTGGTGACTATGTGTGGTGCCGGGTGGGTGCCGGAGGTATTGGGGAAGGAATCACTTTATGGGGTGTGTGGTTCTCTGACCACAGTGCTGTGCACCTGAAGCCAATAAAAAATGATGAAAGCACTCTGTAATTAAAAAAATTTTTAATTAAAAAAATATAACAATATATACTTTAAGTATCTTACAATGTTATTTGTTAATTAGGCCTCAGTACCAAAGCTGGGATGGGGGGTGGGGGGTAGGGGGAAGAAACCACTCTAAGTATTTCAGAAGGATATAGGGTAGATAAATGTTTCTAAATTGTTGGAAAAGGGGAGAACCCAAAGGGAGAGGGCCATGCAAGTAGGTGCAAGAAGGCGCTCCAACTGTTTAGGCCGGGAGGAAAGGGCATTCGCCAGGGCCCCCGGGGAGCCTCACAGTTACTGCAGCCGCGATGGAGGAGCCAGGAGCTGCAGCTCCCGGGAGGGACGCGGGTGCTGGCAGGCCCCCTGCTGATATCACAGCAGCCGCCTCAGCCAGGAGCAGGGGAAAATGAGTTTTCTTTTTCTCCCGGCTTCAACTGACTGCCAATGCCTCCCATTGGCAGAATTTAATCAAAACCCAGTTAGCAAAGGAGTCCAGGAAAACAGTTTGGAGGCTTCCAGTCTTTGGCAGAATAGGGGAGAAAATAAAAAGGCATCTGTGAGGCTGAGAGCCGAGAGGGAACTAACTGAGGGACCCGAGAGCAGGTAATAATAGAAATAGTGGGGAAAACAATTCTCCCTTTCCCCACAGGCAGCTCCGGCAGCCTGACAGCTCCGGGGGGCAAGTGGGTCCCACAGTTTGCTATACTCTGAATGACCTGGGATCTTTATAAAAGTACCCCAGCCTGGTTTGCAGCCCCCAGACACCCTGAGTTGGTTGATAAGGGGTGCAACCTGAGCATTGGGATCATTACAACCTCCCAGGCGGTTCGAATGTCCAATACATTTGGGCCCAGTGCCGTGGCGATGCGTCTGTGGAACACGTGAAACTCTCCCCTGGGGCTCCAGAAACTTTGCAGCAAGCTATTGCCCTACAAAAAGTGAGTGATGTCACCCCAATAAATTCAATAAAAATTTTAAAAAAAGGACTTAAGGGTTAGACAGCTAGTTAGTGGTAGAGCACGGCAGGAACCTGTCTCCTGACTCCTAATCTAGTGCTCTCAACATTAATTGGGTTATAATTTTGCAGTTAAGAAACAGCAGTCATTTGACGGAAAACCAACACAATAAACTGTAAAAAAATAAGTTTTAAAAAAAAGGAAAGTGAAAAAACCTCGGCAGGGTCAAGACGCCTTAAAATACAGACTGTACCGGTCTATGAAAATCAAAGTCATAATTCAAATAGACTTCATGCTTATTCCCATTACCGAAGACTTCTTTACAGCACAAAACTTTCAATAGGTTTTAGTCCCATACATTTACAATGTGGTTAGTATTACATCAGGCGGGTCTGCACAGCATCTTCAGGAAAATATCTACTGTACCTTTGAAGAGCAATTTAGATGAAAACAAAACACCCTCAAAAAGTTGTGAAGGAAGGTAGAATGAGCATTGAATTTCGAGACAAACCAAAACACCGAGTTACATTCTATGATTTGCCGACTGTTTTCCAGAGTGAAAGATTAAACTCTGGGGCCCTCTATACAAAATTTTTTTAAAATAATCAATAAATAATGTATAGAACCCTTGCAGCCCAAATAGTCTGGCTTGTTTTGTCATTTCTATTATTTCTTTCCCCAAATATACTTTGCTTCATTTTTGCACTTTCGACGTAGCCTTATAAAGCCCTCTCTAGAAAGGAATCCTGAAGGCTCTGAGCTATGACATTCTCTCTTCTAAATTAGTTAATATAAAATGACAAAGAGAATACATGACCAGCTGCCGGGATTACTCTCCTACTGTCTGCGTTCTCTGGGGCAAGACAAGAAAGGAGGCAGAAAATTAGGTGGCGGGGTACAGAGAGCCCCGTTCTCCACCCACGCCTCAAACGCTTGGCCTCTCAGCCACTGTGCTGTGTTCTGAGTGTGTACATGACCATCGGTTTTAGGTACATTTAAAAATAAGTTACAGCCCAGCCGGGCCTGGCTCAGCTGTTGAGTATCGACCTAGGATCCAGGCGATCGGGGTTCGATTCCCTGTCAGGGCACATGCCCAGGTTGCAGGCTCGATCAATGACTCTCTCATCATTGATGTTTCTGTCTCTCTCTCTCCCTCTCCTTTCCTCTCTCTGAAATCATTAAAAATATATTAAATAAATAAATAAATAGTATCTTTAAAAAATAAAAAAATTTAAAAAAATAAAAATAAGTCACAGTACGATATTATTCAATTTAGAATGAAAACGCAGAGTTCCATTCTGGTGGTGGAGAGCTTGAGCAGTGCATTGGATTCCACTTGCATTCCTTAGTCTCTGCTTCCAATGCATGGAAAGGCCTTGACTCACCATTGCAGGTCATTGGGAAAGGCGGCCGGGGGGTGGTGGCTGTGTGAGAAAGTTCTGGATAGCTGGCTCAGATGGAATCAGCAGCTCCTTCTAGCGCCCCTCCCTGGACGCCGCAGTTGATGCGCACGGTTCCCTCAGAATCTGCTGGGTTGGCTAATTCAGCTCCAAGGACAATGGCCAGTGGATTCCCGATCCACCCTTTAGAAGGATGCGGCGCTCAGCAGGGATTCTCACACTCTGTAGTATCCTTTGGATGTGATTTTAAAATATACCTAATAATTGATCATCAATTTCATTCTTCACTGAGTGAGAAAATAATAAAGGGGTAGGAAAAAATGACGTTTTTTTAGCAATCTAGTTAGTGAACCTCTGTGGTGGTTAATTTTATGCGTCAACCTGACTGGACCAGCAGTGCCCAAATTATTTCTTGGTGTGTCCGCGAAGGTGTGTTCTGGAAGAGGTTAGCATTTGGGTGGCTGGGCTCAGTTAAGTAGATGGCCCTGGGCAATGCAGGTGGGCATCTGCCAACCTATTGACAGCCCGGATAGAGCAAAGGCAGAGCAGGGAGGAATTTGCCCCTCTCTTCTCTTTCACTGATTGAGCTGAGGCACCTCATCTGTGTCCTCCTGCCCTCGGGCTGGAATTGACAGTGTCGGCTCCCCTGGTTCTCAGGCCTTCAGATCTAGACTGAATCACACCACCGGCTCTCCTGGGCCTGCAGCTTCCAGACTGACAGAGGACAGACGGAGGGACTTCTCAGCCTCTGTAATCATGTGAGTTGATTCCCTACAGTCAATAAATCTCTCTCAAGGATGGATGGATGGATGAATGGATGGATGATGGATGATGGATGCATGGATGGATGGATGGATGGGTGGATGGATGGATGGATGGATGAATGGATGGATGATGGATGATGGATGCATGGATGGATGGATGGATGGGTGGATGGATGGATGGATGGATGATGGATGGATGGGTGGGTGGGTGGTTATCTCCTATTGATTCTGTTTCTCTGGAAAACTGATTAATACACCCTCAGATGGACGTTTTTTCTTAATATATATTATTCTTTTATCCCTAATATCAAAAATAATATTGGGATCCTTAAGTAATGGGTTTAGACTCTGCAACATGCTGAGTATATCACTAGTCTATGCCACCTGAGCAAGCCACATAAAATCACAGATATTCGAACTTTCAATATCAGAATTATTCATTAAGAAAGTTTTGTCGCCTGTTTCATTCTTTAAATGTGGGTGAGATTCTTTAACTTTGAAGCGCGCTGGCCTTCATGTGGGAAGGCAGGTTGGCATCTGCTGTCCGCCTCACTCAGAAAGCTGCAGACAGACACCCAGAGAATCGGCTTTGAACACTCCTAGCAGGCTTTCTCTTCCTTCCGCCACTGAGCCATGCTCCAGAAATCCAATTTAGATGACCAACCGCTTTCTGTGACTAAAACGCCGTGTGGATTGGCGCTCATCACCAATATCTCTTCGCACAGAAATGCCCTTTCTTGGTGCACGTATTGCTGATTCCCTCGGCGACTGATACTAATGCCTCTCCTCCTGCTAAAGCACAGCACCCAAAGTACATGTAAATTAATGAAATACCTTTTCCCTGGTGGTTTGGGTTTTTAGTAACAGATCAAACAAATACTAACCAAGACTTTCTCCTTGATACAAGAACCATGTATGTTTGAAGAGCAGAGTCATATTCTGTCCAGGGGTTTTGCACAGCTGTGGACCGAAACATCTGGTAGTGTGATGCTATGATAATAGCATGTCATGACCACTGTGTGACAACCAGAACACCATTTAACGGGGAATTTTACAAATTTTCTCACTAACTTCCTCTGTTTTCTCTTTGAACCAAACATTAATTCCAAATTTCCTGCCTGATTGTGCAAATATCTTGCCATACTGCGATTTGTACTTGTTTTAACTCTCTGAACTATAATTTTGAGTGATAAAGTGATAGTTTTCGTTTCTTCTCTGTGTTTGTCTTTTAAAATAATCTTTTTAAAAACGGGAATGTATTTTCCCACAAATTCCGGTAAAGAAACTCTTTAGGTTGTCCCATTTTTAAAAAAATTACGCAGACCGCATTGGCTCCCTGCCAGTGGTGAACTGGCTCCCCAGTCTAATAATAGCCAATGTTCAGACATTTATTATCCTATGTCCTAATTGTCATTTTCCAATTTAAGTGCCCGTGCAAATATTCACACTTTTTGTTGTTGTTTTTGTTAATCCTCAAAGATATTTTTTTCCATTGATTTTGAGGGAGAGAGGGGAAACGTTGATCTGAGAGAGACATGTGGATTCATTGCCTCCCAGCACGGGCCTTGACGGGGCCTGGGAGCGAACCTGCGCCCAGGCACGTGCCCCTGACCGGGAACTGAACCTGAGATCCTTGGGTGCGCAGGCTGACACTCTAACCACCCAACCACACCTGTCAGGGCAAATACTCACCCTTTTATGTTCATCTGTCCTTGCATTAACACATGTGCTTTTTCATAGCAGACATTTTTCTGAGTTTTATAATTCATGATATGTCTTTCATCACTAATTTTATGTTTACTAAAGTCTTTCTGAGGCACTAATACATTTTTGTGAGCTATGGGCATGAGGTAGCATACAAATAAGAGCAGACATTCAATTTGTTCAATAACTTCAACATACATAAAAATGAGCATGAAAGTGACATGGTAATATTTTAGGGAAGATAAACTCCAGACAAACTGACAACCAAACTTGTCATTCTAAAAAATGGACAACCTTTAATAATATCATAATTAAGAAGAATGCATTTTATACAATTATAGTTAAACTTACATTTCAAGTCTGCAAAATAAATATGGATATAATTTTAATGTCTTTTTTTCTTTTTTTACTATTTTCACACCAATTGATAGACATAGGCATGTGGCTGGCTAAATACTTAAAGGAGCGTACTTTTATATTATCTCATGGCTAGAAAAAGTGCATAGTTAATGTTTTAAAGGCTTGTATTAAAATCCTGGATTAATCATTTAGTATCTAATTATGTTACCTCGGGTAACATTTAAGTTCTTGGAACTTTAGTTTCCTCATCTGTAAAATGAGGATAGGAATGCATTTGTTAATTTTTGTTATAAAAGTGTAAATATCTAGCCCTAAATCAGTGTAATTGCATAAGATCTATTAGTTTCTCTACTCACCTGAATTAGTTATTATATTGGCTTTAATAGATTGGCCATAATGGAAATGAATTCTCCTTGTGAGAGATTTTGAGAAGATAATTTTATATGGAATTGTGTCTGTTTCTTCTTCCAAAAGTTATCACTAAATACTTAGCAGGGTCATACCAGGAGAGAGTGCAGATCATGTGAAGAATGGACTCAGGCGAGAGAGAGTGGTGTATGTCTTGGATTTTCATCCTGGCCTCAGCAGGGAGAATTGCCTATTGATTAGTGAAAATTTAGAGCCGAGCATTTGGGAGTTGGCTTTGCATTTGCTGAACACTAAGTAGAAAAAAGAAGGCAGCCTAAGGGGGAAATTAATAGATTGTTACGGTCTACGTGCTTCAAATCTCCTAAAACAACTCTTGAGAGAAATAACTCACCAATTTCCTAACCCTACTAAGCTTCTTCCTTAATTATGTGATGCTTGCTTATATTTTGGTTCCTCATATACAGCTAGTTGTGCTTAAAATGCTTTTGATTGGGAAATGCAGAACATTTCCAAGGCACGCTAAAATTAAAAAAAAAAAAAATAGTGGGGTGGGGATTTTTCCTTTGAATTCTGTAAAGGGTAATTTTTAATACGATGATTACTGATAATTTCTTTTTCACAACACTAGACTCCGCTTAGTATTTCTCAGCCCTTTGATTCCAGGTTATCAGCGTGCATTAGAAATTATATTGAAAACAATTCTTTTTCAGATATGTTAGGTCCATGGAAGACTATGTTTGCATATACATTTTTAATTTCTACATTTTTGAAACACTCCTCTTTATATCCTTTCTTTATTAAAAATATCGGGGCTAAAGTTTCAAAGTATCTTTATCTACATAGACTACACATCAAGAAATAAATCTCACAGTGAATTATAGAGGAAACATCAGTACAGAGGCTTCTTTCTTTTTATTTTACCTTCAATATAATAATTTATTATTTTGTATATTATAATTTCATTTCTATCAACAAATACACAATTGTATGTCTCCTAGAGCAATTCTTTCAGAAGTTTTCCAAGCTACCTTTGAAGACTGCTTGCTTTGAAATTTTTCATAAAATGGTTTAAGTGACTCTTGCTCATAAAGATATTACTCTTCTGATTAAAAGCACAATAGATTGTCACAAAGCATTATTTACTAAAGATTCACGTAGCCATGACTTCTTTCATTGCCCTGTTGCAGTTTGAACAGTGAGGCGATGTTTTGTCCGATAATTGCTCAATTGCAAGAAACAAAATCCCACTCAGGGTAGCTTAAGCAAGAAGGGCATTAAATTGGACTTAATTACAGATATAGTTAGACCTTACTGGATATGACAAGTTAACAGGTAAATATACTTTCTAGCTATTATTGTTTTTGGAAATGCATGGTCCCTTTGTCATTTTTGTCCGCTGTACCAAGAAGTACCTTTGCCAACCTCAGCAGGGCACATGGACCAGAATGGCCCCATAGCTCCAAAGTCCATAATTCCAACCCTGTCTCCAGCGGCCACCACAATCTGGTTTTTCATTTCTTGGTCTTTCATTTAAATTTGCACAAAGGAGGACCTTAATTCACACGTCCCTGGTCTAAAAAGATAAACAGGTGTAATCCCCTGGTACCGACATGGCTGTGAGACTCCACCTCTTTAGCTGAGGTCTGGGTTATGGGTTTGCAGGTGGGAAAACTAATAGAGATGGAGAAGTTAAGAGTCAATCTGCTCTTAAGGGCGAAGATGATGATTTTTATTTTAGGGTGTGTTAAATTAGGGATTAGAGATTAGAGATTAGGGATTAGGGATTAGGGATTAGAGATTAGGGATTAGGGATTAGAGATTAGAGATTAGGGATTAGGGATTAGAGAAGGCAGTTTTTCCCAATACCTCACGTGGACAGTGTCTAGAATATTTTATTTCACTTTTTTACTTTGCATTTAATTTCAACTGTTAGAGATTCATTTGAGTTAACAAGGGACGCTTTCTGAGGAGAGATTTAAGCTTCCAAACACATTTAAATTAGTTATGTTGAATTATTGACATTGGGGAAAGGTGGACATAAATGAAATCAAGGTAACAGAAGTGGAATGAAACCCAATTTTGAAGAATTTAGCCCCTGGAGAAATCTGGGCCTGGGTGGTCGTCTATCTACAACATAAATTATTGCTAATACCAGCAATCACCACAGGGTTCATTCTAGTGTTCCACTTCTTTACTTATTTCTTTACTTTTTCTCTGACTGTGACAAACTTGGCTCTCATTATGAACAATATATTTATATATTTACTCAGCCCTAGGATATAACTAAAGTAGTTTCATAATTGCTAAATCATAGCTGTGAAAGACAAACCTACTGAATATTACAGTTTTTTCTTTAGCGTGGACGAAGCATATATGGTAATACTTTGTATAACTTTTGCAACTTTGTACATGTCTGAAATTATTTCAAAATGTCAAAGTAAAAAAAATAGACATTTAAATCTGACGATTGTTTTTTTAAAATGACCTTTGAATTCTGTGTTTTGTTTGGGAAGCCTTCCCCTAACCTCCCCTTCCCATCCAAGATCATAAATATTGTCTGATACTTAATTCTAGGTGTTTTTCCACTTTGATTTTTCCTTCTATATCTTTAATTTATGGGCAATTTATTTTTATGTGTTATATAAAGTAGAGAACTGACTACGTTATATTTTCCTTTGATGTGTAAACAACCATTGTCCCCAACCATTTATTTTAAAGTTCATCATTTTCTGGCTAAATTAAAAAAAAAAATTATGACATAACAAATCACTTATATATAGATAGATAGAAAACAGTGCTGCAAGAATGGGCAGAGGGAGAAAATGCACTTACGATATCGCCATAAAGCTACAGGTGACTCCACCAGGGGCTTTGAAGAAAGGTCAGCCCTCCAGAGGTGTCCCGAGTTGGGGAGAGATGGCCGAGCTTTTACATTCCTGCATCAACCAGTAATTGGATGCAGACTGCCCTTGGAAGGGACACAAACAGGGTGAAGTGGTTTTCTTCGGCGTGCCTGGAGGGGACAGGCCACCGAGGGCCACCTGCTGGCAGAACCCCTCAGCAGCAGGAGGGATTGAATCTGTCCCTCAGTCTTCAAGGGGGATCTGGGTGGGAAGGCATGGTGGTCACCAGGGGACACATTATGTTTAAACAAAATTTCCCCATTATTTATTTACATTTTTCTTTCCAAATGGATATTAAAATTGACCTATCAAGTTTCTCTTTAATTCTTGTTTGAATTGTATTTGGAATTCCATTAAACTAAAGGTTAACTGGCTCTCTAATGTAAGCCATCCAAAATCTAAAAATGTGGACATTTCTTTTTATCCTTGGTGATACGTTTTCTCCGGAATATGTTTGAATAGCCAACCATCTTGTAAAACATCTGATGGGTCCAGCCTGTGTGACTCAGAGCGTCAACCTATGAACCAGAAGGTCACGGTTCGATTCCCAGTCAGGGCACATGCCCGGGTTGCGGGCTCGATCCCAAGGGGAGGGTGTGCCGGGGCAGCCGATAGACGATTCTCTCTCATAGATATTTCTACCTCTCTCTCTCCCTCTCCCTTCCTCTCTCTGAAATCAATAAAATCATATTTAAAACAAACAAACAAACAAACAAAATCTGATGGGTCCATTTTTCTGAGGACTCAAGTATTTGCTATGTATGGTGAGTCCCTTCTGAGTCTCCCTCTGTGATGTATCACACGACCACTTTGTGTGGCTCAAGGAACAAGACTCGTTGAGGGAAGAGGCAACTCAGACACGCAGGACCAACTAGCAGAGAGCAAGCACAGGCCCAGGCTCCCCATCCCCGCAGCCCGCAGAGGAATGTCCTGAGGCCTGGGTGTCCCTGGCCCACGGTGAGTCTGGGCTACTGTTGACGGTCACTTTCCCTTCTGTGTCTGCTCTGTTATGTTGCAAACAGGATAAAAGATTTCAGGGGGAAAAATATTTCTTGATGCTGGGTAGGGTGGGATCATGGTGCCAGCTGTTTATGAGATGTCACCGAAACCAGCTGTTTGGTACCTGGAGGCCTTAGGCCCACGAGATTTTCAAATCCTCCCGACTGTGGAAGCCAAGCTTGGTGCAAGGCTCCCCAGAGAAATAAAAGAGGCCACATTTGTCCAGGGAACCTACAGTAATTAATATCCAGGGTCGCTTGTAGGCAATTCTGCTATTGCACCACATCTATTTTCTGGAAGATAAATTTTCTTCTATTTTTAATCATTCCTTCTACTCTATTTTCCCTCCTCTTTCCTTCTAGAATGGTTACTTGCTTTCCTGGATCTCTTTTCCAGGTTTCCTGATGGCATTCGCATCATTTCACGTCCCGTTCATGATCTGTGTGTCTCTGACTTGAGTTTTGAGACATGTCCCTGCACAGTCTTTAAGACAAATGTCATTCTGCGGCTGTGCCTCGTTCTACGTCGGTAGCAAAGGTTGAGTTATCTTTTTTGTTGCAGTTTAACTCTGAAGAGCTGGATTTACTTGGTTACTTTTATTTCCTGGTGCCAGTTCTTTAGAAGTATGCTACTCTGTGGCGCCTCTGAGGTTATTTAAACGTGCTATGGTGCCTGCTGTCTTCTGTTTCCTTTATTACCTTGGGTTCCCTTGGGGGTTTCTTTATTCGGTCTGTTTTTCTCTCTTTCTTGCCTTCATTTTCCCTCAACTGTTTCAGGTTTTAGCTTGTTCCCAATTTTAACTGACAGCCCACACTTGGCGGCATGTTGGGTCGAGGTGGCTCCAGACCAGAGATGAGGGGAGCCCCCCCCTCCCCCCCAATGTGTGCTGATCCTGGTAACGCAGGACCCCTGCTGAGAGCAAGGGCATGAGAGGTGGTGGAAATGGAGAGGTTCGCACGTCTGGGTTTTCCTTAGGAGAAGGGAATGTCTGGGTACACCAGCGCTCTGTCCACCGGCGCAGGTTTTTCTTGACCTGCTGTCCATGAGGACAGTCTCCTAGGGCAGAGCTTCCATTTACCTAGAGTGTTATTTACTTGGCTGCAGCTTCGGGGCAAATTCCTCATGCAGAGAAGGACCCCGCTGCTCCATCCTTGAGTTAGTGCCCCCCTACCCGCCTCCCCAGGCTGGCCCTGCACCCCGCTCCCGCCCCCACTGGGAGAGGGAAACGATGGAAGTCTTGCTGGGTAAACTCGTATTTGGTGAATTTTCACTTTTTGTTTACCTTGTTTTTTGCTTCTCATGAATTGCAAGAGCCTAAGCTTGGTCGGGTTTCAAAGGAAATCTGTTTTCTGCTGTTAAGAAATTCCTCTGTGTTCTGACAACGTAACCGTGCCCTGTTGTTTTTGGCAATGGGACAATGGACTTAGTGGTGCAATATGTGGGTTTGTGTTTTTTTAATTTTTCTCATATTTTAATGAGATTTGGAGGGGGAGACGGAGTCGTGGGTAGTTAGTCAACCATCCTAAGTAACAGGAATTTGGAAAATGGAAACCAATCATTCAAAATCTCACTGATTAATAGAACAAATGCTTCCCCCTCGTTAAATGAGGTGTGTTTTTCCCCAAAGGTAAATAGTAACTGAAAACATACTTACAAGCAGATGGAATATGTGGGGTGGAAACAAAACCTCAGAAAAGGCAAGATGTGATGGGGTCCAACGCTTAGGGGAGGGAATTCAGCCCGGAGAAGTGAAAGACATGAATTCTTTGAGAATTAGAAGGATAACGGGAGACATTTACTCCAGTGACGATTAAGAACGTAGTAAAGCTCACAGGTTGCGGTCATCTTCTCGATGCAATAACAAGCTTGACTGTTAATTAAGAGTGAAGAGGGGAAAAGTGGAGAAGTTGGAGATGGAAAGATGAAAGATATAAAATTATCTCCGCAGCCATTTATTACAGGAAAAGAAAGCATATCCCATCTTTTGAGGCTCTCTCTCTCTTTTATCTTTTTTTCCCCCTGAATTCTTTCCTCCTGCATTGTTTCTACTGTCAAAAGCACACTTACTGCCACAAAAACTCAACTGCTGTCAGAGGCAGGTGTCCGGCCTTCTCACTCTGTCCTGTCTAGAGACTCGAGGTTGTATTGTTGCTGTGACTACAGTTTCTATGCCCCCATTTCAACGTCTAGCACCTTCGTCTTCATAAACCAGTAGAGAAAAATCACAAGTAGCTCTCTCCTTTCCCGGTATTTCATATCTTAGCTCTCCTCCTCCATTATGAAGATGACAATCTTAATTTTTCAGAAAACTTAACGTTTTAGCACTTGCAGGATCATATCTAAAGCCCTCAAATGAGCCCTGAAGGGTTTCTCCCGTTTTCTATCTCACCAGCTTCCATCTCCTTCTCCAACCCATGTCCCCAAACTTTCTAACGTCACCATCTTTCTTTCACACGAAGTGGCTGTTCCAGGCAGGCTGGTTTCCTCCTCAACACCAGCCATCCCCTGGTACCCCTCGCCTGCACGTTCATCATAAAATGCTCTTTACCTCCATGTATCCAAGTTGAGCCCATCACCCAAAGCACATTTTATCTCTTCTCGGTGGCAAGTCCCTGCCCGCTGTCAGCTGTGCGGATTGCTTGCGTCTCTTAATTTTCACAGCCCTTATATGACGACCATTGATTTTGTTTTCTAAGCGATAGAAGTGTGTAGATAAGTCAGGCTTCTTATTTGATAAACAATTCCTTGAAATGGCTTTATTCAACATAGGTCTTGCTATCAAAGGGAGAAAGTCTCCTGACAAAAGCTTTTTAATTTCGATTCTCTTCAGCGTTAATGGGATGCACAACTCAAAGAGAATTGAAACTTTTCTAAGGACCAAAAGGAGTCAAACAATATCTTTCCTCATTCTTAGTTAAACAAAAGAATAATAAAGTAACAATTTTTTTAGTTGAAGGACAATTGCAAACTTGTCCTATTTGAAAGTCACTATGATAAGTCAGCCCTCAGTGCTCGGGTATGTCACTGGAGGGCTCAATAGGATGGAGTCCTGCTTTTTGTGGAAGTTAGAGGGATGATATAATTTTACTTCTTTCAGTCTAAAATGTCTACATACAACCGGGCTGGGCGTGGCTCAGCGGTTGAGCATCAACCTAGGATCCAGGAGATCGAGGTTTGATTCCCGGTCAGGGCACAGGCCCGGGTTGCGGGCTCGATCCCCAGCAGGGGGCGTGCAGGAGGCAGCGGATCAATGACTCTCTCATCATTGATGTTTCTATCACTCTCTTCCTCTCCCTTCCTCTCTCTGAAATCAATAAAGATATATTTTTAAAAATTAAAATATCTACATATGAATGTGATGTGATGGGTCAGTTGGAACTAGTTAATTCAAAGAAAAGCACAGCAATGCTCTGTTTATATAAGAATCATTTGTCCTGTTTTACAAAATAGTACAATATGTTGTGAGGAAATCTGTACCACATTCAGGGCTGTGTGGAGCTCAATTACTCTGTAAGCCATTAAGCAAATGAAATCTTACAAGGGTTCCTTGCTTCTTCGAGGTTATCAATCCATTCTGGCCGCCTGGCAAGGCTCTGAGCCGCTACAAATAATCGAGCCTGAGCGCCCCGCACTCATCTCTCCCGGGAACTCAGCCCTGGCCCACTCTCCCCGGCGCAGAAAGAAAACTATGTTCACTCTTGACTGGGGGAGAGACAGAGAGAGGGACAGAAATGCACGGAACCCTGACCCTTTATCTCTTTATTTCTGGGAATCTTTTCCACAACACACTGTTGGGGCTGCCTGCTTCCACTATAATTTGCCATGGAAGACGTTTGCTTTGTGTGAAAGTAAAGAGTCGCATTTTCTGTACCCCGATAAAAGGCCTTCTGTAGAGTGTTGTAGGGGAGGGAAAGTTAGGGGAGGGGTCTTCCAGGTAAGTGGCCTAGAGAAGTTGCAAAGGCTGCTGGGAATCCACCTGGGAGAGCATCTCCTGGCCTGTACCTATCAGTCCATGAACAACGACACACTCTTGTTCCCCAACTATCTTTTTTTGTTTTTAAGGAAGTATACTTTGTAAAATATGAAGAAAGGAAACTAACTCAATGGACACATTAGAGACAATTTGATTGAGGTTGTAAGATATGTATATTATTTGCTTACCATTGTTGAATAAATCGCCTGTTATTTTTAGTACTTACCAAATTTGATAGAGAACTGGGAGCGATGAAAGCGAAATGAAGAGAGACGAGGAGAGCTCTGGCCTGCAAAGCAGGGAGACCATCGGCTGTAGGCATCTGAAACGGCAGGACCATACGTAAAGGAGGTTATTTTTGTCGTGTTTATTTAGGGTCACCAAGGCTTTGTGTGTGATTGTGCAGAGGACTTGGTGCTAGTGACGGGGAAAGCAGGTTTCCAAATTTAGAGACCCCTCAACGTTCATGAACTTGGAAGTTCCAGGCAAACTTGAAACCTCTTCTTGGCAAAAGAGACTCTGTGTTTCTTCTGTTGCTTTTTTCAGAAGCGTAAAATAGTTGCCTCAGACAATAGTTAAATTAGTGCTTTCTTCCAGTTGTTTTATAGACATGCGTATGGGCTACACATAGGCATTGTAGAAAAGTAAGTACAGATAATAGAAACCATAAAAATATAAAAATGCATGCTCAGTGCTAACCCCAGTGTGCGCTCTTCTGCACCTCCCCTGCCTCCCCTCCCCTCCTCCGCCTGCTCTTCGTGGAGTTAGGTGAATAAATCTCCCTCAGCGTCAGATGAATGCCACATACATAAATGTAGCTCTTTTTTCCCCACCCAAATAAAATCACACACTCTGTATGTTTCTGGACCTGCTTTTGTTAATCAATCATCTTCACCTTTCCATTTTATTAAAATCGTCTCTCCTCCGATAAACCGGAGCAGGAGAACAGATGGAGATAAAGAGAAATAACAGTTTGCATTTTTAATGTGGTGCATGAATGTCACCGTAAACACGTATTTATACTCACAATATGAATTGTTTGTATGAATTTGATTGATACCAAGAGGCAGGCTGTCTGAAGCCACGTGCGTTTCAGAAAGTGATGAAAATTCGTTAGCTCTCTATCTAGCTCACAGATCTTCTCTGATTAAGTAACTTTATTTTGAGTTTTACAAATGACTTATCAGATAGCTCCTAGCATTGCATAATATTTACATTTTTTAAAAGAAAAAAAGGGGGAAGTGGTATTTGGTGCAGAGAGGTGGGAGCTGTCATGTTTTTCAAAAATATTGTCTCAGCAAAAGGCAGAAGAGGCGGCACTGGGCTCTCGGGTGGTGTGTCAGGAACACTCACGCTGTATACAATCCTGGGTCGCTGGGCTCATTTTTCCATGTTGTGCACCCACAATAGTGAGTGCCACAGAGAGAGAAAGGCACCTGCTCTGTACTAAAATTTGTAATTGTTAGTATCCTCAAACTTCCAAAGAATTTAATTCCTTTTCTTTTTAAGTTTTTTAAACACTTTTTAATGTTTCAATTACAGGTGATAATATTATATTAGTTTCGGGTGTACAGCTTAGTAGTTAGACATTTATGTAATTTATTAAGTGACCCCCCCATAAGTCTAGTGCCCACCTGGCCCCATGCGCAGTTCTTACAATACTGTTGACTGTGTTCCCTGTGCTCTAGTTCCCATCCTGCGACTATTCCGTAACCGCCGGTTTGCAGTGCTTAATCCTTTCACCTTTCCACCCAGCCCCTGAATCCCCCTCCCGTTTGGCAACCATCAGTTTGTTCTCTGTATCTACGAGTTTATTTTTATTTTGTTTATTTATTTTGTTCTTTGGCTTCCACATAGAAGTGGAATTATAGGGTCTTATTTTCAACTGGTTGATAAATGTTTAGAGAGAGTAAGAAGTTAAGAAAACGGACCTTAGGTGTGAATCCTGCCTCGCCACCTACTTGCTGTGCATTTTTTTTTAATTAAATTTATTGGGGTGACACTGGTTAATATGACCATATAGGTTTCAGGTGTGGGTTTCTATGTTACAAGATCTGTATATTGCACTGTGTGCCCACCACCCAGAGTCAAATCATCTCCCATCACCATGTATTGGGACCCCCTTTACCCCCACCCCCTTCCCTCTGGCAACCACCACACTGCTGTTTGTGCCCATGGGTTTCAGTTTTCTATTCCACGTATGAGTGAAATCATATGGTTCTTAACTTTTTCTGCCTGACTTATTTCACTCAGCATAATATTCCCAAGGTCCATCTGTGTTGCTGCAAATGGCAGTGTTTCATCTTTTTATGGCTGAGTAGCAGTCCATTGTGTACATGTCCCACATCTTCTTTACCCAGTCCTCTATCGCAGGACACTTTGGTTGTTTCCATGTCTTGGCCACCGTGAATGATGCCGCAGTGAACACAGGGTGCGTTCTTAAAGGATTTTCTTAACCTCTCTGTGCCTTATTTTCTTGGTCTGCGTAACATGGATAACGCTAGTATCTATCTCATTAGTGATTATGAGAAGGAATTTAATTAATATGTATAAAGCCCTTAGAATAGAACCTGGCACAAAGTAACCATCATATATTCATGCCAATTATTATTATTTATAGTCAGGAATATTTGACTTTAAATAATTCACTCATGAAACATAATTATTTTTAAAAACTCCCAAATTATTCATCAGGAAGTGGAGTTAATTTTTAGGACCCAAGGCCTTGTTCAGTGCCTTCAAATCTCTCCATGGACTTTTCTGCCTCTTCTACCATGTCCCTATGTGCTCATTTAGGACAGAAGCAGTGGAACCAAGCAGAGGGCTCAGTGATGAGGCAGATGGGCTGCAACCTCACGTTGAAGAGACACCTAACCCAGCCCAGGAAACGCATGTTCATCCTTCAAGAATTCAATCCCAACATGAAGTCTTTGCAAAGGCTTTCTCTGACCTCTGTGTCTGATTCAGTTGCTCCTTCAGAAAACTCCCCGACATATGATTTCTTTACTATCTCCCTTTCCCCACAGAGCATAGCTCCACAAAGGGAGGGACTCTCTTTGCCAAGTTGAGTCCAGCGCCCAACAGAGGGTCCATTACATTTCACCCGATCCATTGCTACTTGAGAACCACAGGTCATCTAAGTGTCGCCATGAGTTGCTGCTTCTGCTCTGTTATGCCTAACTCGCAAGGTTGCTGGGAGAATTAATTAATTGAGTCATGGATGTAAAATGTCCTTCATTGCAGCTGGAACAGAGGACCCTTGGCCTGTGGTCAGCCACGTCTTATGCAGGGCCCTTTGTTTGGAAAGCTGTTTTTCTTCGGATTGAGTTGTCAAAATTCCTCCCTCCCCATTCCCATTTGTTCTTATTTCCATACCTGGAAACTTTGTGTCTCATTTCTGAAATAATGCACGAAAGCAGTCTGATCCAATTATTTCCCAAATTCTTCTGACATGTGGGAGAGAAACAGTTCTCATGTTAGCCCAATCCTCAGCTAAATGAGGAAAATCAATCACGTTGGAAAATGACTTTTATTGGAGTCGGAGTCATCCATTTTCTTCCAGGTGGGTCATGTCAGAATTTTCATAACAGTGTCAAAGAGAACAGGAAAGAGAATTATAAAAATGTCAGCCTTTGCTAACAATGGAGATGGAGCTGATCCTTGCAGGCGACTTCAAAAACCCTGCTGGATAATTACACAAAAAGAGCTGCAAAAGCATGTACTTAAAAAAAAAAAAAGTTATCTTAAATTTATTCCTTTCATTTCCTCTCTCCACTGGAGGAAATAAATAAATATGAATATAAGGGGTAATCAGAAGGAAAGTTTGCAAAAATTTTAATCAATTTCTCAATTCTATCATACCCAGAATGCCTTTCCAGTTTCCTCCTGTTACTGTTATGTCAGTTACCTGGGTCCGTCATATTATATCTCAAATCCACCTCATGATGCCAAGAGATTGGCATCCAAGGCACCGGCGGTCCTCATTATGAGACTCATCTTTGCCTCACCCCCTCGCAGGACATGGGAAAGAACTATCTCAGGAGAACCTGTCTGAACAAGCATTCACTGAATGCTGGAGGGGAAATTTCAATATATCCCTTTTTCTTGGACTCCAATATTATTAATTTATATTTCACCCTTATAAGTGCTTATCATTGTCAATAAACTCCCCGAAGATGAGAAGTGCTGTAGATGCTCTGCAGCTGGAAATCCAGACGTGAGACAGACTGTGACTGGAGAAACTCCAGAGAAGGGGGACCAGCTTCTCATGAAAGGGGTTCCTTCAAAACATTTGGAGTGAATGCCATCTGGCCTGGCGGTATTTTAAAATTTTAATTTATCCTGTGGATGAAGAGTATCCCGTGAATTTAGTGCGATTGCGCTGCTATCTCTGACCTCTCAAGTTCAAAAGACATTTTGAAGACAGGATACTCTGTATTATTACTTCAGGTGCCCACAGAGGGACAGGTTTCATTTGACTCCTCTAATTTTAATCTTGTTGTCTCTGTGAATGCCTTTTTTAAAGTGTACGTTTTATGTTAACTTACAATAAAATTAACTTGTGTATATACATACAGTTCATGACTTTTAACACATTTAGAAATTTGCACAGCTGTCACCACAGTTAGGACACAGAGTCGTTTCATCGCCCTGAAGACTCCCTTTCGCTTTCTGTTTTCAGTCACACTCTCCTAAACCTGGAAACTGCTGGTCCTATCTGAAGTTTTGTCTTTACAAGGACGTCATATAAATAGAATGTAACTCTTTGAGAATAGGGTCTCTCAGTCAGCAAAACGCCATTGGGATCCTTCCAAGATGTGGCAAGTATCGCGGGCACATTGCTTTTTACTGCCGAGTAGTATTCAGTGTATGAATGTACTACGGTCTGTATCCTTTTGCCCATTGAAGGCCATTCTGGTTGCTATAAACTTTTGTGTACAGTAGGGTGAATGTAAGTTTTCATTTCTCTAGTGTGAACACCTAAGAATGAGACAGTGGGTTCACATGGTAAATGGGTGTTTACCTTTATAAAAAACTGGCAAACTGTTTTCCAGAGTGGTCCAGTTGTTCCTGCTCCTTGTATGCACTTAGTATTGTCAATTATTTTCTTTTACCCATTTAATAAGTTGATAGAAGTACCATGGTGATTTTAAGCCACAGTTCCCTTTGTACAATTCTTCCAGCTTCTCTAGGTATTTTAATACATTTTACTGATGTTTTTACCACTTCAAGTAGAATTTTTTCCACCATATAAATCCCTTTATCTTTTCCCCTTTAGGTTGTAGTTGTCTATATATTACATCCACATACAAGATAATTACATATATACACATACACATACATGTATGTGTGTACATATATATATATATATATATATATATATACACACACACTCAAGTGTAGATAAAGTAACTAATAAAAACCCAGATTTTCACATATATTTACTCAGAAAGAGGTTACTTATAAAAATTATTTAAGTAGCTTTGTTTAAATACTTTTAAGGAAATTATTATAGGTGACACGGATATGAAAAAAGTATAACACAAACTTTAAAGCTTGCAAACAACTTTTCTATGCTCTAAAGATATTTTCACTTTTATACCATGCCTTTGGCATTTCCTCCATAAACTATCACCGACAGTTCCCACGGCCCTGCCCCCGAAGGTGCGGGATGTTCTCTGAAGAATGCGTGGGTTGCTCTGTGCTCCGCAGTAAAGGGCTATGTTCTGACTGGTTAAGTCGAACGGGCCGTGACTCTCTTTCTGCCACGTCCCAGCGCATCTGGACACACTGCCATTACCTCCGGGCCGGCAGCTAGTTTATGAGAAGCCAATGACGCTTGGAAAATGGTCTAGGTTTCTACACTTGGCTTAAATATGAAGTGTGAATTAGAGTGAAAATTAAAGATTTCAACAGAATTTCTTTAAAGGTCCCTTGATAATTTTACACGGGACTCCTGAATTCTGTACTCAATATCAAAGCTTTGAAGAGTAAAGCAAAAGTGGTTGTGATTATTTTAAAACACTCATCCTGAGTTTATTCCAGCCAGTGGATGTAGAAATAAAATGACTGGATTGTTGCTTCTGTTCCAGGCTATGTCCGTAGGAAGGAGGTAATTAAGGGGCAAAATGCGGGCTGCTGAGTTGCATCCCAGCTCATATAAGAATACCTTATTTCTAATGTTTTGAAAATGGATAAAAGCAGTAGTTGGGTTTTTCTGTTGTTTTTTTCTCTAATGTTCAATGATCTCTGAAATTTTATTGGCCTCCTGCCCGCCCCCCAAGAGGAAAAGAAGTAGTTTTATCTCTTCCTCTAAATGGAGATCTTTTTTAAATTTAATCTTCACCTGAGGAAATGTTTTTATTGATTTTAAAGAGAGGAAGGGAAAAAGACAGAGAGCGAGAAACAGAGAGAGAGAAAGAGAAAGATCACATCAATGTGAGAGAGAAACATCAATCGGCTGCCTCCAGCACGTGCCCCTGCCGGGGATCAAACCCGCAACCTGAGTATGTGCCCTGACTGGGAATCCAACCTGAGACCCGCTGGTGCTCAGGATGACGCGCTGACCAACTGAGCCACACAGGCCAGAGCTAAAGAAGATCCTAAAGAGACCAATCTTCATTTATCTTTAAGGCTGAATCTGTAAACAAAACAGTTCAATTATTCACTCCTCCCTCTAATTTCTTCTTTGGTTATGAACGGATAACTAACTGTACTCTCTCCAAAACTGAACTACAGAGAAATAGAATCATGGCCTATCTGACCAGAATTTAATGTTGTAATCATATAAAACAAAATGAACCATTACCTATCACGAATATGATCAAGTAATTGCTATACAGTGTTATTCTCTGTAACAATTAGGCACAGAAAAATTTATTTATATAACATTTTGAGGTTGCTATTACTCTTTCATGGTAAAGTCAGGTTTTAAAAATCTCTTTTCTTCGGTTTTACTTGTATTATTCTTAAATTATATCAACCAACACTTTTTTTTTGGTATTGACATACATGCCCGAACACTTATTCAGATGCAATGTCCTAATTCTGAATTTCGACTCACCTCATGGTACCCACTGCAGCCTGGCACTAAGATCTTGCCGCTCTTTCCTGTTCTATCTCTGCCTCTTACCTGAATTGCCTGGGAGTCTTTTCAGCTCTTCCCTCTCCTGAAGACCTGATACTAATCATTCTAGATGATAGAAGGACGGCGGCGATGGTAACTCTAAGTCACTTGGCTTTGGGTGGATAGTCCGAAGCACACAGACATGATCGTGTGCTTGACCATGGGTGGTTACAGAGTGGAGGGGAACAGGAAGGGGTACAGGAAAGGGACCCAGGTATGGAGACAACCGGTGCTCAGGGAAGACAACTCCAAGTTCAGGTGTCCCAATTAGAAGCCTAGACCACACAACTCCTGGACACCTGCTTCTCCATCTCTCCCCACCAGCTCAGGTCCCTTCAAAGGGTTCCTCCCTAGGAAATGAAAGGAAGTTTGGGCAGTTGTTCAGAAAAACACAGCAAGCTTTTCAGGACTCTAGACCAAGTGATCAGATTTTTCCTCAAGAGTCAGCCTTAGAGGAAGATGTGGTAAGATTTTAGGAGCAGTGGGAAGACGTTTATCAGGTTATATGCCTATGTACCCTCTTGATAGGACAGTCACAATTATTTCAACCTTTTTGGGGGGGGGGCTCTCAAACTAAGCTTGGGCTTTTTTAGCCCTTTATGACAACTTGCTTTGATATTCTTCTGGATTGTATGAGAATGTGATTGGGGTTCAAGGTTCCCATTCACCCAGGTTCATCAAGCTCATCCAGCCCCTTGGGTGAGCCCTCAAGTTTGTTGTCAACATCTTGCTTGGGTTTCTGAACCTGATTCCCCAGGCTCTCCCTTGGATTCTCTTAGTGCTGTCTGCACTAAGTCCTGGTGTCACCATCTACCATTGCACAATTTCTCAAATCAACCCTCAGCCACCCATACCTTAGAGAGGTTATAAATAACCCAATGGGTATGGCTCCACGCTTACCAATGCCCAATATGTGTTTGAACGTGAAGTATGAAGACCGGGTAATGGGGAAATGCAAGGAAACCCTTGTTGCCCTAAAGGGAATCCAAAAAGGCGTGAGAGTCAGGTTTAAACAAAACTTAAAGAAGGTTAAGTAAAACTTAAATTACTCCACTGCTTTGCCTCAAGCTAGCTCTTTTTACTTGCAATAGTGAGCACACACCGGCATCCTGCGCGGGAGTGTCTTATGTCTTGCACTGCTGTGCACAGCAGCACAGAAAGGCTGTGCTGGTGCCGCCAGTCAGCCACTAAATCATAAAGTGCTGGCGCTGGAAGGGACTTTAGAAGTTATCTATACCAACATCCTCATTTTACAGGAGAGGAAAGTGGGACCAAAAGAGGTTAAGCACCTTGCCCAGCATCAGTCACGATGACTCTGTGGAGAAGCAATCAGCCACATCACCACCTCGGTGCCCGGAGGCCCCCTGCTTCATGGCTAGGGGTTTGAGAGCTAAAGCCATTTCACTGATTTCAGAAGCTGATGCCTAAATTTGTCCTCTTGATATTCCTTTTTTTTTTTTTTTTTGCCTTGAAGGGAAAACACTATGCTGTCCTTTGGGCGTTTTGCTAATTCTCTCTCTCCTCTCTTGGCTGAGACACTCAGGATCACCCTTTACTTGCTGTGGCCTGGAAGCTGAGTGAATCGGCCAAGGCTACAGGACTTCTAATCCATATTAGCAGAGTGGAAACAAAGGTTGAAAAGGTGGTTGTGAGGAAAACCACTCTCTTCTTCTCCTTGAAACCGAAGAACTCGTTTCAGCTGGTGCAGCTGCTTCCTCCGAGCATGGGTGTCCGTGTTTGTATGCCTGCGTCTGTAGATACCTACAGATAAGAGCTTGTGTCTGTGTCTATTCGATTGACCAGATCTCTATGTTAATGAATGCAAACCTATGTTCAGCTGTAAAGAGGTGTAGAGATATGCGTTTTCCAGGAAGCAGACCTATAAATATATGCATGACTGTAGAAGTATATATTGTAGGGTCCATGCATACATGCCATAGGTCGATTTTAGACAGGGGTGAAGACATCCTCTCAGCCTCTGCTCTTCTCTCTTCAAGAGCTATTTTGAATTATTAAAGCACTGTTTTCATCCTTGTATAAGTTATGTCATTTCTTCCCCTACTCTAAAAATATTACTTGGTCTCTGTAAAAGACTTGGAAAACACAAAAACATAAAAATTCAAATTATAGTCTTCCTTTTATACGATCCCTTTTCTTTGCCTTTTAAAAAAATTCTTCTAACTTCTAGACTAGTCTTCTTTACATAACTCACTGTCTCTTTCTCTGTCCCTTCATCCTACTCCGGCCATGACCTTTCCACATTGTCAATATAGATGCCTTCTTAAGAATGTCACAGAGAGGTGACAGTAATTAATTGACACAGAGGCTGGCCTGTAGCTTAGAAGCTTCTTCTGGCCATCATATGCTACAGACAGACATGGAACATATTAGGGAAATACAATATCATAATGCATGTCATGGAAACTTTGCATTTAAGAGTAATGTAATACCCAAAGATACTAAGCAGGCTACTTTATATGAAATGAATACATTTAGTCTAGATCAGTTATAATAATATCATTCATTTATTGAACTCATAGAGTGGTCCAGGTGCTTTTTATATGGAGTGTCATTCGAAATGTTCAAAACAACCTTATGAGGTCATTGTCTTCTATAGGTGAGGTAAATGAGATTCCTAAAATATGTTCTCAAGGCACAGCTTCATAGTCAATGGTAGGACATGCGTTCACTCCCATCAACATCTGATTCCGAACCCTCTACTTTTGATAAACTTCCATTCTGTACTCCAAAACATGTGAGAGGAATTCATAAGTTGACTGTAACATAATGAAGAAAATACTCATCTTGGATCTAAGAGGATCTGAAAGATCTCCTAGTTCAGGTCCTTCAGCTAACAAAGGGGAAAAGCGACTGTGCCGAGGGGTTGATTTGCCTAACATCACACAAGCAGAGGCAAAGCTGGGGTCAGGACACCGCGCTGTCCTCAGGGTCAAGATCAGACTCTGCCGTGTAGATCAGTGGTTCCTCTGAGGTTCATTGGCTCCAAATCTCCACAGGGTATATCCTCTTAAGCCTATGTATATATTGTCAGTAAAATCTCTTTTATTCTAAACTAAAATAAGTCCCTATTCCCATGCCATTTTTGACTGAGATTTATTCTGATCGCTTCTTAGTTTTCTGACTGGGGAGGGAGGGAGAGGTGGATGGGACAAAGTAAGACACGGACAGACTTCTCCAAACTGGGAGAAGGTACAGATTCTGAATGGGATGGACAAAATAACAGAGAGGGAAATAAAGCTCAAGGTTTTGACTTCAGTTCTCCCACTAAATCCCCATTTCTTGCCAATGCGTCCTTTACTGTGATGTATATGGAACCACGTCTTCTGAATGAGGGAGGTGTTACAGCGCAGAGATGGCAGAAGATTCAGTGTTGTCCTAAATCCTGACATACAAGCTGTTTAGTTGATCATATAAGTCTCTGTGCTTTTGCTCAGGGACTCCAAAGTATTACTGTTTCTATTTAATATCAGAAAAAAAACTATATAACTGTTCAGAGATGATCACATTTCAGGCCACCATCAAGGTCTCTTCACCTTTCTAAAATGAAGTACCACATTTCTTTCTAATTTTTTCACTGTGGTGCTCTTTCTAAAGATTTTACATGAGAGCCCTGGCCGGTTTGGCTCAGTGGTTAGAGCGTCAGCCCACAGACTGAAGGGTCCCAGCTTTGATTCCGGCCGAGGGCACGTACCTCGGTTGCTGGCTCCATCCCTGGCCCGGTCCAGGCGTAAGGGAGGCAACCAATCCATGTGTCTCTCTCACGTCGATATTTCTCTCCCTCTCTCTCTCCCTCTTCTACTCTCTCTGAAAAGCAATGGAAAAAATATCCCCAGGCAAGGATTAAAAAAAAAAAATTATATGAGAAACCTTTACTTCTTATGTGATTAATTAAAGTACAGTCATACAGGCATTGTTAGGCGAATGCATCATTGTGCAAACATCACAGCAAACACACAAACCTGGGTGGTATAGCCCACCGCACACCTAGGCTACGGGGGATAGCCTAGTGCTCCAGGGCTCCGAACCTGAACTGCATGTTACTGTGCTGAACCCTGTGGGCAATTTTACTACAATGGTGACTGTGTATCTAAACATATCTAAACATAGAAAAGGTACAGTGAAAATATATAGAGAAGATAAAGGATGGAACACCTGTGGGGGCATGACCGTGAATGGAGCTTGCAGAGCTGGAAGCGGCTCTGGGCCAGCCCGCGCGTGAGGGGCGGGGGAGTGCGAAGGCCCAGGACACGACACTGCTACAGACTTTATAACCCTGCACGCTTAGGCTGCGCTAAATTTGGGAAGCGTCACAAGATTAAGTCAAGCACAAGAGAAAATGGTGCAACCAAGAGACACGTAAACAAGAGACAGTGAGGCTGCCACCAGTGTAACATCACACACTGTTTCGCAGCAACAATTTTTCAGCGCCAATTTTTCAGAGCAATTTTTCAGCACCATTATGTGCTCCTTCACTGACCGAAATGCCGTTCCGCAGCCCATGACTGTCATTCCATTTAGCACGCAGGAGCTTGGAACGAACTCCCAGAAATGAACAGTCATACTCTCATTTCTCTAAGCAGAGAAAATCAACCGAGCACCGGTGACTGTGCCTTAATGGCTTTCCCCAGGAGGGCCGAGCGCGTGTCCCAACACGGGGCCGGGCACAGAGTGGAGGCTCGCAGGTGTGTGATGAGGGAATGAAACGAAGCTCTGTAGCAGAGCCCGTCACGATTTACTCCTTAACATGTTGTCTCGCCTGGCAGCTCCGTGGGGGCAGGGATCATGCTTCATTTTAACAGCTTTGTTTAGACGTAATCCATGTACAATTCATCCACTTAGTGCACAATTAAGGGCTTGTAATATACTCACAAGTTGTGCATCCATCACCACAATCAGTTTTAGAACATTTTTATTACTGCCCCCCAAAAACCTCCACACCCCTTAGCCTTCACTGTCCCTCTCCCGATCTCACCATCCTGCCAACTCCCCCCTGCCCTAAGCAATATCCTTTTTGTATCTACAGATCTGCCTATTCTGGACATTTTGTATAAATGAAACCATAGAATATGTGGCCCTTTGTGGCTGGCTTTATCCACTTGGCATAATGTTTCAAGGTTTGTTTAACTCGTAGCATATATAAGTGCTTAATTTCCTTTTATTGCTGAGTAATAGAACTTTGTACGGATATAGCATTTTATTTATTGATGTTTCAGTTGATGGACGTTTGGATTGTTTTGCATTTCGCTGTTATGAGCAAGGCTTCAATGAATACTCGCGTATATGTTTTTGTTTGGTAGTAGATTTTCATTTTTCTTGGGTGTATATCTAGGAATGGAATTGCTGGTTCATATGGTGACTCTGCTTGACCACTTGAGGAACTGTCAGGCTGCTCTCCAAAGCGGCTGTGTCACTTTACATTTTCAGCAGCAGTGTATAAGTTACAGTTTGGGGCGGTGCTTTATTTATATCTACACCATCAGCACCTAACAGCACAAGACATAATGATATCTAACAGGCATTTATTGAATTGCACAGTTGTTTCGTCTTCAAATTTCTGAGTATTTCCAAACTTCCTTGGAAATGAAAACCAAGGAGTTTAAAGCACTTCAAAAAATAAAATTACTTTGCCCCATTTACTTCCATATCGAATTTACTATTCCCTACTGACTTGATTGTGGGTAACATAAATATTAGTGGCAGGAGTCGGGCGTGAACCAAAACCTATCACTAGTATTTTAAAACTTTAATTCTTCCAGCCATCCCAGAAATTGCCTGAGAGTCCTCTTTAGGAAGCGTAACATTCCCTTCACAGGCAGGAATGGGGGGCAGCCGTGTGTTTCAGTGCCCAACATCCATGTGGCTCATAATGCCGATCGGTGAAAACTTACGTATTTTAGGAATGATGAGACTCCTAATTTTGGAAAGAGTAACTTGTTCATGGTCAGAGGAGTAGAAAGAGTCGAGTCCAGGTCTTCTTGTTTCAAGTGTGTGTGTGTGTGTGTGTGTGTGTGTGTGTGTGTGTTCTCCTACAGGACATCCTTGCAGCCTCCCACACCCAATAATTGGCATCACACAATAAATACCCTCAGCATGTCCTGGCCAGGCCTTCGCCACCTGATCTGCATTCTCAAAATTAGCGAATGACCCGCTCACGGAGAAGCACTGACATGCCCAGTACGACTCTGTGTTCACGGGGCTGGGGGAAGGAAATCTTTGGGCAGAGTGGCTCAGGGTCTGTCCCCGTGCGCCTCAAGGGTGAGTTCAGGTTGGAAACAAATGTACTGAGTTTTGTTCCATCTCTTTAATTCCATTTGGCATTTGTTGCCTTGAACATGTTAGAGGTATAAAATATCTCCTTAGAACAAAAGATCATTATGGCTTCATCTGTCTGCAGAGCCTATGGAAGTAGGACAGAGCCTCCTGGGCCATCTTTCAGAATGACAAATAATGGCCTTGTTTCCCACAGGTGCTCATCTTCCAAATTCTCTCCTTTTTTTCCGAGCTGTAGTGAGAAATGGAAACATATAGGCACACACAAAGAAGTAACTTCTATTTCTGATCCAGCTTTTGTTCTGACATGAAGGGGTACAGGCGTTGGTGAGCATAATCTTACTCATTAAGAATATCTGGAGGGAGAAGCACATAATTGTCACGTTTACATTTTGGGATAAAATCTCTGAGGTGTGGGATAAATAGACACTGAGACTAACATATCGAATATCAACTCTGTACCAGTCCCATTTTAGGAAGTTTATGTTCCTTATCTTGATTAAACCGTTCAAAGGACTAGATATTAGAAGTTCATTGTCATCTCCACTTAACAAATAAAATAAATACAATCTAAAGTTTGTAGAAGTTGATTTTGCCCCTGTTCACACAATTCAAAAACAGCATTAAAAATCCATTCTCTTTCCACTAAACTACTGTCTTTCAAGCTACACTAGTGCTTTTCAAGTTAAACAAGTTCAGTAAAAACCATATAAATATCTTTCTAATAGGAGATTATGGGGGAAAAAAATCTCTAAAATATGTGGGGTTATTCTGGGGAGTGCATAGTTATTCCAAATGGGGGATAATTGGATATATTTTCCTCCAAGAATTAAATAAGCACCATTTAAATTAGCACATTGTATGCAAACATCTGCTGCAAAATTAGTTCCCAAAAGAGCTTGAAAATGGCTTGTTACATTTTAGAGTAGATTACACCTCACATTCTTATTTACACTATTGATGCAATTAGCTAACATCTTTTGTGAAATATGATATTGAGTGAAATAAAGATCAATATATATTGTACGGTTTAAAATTCAACAAAATTTTTTAAGACCAAAAACTGTATTAGCATCACTTTGCCTATATATTCGTTTGAAGACTCAATGGTAAGTGTATGCTTACATAGCAGCCCCAAATCTGTATTATCTCAAAGGGGCTGAATTTAAAAGATCGATACAAGGAGTGTGTGGGGTGTGTGTGTGTGTGTGTGTGTGTGTGTGTGTGTGTGTTTATATGTGTCTATAGTGATGACAGACACATTTCAAAATGGTACAAAGAGTTAATAAGGAAATTACTTTCCTCTACATTTATAATTTTTTGCAATAATAGATATGTTATAAAACTAATACAAAATATACACATGCTCATATTCAAGGTGAGCATCTTCATGAGTCAGAAACAATGGAAACATGAAGAGGTAAACTCAGTCTGAAGCCTTCTATTGATGTATCTGCCAATTACAAATGTGTAGAGAAATGAAATATCATAAAACAATTTATTTAATAAACATGTATTCAGCTTTTAAAACTTTATAAAACTATTGATTTTTTATTAATTTTAAAACATAATTTAAACCATATATCCTTACAATCCCATAATTATAATATAATGATTATATTGCTATATTAAATTATACATTTATAAGTAGTAAATTTTAAATGTTCATTTTTAATTTATATATTATACCAGATAGATATATAGCACACTGTAATTTAAAATACTAAAAACCATGAGAATTAAAGTGTTCTATTTCTTTGTAAAAAAATTTACCACGAGTACTTGGAACAGTGCTTGCCTTTTTCTTTTCACCATATAACTTACAATACGGAGCGAGTGTCTTTTTCCTGCCTTGGCAGATTGTCATACTCCATTCGAAGTTTGGATCAGCGTCTAAAATTGCATCCCTTATGCTTTCAATGCTGGGAACTATGCCTGTGAGATCTTTTCATGGGAAGCTTTTTGCTGGCCTCCCTTCCTCTGGGACACTGTCACCCTTTTTGTCACAACCGCTTTCCTTCCCCATGACTAGAAGTTGGCCTTCACTACGTGCTCTCGAGCAGCCAGCTCAGCTTCTAGCATCATTCCTTTCACTTCTTGGCTGAACTTTTTTATTTTTTTAAATTTTTTTACTTATTTATTGATTAGAGAGAGAGAAAGGGAGAGAGAGAACACCCCATCGATTTGTTATTCCCTTATTTATGCAGCATTGGTTGGGTCTTGCATGTGCCCTGACCGGGGGTCCCCCTGGCTTCTCAGGATGGCGCTCTAACCAACTGAGCCACCAGGCCAGGGCTCTTTGCTGAATTTTTACCTTTGTTGATGAATTTCCTCTTTGGAGTGTCCATTTTTGTATGACGTCACATGGGTTTATTGCAGGGAGACAAGACCACGCAACTGCGAGCTTTGTTATCTGAGTGTGAACTGAACAACAGATGCGTGATGACCTGTCACCAACAGACACTGAGGCAGTGACATGACTGGTCCCTGATGATCATGCGCACTTGTTATTTACAGAGTGGTTTCTGGGCTCAAGATCTGGCCAGGGAGTTAGTACTTGACACAATCACTCGCAGTTGATGTGCCATGTAAGCGAAGTTTGGATCATGCTGCTGGGAGGCTGGTGCTAAACCGTGGAAACTTAACCACGTGAATGCTCTGGCTGTGTACCTTCCATTTCTCTGTTTGAAGTAAGCACGTTTGCAGCTGTCCCGGGCTTCAGTGGGTTTCCCCTCCTTTTAAGTTTCTTCTCTAATTCATTTCTTTTGTGGAGAAATGATCGAGGAGACACAAAAGAAGCTATTTTTTTCAGTACTTACAAAATGAATGAAGTTCCCATGATGGGTCAAAGTAAAGAATGTCAGTAGAGGCAGAAAATGTTTCTCCTAGAGTATAGTTTGACTTCACTCTCCATGGTTGCACATTCTATTAAATAGTAGTTCTCTGGAAGAAAAAAAATCCCTCTCCCTACACTCAATTAAATTGCTCTGATAATGGGACTATCAGATGGTCAAGTGGCAAGAGAATGTTGGGACAAGGGAGAAGTAGAGGGTAGCCTTTGGGGTAGATCTCGGTGGTAACTTTCAAAATCATGCATCTACTTTTCCCAGGGACAGGCAGAATAATACTTATATTGAGAACATGCTAACGTTGATTGTGTCTAATATATTGTCTCACGCTCCACATATAACTGTTTTCCCCCCTCTTATTGTCTATGTAGATTTCCATGCTTTGATTTCAATTTTCACTCTCTATCTTAAGCTCAACAGCAAATATTTGCACTTTGGTATCTCCTTAATTTCCAAAGAGCTATTTGTGTGAAAATGGGCTAGACCTGTGGCTCTGGTCCCTAATATGACAACTGTGGTGTTATTTCCTGGTTCAGGTTGGAGGGGACATAGGAATGGAGCAGGTCAACAGCAATATGAACTTAAGCATCTGCTTCACTTCTAGATCCATTTCTATATTTTGGGAACAAGAAGATTTAAAAATGGCAGAGTGTACTGCAGGTGAGAAGAAGTGCGGCAGTTCTCTTGTTCAGTTCTTTCGTTTTACCGATGAGGAAACTGGATTCACAGCAATTATGAACTTTGCTTGAAATTAGGAGATTAGGCAGGTGCGCAACACTAGTCACTTGGTATCAGGTTATTGGTCTTTCTGCCGCACCAGACTTCCAGAGGCCGGCAATAATAGAAATAGATCCAAAGACTGTTTCAAAATACAAGGCACAGTAAGCACAGTGTTGAAAAACTGATCTTCAAATTGATTTCCTTTAATGCGAGACAGTTCATGCCAAATAGGACCGTCATAACTTACAAGCTTTTGAAAAGCGCCTTGTGCATTTCCCAGCCATCTCAAACTGTTTATTGAGTTAAACACATCACATTGAAATCCAGTTTCCCTGGTGCCTTGGTTAACTACAATTACTGCCCAGGTTTAGTTGCCTCATCTGTGGAGTGAAGACGGATTGCTGAAGAGACCCACATCATTTGCCTGGACAGTAAGTTCACTTGTCGATGCCATCGTGATCAAAAGACAGTAGCTTTTAAAAGTCTGTTGTGAATTCCCAGAAACTCTGAAGCCAAGGCCAATCATTTATGTCTTATCCCAACTCCTTTAGAAAATGAAGATTCTATCATGATTGATTGCCAATTGGAGAAATGCATTTATAATTAATCTCATACATTTCCTTGTGAATGATTTATGCGTGGGAGTGGTGAGGTCATGAGGCCAAACAGATACATATTCCAGATATTTTTCTTGTGTCTTATAACTAAAATAAGATGGACTCTTAGCAGGTTAGAGGCAGAAAAAAACTTCTGTTCTTTCTGAGCCCAGACCAGAGCTCATCTCATAATTCACAACTAAGTGCTCCTTCCACCGTCTTCTACAAATCGCTGGTTCTTTCATGGCTATCCTCATTGTCAGACAAGAAAACAACCCTGTTTTTAATCCATTGGTCTGTCTCAACATGGTGTCTTATTGGAAGAAATGACAATCTAATATGCAAAAGTGACTGAACGGCTATTTAAAATTTTAAATGGAGTTTAAATGAAAACCCTCTCCAGAGCTCCATTCACACGCAGTGCAATATTCTTAATTCTTCTTTTCACCCGTCTACCTCCCCAAAGCGCCCCTCATTAGAGCTTAATTGTCAGTTGCTCCATCTCTCAATTAAACCACCTTCCACTGTGAACCCAGTGCTCAAAGACTTCAGGGTTTCTCATCACTGCCCCCACCTTGAGATCCTTTCTTCTGCAGAGTTACTATGTCCTTCCCAGTGTAAGTCAGTCCAGCCAGGCTACCCCGTGTGTCACTTTGCACAAGTTTGGAACCAGTGCACAGGGACAGAGGCACTTTCTGTGTTGTTTTGCTTTTGCAAAGGAAGAGATAAGACTGTGTGCGCTCAACGTTGACGCCTCTTTCTCTGACATCTCCTTTTGACCATTCAAGTCCTTTTCTTGGAATGAGGCAAAGTGTACATCCAGACATACATTATATGATTCTATATTTTGATGTTTGTTTCTATTTCTGTATCTCTCTTTTCACCTGTTTATTTCTCAGTATCGACACCGACATTCTGCAAATCTTGTGCAGAAAGGGAGACTGGAATGAGTTCTGTAGGACAGGAGGGACTTAAATTCATACATAAATAAATACGGTTATAGAGTTGGGGCTTCGTGTCTTTGTTCTCAGTTCTGTTTATCCCAGTGTAGATAATTCTGTGCCCAGAAAACCTGACTGAAGAAAGTAACAGGGTAGGTAAAGACCTTAAAAAGAGTCACAAGTTTATTTTTATGCAAGTGACAACACAAGAGCCATTGTGTGATATTATTGAAGGCAACAAAGACAAATATTTTTTCAACAAGTGCATGAAATGTTGCTCAACATCATTACTCATTGAAGAATGCAAATCAATGGAGTTACACTTCACAATCTACTAAGATGTTTGTAATTAGGAGAAAAATAACAAGTGTTGATAAAAATATGGGAAAACTGAACTCTTATCCATTGCTGGTGGGAAGGTCAAATGGCATTTGTGGAAAACAGTTTGGCAGGTTTTCCGAAAACTAAACACATGACCAAGCAATTTCATTCCTTGATATATACCCAAAAGAATTAAAAGAGGAATTCAGACAGACACTTGTACACTAATGTTAATTGCAGGATTATTTATAAGAGACAAAATGTAAAAGTGGAGCAAGGATCCATCAATAGAGAAATAGAAAATGTGGTATATACATACAATGGAATAGTATATAACCATAAAAAGGAAAAGAAGTTCTGATACATATGGAAAACATTATGATAAGTAAAATAAGTTCAAAAGGACAGATATTATATGGCTTCACTTATATGAATGATCTAGAATAGGCAAATTCATAGAGACAAATTACCAGGGCCTGGGTAGGATGGAGAATGGAGAGTTTTTGCCTAACTAGTACAAAGTTTCTGTTTGGGGTAATGGAGAAGCTTTAGAAATAGAGAGTGGTGATGGTTGTCCAACATTGGGAGTGTAATTAATGCCACTGAATCATACAATTAAAAATAGTTAACATAGTTTATTTTGTTATATATATTTTACCACAATAAAATAAAAATTTTAAAACTCTGCATGGGATGGGGTTAGCATAGCCTCCTCTACGCTAGAAGATAGGGATAACTCTTCTCCTTATCAAGTTATCAGGATGGTGGTGACAATTTTTTCATAATAAAAATAAGCATATTTAGGCACTCATAAAAAATCAAGATGCTTGGGGAAAAAGTGAAATATGCAAGAAAGTAGATAAAACAGGGTCACACAAAATAAGGTGAGACGGGAATCGAAGTGACGTCTTCACCTTTACCCAGCAAGATGAACACTTCCTTGGGTCAATAGCAAAGGCTGAGAAATTGGGTAGAAGTTTGGAGTAATTCCTGAGGAACAGAGGAAAGTCGCCTGAGACCCCTTGATGCCTTAGGGAAAGCACAAACTACAGCCATCTGTAAAGACTGAAGAATACACTGAGTGATTGGAACAATAGGAAGTCAATAAATAGAATTGGTGAGCATCCCCCTAAGAGTCCAGTTGAAGTTGGGTAACATGACTTGTGCCCTGTATTTGATTGACACATTAATTTTTTTAAATGTTTGGCCTCTCTATCAGACAACTAAGCCCACAGTACTCGTAGCTGAATACTGTGATCTTTACCTTCAAGGTGAAAAGAGGTGAGGAGATATTTAGGGATTTCTCTACACCAGAGCTTATAAAAATGTAATGAACATTGGAAATTACCCAAAGTCTTATTAAAACATGAACAGCTAGGTTCCACCCTCAGAGTTCCTGATTCTTGGTCTGTGGTATAACCCAAGACCTGGCATTTCTAACAAAGGCCCCAGGGCTGCTGCTCGGAGGAACCACACTTTGAGAACCACTGACCTGCGGGTGATGCTCAGGCTCTTTCCTCCACATCCTGTTATGTTCCCACGCTATTCATCACCGTCCCTCGCTCCACCATCACTTGTTGTTTCTGATTGAGACACAACATCAGCTCCTCTTCAGCACTGACCTCAGCTTGGACTTAATTGCATCCACTTAAAGCAGGAAAGGCAAGTGTTTTTCTCACTTGAGAAGTAAGGGAGCTGTAACTTTTAAGTGGCTTGCCCAAGATGACATACATACAAGATTACATGTTTAAATAATGAGATTACATCTCATTACGGACATAGGCTGAATTCACTCCCAGCCTCAAGTCCTTGTCAGTACAACACAGAGATAGCTCACATGTCTTGTTCAGCCACAGCTCTGGGAAGGAGCACACATCACAGAAAAGCAATGACTGAGGCATGGAAATAAGGCCTTGGAGACTCTCCTCTGCTTTTCTTCTCTTTGGAAAAATAATAAATGCACTGTGCTTTGTGAATGCAGTTGGAATGTGTCTCGTGAAATCAGGCAGACTTCTGGACTATGATGGTGTCTGATTAGAGTTTCATGACTTGGTCTCTCTGAGATTTCAATAAAATATCTATGAAGACTTTAAAATGAAAAGAAAACCTATAACATTAAAGGCTGAAAGTAAAAGACAAGTCACTGGTAGGATCTGAGAGGAATTTCCACTGATTTAAGACTTATAAACTGTAGTCAGAAACCATTAACCCATGGTTTCTAATGACAGCAATGGTGCTCAGAGCAAATCTTCTGAGTTGTATCAAGGACTGCATGGAGACGCCTTTTTCACACCTGTATAGTCTTCCATCTAGATTAGAAGTCATGCGAGCCAAAAATCCAAGCAGTGACCCTGGTCCCTCTACTTCCTCATTAGCTTCCTGAGTTAATTTTGTCTCCCACCATGTGTCTTCCCACATGCGTTCCAGTTTGGAAATGGCCAGTGTTGGCATGCAGATGAATGTCAACACAGGCAAGCGTCGCTTCGCATCAGGACATTGATGTCAGCATCATAAAGCAGGAGGGAATTAGAGCTCGGGGAGCCGAGCAAGCAATCCTGCTTTGGAGGTTGTGACCAAACAACAGTTTCTAGAAAGTGAAGAACCACAAAAAGCTTTAGACATTTCTGGGTAAATTCTTTTCTTTATAATAAAAAGAACATGGGCCATGTGATGGTTAAGTTTGTCAGCTTGATTGGAAGCAAGGATGTCCAGATAGCTGCTAACACGTTGTGTCTGGGTGTGACTGTGAGGGTGTTTCTGGAAGAGATGAGCATTTGAATCAGTAGACCTAGTAAAGAAAAATTCCTCCCACCAATGCCGATGGGCATCATCCAGTCCACTGCGGGCCTGGACAGATCAGAAAGGTGGAGGAAGGGTGACTAATTCTTTCTCTCTCTCTCCTTGGGACATCCATCTTCTCTTGCTCTGGGACATTGGAGCTCCTGGCTCCTGGGCCTTTGGACTCTGGTACTTACACCATTGCCACCCCCTCTCCTCGTTTCCAGGCCTCAGCCGGGGGGTTACCCCATAGGCTCGCGGGTTTTAAAGCCTTTGGGCTTGTACTGAATTGCACCCCTGACTTTCCTGTTCTTGAGATTGCAAATGACAAATCAGCAAGTAGTGGGACGTCTCGGCCTCCACAATCATGCGAGTTAACTCCCATGATAAACCTCCTGTGGCAAATGCTAAGAGATGCTAGGCTCAGGATATTCTGATTTCAGAACAGTTTTTCACCCCGGTAAAATCTGACTAAGCCGTATATTGCTCACCTGCTAGTGTTCTAGCAGGATATCTGCCAAGAGGAGTCTGACAATAATTGAGGTACAGGGATAATAATTAAGAATAAGCTTTATATTTGTCTTCATCTTTCTATCTCAGAAAATATTATGCTCTGCTAGAAGGTAGCTCTTATTTCAAGGATAGCTAACAGATGGTTAACTATAATGTCTGCAGCATAAGTATAATAGTTATACTTTTGAGAAAGTATTTCAGGAAACAGACATAACATTTAGAATGCATCAATAATGAGGTTCTCCATAAAATTTAAGAAAGCATGACCTCTAAGAAATGAGAAATGAGCAATGAATTGATAAGACTAGAGTCTGAGATGAGAAAAAGCTACGAGAGGCAGATATAAATTAAAAAGCTGATAAAAAATGACATACTAGCTCATAATAAAATTAAAAACAAAAGGGCAGAAGTAAAATATGTATGAGAACAAATAAGGACAGAGAGGCACTGCAGAAAATTAAATCAGGGATGAGCAAGATGAAATTGAGATACTCCTTAAGGAAATGCAACATATTTTATGGAACATATTTTATAAAAGTTGAAACACTTTCACCTTTGGCAATATGACCACTAGGTGCTCGGAGAACCTCTTTCCATCCCTTCCCTCCCCAAATGATTATATTTTGGATAGGACCCATTAAAAACAACAACATATTCCTGGGTTCACAATTCTACTCAGCTCTTCAAAAAAGCAAGAGGATTGTTGGGAATGGTCAGCAACGGAAAGTTCAAGAGCCAAGTCTGAGCCGAGGATTCTCTCCTACAGCAGCGTTACGCCCGGGATGCTGAGCCCTGAGCCGGCTGACAGGCGCAGGCGGGAGTCGGGGTCCTGTTCCACGCCCAGACTCCCCTGTGGGGGGCCCTGGCTCCTGGCAGAAGCCAAAGCTCACTTTCCCTAGAGGAAAAGCATCCTGAATTTAGACCCACACGCTCAGAGACAGCAAACCAAGAAACAATGGCTACAGATGCCAAGAGCTGAAGATACTATAATTGTCAGATATATAGACTAGTGATATATAAAACACTTTGAGAAATAAAGGGCGAAAATAAAAATGCACATGTAACGGGAGAATAGGGCAGCTCTTTAGGAAAATGGCATTTCAGAACATGAACTATAATTGTGAAATCTAAAACTCAGCTGATGGGCCGAACATCAGATGCACACACGCAGACATGCACATGTGCACACACCTAAAAGGTTAAAACATTTTTAAAAATATTTTATGTACCATGATAAAATAAATAACAATAAAGGCAGTAAGAAGACCTTTAAAACTGGCAAAGGGAAGTGATATACTTACAAAGAATGCCAATTAGACAGACGGCTGACCCAAAGCAACCATGGAAGCCAGGTGACAGGGAATTAATAGGTTCCTCGTGTTCAAAGAAAATGACTGTCAAGGATAATTGCACGCCCAGCGGAACAACCTTTCAAGAACAAAGGAGCGATAAAGGCATTTTAAGTGAAACAGAAACGAGAGTGTTTACTAAGTAATGGAACTCCTGTAAAAGAAACTGCGGATCAACAAGAAAACAACCCAACAGGAAAATGGGCCAAAACCCAGGCCGATTTTTTACAGGTGAGGAGATGCAAATGCTGAACAAACATGCAAAAGGATACTCAAAATTACTATCAGAGCTCTGTAAACGCAGAGCGTGGCGAGATAGAATTTTAAAGCAATTAGGTTCACAAAAATGACAGCCCTGAAAATATTGGAAGAGGCTTGGATAGGCCTGAGTTTTATAAACTGATAGAGGGTAAGTCTGGGTAGCAGGCTGCAAACACGCTGGCACCACTTTGTGACAGGGGCCCTCGTGTCACCCCGGGCTCAGCTATTAGCCCTCGGGCAAGGCCCTGGGGGTGTACCAGGGCACACTGCAAAATGCTCCCTGCAGCCCGAAGTTTGAGAACAAAGCTGAAACCCTGGCTGGGTGACTTAGTTGGTCGGAGCATCTTCCTATACGCCCGAAGGTTGCGGGTTCGATTCCCGATCAGGGCACACCCCGAGGTTGAGGGCTCCAGCCCCGGGCGGGCGCATCCTGGAGGCAGCCGGTCTCCCCCTTCCTCTGTGGCTGAGCATAAATAAAAGACCAAACTGGAAGCAGTGCACTGTATCACATGGGTGAATAAAATCCGTGTCACACAATCCGTTAGCACAACCAGTGAGCACAAATGAACTCTAGCTACGTGCAACGTAGCTAGAACCATTCTGGTAGATGGTTGGGGGAAAGTAAAGGTCCCAGAAACCTGTAAGCAGCTTGAGACCATTTTTATGAATCTTAAAATTTAGCAAAAGTAATCAATGAACTGCCCTGAATATAAATGTATATACATATATGTATAATTTTTTAAAAATCAATTTTAAAATGCGGAGGAATGACAAAGGCAAAATGAGAGTGGCTTCTCCTTGGAGAGGGACATGGGATGGGATAAGGGGGAGCCCCCAGGGAGAGCCATTGGGATGGAAGCCTTGGTAAAGTTCTAGTTATGGAGTCACAGGATTTTGCTAGTATCTTGAATTATATTTTCTACATGTTCCCTAGTTTTTTGCATGTCAACTATTACATTAAAATATAACAAAAATAAATATAAAAAAACCCACACAGTTGATTCCACAATGGGGAAAAAGGGGACATCTGTAATACTTTCAACAATAAAGATAAATTAAAAACACATGCACAAAAAACAACAGTTGACAAATCTTTTGGAGTCAGAAAAGAAAAGAAAAGAAAAGAAGAGAAAACTTGCCTCTCTAGCAGAGCCAGTCAGAATAAGAGATGCCTTTCAGGCATATGGAGAAATTAGTGAACACAAATTTGCATTAAAAAAACCCAGTTGACAAATCTGTTTCATTTTGGATATAAATTACTGATTGTTTGACTTTCTAAAGAACAGAAAATAACAAATGGAAGTGAAGCAGTAACCACAATAGAAAAGGGGGAAAAAAAAATCAGAGCTAAAGAAAACTTGAGTCAGTTAAAATCATTGAAAATAAAATATAGTATTTTTTTCTCTTAAAATGTGAACCAGTAAACAATTCCAGAAACAATAAGACCAAAAAAAGTATAACAAAACAGAACAAGAGTAAATAAAAATAATAGGTTGCTTACAAAGAGAGAAGAATTGGATTCTGGATCGAACATGTTTTATTTCTGGGTTCACATAAAGTGACGGAGAGAGGGCTCCGTCTCCAACCTCACGCTCCGCGGTGGGAAATGAGTGAGTGAGGAGGGCAAGCAGGTTACTGACGGGAAGGGCAGGCTGACTTCAGAAACAGTCCTGCAATAACAAAATCAGGAAGAAAATGAAGCATTTTTTAAAACAGAATTGAAATTTTAATAGTGAAAATTGAAAGCAATTCATATGATCAATAATAGAATTGTTGATTTGACTATACCCATCCCAGAAATATCATCTGTGCCCTAAAAATAAGATTGCAACCTGCCCAACAACTCCCCAAAACTGCCCGGGTCATCAAAGACAAAGAACGTCCGAGCAACTGCCACGGTCAAGAAGAAAGAGCCTCAACCCCAAGCACTAATCAAAAAATATGAAGAAAAAAAGTTTGCAAACACTATTGTTTATTTCACACTAGTGAGAGCATGAAAGCAACCTAAATATTTAGTAGTAAGAAAATAGTTTTAAAAAATTCCAATACTTGCATGCTGTGAGGCACTGTTCAGCTATCACGAATCAAGTTGTATGACATTAGGAATTAAATGAGATAATTACATATCAAATTAAAAAGCAGGTTCCTGAATAATATCTAGTATAACTCCTGCAGCTAGTGTGGCCTCAGAATATCTGACATGTGTATTTAAAGGTGTTTTTTTCTCAAATCCTCATGACGACCTAGAAACAACAGATAAGACGATAGTGGCCATTGGACCTAACCAAGCTCTGCACTAGCCAGCGGCCTAGGGTATGGCTGGGCACACATTTTGACCACTCATGGATGCTGGAAATTATTTAAAACAATTGGATTTACTCTGTTCGAAGACTGGAATTTTTAAGCAGAGAGAGAGAGTTGAGCAGTTTTAAATAGTTATGTGAGTCAAAATAAAATAAAATAAAAATACCCACAAACAACAACACCTGGGAAACAGCCTTGATAGAAAAAACCAAGTCATGGTAGCGATAAGCTCCAGATCCCACAGCCACTATATTTGCTGCTGAAACCTGCTGGGTAGAACAGGGTGGCTTCCTCATACCCAACCTAGATTCCTGTCTCCATAAGGAAAAAATTACGCGAGTATTTCTGAGTACCTGCAAGCTGTTGCTTTTTCTATATATATCCTTATGCTAAATGCTGCATCACCAAATTATTCTGCTCCTTGGAACTACAGGGCCCGACAGATGCAGTACTATCCTGCCCCAATTTTGTAACTGCCTATTTATGGGTGCTACGTCTAGGCGCACACATCCACTCACACACTGAGGATAAGCCAGAATGAAAAAGACCCAGGTCCTAACACGTGTTTATCCAAACTCGCGTGGAGTGCTTGCTACGCACCTCACCCTGTCCCAGACACAGGGGCACAGCCGGGGGCCGCCCGCCTTCCTCCCTGGCACTCACCCGACCGTGAGATTCCGACAGTCGCTGCTCTCTCCCTGTTGGGATTTGGGGAAACTTTTGTTTACAATTCTTTATATATTTCCAAACTTTCTACAATACCCCCCCCTTTTTTTTTTTTTTTTTACCATAAATGAGCCTTAGTTTAAAATATAAGAAATATGTCTCTTTGATTTCTCTCTCTCAAGGGAGATGCACTGAGGGGGAGCAGAAGCCAGGGAACGAACATTTTTTTTCTTGGATGAAATCAACAGAGAGAACAGCATCCTGTGAAGAAAAATTTTTATTCCTGGGACACAAAGGGGCAATGGAAATAGCTGCAGAAGAATGAACGAAGCATGGGCTCGTTCACACCACACCCAAGTCCTGCAGTAGCCACTGGAGAGCTCTGCAGGTATAGAACTTGGCCATCTTCCAAAGCATCTTCTTCTACCTTCACCCCCCCACTTTGCGGGGGCAGGCAGGGCAAATGTCATTATTTCTAGTTTGCTGAGACCTCCTGGGTTAAGGGAAGCAAAGTTACTCTCCCCCAGTTGCAGCCTTTAAAACTGGCCCAGCCCAGACTCCAGCCCTTGTTGCTTACTTCCCACCATCGTCTCCCCACCGCAGGGCATGGGCCTTGCAGTGCGACTGGCCTCTGGTCGCCTTCACCCTGATTATGCTACTTTGGGGGAAATTACGGTTACAGTCTTAGGAATTCTATTCTAATGGGTTGTTAGGCTTCAAAGGGCCCTCAGAACCGCCGGCACGTTGAAAGACCAGTTTATATTAGGGTGGAGCACAATATAACTTGGTTCTTCTAAACCCACTGCTTGGGCTCAAGCTTTTGTTTTCACTGCCCTGGGGCAGATCTAATAACTCTTTACTCTCCAGGATATTAAAAAAGTCCTCGAGTCCCATTAATCACAAGAAGAGCCTCCATTACCATAATTTAAAATCCCCAGTCCAGTTCAATCACTACTCAAACTATGTTAGACAGGCCCTCGCTATGGCAGGAGCAGCCAAGAGTCCCACTTGAACGTGGTTGGTTTTTTTGTTGGTTTTTCCTGAAAACAATGTAAATGTCCACAAGGCCTTGGACAACACAAGGCTCTTGGAACAAGCCCTGCAGCCCAGAAGATGCAACGTAGACACAGGTGACAATGTGGCTTCGATCATCTCCTTCTCGCTTGTTCTAATGCCAGCTGCAAACAGTGGGGAGAGTTTCACCGGAGAGCTGGTGTTTCCCATCAGTTGGCTCCGTGTTTCACTGCATTTCTTTAAGAGATGGGGGCTGAAGTGAAGGGATATTGGTGCCCATGTAAGAAAGGCCCCAATAGCTCCATCCTTTCCACCAACGGGCATTTAGATCTTGAGACAAAAAGTTGGTTGATGACTCCCTGTCTGTAGAGGGCAATTAAAATGGTGATGCAGTGAAGTCCACAGGGGCCATCATGGAACCTAAACAGAAAAAGTCCTGGTCCTATCTATCTATCATCTATCTATCTATCTATCTATCTATCTATCTATCTATCTATCTATCTATCTATCTATCTATCATCTATCTATCTATCATCTATCTATCTATCATCTATTTATCTATCTATCGTCTATCTATCGTCTATCTATCATCTATCTATCTATCATCTATCTATCTATCATCTATTTATCTATTGTCTATCTATCTATCTATCTATCTATCTATCTATCTATCTATCTATCATCTATCTATCTATCTATCATCTATCTATCTATCATCTATGATCACCTAGTTAGCTATCACCTATTTATCTACCTAGAAGTTCAACCTAAAACTCAAAGATGTGACACCTCTGGGGTTCTAACTCAGAGTTTTTAGAAACTGTCCCAGGGAAAGCTGTAAACTCAAAGACAACTCTCAACAGAACAGAAATATGTTACCCTGGTTCCTTTTACATCAACTCTTCAAAATGACCTTATTTAATATTAGTAGGTGTTTCAGTAAAATAATATGAATAACTTTTTATAAGATAAATGCACATCTCTAACCACTCACACGTCACCAACTGCCTCTTCACACATCTGCTTCTGCTCATTACCTTCGATCTAGAAACATAACTATAAACAACCTCAAAACTAGTGGTTCTCAAACCTGGAGTGCGTTTAAAATATGCCAATGCCCAGGCCCCACCCTAGACCAATTAGAACAGACTCTCTGGGTGCAGAATTATTAAAAGCTCCCCAGCTAACATACATTTAGGAGAGCTGCTGCTGTAAGCTCTCAAAGCTGGATGCCACTTAGCGCTGGTCTGTATCCAATCATTTTATATCCATATATAAGGAAGGAGAAGCTGCTTCTTTCTTAAGTGACTCTGGTTCTTCTCTTGACCTCTCCTATCCAGATGGGGTCATGGTTCAGTAAAATACATGAGTGTGGACGGACAAAGAGGGAAGGAGCCTCGCTACCTGGCTCCTGGTGCCTCTGCTCTTTCTCCTGGAGATTTGCTTTTGACCCTACAGAAGAGAGAGGGTGGAAACTAGATTAATCTTTCAGAGTTTGTGCTAATGGAATACAAATGCCTCTTACTACAGAGCCCTAAGAAGCAGATGTATGCTGGATCCAGGTCAAAACAGCCCAGGAGAGACATCTGTTAAGCTTTCAGGAATTTGGGGAGCCAGTTGTTGTCACATTGACATTGGCCGTGATGGGAATATTTACACCATAGGAATCAACAAATGCTACAGTCCAGGGCTCTTTACTTTCCCCTGGAGAACCAACTGTCAGGCGGTCACCAGCAAAGCACTGGAGGGTATAAATACTGAAAAGGTGCTTCTCAAGCATGGTCCCTCCTTTCGAAGTTGAAACAAAAAATAGGAAGCTTTGCTACTGAATGGCTCCTTTCCTCAACAATCACAGAAACTACCTTCTCGGAAAGAGTTTACAGAAGTGGGGAGGAGGGAAACACGCGCCAAGGCTCATTCTAATTAACTATGTGCTTCCTCGTGGCCGTCTACTGACGTTTCCTCATCATCATAGAGATAAAAATATCCTGCAGGTGTTTCTCCAGTCATTAGAGTCAATGGGGGCCCTCTGCTCATTAACATCCAGCTCCTATGTTTTTCCAACCTATGTGTGAGGAAGCGGTGGTTTGTTTTTGTTTTTCAGCTGTTGATGTGGATGTTTAGGTAATTAAAAAAATCGTTTCAGGAAATTGTAGATAAATGCCATCTGTCTTCCTGTGCAGAGTCGAGATTCGTTTTCAGAGGAAACTACTCTATGCAGCATTGTATTATTTTGCAAGAACGTGTCACTGTCGCAAACAGTGAAGACTGTGCTGGGAGCATCCTGAGGTGGCTGATTTTCATCTACTATCAGTCAGTGTCTTCTCTCCCATCACATAAATGACCAATTATCTTAAATGTGAAAATGTACCTTAAGTAACGCAAATACCCAGCAAGCCAAAAGAGCCAGGTAGTGTCAGCGGTTTAATGTGTAAGTAGTGATCATTGTGATATGCACGAGTGGCAAATAAAGAAATGAATAAATAAGTAAGTAGGTAGATAAATATCCCGACCTTGACTTTATTAAACTTCATAACTCCTATGCTTTCCCATGGCCAACAAACCAAGCAGCTGCTACCTCCCAAGTTCTCCTGCCTACATCTTCCTCTCTGCAAGACATACTTCTTCTGTCTCCTGTGCTCAGTTTCCAAAGGACTGCCCAGTGGTCACCACTTTACGGGCCCCCTCTTCGTGTCTGGGGCTCTGTGATTGAGAACTTGGTTATGGACTCTAGCTCCACAGCTCTTATCCCCCCTTCCCATCCCTGTGAAAATGTATCATCCCTGTGATCCCCTCCCTTTCAAAGACTTAGTCTGTGCTTCTAGCATTCGGAGCAAAGACTTCCTGGAACAGTCATTGTCCGATCCAAAGCATCCACATAAAGACCAGGAGTCTCAGACAAAATTGCAGGAGAGTGTTGGAGCAATTTGAGGGTGAACAGTCACTTGTCAGCCCCCATAAACTCACATCCAAAGTGGAGAAGGGCCTCTTCACCTTTCTCTAAAAGACATTCTTGGTAACCCCACAGCTGGAATGGCAGAGTCTTTGGTAAGATTAACTCTTGCCAGTAAGTATTTTTGCCAGTTTATATAAACTGTACTTACAGCAGTGTATTCAGCTCTTAAGCTTCACATATGATATGAAAGAGACACTGGGGGCCTGTTCGTTCACCTCACCCAGTCCCCACTCAGCACACGCTTTAGACTGTGCTTAGAGACCTCTTAGAACTTTGAGCCTTGTGGATTTTTTGTTTTTGCTTTTTTGTACATTCAGCTGATGTATATTGTACACCCAATTCCATTTGATTTAGAAGACTCCCTCATTATATGAGAAATTAAGGACTTAGTAAATGAATTCATAGAAACAGTGTTGATCATTGTTCTTTGTGATTATAACTTAAAAACATGCAGGGGGAGCAGGCATTATCTCTGGATGGTGTGGCTATAGGCAAGTTATGTTTATTCCCTTTACTTTGTTTCTAAATAACATAGAATGCATGCATGAACATCTTGTTTTGCTTAAAAATATGTTTATTGCAGAGAAATCCCTGATCACAGGCTTTCCATAATCGATTTTACTAACAGGACTTATAAAATGAGCCAAAATTACTCATACAAGGAATGAATTGAGCTTTGCAATTCAGGGGAACCCTTGTCATAAGAAATTTTTTCTATTAGCTCATTAAAACTCGATAGTCTTTTAATAAAAACAAACACAGTTAATTTGTTCTCGATTTAGAGCAACTAGTGTCCAGTAACAGTTCCACAGAGAGTCAAGTAATAAACGCATCATGCTCGTGGAGGTCTGCAAGGGCTATCCCGAGAGCCAGGAGGAACCGAGATTTTCTTCTCCCTTCCCCACCCCAAAAGGGACATGAGATGCTACAAGAAATTAAACCAACGTAGAGGATTCCCATCCTCAGCAAGTGAGCTTCGTCACGAGCAGCACTTCAAACCCACCAGGAAAGACTTCATCTCTTCTCACCACCCCCCACCTCCCAATTCCCCGGGGTGTAGGTTTTAGTTCCACCCAGCAATCTTGCTCATTTATTTTATTTTATTATTATTATTTTTGGGCCTGTTATCTTCCTGGAGCCCGTTTCATTGTGTCTCCCTTTAAAATGTTCAGCAGGACGGCCCATCTGCTGTCGCTGAACCCCAGTGCCCACAAAATGCAAAGCGAGGCCCAGTGGGAACTGCCTCGAAGAATCCTTGGCCCGGTAAACAGCAAAATCGCAAAATGGGTTTTAACTTCTTTCAATTAATAGCAGCAGAAGAAAGAACAGAAAGGGAGGCAGGCTGCATGGCCTCGTGTAGGCCTCCGGGAGCCCGGCCTCGCTGTCGACCTACTGAGTGGCCGTGGAGGGAGCCGTAGCCTGCACACTGCGTGCGGGGAGCTTGCGGGTTTCCTGGGGTGACGGCCAAACAGAGAGGAACATGGGGAGCTGTCACATTCCTGCTTATTATGAAGGCCCTCAGGGTACTTAGAAGCTCCCCGTTTTAAACGATCTCTCTGCACAGTGTTCACAAGCAGTCGCCTCACCTCCTAACACGCTTGCCGGATAGGACAGCGCCCCTTTCCCCGCTTTGGGGGCCTTGCAGTACAGTTTGGGGTGCTCCGGATGTGTAAGGGACTAGGCCATTTAGTCCACAAGCATATGCTGAGTACCTACTATGTGCCAGAGCCTGTGCTAAGCACTGGGTGAATTAAAGCACATATAGGCCCTGATAACCGAGCTTACTGTCTGGCGGAAGGGACAAATATTAATAAATAATCGTACAGACAGGTGCCCAGTTACAGCTGTGACTAGGGCTACGAAGGAGTGGCAGGTGACATAGGAGAGCCCCGAGAAAGGGTTGTGGGGGTGCCAAAGCGAGGCAGAGATGTTTGGTCTGCCATCTGAAGGGCGAGGGGGGATGACTGCCCTCGAAAGGGAGGTAAGAGCTTCGGTGAGGCCAGGGGACAGCCTTCTGTCCCCGTCGGACACCGGTGCTGGAGGGAGCGCCCCGCATGCTGGGGCTGAGGCAGGCAAAGCGGGGTGGCTGGCAGGTGGACGGCCACGTTCTGCTCCACAGGCCAGTGGTAAAGGGTTATGTTTCTGCAATTTTTAATTTTTAAATGATTGTAGGTTTATAAAAGAGTTTTAAAGATAATAGAGAGAGTCCCCCGACCCCTTTCCCTCAGGGCCCCTAATGTGACCCTCTTCTGTTGCTATGGTACAGTCATCGAAGCTGAGAAATGAACACCCGCACCACAGAATTAACGAAAAAACAGACTTGATTCCGATTTTACCAGCGTTCCCAGTAAAGCCCTCCGTGCACTCGGGGCCCGAGGCAGGGGCCGTGTGGCTTCGCATCTTCGTGTGTTCTTGGCCCCGCGCCTTCTGTGGCAGGGCCTCAGTTTACCCTTTCCCTCGTGATCTTGACGCCTGTGAAGAGCGCTGCTCAGTGGCGTTGCAGCGCGGTCCCCTCGTTTGGCTGATGTCGCCGTACAGTCGGAAGGAGGTTGTGGGTTTGGGGGCACCACGCGGCAGGGCTGAAGGGTCCCCACCGCCACAGCAGGAGCTGCGCGAGACGGACGGACTTCACTGAAGGGATTAGCTTCGGTCACCTTGTTAACAGAGTACGGGGGAGCTTTCCCCCCGCGACGTCCCCACGGTCTCCTTTCTTACTCTGTTTGTTGGAAATGAGCCGCTCAGTCCAGCCCGAGGGGAGAAGGCCTCTGCCTCTTGGGGACAGGGCTGTCAACTGTGGGCACCTGTCAGAGCCACCCGGCGGGGAAGGTATGCGGGGTCCCCCAGAATGTCTATACACTTAACAGCCGGCAGATCAATTGATGTCGCCTGCTTCTCAGATTTAACCCATTGGAATTCATAATTATTCCAAGTGTGTGTACATTTTGGGGGGGACACTCTATATTTGGGGGAGATACTTTGAAGCTGCCCAACTGTGCTGCTCCAGCCTGAAGCTTGTCGCCCACACATTTTAGCTCGCGTTAGTGGGTCGTGCCTGCAGCAGCTATTACTGATGTTGAATTTCCTTTCCCGCATCCTTTCTGTATTTAATATTTGGAATTCTTCTGTAAGGAAGATCTGTCTCTCCTCCATTTATTTACTTATTCCATCACTTACTTGTATCAGGATGGACTCGTGGGTATTATTTATTTTGTCTTGGGATTATAATCCAGGGTCATCATTACTTATTTCTTTTTTCACTTTGCTCTAGCTCTTGGCCACCGGGAGCTCTTTAAGGTCGGCGCCTATGTCCTTTGACAAGCTCTCACATTGTTTTTGAGGAAGTCCGTGCTGTCTGGCGCCAGAAATATTGAACCAATTTTTCATTTCTGAGAGGAACTCCACTTGTTTGTGACACAGTAGCCTCTTTATATGTTGCTGGTTTTGATTTGGGAAGTGGGTGTAGCTATGAAAGAGCAACATGAGGAATCCTTGTGGTGACAAGCTGTTCAGTACTTTGACTGTGTCAGTGTCAATGGCCTGGTTGTGATATTGTACTAAATGTGCTGTTGCAAGACCTTACCTTTTGGGGGACCTGGGTAAATATTACACAGAATCTCTCTGTAGTATTTCTTATAACGGCATATAAATCTATAGGTAACTCAAAATAAACCTTTTTATTTAAAAACTATATCTGACAATTGTACAATGACAGATGAATGAACAATAGAAATATACTATTGTGGGACCTTTGCACTACACCTGAGGGAGTATTGTGTACTGTAAACCTTAAAGGATCCTCTATCATTTACATAGCAAATAAATATATATTTAATAGATAAAGCCAATAAAAGATATGGAATGAAATAAAAGATAATTAAATTAAAAGAAAACATAAAAAGAGAAAAGGGGGAACAAAGAACAGATGGAAAAATAGAAACCAAATGTCAAGTTGGTAGAACTGAACCTTGAAAAGGTAAAATGATATAAATGATCGAAAGTCACCAATCAAAAGGCAAAGATTTTCAAACTGGATAAATAAGCTACACCTCACCATAATCTACGAAAAGTCCACTTACGTATCTATGTATAATATACAATTAAAAATAAATAGTTTGAGCCCGGCCGGGCGTGGCTCAGTGGTTGAGCGTCGACCTAGGATCCAGGCGATCGGGGTTCGATTCCCGGTCGGGGCACATGCCCGGGTTGCGGGCTGCAGCCGATCAATGACCTTCTCATCATTGATGTTTCTACCTCTCTCTCTCCCTCTCCTTTCCTCTCTCTGAAATCAATAAAGATATATTTAAATAAATAAATAAATAAATAAATAAATAGTTTGTTAAAAGGTTGAAAATATATTTTATGATCATATTAACTTCAGAATAGCTAGTCCTGTTTTGTAAATTAAAAAAAAAAATAACTTAGAGCAAGAAATATTATCAGTGAGAAAGGGTATACTTTCAGAATAATAAAGCCATCAATGTATCAGGAAGACATAACAATTCCAATGTTTCTTCACCTAATAACAAACCTTCAAAACACATGATGCAAAATGAATGGATGCGTTGAAGAAATGGACGTATCCTTAACTATATTTAGAGATTTCAACAGCTCTCTTTCAAAAATTGACAAATCAGAGAAATAGACAATTAGTAAAGATAAAGTCATGGGGGGAAATAATAGATCATCAAGCCTATTGTAAAATATTACACCCACATTCCTGAAAAGGCTTGATGCAAAGCAGAGATATGTTCAAAGTCATCCGCCCCAAATGTCAAATATGCCACTGATAGATGATGTATTCTCATTTTTCTGGCTACTGTTGCTCAGACATACATGTGGGAGTTTCAGTAATGCTGTTGTGTACAGCAGAGTTAATTTCTTCTTATTGATGAGTGGTAGTCCATGGTTGATTATTTCTGCAATTTTCTATCTTACGTTTAGTACTTTAGTAAGTAGCTTGAAAGACAAAGAGGAAAGTGGAGGGAAGGCCACTGCTATTTATTGGGCATTCATTTGCTGAGCAACGTGCTTAGCTGTTCATGTTCATGATGCCAATTAATTCTCACAAGAACTATGAAGTGGGTGCTATCGCCACCTCATATTTACAAATAAGAGAAATGAGGCCAGAACATATAAAGCACTGAGCCCACATCATATTGCTAATAAGTGACTAATCTTGGATTTGAACATGTACTGTCCTTATTCAATGCCCCAAATCTTGACAGCCATGAAATACTCCTTCACCCGCCTCCAAAAGTGTATACAACTGTTTCCTTCTACATTAGCCACCACTGTGGTAACAAATAATTTTTAAAATGTTAGCTTCTATACTTGTAATTCCAAAGCTTATGTTGATAGCAAATATCATCATTTCAATCTATAAGGTCACATTTTTGGTACATTCAAAACCCGTTTTTAAATTCTTGGTATGGTTTCCGTGGTACTTTAGTCTCTCTTCTCCTTTCCTTTCCTTTTTTAACTGTTTGTATGGAGTTCCCTGCTTCTTAAAACGCTGGGCTTCTATAAAACTCCAGAGGAAGAAGAATCCCCATTTGGTTTGCTATTGATATCTAAAAAGGGGTTGCCAGAGCTAGTAAATAAAAATACAAGGAAGCCCGGTTAAGTCGAAGTTTCAGATACACAATGAAGTCTTTAAAAATGTACTTATGCCTCTGTGAAAATTTGAGGACCATTTATACTAAAAAATTACATGTTGTTGATTTTAAATTCAAATTTAACTGAGTGCCCTGTATTTTATTTGGCAAGTCTAATCTAAACTAAAGCAATAGAGTTTCTGAAATTTCCCCTGATGGGAGAAAATCAATCCTCTGTGTCCCAGGCAAATAAAAATATACAACATTATCACAAACGTGGCTTACTGAGTTTGTATAAAACGAACATCTAAAATCTCCAATTAAAAAAGGCCTCCTCTCCTCTATAAAAGCTCTATACCAAACTCCCTCCCTAATATTTTGAGAGGGGAAAGACAAGGCACCCACAGCAGGCATATGGTACCTTAAATTAACAGGGCCTACTTTTTGTCCAAGGAAGGGCGCCCTCATGGAAGTAAGCAGCCATAGACATGGGCCAGCCTTTCTAAAATGGATGTCATTAGTTGGGGGGGGGGTTCCACTTTCCCACTGTTTTGAAATCTTGAAACAAACCTGGAGACGGCAGCTTTGCAAATCCAATGAAACTGCTTGCGAGCCGCCCTCATGAACTACCCCGAGTAGGGAGCGCTTCTCCTGTCTCCAAGCATAAGACTGGTAAAGATATTAAAGGAAGGATATTGAGATGACATTACCTTCCCCTTTGGCTTCAAGCTGGTCCAAGGCCCTGAGAGTCATCAGCTCCATTCTGTCACTGGTTCCAGTCCCTCATGTGCCAGGATCGTGATGAGGTTCTCTTGGGTACCCAAAGTTAACATGCCATTCGATGGAGTCTATTTAAAACTTTATTAGGAGCTTGGATTTTCCCTCCCCTATAATTTAGAAGGCAGAATAGAGAGGCAGTTTGCTCTTAAAACAATGCAATTGTGAGCTCGTGAGCTGGTGTCAGGCTGACTTCCTCCCCACGGAAAGTAACTCCCTTGACGTGCACCAGATCTCTGTACCCCTAGATTAATGGGAGAGGATTCACATAGCTTGTGCTTAGTGCTGGACCTTGGAAAAGAGTGACGTGACCGTAATGGAAGGACTCAAGGAAGGGATGGGACCTAAGTGGCAAGCAGGAGATTTGGGTCTAGTTACCTTTCTCTCAATCTGGCCACCCTATTAGTCGTGTGACCTTAGGCAAGTTACGTACCTTCGTTGAGCTTCAGTGTCCTCTTTTAAAAAATACTGAGGCTTGACTAGATTATTGTAAATATCCTTGTGAAACCAGAGGTTTATGTCATTTTACATTAGCTTTTTGTTTCCCTCGAGATCCTTGTGTTGTGTTCAGTTCTCCCAGCTATGTGGCTGCTGGAGCAATAGTCGTGAATCACGGAGCTTACTGGCTCTCTAACAACTGCTCTAGAAACCTTTACATAACACATCAGCCTGGGAAATATTACGGGCTGCCACCTAAAGGGGCTCTGGGAGGAAAGGTAAGGGTGCATAGTTCTTTAAAAAAGAAAAACAACAGAAGAACTGAAGTATGTGAGGAAAGAGAGGGGAACTCTATCAGAGGGGGGTATTTAGATCATTGGACAAAAGGACGAATGGGAAGAAAACACAGAGGAGCATTAGCGTAGCACGTGCTGTGTTTCAAAGGGGTGGTCAAGATGTTACAAGGGAAAGAGTGAAAGGGACTGTAACCCAAAGGAAGGAGGAGCTCAGCTGCAGAAGTAGCATTGTGTTTGTCCTTCTGGCGAGCAGAAGGGCTATAAACTTTTCCTAAATATTCCTGAGATATAAATAAACATGTGGAATCACAGAGGCAGCTACCAATGTCTATCCTTGGATTGTTGGGCTGTGTGACAGAAAGGGGACAGAGAGCCAAGGCCACGGGTGGGGTGGGGTGATTGGGGTTCCTGTAATGGGATGGAGGAAATGAGTCCCGTGGGAATGGAAGTGCTGGGGAAGTGGGGCAGCGATGTGTGTCTGTGCTCCCGGGGAGCGCTGAGAAATAGCAGCCGACTCAGGAACTCCTGACAGTGCAGGAGACTGAGCTTCGGATATAGACCACCTAAAGAAAGACAGACATTTCTCGAAATTCTTCCTATGCTTTTCATTGAAAAATGTATAATTCAGTGACAGAAGAGAAAGAATATTCAATTTGATGAACACGAGTTAAATGCCATGGATTTCTTTCCTTGGGCAGCTATTGAGTTACTACTTCCTCAAGTAATATTAAGGAGATGGGAGGGGAAGGGGAACAGAATGAGACTTTTCTTGGGGCGATGGGCACATGATGCAGCGTGCAGATGATGTCTTAAACTGAATTGTACACTTGAGACCTACCTGTATGGTTTTGTGAACCAGTGTCACCCCAATAAATTCAATTGGAAACAAACAAACAAGCAAAAAGGAGTCGATTTGCCCTGAGCTGCACAGGCTCCAGGAGCCTAAATCTTTCCTTTTTTTGTAAATAATAGTTTATTGAATTTTAGAGAGAATGAGAGAGAGAGAGAGAGAGAGAGAAACATCTACGCGAGAGTGATACATCAGTTGGCCGCCTCCTGCACGCCCCCTACCGGGGATGGAGCCTGAAACCTGGGCATGTGTCCTGACCAGGAGTCGAACCAGCAGCCTTTCTGTGCATGGGAGGGTGCTCAACCAACTGAGCCACACCGGCCAGGACCCACGTCTTTTCTTGAGATACACACAAGCGTCACAGCAAAAGGATACAGATTATACTTACCCCTCTCTTTCCACCCATTATTCCTATTCATTTTTTCAAAATTCACCTGTGCATAAAGAATGTGGTATTTTCTCACCCGATTAAGAGAAAGGAAACACATCAGGCCTATGTCTTTGATTCTTACTCATGATGTCAAATGCAGTTTGTTTCTACAAAAAACATGATATGAATTTAAAACTTGAAGACAAAGAAGAGGAGGGAGCTTTAAAATGTGCATGACTCTGGGTGTGGAGAGAAATATAGGCAGTGGAATAAATAAAGAGGAAGGTGATTGCTTTCTAAGCAGCATGGTCTGATATGTCAGTAAAGGAGGTGAATGTCCCTAACTCCGTGAACTTTTTAAAGCCGACCCTCTTCTACAGCCCATTACTTATACAAACTTAGTATCTGGTCAGTAGGCTCTGAACTCCTGGTAGTCAATCTTCTCAGCCCCATAATTCAAATTTATCTGGCCTCAGTTATCTCTTATTTCTGTTTAACTCAGCTTTCAAAATGGACAGGCACACAGCCTGTCATAGAAAGAGGAACAGTAGGCATTTACTGAACACCTACTGTCTGCAAGTTCAGTATTAAAAACTCCAGAGGAGCCGTGGCCAGTGTGGCTCAGTTGGTTGAGCGCTGTCCCATGAACTGAGGTTGTGGGTTCGATTCTTGGTCAGGGCACATGCCTGAGTTGCGGGCTCGATCCCCAGTAGGGGGCACTCAGGAGGCAGCCGATAGATGTTTCTCTCTCATTGATGTTTCTCTCTCTCTCCCTCTTTCTTCTCTCTCTCTCTAAAATCAATAAAAACATATTTTAAAAAAACAACAACACATAAAACTCCAGAGAAAACAAAGGTGAGAAGAGAATTTCTACCTTAAGTTCTGATTCTAACTTTGCTAAGGGAAAATCATTTAACAAAGCCAATTCATAGTGAAATATGTAAAAAGAAAGCTCAGGGGGAAAATGGGAGAAACATTGAAAATGAAGAAAAGATAGGAAATATATGCAGGGAAAGAAATATGGTTTAAAAACAGCTGAAAAGACTGATAAACAAATAAATAAGTGCATATTATAATAACATTTTAGATTTTTTGTCAGATTGGTAAAAACTGGAAACATCAAATTGGTGAATATAAGGAGAAATAAATTCTCCTGCGTGCTGTTGGTGAATGTTGGAGGGAAACTTGTAAACTTTATCTAAATTTTAAGTGCATGTACATTTTACATAAAAATTCCCCTTTCATAAATCTCTCCTGTAAATGCTATAAAAGTATTCTATATAAAAGCAGAAATATTCAATTTATCATCAAATTGCTTGTCATAAGAGATCATTGGAACAATAAAAAGTATATATATAATTATATCTAAATTATATATAAAATTATATTTATATCTAAATTATATATGTAAATGATATATGATTATTTATATAAAATAAAATAAGTATATACAGTTATATATATATAATGTGATTATTTGATTCAAATGATGACATTAAAACGTGTGTGTGTGAACACACATGTGCATATGCGCACGTGGGGGAGAGAACAGAAGAGAGATAAGGCTGAATGTGGGCTCTGAGGAGCAGCCTGGCTCTTTCCCTGGGTGCACTGACTACATGCACTGGTAGATGCCTAGAAAAATAATTCTAAACAGTAATACATTCTTAGTAGCTGTTACCCTGGGTGGAGAATTTGTAGAGTAGCAGTTAGTCATCTTTCCATTTCTTTCTTGGTACATCTCCATGCAGTTTCAATTTATTACAGCAAGTGGTTAGGACTTTGGGAATTTAAAATCAATAGGAAAAATGAAGAGATATCACAAAGCACCACAGTGGTTAATATTCCTGTGACTTATAGAGACAGGGGACGTGATCTAGGGGTTCAGAAGAGATGGACCCAATGCCCAGCTGGCTCGGTCATGAAGGCTTGATGGCCTCAGGGGACACTGCATCGGGACCCACAGAGTCTGGGTTCTCACCGCCTTTAAGCTGCCAGATCACCGCAAACGCTTGGGCACAGTGGAAGCTGCGCAGACATCAGGGCCAGCCTGATCTTTCCGTGGCTCAGTTTAAAATGAAGTTCTCTAGATATCTCTCAATGTTGTTCAAGTTTAAGAATTAGTGATAGCCCGGCCGGGCGTGGCTCAGCGGTTGAGCGTCGACCTAGGATCCAGGCGATCGGGGTTCGACTCCCGGTCAGGGCACATGCCCGGGTTGCGGGCTCGATCAATGACTCTCTCATCATTGATGTTTCTATCTCTCTCTCTCCCTCTCCTTTCCTCTCTCTGAAATCAATAAAGATATATTTAAAAAAAAAAAAAAAGAAAGAAAGTGCCCAGGGCACTCAACTTTAAAAAAAAACAACACAAAACATAGATTTAGTGATATTTGAGTAGGAAGGAGGGTTTCTGGGGGTGGGGGGAGAGGAACACGAAGGTGGAAAAATGAAATCTTGGTTCTGAAAGTAGCAAGCAAACCATTCTTCTCCCACAGAACAAGGTGGATAGAGCAGGTGAATGACAAATATTGCTGAAAACGTTTGAGTCAGATTGTAGATGGCTTTGAGTGTGAGGATAAAGAGGGTGAGCTTCATCTGATGGGAAATCACTGGTTTCAGAGAGACTTCCAGCCAAACTAATGCATTAAGAACTGTAATCTGCAGTGAAATAAAGGAACAGGGGCCTAGAAATGTGGGGGGATCCTTTGGAGGCCCTCTCAATAAACAAAGGTGAGATAAGAATACGTTCCTTGCACACTGGCCCCGGGTATCGAAAATAGGAGACTTTTGGACCTGATAGGAGAATCGGTAATGGAGGCCTGAGGGGTGGAAAATGTAATTTTGTTGCTGGTATTTTAGCTTGAGGAATAAAAATCTTAAACAGAAAGGCAAGTGTTACTATAGGGTCCTGCTGTGGGAGAAAGAAAAGTGATTCAAATTTCAACTCCAGGTCATCTTTATTAGTGCTTTGGTCACTGATTTATAAATTATAGGGGATACATTTAAAAATCTATATTCTTGCCTGTAAATGGAAGTGGGATGATCTACCCAGCATTAGCACAAACACAGTGCATTAAGAGTTGAAAACCACAAAGGACATGTGCTACATACAGGGAAGGTCACAGTGACCACCCCCCCCCCACCTCCCCATATTCAAATTCTGCAATTTCTGCTCTAACAATTGAAATACTGGGAGGTTTACATTTTGCCGATTTTATGACATGGGCTTTTTTTTTTTTTGTAAAGAGAAAAATTTTATTATTCTTGCCCAGCCTTCCTAATTTACATAACCCTTGTAAACGCTTTGCCTTCATTGAATATGCATAATATTTTGAGCTAAGGACACTGGGTATTAACACTGTTATGCATGAGGGGCTTTAACTCAGCACCTATGGCGATTTACCCGAAGGCCGGTGGCTGATTGCTGGTGGCGCTGGCGTAGCTGCTGGGTCTCTTTTGATGTACTTACTCTGAGAACAATACATCTCAAGATGCAGCGGTTGCCAAAGGGTAGTATGTCACACATCCTTACATAGGCCATTGGAATAGACACAAGTGCTTTCCAGAAAAAGGTTGGTTTGCTTACTCTTGCATGGTAAGGGTTATAATGTAATTAGCTCTGCATCAAGGAATAAAACGGTTGCATGCGTGCATCACAGCAGATGAAGGTTGTCGCTCAGAAGACACATTCCTCCCTCTGCTACGGGCAATAGGGGCAGCTGCCTGGTGGTGGTGGCAGTCCCCGTGGGCTCTCATGGTGGCAGGACTGCAGCGTTCTCCTGGATCTTTTTTTCGTATATCTAGAACTCAATATCATTTATCCCTCTCAAGCCGAGAAAGAGTATATGACATTTCTCCATGTGAATCTGTAACGTGCAACAATTTCTAAAAACCTCAACTGTGTTTATTTTCTGCTTCCATAACCATCCCCAAAATTAACCACATTAAGAGAAGTATCCTTTTTGCACATTCTGGGCATGGATGTAGCCTGTAAAATCCCACGGGAGTGATTCCTGGATGTCTCTTGGACACTTAATGAATAGCCAGAACGTGGGTTATTTTAAATAATGCTGCAAGGAACATAGGGAAGCATCTACCTTTTGGTATTCATGTTTTGGAATATTACCTGTTCATAAAAAGAATAAAATCTTACCATTTGCGACAGCATGGATGGACCTAGAGTGTATTATGCTAAGTGAAATAAGTCACACAGAGAAAGACAAATACTACATGATTTCATTTATATGTGGAACCTAAAAAACAAAATAGACACACAAACAATACAGAAATAAGCCTATAGATACTCAGAGAACAAACTGATGGTTGCCAGATTGGGGGCAGGGGTGGTAATGGGTGGAAAAAATGATGGGATTAAGTAATACCGATTGACAGTTACAAAGTAGTCGAGGGATGTAAAGTACAGCACAGGGAATATAGTCAATAATATTGTAATAACTATGCATGGTGCCAGGTGGTACTGGAAATATCAGGGGGAACGCTTCATAAGTTATATAAATATCTAACCACTATGCTGTATAACTAAAACTAATATTCAATGTCAACTGTAATTAAAAGAAAGACTGAGTTATTCTTAAAGTTACGTTCAGACTTGTGTGTTAGCCTAAGAGGTGGGGAGGGGGAGGGGGAACGCTCTGTCCTATATGAAGTCTTTATCGTCTGCAATACTTTGGATCTGCTGAGAAGCAGATGCTGACATGGGTTTAGGTGTCCATGCAGGAGACTTATTTACTGGGGGAAGAAGCAGTCATACAGATGGAACATTTCTGGAAGGTGAGAGACAGGGGGAGAGGATTGGGTACAGAGAATCTTGGACTGTAGCACAGTTCCCCCAAAACTGCAGCCAGGTCAATGCAGAGTTCCTGAGCCAGAGCCGGGGGCTGGAGTCAGCCCACTTCCCCCCTCTCCGCCCGCCTGGCCCCTCGGGCAGGGTCCCCTGTGCTGGCCACCGCAGGAGGGCAGAGCCGCGTGTGCTCGTGGCTGCTACACGCTGGCATTGCTCACCCCTGTGAAAATGTTTCTCTACAACAGCTTCGGTGTCTTCAGATGGTTCAGACGTTCCCAGTGATTTTCCATGAGAGTCAAGTGACCTGTTATGAAGTCCAAAATACTGAATGCAATGTGCTTTTTTAAAACCGCTTAGCTAGAATAATTATACATGTCTTGATTGAATTTATTTCTTGTTTTGTGTATTTGTACATGGGTTCATAAAGACCGATCTCTTTATCATTGTAAAATATATCCTCTGTATATTAAATACTTTGTGCACATCTTCTATTAAAATTTAGACCTTATGTGGGAAAGTTATATTGACATGCCATATTGACATCTCTATAGTAACAGGACTAATTGGTGGCTCTGGAAGGAAGACTTGTGAAGATCAATGGCATAATGATTACTACTTCCTGCAGTCTGTATTAAGAGCTTTGCAAATGAATCTTAAAAGCAATAGAGTCTCTTTAATTTTCAAGTTGTTTCAACTGTACGGAGGAATGTGTGTGTCTTAATCAAAGAGGGATGCCTGGTCATTTAAACAAGGACATTCAGTTTTAAATAAAGCTCAGGCAAGTCAGGTGTCTGTGGGGAGGGGGTGGGGGGGATTGTAAGCATTTATATGAAATCAATACAGTCATTAATAGGTGGATTTATTTTTAACAAAATAATAAAAAGGAACATGGGACAAAAAATCCACAAGATTTGCGTTTCAGTATTAGCCCTGGCCTGTGCTAATAACAAGGGGCCTTAGATGAGTCCATTTAAACTTTCTAACCTTCTGTTTCATCACTTAAAAAATAAAGGTGATCATTAAACCAGCCTGGCCGGGCGTGGCTCAGCGTTTGAGCGTCGACCTGGGATCCAGGCGATCGGGGTTCGATTCCCGGCTTGCGGGCTCGATCAATGACTCTCTCATCATTGATGTTTCTATCTCTCTCCCTCTCCTTTCCTCTCTCTGAAATCAATAAAGATATATTTAAAATAAATAAATAAATAAATAAAGGTGATCACTCATCCGTCTTCTTCATGTGATTTTTAGGAAGGTCAAATGAGCTACGAGGTGACACTGGAATGACTCTGGATGTCTCTGTGGAAACACTAAAACCTGGAATTGCATGCAAGATGCATTAGCCACAGGGGCTTCAGAGGGCGGAGCATGCCTCCTGAAAGCAGCTCTGTATTGTCTCCCGGTACAAACACACAGAACCCATCCACGTCCTCAAATTCTCCCCTGGGAGGAGAGATCCGTCTTCTCATTCACTTATTTGCTCAGCAGACATGAACCCAGCACCTTCAGGCGTGTTCTAGTCGCCAGGATGCAGCCGTGAGTAGGGGTCAATCAGATGGACAGAGACGCGTCCTCATGCGGCTCACACTCTACGTAAGAGGTGCCTCCCGTGTCCAGGAAAACGGCCTCTGAGATGGAGATTTGTGACCAGGGAGTGTGGCAGGGATCGACACAAGTCAGAGAGCGAATGAGGCAAGCTTGGGCCGAGGGAAAGACTAAATGAACCGAGACTTAGTTAACAAGGGCCTCGGAAAACCCCAGAGGTGGCCTGGAGTTGGGGTGGCATTTTTGCTGACCATATACCTGATGTAGTTGTCCCTAGGGAGGGACAGAACCTTGAGTGCGGCAGGTTCTTCTAGCCAAGGACGATGTCAAGGGGAGGGGGTTTCAGGCCTGTGACCTGTGAGCAGATAACACTCCGGGGCGTGGAGAGTGAGCGTCAAGGATCTGAGGGGTGCGCCCCAGCATCCAGGACAGCAAGTGAGTGTACACTCTGCCAGCTGGTGATGGGTGCCATGGAGAAAAATCAGACATTAGCATCTCAGGGGTGGTGGGGCTTTTATACAGAACAGGCAACAGGGTATATTGAGACGAGACCTACAAGAAGCGAAAGCATGAAAATGCAGATTTGGGTGGTCAGAACTTCCCAATTCAAAGGCTCTTCTGATGGGAAGTGGCGGCTGAGGTATTTGAAGGACACCAAGGAAACCGCTGCAGCTGCAGTCGTCCAGACAGCAAGGGAGATGGTAAGAAGTGAGTCAGAGAACTGGCCCAGGGGGAACAGAGGGGGTCCCTCAGTCACACTGGTCAAATCTTGACTTTCTACCGTAGCCAGGCCTGCTGGGCAAGCTGTCAGTGAGCAAGAACGAGGGGCTGGGGAGCCTGGAGCAGCAGATAGTAAACAAAAAATGTAAAAGATTATATTCAATAGTGGTCAGCACAGAAAAAGGAGATTCTTAAATGGGTAAGGTGATAGGAAATGAATGAGCTAGAGAAGTCTCTTTAGATCAAGAAGGTACCTTCGAAGGGGGATGTTAGAGCTGAGACCAAACCATGTAAAATGGCATCAGAACCTACATGTGAATTAGAAGAATGTAGGAACTATGTACAATTTACATACATGTATCCTTTCTCGGGGAGAATCTATCAGGTATGGTTAACTAGCCAGGTGCAAGATGCCACTGGACTGACTTGAAGATGGCACCCCCACCAAATCCTTGGGCTCATTGTTTTAGGGATAGGATCAGAGTCCTGACCCATTGCAACTCATTAAAATCACTCCTGGAATGCAAGGCCAATGAATGTCCTGGGACAAAATAGACAGGCCTGGTCTAATTGAGCCACCATTTGTGAGTTTTCCATTCCCTTGTTCAATTAGAACTAAGGCCATCTCCTCTGTGAGTCAGTTACCTTCCCCCAGTTCCATAGTCACTTAGAAAATTTATTCTCTCAAGTAACATTTCAATTCAGTCCACCTCAAAAAATGCTTATGAATGACTACTCGTGTACAAAGCACACTGCTAGATGCAACAAGTATGTTTAGATGATCAGTGTACGTTCCATGTCCCCAAGAAGATTAAACAGAACTAGAGGCGGTGATATTTATGGAAGGACGGAACACTCGGCTGACTGTGCTAAGTATACAGGGAGCCTAGTATTAATTATTCAACACTGCTTTTCATCAGGACCCAGATAAGGCCGGTGGACTTAAAGCAACCCCTCAGCAGTACTGAAATAAACTTTAAAGAGCATGCCTTTGACCATCATGAACAGCATGTAGAAAATATAATATTTATTAATTTACTCACTTCTTCATTTTGCACAGTTGTCAAGTTCTATGGGTTGTATTGTATCTCCCCCAAATTCACGAGGTTGAAGCCCTAATCCCAGTACATCAGACTGTGACCTTTTTCAGAGATAGGGTCTTTCCAAGTTAAAATTAGGTCACTGGGATGATCCCTAACCCAATATGACTGGTGTCTAAATTTGGAGAAAGACTTGCCAAATTTGGAGAACGCCATGTGAACACAAAGACAGCTTTTTACAAGCCAAGGAGAGAAGCCTGGAACAGATCTACCCCTGGTAGCCACCAGGAGGAACTAACCCTGCCAACACCTTGCTGTCAGACTTCTAACCTCCAGAACCACGAGACAGTGTTTTCTGTAGTTTCAGCCACCCAGTCCCTCGGTGCTTTGTTTTGGCAGCCCTGGCAAACTAAGTTAAGACGCTAAACTTAATATCCTAAGTCTGAATATGCTCCCAGCTAATGTCTAAAGGCAGGAAAGACTATGATCTAAAGCACTGGTTAATTCATGCTTTATACGTTTATCTAGCTCACTGTTAATGAGAAGTTGGGAAAAGTTTAATTTTCAGGTTTACTCACCCAAGAGCTGTCATTATTTTTCCTTACAGCTGTTCATCTAAAATGTGTATGAGCTTGTCTGCCGGTTTGAAGAATAGAGTTAAGATAGTTCAGCCACAGGGTCATCAGGATGACTCAAAAGTATTTAGCCAACTTGTAAACAGAACAGGCCCCGCGGGACGCTGGGGGAGAAAGGCTGCGTCTGGCCGTGGCCCGGGAGCACTGCTTCCCGAGGCTCTGAGACAATCTCCCCGCCCGCTACCTCCTGCCAAGTTCCCCTTAGTGTCTGTGTGCCCGTTCCTTCATTTTTACAATTGGGTGCCGGCAATCTTCTCTCAGTTGGGAAACCAGATAATAGTCTATGAGAGTTCCATAGTTTTTAAATGGATCTGTGCAAGTGCCTGAGGAATTCCCCCACAAAACATATTTTATGAGCTTTTTGAATATCTGTTTTGAAAGCAAAGGAGGTGTCTGTTTGCTTGGAACAGAGATGTGTTCCAAGGACTGCATTTGGTCGAAGTCTGTCTTCTAAGGAAGTTATTGCTTTATCTTAGCCCTGAAACCTCAGGCCAGCGCTGCCCTGATCCCGCAGGGGTGCTAAGTGCCTAGATCTCTGAGTGCTCTGCGCCTCCACCACCACGGCCTGGGAAGGGTCTCTGATAAACACTCGGCTTTGGGACAACTCTGGAAAAACAGAAGTAGCCCATTTTGAAGAAGAGACCTGTCCTTAATCCTCTAAGTCAGATCATCTGAATGATTAATTTGTGAAGTAGATTGTGTTGTGGAGAACTTGTCCTTTAAAGCCTTGTCCCTGGACCGTGGTGGACAGAACCCAGGATTCCTGACATTCGTCCAGGTCCAGGTCTAACTCCAACCCCGTATGTGCTGCTCCCTCTGTGTGCTCTGCTAACGTCCCCCTGGTCCCCGGGATCCCGCCCTGGCCCTTCCTCAGGCCACAGCCTCAGCCTTGCCCGTGGCTTCAGTTGCTGCCTAGGAACAAATAGCTCACAGCGTCATACGTCTAACGTAGACCTTTGACGTCCAGGTCTGTACTTTTAACTGTTTGTCACCCTCTCTTGTTTCCTGGAAGGCCCTTCAAATCCAGTATATCCAACACGAAACCTCCCCTGAGAGCTGGGTCCCCTTCCACTGTTTCCAGTTCTAGCCAGTGGCATCGCCACCTCAGATGGCATGGTGCCATCTTCATTATCTCCCTGGTGCCATCTTCATTATCTCCCTCATGCTTCACCAAATTTATAAAATTTATAGCAGACAACGCTTTGGAATTCATCCCTTTTCTCTGTTCCCACCATAACGTCTCCCTTAAAGATGCCACCATCTGTTCATTGGCCTTAAGCAATGGCCATGCCAACCTATCCCCGTTTGCTCTTGCCTTCCTCCAACCCGTTCCCCTCACTGTGGCCAGGACGTGCGTTTTAAACACATTACATTATAATCACCTTTCCTCACACCCCAGGAAACCTCCTGCCAAGGGCTTCCCAGTACTTTGATTATAAAGACTGTGTCCCAACCATGGTCCTACTTCCATGCGTGGTTTCCACCCCCAGCCCGCCTGACCCATCTCCTCTCATTCCTGTTGGACATTTTTTTTAGTTTTTTCCCACCCTCCATGCTCTCTCCCACCACAGATTTGACCCGTGGCTCCCTTTTCCTCCCACTCTTCACCTGATTAATTTGCGCTCATCTCTGTGAGGTCACTTTAGGCTCCAGTTCCTTGTGCAGCCTTTCTCTGACCTCCCTGGCCAATTTAAATCCCTCCGTATTCTCAGAGCAGTGTGACCTTTTATTCCCTTACATTTATCATAGTTGTCATTTCCAATGAATTTGGGCAATTGCTCGCTTAATATGTGTCTCCTCCATGACACTGAAAGTTCTATCTTTATTTACCATTTTTATCCCAAATGGTTTGCCCAGAGTCTGACACATTGTAGTTGCTTAATAAATATTTATTTAATAAAAGAATGGATTAAAAACACGATGACATCGCCGTGGTTCAGAGGCCACTTGGGATCTCAAGCACTACCCCAGAGTTACAAAGAAAGTTATGGGAAGAACTTGTGCTTGGGTGTAAAGTTAGTGGCAAAAAAACACACAAAACAATGACGCCTGAATAGAATAATTGTATAGGTAAGAAATAAGTTATATCCTTAGCTATACTAATGCAGTTGGATTTCAAAGAGTTAAAGATACTGATTCAAAACATCTACTACATTTTTTCAAGCAGATATTAGCATGTGAACAAATAGAAATTACTAAGAAATAGGGCAGGCAAAACACACACACACAAAGCAACCCACAACTGGCAATATCCACAGCTATGACCCATGTCCAAGTTTGGCTCAGATTATGCAATACTTTCTTGGAGCCCGGCTTCGCCTATTTCAAAACTGTTAAACTAGCCATTTCCTCTGCCTAAAAGTGCCTCAGCCCAGAAGTTCACACTGCTCACGTGTTATCATCCTTTAGGCCCTGATGAAATTCCAGCCCCCCAGAGTCATGTCTCCCCTGACTCTTTATCCCCTTTGTCAGCCAGAACAGAGAGATTGTGTCGTGGAGGGAAGGACAACTGCATTGTAGTTCACAATCCCACTGCATATTCACTGTGGTTAGCAGAAGCCACTCAGTGATTCAGACCGTGGAGCTTCTATTGTGAATATTGCTGGTTGCTGTGCCAGGGGGGGAGAGCCCCTGAGGTAATGAAATGCTCGGCTCTGAGTCACATCAATACCATCCACACCTCTTCTGTAGAACCAATCACATGACCCTAAGTCCCACCACAACTTCAATCTGACTTGGTGCCCGTAAGAAAGGAGAGCTCTAGATCTGTGGCAAATAGCATAATATCTAATCTACACTAGACTCTTTACTTTTGCAATTTGCCTTAATTATTAGTTTGATATTATTCTATCTTTCTGTCTATCTCTCTGTCTTTTTGTCTGTCTATCTATCGATCTATCTACCTGACTGTTTACTGCCATGAAAGCAAGATTTTGTCTTAGTCAAGCTTTATCTTGAGCAAGTAGAACAATGCATGGTTTATGGTAGGCAGTAAAAAAACATTGTTCATGAAGTGAATAAGTAAATAATGAAATGCACCATGGCTTCTCTTAAGCTCTATCTTCTTTTATCCGAACCTTCTAGTAACGAGCTCAGTTTGCCTTTATTCTAAGTCAAGAGCATTGCTAGACTGTAAAGACAGATTCTAAGCAAAGGCTATGAGATTGAAGGCAGATTTTGAAATGCGCACATGGAGAGGCATAAGGAAGGAAATCCAGGCTGAGAAAATTTACAGAAGCTGCCTGTTGTATGCAGCATTGGGCTGGAGAAAATGTGGCATCAGCTCCAACTGGCCTTGTCAACACTCCATCAGGGAATTTGTAGTGAGGCAAGAGCTACCCCCAGGTGAGGTGACTTCATGCTTCCTTTTTAGGTTATGATCAGCTCAGTCACTCTCCAAATCTCAGAGATCTTCACAGAGGCTGATACCACAGGATAATTGACCATTTGGGCCAATCCTGATACTCTACTAGGAAAGACTTGATCCTGTTCTCTCTCCAAGGTACTGATTCAAAACTTGTAAATATCACTGAACTGTCCTAAGTACTGAACATTTAGTATCAATAAACTGCTTCCTTAAAGTGTACCCTTATCCCACCCCCACCCTAGGAAGGTTATGGCCACTATAGTTGACTGAAACGTTGGGGCACAATACTTGACACAATTATATTGCAACTAACATAAGCACTCACCTGAGAATTTGGACAAGCTAAATTAATGGCAAACCTACAATACCTGAGTCACTTTCTATGACACATGAGGAAATTTGGCATATTAGTTTCCTAAGACTGCTCTAGCAAATTACCACAAACTTGGTTGCTTAAAACAATTCAAGTTTATTATTTAAAATGTCAGTAGTTCAGAAGTCCAATGCGAATCTCACCGGGCTAAAATCAACGTGTCAACAGGGCTGTATTCCTCTTGGAGGCTCCAGGAGAGACTATGGTCTCTAATATTCTCCAGGTTCTACAGACTGCTTACATCTTGGCTCATGAGCCCTTCCATCTACAAAGCCATCAATTGCAAGTAAGGTCCTTTTCACATCCCATTACTCTGTTAAGATTGTTCTGCCTAGGTTGCCCAATTTAAGGGTATTGGTGTTTCATTGGGCCCAACTGAATAATGCAGGATAGGTCATCGCCTTGTCATAAGGTCAGCTGATTAGCAACTTTAATTCCATTTGTTGTCTAAATTCTTTTTTTTTTTGCCATGTTTGGTAATGTTTTCAAAAGTTCCAGGGATAAGACTTGGACATCTTTGGAGGAGTAGGTAATGTTCTGCCTAACATCCTTAGTACATATTAACATTGAAGATTATGAAAATCATTATAAAAGTGGTCAAAGGAGTATTATGACTAGCTGCATAATACAGTAAATCTTGAGGTACTGAAATATTTTTAAAGTAACCTGGGATCACTT